>NC_042616.1:547004870-547678599 GCF_901001135.1 Rhinatrema bivittatum | reverse complement strand
AGCGGAGCTACCAATTAGCTATAAAACACTGAAAGAAAATATCATACGGGTCTTCTATTCAATAAGAAAAGCCCCAGTCTGTTTCAACCATCAAGTAAAACTACCGTTTAAATTATTTGTAGCATCATCATTCTATTTTTCTATATGGGAGTGAAGTCTGGGGCCTATGGGACAGAACCATAATATAAATTATTCCCCTCAAGTTCTGCAGCCATAGAAACTCCCTCAAAGTGTAGAGCAAAACTATGTCATGTCCCCTTACAATTCTCTACAAAAAATATTCAAATGCTATTGATGTGTATTCATTTGAAACAAAAGTGTGAAACAGGATGGATGAGCCCATTTTCATTTCCTTTCAAATGAACCAAAAAGTAATTTTAAAAAATTAATTTATTTTTTGTTTTCGGCAAATAGTGAGCACTATTTGCAAATAAAGTATATATTTTGTTTCTAGTGCTCACTAAATGCTAGTAATAATGAACATTATTTGACGAAAACAAAATTAAAACATGAACAAATTAAAAACCCTAAAAATGAAAAGCTACCATGAAACAATTTATCAGAACAAATACAAAAAAATTGCCTGCACATCCCTATCAAATTTTTGTGTTACTTCAGTAACAGTTGCACAAACTCTTTCCACTGTCAATCGCATCATTAAAATCCACTGTCAATTGCATCATTAAAATCATCCATTGTACCTGAAGACTGGAGGATAGCAAATGTAACCCCAATATTTAAAAAGGGCTCCAGGGGCGATTTGGGAAACTACAGACCGGTTAGCCTGACTTCAGTGCCAGGAAAAATAGTGGAAAGTGTTCTAAACATCAAAATCACAGAACATATAGAAAGACATGGTTTAATGGAACAAAGTCAGTATGGCTTTACCCAGGGCAAGTCTTGCCTCACAAATCTGCTTCACTTTTTTGAAGGAGTTAATAAACATGTGGATAAAGGTGAACCTGTTGATATAGTATACTTGGATTTTCAGAAGGCGTTTGACAAAGTTTCTTATGAGAGGCTTCTAGGAAAAGTAAAAAGTCATGGGATAGGTGGCGATGTCCTTTCGTGGATTGCAAACTGGCTAAAAGACAGGAAACAGAGAGTAGGATTAAATGGGCAATTTTCTCAGTGGAAGGGAGTGGACAGTGGAGTGCCTCAGGGATCTGTATTGGGACCCTTACTTTTCAATATATTTATAAATGATCTGGAAAGAAATATGACGAGTGAGATAATCAAATTTGCAGATGACACAAAATTGTTCAGAGTAGTTAAATCACAAGCAGATTGTGATAAATTGCAGGAAGACCTTTTGGGACTGGAAAATTGGGCATCCAAATGGCAGATGAAATTTAATGTGGATAAGTGCAAGGTGATGCATATAGGGAAAAATAACCCATGCTATAATTACACAATGTTGGGTTCCATATTAGGTGCTACAACCCAAGAAAGAGATCTAGGTGACATAGTGGATAACACATTGAAAATGTCGGTACAGTGTGCTGTGGCAGTCAAAAAAGCAAACAGAATGTTGGGAATTATTAGAAAGGGAATGGTGAATAAAACGGAAAATGTCAAAATGCCTCTGTATCGCTCCATGGTGAGACCGCACCTTGAATATTGTGTACAATTCTGGTCGCCGCATCTCAAAAAAGATATAATTGCGATGGAGAAGGTACAGAGAAGGGCTACCAAAATGATAAGGGGAATGGAACAATTCCCCTATGAGGAAAGACTAAAGAGGTTAGGACTTTTCAGCTTGGAGAAGAGATGACTGAGGGGGGATATGATAGAGGTGCTTAAAATCATGAGAAGTCTAGAATGATTAGATGTGAATCGGTTATTTACTCTTTCGGATAGTAGAAAGACTAGGGGGCACTCCATGAAGTTAGCATGGGGCACATTTAAAACTAATCGGAGAAAGTTCTTTTTTACTCAACGCACAATTAAACTCTGGAATTTGTTGCCAGAGGATGTGGTTAGTGCAGTTAGTATAGCTGTGTTTAAAAAAGGATTGGATAAGTTCTTGGAGGAGAAGTCCATTACCTTCTATTAAGTTCACTTAGAGAATAGCCACTGCCATTAGCAATGGTTACATGGAATAGACTTAGTTTTTGGGTACTTGCCAGGTTCTTATGGCCTGGATTGGCCACTGTTGGAAACAGGATGCTGGCCTTGATGGACCCTTGGTCTGACCCAGTATGGCATGTTCTTATGTTCTTATGTTCTTAATACAACTTTGTCCTGCAAATATTCAGAACCTATATGTTGCGGTACCGGTCGCACTCCTCGTGACCGGCCCCTTACCTCGCTCCAGTCCCGGGGGGCGCCCTGGCCCGCGATTTCGCCGCTCCTGCTGCGGCCTAGCCCGCGGCACTCCCACGAGGGAGACGCCGTCGGAAGATGGCGGCCCCGCTCCTAGGGCTCGCGTGCGTGCAGAGGGAACCCTTTTAAAGGGCCTCTGGCGCAAAGAGCCAGCTCCACCCCCGGATTGACGTCAGACGCCGAGGGGGATTTAACTCGGCGTCTGACTCCTCTCAGGGCCTTGCAACGCGGTTGCTCCTGGAGTAGTGAGTAGCAGTTCCTGCCTACCTGATCCAGCGTTCCTGATCCTGCCTGCCTGTCCCAGTGTTCCTGATCCTGCCTGCCTGTCCCAGTGCTCCTGATCCTGCCTGCCTGTTAAAGTGTTCCTGATCCTGCTTGCCTGTTCTGGTTCTCCTGATCCTGGTCCGTCTCATCGTCTCCGACTTCTGCTGCCTGCCCTGGTCCTGGTCCGTCTCATCGTCTCTGTCTTCTGCCGCCTGCCCTGATCCTGGTCTGGTCCTGGTCCTCACTTGCTTCCAGCCGCTCTCCTAAGTCCCAGCGGCCCGGGTCCCTACAGGCTCCTCCTGGGGGGACCACGGGCTTCCAGGGCGAAGCCACCTAGCGGTCCGGGCCTCGACAGCTCCTCTGGGGAGGTCACGGACTTCCAGGTGAAGATACGGCTCCGGATGTGAGTGTCTGCCTACCGATCGTCTCTCTTCGCCGGTCGGCCCAAGTATCCACTTCCGGACCACAACACTATATGGCAAATCTGCCACTCATCTTGACTCCACCAGGGAACCAGCATTTTCAATAGCCAGTCCAACACTTTGGAACTCATTACCCGCACAACTTCGAAACATCACTGATCCAAAAATGTTCCAGAAAGCTACAAAAACATATCTATTTAACCACACTTTTAGTGAATTAATAGCATCTAACCCTACCAATTAACCTACAACCAATTTCTTACAATTGTACATAAGTTTCTATATATAGTGGGTTCAGTCCCTTCGATCTGTTTATTTTGTAAGTTTCTTTATGCAATTTTATGAGTGTTTTTATGTTACCTACCCTGAACCTTGGAGGGCATGGGATACAAGTAATTTTAAATAAATAAAATAAAAAAAAAAATAACTGCTCTGACTCAAATAGCTGCTCCTCTTGCAATGAAAAGGAAGCACTGCAAACATTAGTGTAGGCCCTAGAACACCAATATACTTCCTACTAGCAAACAGAGCACATCAAACTACTATAGATTCCTACACAGAAACTATGCACTAGCAGAATACTTCACCACAGTCATACATGGAGAACAGAGACAACTCCTAACTAAATACAAATAAGTATTAGAATATGTAGACAGCCAGACTAAAAACTGAAATGGAAACCCAAGAAGCAAGACTCTTGAAATACAACACTAGAAAAAGAGAAATAGAAATGCATTTCCTCCTACAATATACTAAGCAAAATACAAAGATATAAGAGATGTACATTTCCAAAGCTTACATATTCCAATCACTAAACAGAAAATAATTTTTATTTCTACCTTTGTTGTCTGGACATTTTATTTTTAGAATTGTATTGATCCATGTTTCTAGTTTCCATTTTCCTCTTGTCTATATTCTCCTAACTCCAAAACTTTCTTTCCATTTTCCATTTCTTTTTTCTCCTCTCTGCCTCACTTTCATCCCTGTACCTTGTCTTCAGCATTAAGATTTTTCCCTTCATCTCTCTTTTCTACCTATCTTCTTATAGTCAGATTTCCCGCTCCTCCTGCTCTCTCATAAAAAACATAACACTTAAGAAATACCATGCTGGGTCATAATAAACTCCATCAAGCCCAGCACCATGTCTCTGACCGTGACCATTCCAGGTCCCAAGTACTCAGCATATTCCAAAGTAGATTAATTTATTATTCCTCACTCCAAGGGATAGCAATGGCTTTCCCTAGTCCAGAGCTTCTCAACCATTTTAATATCAGGGCACACGTTCAAGTTTGCTTGATCCTCGTGGTGGAACAAAACCAATTTTACAATGTCACGTATAGTCATGCCTGCTGGTCACTGGTCATGTGACTGTGAAAATGCAAGGAAATATACTTTTAAGTAAATTAATCGGTTTAAAAATCCTATAATCTAATTAGACAAGTTTAGAAATATAGGATGAGAATCACAGCAGAATCAATGGCAATGTGTTATATTTTTTGCGATTTTAGCTTCATTCCCCCAGCTGGCTTTGCAATTTTAAAAATGTTTTTAAATGTACTCCACATTAACCAGCACGGCTTCAGAAAGGGACACTCTACAGAAACACTTCTCCTATCTACCTTTGACACATTATTCCGGGCATTTGATTCATATACAGATTACATTATAGTATTTTTAGATATCTCAGCAGCATTTGATACGGTCAATCACCAAATTCTCATCTCAGGCCTACCAGCAATAGGCATCACTGGAACAGTATTAAGTTGGTTTTCATCTTTTCTTACAGATCGTCCTCAACAAGTTAATATTAACCATCAATCCTCTACCCCCTACACAATTCCATCCGGCGTTCCCCAAGGATCTTCATTATCTCCCATACTATTCAATATATATCTTCTTCCGTTTTGTCATATCTTATCTTCACTCAACCTACAATTCAAAATTTATGCAGACGACATTCAATTTCTGGTCCCCTACAAAACTTCCTGGTCCGATACTCTATCTTTAGTTTCACTCTACCTTTCCACCATTAACTCTTGGCTATCTCATAATCGTTTAAAATTAAATCCATCAAAAACTGAATTAGTCCATTTAACATCCATTACAGATTCCTCTATAGGCCCACCATCTCATTTCACTTTCAATGGCTCAACCATCCCAATTAACTGCCATGCCATAAATCTAGGTGTAACCATAAATACAGACTTATCTATGAAACAACAAATCTCCTCCCTAACAAAGAAATCATTCTACAAATTACAGCTTCTGAAACGTCTTCGTCCTCTTCTTTTCTATCGTGATTTCAGGACTGTTCTACAATCTCTTATATTTTCTGGTCTAGACTATTGTAACGCTCTTTATCTAGGTCTATCTGATTCATCAATTCACCCGCTACAATTAGTTCAAAATAGTGCAGCTCGCTTATTATCCGGTACCTCCATTCGCAATCACATTACACCTATTTTACATTCCCTTCACTGGTTACCCATAAAATACAGGATAAAATACAAAGTAATCTCAATCATCCATAGTTTAATCTACAACTCTACATCCACTTGGCTTTGCACCTTACTCCGCATTTACAAACCCACCCGACACTTAAGATCACTTACTCAAAATCTCTTAGACATTCCATCACCACAACAGGCTAGATTAGATATCACCAGGAAAAGAGCTTTTTCAGTAGCAGGACCATCTCTCTGGAACTCCTTACCCAACCCACTCCGTTTAATATCAAATCCTCATCATTTCAAAAAGGCTTTAAAAACATTCTTTTTTCAACAAGCATTTAACACTCCCACTAAGCATCTCCCCGATCAAAAATGAAACTCCATCCCCTAAATTTCTCTCATCAGATACATATTACCTTAACGTCTCTCCTCTATCATCCCATCCGTGTTCTTTCTAGGACATTACAATTCGATAAGTTGCTACCCCCCCCTCCCCCCCTCCATCCCTTTTACCCTCCCTACTCTTTACCCATGGCATGTTACCATTATTATTATTTTGTTATTTAATAATTTGTTTTAGCTAACATTTATCTAGCTATTTAGTTAAATTTATGTATTTTAAGTTTATTTTAGTTATATTTTATTTTTACTTTATTTTAACATGTTGTAAACCGTTTTGATAAAATTTTATTTTAAAAAGCGGTATATAAATACTTTTAAATAAATAAATAAATAAATACTTCCACATTCCTCTGCATGCTTCCACTCTTCATTGATATTTAAATTTCCTAAAAGCAGTCTTTAGAAACTCCATGCTAGTCATCCCCTTTCTCCACTATCCCCATTCAACCTTAGCTCTCTCATCCCCCCAGGCTGAAGCAGTTAGTATTTTCTTTCTCCTCTCCTCATGCTAAACCCCAGCAATAAAACCAAAAGACATAAAACATTCATAAAATTAAAACAATTCTTATAAAAAGAATAAATATGTCAAAACAGAAGATGAAAATCCAATAATTTTATAAACTTGCATAAATTAGTTATATTTCCCAAACAGCAATAAAATATTTCAAAACATCTGATGAATAAAACATCCAGTAATTAAAAAATGTTATAAATTTGCCAAAACACCAATAAAATATTTCAAACCAGCAGAAACATCAAACAACACACAATAATTAAAATTAGTAAGGATTAAAAAAATATCCTGTTCTCTATACCTGGGATCTTTTAATTTCCAGTCAACCTGAGATTGTTATGGATTGGAGGAAGAGGGCTGCACACACACTCTCCAACACATTCATTCTCTCACACACTGTCACACTCCCTCTCTCATATACATGCACATGCTCTCACATGTATTCCCTCTCTCTGTCTCCCTCACACACACTTTGTGTGTGTACATATGTGCCTTTGAGAGATTATATGTGACATATAGGCTCTTACAGGTTTGCACACACACACACACACATGCATACTTGTTCTCACAAACATATACATACACAGGCACACAGCCTGTCTCACAAACACACAAGCTCTCACACACATATATATACACATACACAAGCTCTCACACACACGTACATGCACATGCACACAGGCTCTCTCACCAATGGCCCAATCAGTCTACCAAGCAAGCTTCCTATGGTAGTATATCAGCCGCGCCTTGCCCCCATGTATCAGTCAGTTTTGCTTGACATACTTTGCTTATGGACTTGGTCATAGAAGCAGTCCTGTGCTTTTTCCTTAATGTCTGAGCATCAGTACCCCAGACAGAAAAAAATCATGGAACATGTTGATTGTCCCTCAATCTAAATTTCTCTTTCCTTTCAGCACCCACCCCTCTCCTTCAAAGCAGAGAGAAATGTTCCAGTTGCATCAAAAGCATCAAGGCTTATTGGTTAAGGGTAGTAATCTCATGCCTTTTGTTAAGGGTAGTAACTGCTGCTCTGTGCTGGTTACCCCCATGCTTATCAGTTCTGCAGACAGTTGGGGTCCTCATTGGTTGCTGTCTAAATCCAATTCCCTTTATCCCCTGCCATTGAAGCAGAGCGCAATGCTGGAATTGCATTAAAAATATCAAGGCTTATTGGTTAAGGGTAGTAACTGCCACATTAGCAAGTTACCCTCATGCACGCTTTGTTTCCATTAGGAATTGGCCACAGAAGTAGTTCTGTGCTTTTTCCCCTCTGTCCGCATAACAATATCCCAGACCATGGAAGCTGGGACTCTCAGTTATCACCTGAATCCAGTTCCTCTTATCCCCCTGCTGTCTAAGCAGAGAGCAATGTTGCAGTTGCATTAAAAGCATCAATGCAAAATGGGTCATGGGCAGTAATTCCCATGACTCTGCTAAGGGTAATAACTGTCATATCAGCAAGTTCCCCCCCCCCCCCCCCCCCCCGCACACATCTCATTTCCGTCCTCTAGACTTTAGAGATCCACAGTGTTTATCTCATGACCCTTTGAATTCTTTGACTGTTTTCTTCTTCACTACCTTCTCCAGAAGGTCATTACAGGTCTCCACTACCCTCCCTGTGTGTGAGAGAGCCTACATAGGCTCTCTCACATACACATACAGGTTCTCACACACCTACATACATGCATACACATGCACACAGGTTGTATCTCAGACACACAAACACTCATGTCCTCCTATTCTATTCAGGCTGCGGTAAGATATGCTCCACTGAGGTCCCTCCAGCCTCCACAACTCCTGGGTCATGGTGAAATGAGCTCCACTGCAGCCCTGCTTGTCTTCTCACCTGGGCCATGGTGAGATGGGCTCCACCGCAGTCCCTCCCACCTTATCTTCTCTTTGGGCCGCAGTGAGATGGGCTCCACCAGGGCCCATCTGGCCTCCTTGCTTTTTGGGTCACAGTGAGAAGGTTTCCACCATCGCCCCACCAGCATCATCTTCTCCTCAGCCACAGTGAAGAAGATGGGAGGAAAGGAGACCACCATAGCACAGAAGGAATCTTCCTGCAGCACACTAGTCGAGAAGCTCTGTCCTAGTCTACCTGCCTAATGAATATGTTATGGATTTTTCCTCAAGGAACTTCTCTACAACTCTTTTAAATCCTTCTGTACTAGTTGCCTTGACCATATCCTCTAGCAAAAAGATTCCACAACTTGATTTTGCACTCTTCCCTTCCAGTCATCCGTCTTTCCCTATTCCAGGGGTGACCAAACATTTTGAGCCGTGGTCCTCTTCTCCTATCCTTGCAGTTGGTTGGATCCCTTTTCAAGAGTTGGGTTATATCAAATATATATATATATATATATATATATATATATATATATATATATATATAGTTATATAGTTATATAATTATATAGTTATGTGTGTGAGGATATATATATATATATATATATATATATATATATATATATATACACACCTATATATATATACAAACAGAAACATATGCATATGCGCATAAAAATTGTATCCTGGATTCCTGGTTTAGTATCATAGTCTTTCACCAACCAATCAGCCTTCAAATCATTTGCCAAGCAGCAGACAATCACACGGAAAGTTTAAAGTTCCAGTTTTGAATCTCTTCACATTGTTAAAAGGAGCAGACACACATAAACAAATGGAAAAAGAGGCAGACATCACACCCCATCCAGACAGTCACAGAAAGATAGACAGTAGTGAAGAAAAACACAAAAACACCACACTCAGACAGTAACAGGCACAGACAAATCAGGCACACTCAGAAAAACACAGAGAGACATATACATCTCACATCCAGATACAAATAATGCAAACCCAAAGGCAGAGAGATAGACAGAGAAACATCCTACCCAGACTCAGAGAGACAGATACTCCACACCTACTCACACAAGAAACAGACAAGTCACATCCATCCACACAGACACACACCACACCATGATCAGACTGAGAGACACCACACAACCAGATAAACACAAACAAACCACACCCAGACAGAGACACAGGAAGACACGTCCAAAGAGATACACACTACATCCGAAGGGACACAGATATACCATTTTACACAGAAAAATACACATTACAAAGGACATACAGACCATAAGTCACACCATAGACAGAAAGACTACAGATCACAACACACTCAGATAAAGAGACACATCCAGCAGCAGATTCACAAAAGCATGTCCAGACACAGCGATAGACACACCACACCACAATCAGACAAAGAAACACGGACATTCCTTATTTAGACGAAAAAAGACACACAAGCAACAAACACAGACAGACATTCCATGCCCAGTCAGGCCCATCACGTATCCATGTGCGGAACAGGTACTTATACTAAAAACTAATCTTCAGCTCAACTCCACCCCACTCCAGGCAGCAGAGGAGAATGTAACCTGACAGGCTGCAGCTCTTCTCCTTCTCTTTCTGTCACCCTATCAGTGCATGCTGGGGGAGGAGGGATTGGCCAGGCAGAGGACTGAGCTAAATGTGCAGCTACACACCTTCTGCCTTCTCTACCCAGTTCAGCCCCCCTAGTCTCCTGTGGGTGATTCTGTGGGGGACCAGCAAATTCCATGGGAAGGGGCAGATTTTGCGGCCCTTCATACAATATCACAGGAGACCAGGTGCACTGATTATATGGCATTGGAAATTACATTTTAGACATACTGTTGACATATTTTCTAAATATTCATCTGTTGAAGTATTCTACCACTCAGAACAGTATTCATGACAAAGTTTAACCATAAGGGCTCTGCATTTTGTTCTGGCTGATCACAAACCTTTAGTAACAATAATCCAATCTGTGTGTGTTGAGTCTCATAAATGAAATTCCACACACAGATTGGATTATTGTTACTAAACGTTTGTGCAGAGATGCCAAGGGTTTTCCACCCCCTAAGAGTGCCATTTAATGCCCCAAATTTGAGATGGACCAAGAAACAGCAAGGTAGGCGATCCAATAAAGCCGTGAGGAAACAACAAAGAGGTGGATGCCACAAAGAAGTCTTTTCCAATTCTTTATTAGTGGAGATGTGTAATATGTAACTACTCTTAAGAAGCCCGACTCTGGCCGAGTTTCGCCACACTGAGTGGCTGCCTCAGGGGCTTAATTTTAAAAACAAGTCAGAAGTCAGAAGATATCTCAAACAAACTCATCCGCAATAAAAATCTTTCATTTGACTGCCGGACAATACTGATGGTCTCCGGCAGTCAAATGAAAGATTGTTATTGCGGATGAGTTTGTTTGAGATATCTTCTGACTTCTGACTTGTTTTTTAAATTAAGCCCCTGAGGCAGCCACTCAGTGTGGCGAAACTCGGCCAGAGTCGGGCTTCTTAAGAATAGTTACATATTACACATCTCCACTAATAAAGAATTGGAAAAGACTTCTTTGTGGCATCCACTTCCAAATTTGAGATGTACATTGTTTTGAGAGGTTTATTGTAATCTGTAAGGTGCTTCATAAATGTTCTTAAATAAATAAATACATACATACATAAATAAGATTAAAAGCCAAAGAGTGAGATTTTGCAGGCCATGCACCTAGGATGTAAACATGGAAAGATGTTTTCTATTACTTTGTGAATGAAAGGAGCAACACAAATGTTTAGCTTTCTTTGCACAGATTTTTGTTTAAGTTCATCCTGCTACCTGCACATCTGTTTCAGCATTCCCTGCCAGGGCAAATATACATACACTCGGGGGGGGGGGGTAGGATGTGGGGGGAAAAGAGTGTGTTTGTAGTGATAGTACAAGCCCTGCAAAAATGCTGCAGCCCCGTAAAGATTTTTCTTTTCATTTCATCATTTTTGTCTGCATGCCAAAAATTCCTTTCAGAATCTCCCTATGCCCCTCATACCTACATACCAAACAGGCATAAGGGGACTCTATGCCTTGCAGATAAAACTCACCACACACTCACACCCCTCACTCTCCCCTTCTGTCCCCCTCTCCTCAGGGCAGACTGAGAGGGAGAAAACAACCACAGCAGCATGTTTATCATTTACTGGGAGCTTACATAAAACACAGCAAGAGAACCAAATCAAATGACTGACCCTTTCTCCATCTCCTGCCTCTCAGAGACCCTGTCACACTGATCTTCTTCCATCACCTTGCCTCTCTTAACATGAGTCTCCAATGAGACTATCAGTTAGTGGACTGTGAAGTTAAGTCCTCCTCATTAAGGGTGCCACTGTCCTGAGACTCGGAGCAGCCACCAGAGCTGCCTAACAACTTCACATGAAGCAAACATTTCTCCACAATGCTGGAAAGCACATTGGAGCAAGAACAGCATAGTTAGTTTCCAGCGAACACCTCCACTAAGAGTAAGTAGCACTCCCACCTCCACTAAGAGTAAGCCAGAAGGAAAGCTTCTAGGATCAGAGACTCTTTCATATTGAGATAGTTCCTCCTTAAGTGCTTCTCTCTCCTTCACAGACCCTCCAGGCTCTGTGCAGCAACTTTTTTTTTTTTTTTAATGATGAATATCCCACTGCAGCTGGCAGTCCTCTGGAAGCTCCTTCACACTCTCCAATTTGTGCAACCCCCATCTATAAGACATTCTTCATTATGTATACTATTTTTAGCAACCTGCTTACAACTACAAGCTAATAAAAACCTTTATAATAGGTGGATTGTCATAAAAACTTGTCAAAATCAATACTGCCTGCATCATCATATTTTTTTTAATGTGGAACATTATTGCTTAATTCTGTCAGGCTTTATGTGGCTTCCCCTAACCAAGATAACTCACAATCAAATAAATTCAATGTAGTAATACAAAAAAAAAAAAAAAAGACACAAAAAATTCAAATAATGTCAGAACATTTGTTTTATTAATAAGTTACCTTCTATAATGTAGATGCATTCTCTGTCCGGAGGATACTTGCTGGGGTAATTGGGAGAAGCAAAGATGCCCCCATCTGCATCTTTTGTCCAAGATCCACATTGCAATGATTTCTGCCCTTCTGAATTGGTTTGCTTTTCTGTAAAAACAAAATAAAGGTATGTTAAATAAAGCATTGCAAACCCAGTATGCAGAATTAAGTTTCATCCTTTGTTGGGTTGGTTTACATAAATAAAGTAACGCATGGCCTTTCATCAGTTCAGTTATTTTATTTTTATAATACCCTCCACCCTCCCGAAAACATGCCTAGTAAATAGTTGAAAGATCAAAAGTAAAGGGACATGCTTTAGTAATGCAAAAGCAAACAAAAATAATGAGGTCAATATTCAGTAGCACAGTGAGCAAACAATTCATCCTACTAAAGATAGCTGGATAAATTGTCAAGGATATTTTCCAGTGCACTGCCAATTAGGTGCTCCACTAAGTATAGTGAGATAAAGTCCTAGTTAGCCAGTTAAACCTATCTGGCTAATTCTAGGACTAGTTTCAGGCATGTAAAGAGTTAGCTGGATAACTTATCCGGCTAACTCTGAATATTGGAGTTAGTTGGATAAGTCCAGCGGTGGCCAACTCCAGTCCTCGAGAGTCACAAAAAGGGCATGATTTTCAGGCTATGCACAATGAATATGCATGAGATATATTTGCATATTTTGAAGCCAGTGCATCCATATCTAACTCATGCATATTTATTGTGGATAGCCTGACAACATGGCTTCTTTGTGGCTTTCCAGGACCAGAGTTGGCCACACCTGAGATAGATTAAATGGATAATTTGACTCTGCCTCAGAACACCCAGGGAATGCCTCCAGTTTAACCAGCTAACTCTTAACTGACTAAACAGTTAGTTGGATAAGTCAGAGGTGGTCAGAACAGAGAGAAATTTTAAATCCACGGTTTGTCCAGCTCAGTACTGAAATCGGCCAGAAAAACCATGTAAATATTGACTCCAATTTGCACACAATAGAAGATGGAAGAAACAGGTCAAATTCAACTTAAAAAGTAACTACCAAAAGTGAGAAATCAATAAAGAAAATGGAAGCAGCACAGTTGACCAGCCATACAAGGATTCAGAAGGAAAGCAGAAGCTAAACAAAATAGTAATGATAAAAAAAGCATGTACCTGTTCCTGTTTTTGTTGCCCCAGACACATATAGGATGATTAGACCTGTTACAACTGAAACAAAAGACACGTGGATTTTTGAGGTACAGCTATGGGCTAGTGTGCTCAACCTGAATCTTCCCTATTCCTCAAACTAAAAACAAAGCTGAATGAAAAACAAGCACCTCAAACTCTTTATGTGGTTGCATAGCTCTAGGAACCAGATAGATAGACAGCAGCATTTTGCATTCTCACTGTTTGCTATAGCTGCAGAGGGTTACTTTTGCTATTAAAGACCTAAGGAAAGTGTTGGTGCTCAGCATCTCTCATAATCTGGCATGATCCCTCCCCCCATTTCTCTGTGAATCCTGCTCTCCGAGTCACAGAAATGCGTTTCTATGCGTTACAAAGCACTGCAGCTGCAACTTCCTGAATTGTCTTGGCCCGAGCCATGGAAAAATGAGCAACTTGTACAGGAAAGGAAAGAGGAAGGAACCAATGTGAAAACAATCAGAATGGTGGGGATGGGAAGCAAAGAGGTCTCATGTTCTAGGCCTGATCTATTACAGTACATCAATTCTTTGGAAGGGAAGTCACTTGGTGAGGTCCTTTGGCATAAGACTGGCGAGAAAAAAAGAGAGAAAGAGATTAATGGATTAATGAAGGTGGATGGCCCAGTGCCAAGTTAAAAAACAGATATATTGACGCACACAGAACTGTCACTGTCCTTGGTTCTTAATGAGCTAAGGAAATTAACCCACATAAAATGCAGAGGTTAAGGACATTTGGAACTGGCAATATATTGCTTTTAGACTGCTGAAGATTAGCTGCTTTATAAGCTATTTCTCCTAACAAACACTGAGTTGTAAGGGGCATCTTTTTGGGCAAATAAGACAGTATCATCAAACTGAACACAAAATATAGAAACCAAACTTGCTTCTTAATATTATATCAGAAAACAAGAGCCTTCCAAAATAGAGTAAGGTGCAATAATTATCTAAAGAAAGATAGCAAGTCACCTTTCTTATCTTTAACATTATTCTTCCTGCTCCTTTTTTGTTTATATGTGTGCATGTGATTGTGTAAGTGTATGACACAGGCACACACACATGCAGAAATAAAGAAGGGGCTGAAAGGGTTTTATATATATAGCACCTCTATTTTAACAAGTTGAATCAGCCTTCCTCTTTCCTCACTCAAGCCTCCGAACCACTTTTTTATTTCTATGATTAAAAAAACTCATACATAAATTGAGATGAACTTTTTGGAGGTATTTCAATGTTGTTTTTTTTTTTTTTTTCCTTTTTGTTAAAGTTTCATCAAGGGTAGTGCTGGGCTTTTTTCCAGTTGAGCTCTGCCCAGCAGCAGCAGCGCTGCAGAAGTTAAAGTGGAGAGAGGAGGAGTGCAGCCGGGCAGCAGCAGCATCACTGATTCGGAGCAGCAGGAGCTGGGGAGAGAGAGATACTCACCGGGAAACACACTGCGCCCATGGATCATGTCTGGTCCGTAAGCAAGGCGCTTCGATCTCCACTAATTCCATTTAGATAGGGGAGGACTTCCAGTGAGGGGAGGGGGGAGGGGGGGATACAGGATGGATTAGAAAGGACAAGCCCGCGTTCAACTGCAGGTCAGCACTTCTTCCTTTCAGTTCTTCCAATAATAATCACCAGCAACACAATCACGACATGCAAAAGAGGTGGGGGGGGGGGGGGGGGGAAAAGGGGATGGGTGGGGAGGAAGGGTGGGGGGGGGGGGACAACAAGTACAAAGATAGTTATCACATCAGCAGATCCATCCTATAGCAATAGCGCTGCATGGGACGATGATCGCAACAGATCGCCAAGGAGTGCAGCCAAACAGATCAAAGAATGAACAGACTAGAGAAACTGGCTTAAGTAATGCTGTGCATTCACGTCAGGGGTAAACCTAGCACTAGCAGCCGAGCGATCTAATCTCCAGTTTCATACAGAACCAAGAGCAGATCCAAGTATTCACATGATTCCCAGCCAAACGTTTCCAAGATCTCCCCGTTCTTCCGATGCATTGGAAGGACGAAAGGGTCCCTCATCTGCTCTCCCCGATGGCTCCACCTTGCAGTCTTCCGAAGATGAGGTTTACAAAATAAATAGGGGATTTTGCAATATTGCTGGACTGCAATCCTTATTAGGGAAGAAATCCTTTCAAATTAAACAAATCCATTTTCCAAACCCTCTGCGTGGTGGATAGCATCACCCATCAAGCAGCTGAAAAAAAAAAAGCTTTTACAGGGATCAGCAATCCTTTCTTCTTTTTATTTCCCGTTCATATTCCTTGCTCCCCAAAAAAGAAAAACAAAAAAGAGAAGATAGAAAAGGACAGGGGGGGAGGAAAACATTCAGACTCTTCCATTATATCACTGCTTATTCCCATTCTTCACTTCATAAGATAAAAAATAGCAATACAATAACAATAAAAATAACAATAAAACTGTTTAGTTGTCAGAACAGCCCCTAGGAAAGCAATACAAGGTGTCCCCCAGCAAAAGCCAGCGATAAAAGTTTATCAGCAGCAAATCCTTCCAGCAAGCCGTAATTATGGCTCTTCCCGTGACAGATACTGAAAGGCAGAGCGTGTCATCCCCTCCAAAAAAAAAAAAAAAAAAGAGAGAAAGAAGGAGCAGGGGAAAATCAGGATAAAAAAAAAACAAAAAAAAAATCAAGGCTGAAAAGCATGAGTCAGCTCAAGGAAGTAGTTTTGGAAAGAAGAAAAATGTGAGTAAAAAAAAAAAAAAAAACAACAAATAATAATAATAATGGTTAAAGAAAGCATCAAATCAAATGAAGCGAAAGCTGGAGGAGGTGAGAGGGAACAGCTGCAGCCCCCGGGTGTGCAGGGGAGCAGTGCCCCCCTCCCGCTGCGGCACTCACCGGGGAAACATCAAACACAAGGCAAGTGAGGAGGAAGCGTGGGGGTGGGAGAGGGGGGGGGGGGCGGTTGGATTTCTTTATTTGTGGAGGGAACGTGAATTGGTAGCGAGGAGTAACTGTGCTCCTCTTCACCTCGGCCAGTGTGTGTACTCTGGGCACCTGCTGCAGCAGGGAGGGGAGGGGGTGGGGGCAGGCAGAGGGGAGATTCACGGAGAGAAGGTGTCAGAGACCCCTTGGAAGACCGGCGAGGGCTGTCGGCGAGTGGGAGGCGGGGAGCTGCAAAGAGCTTTGTCAACAGAGGGGTCGGGGGCTGCCCGAGCAGCGGCGGCGAACCTCGCGCTGCAATCCTGCCCCTTCCAGAGCGCGCGGCACCGCCACATCCCATTCAGTGCAAATGAGACAAACAAGAATCGTGGGCAGGCTTCCAGGAGAAAGCAATATACATAGGAAAAAAAAAAGTCTTTAAGTACCTTTACGCGGGCTATTTTCTCTGCATTGCGTTAAGGGTTGGGAGGGGGGAAGTTTGGTAAGCCAGACATTTACTGCTTGCTATTATACTGATTTTCTTTTTTTTTTTTTGCTTTGACATCAGTCACTGTTGCCGATGTTCTTCTCAGAGTGTCCCTATCTGCCGAGGCTGGAGGGGGATGGTTTTTCCTCGCCTGCAGCTGCGGCAGGCAGATTCCAAAAGGAGGGGAAGAGGCTACAAAGTGGCCTCGGGCAAGAGTGAGGAGGAGAAGGACAGGGCTTAGAGGAGTCTCCGATCATACAAGGATCCAACACCCCATCTTCCCACTTTGTACGCTAGTTCATACGCTCTGGTCACCAGAGTTCATTCCCCCGATACACACGAGGTATCTGGGAGACTGAAATGGTGACTAGGTTGCACAGCAGATACTTTAGTAGGAAATGTGACAGCCTTTATAATCTGTACGTGGCACTAACCCCATCGTACACAGGCGTCGAGTATAACCGGGAGCCCATGCCAAGATCATTCCACTCTCTGCTCTGACCTTTCCCTGCTGCTGGGAGCGGGAGGGTTCAAGGAGGAAGTTGCTGCTTCCAATTGCTACATGGATGAGCATCCAAAATACCCCACATGTTGAGTGACATCACTGACAGCGCCAGCTGAACCATCCGGAAAACTTTTTAGAATATGCGTTAAGTGTTCCCACGTTCAGTTACCGATTTCATTTGCCTCAGTCTATTTTTTTACTTTACGCAGTATGGACGCATTCAAATTTCTTTCAAGAACTGACTCGTTTGTGTCAATTAGTTTTGCTAATACCAAACAGATAGCTTTTGCCTCGTGAAGACTACACCTAAAGGTAAGCTATGCCAGGGATGTAATAATAGAATGGAGCACAAGACCTTCGTCAGGTCTGCTTACATTGCCTTGTTGCTGAATACGACCCTGCATCATGTGGTCCATGCAGTAGAATGTCATCCAGAGCTCTAATATTATTAATTAAAAATGGAGCTCAATGAAAACAGATATCTGCCAAAGAAGTGCAAACATTCCCAGAAGGAAGCACAAAACACTTAAAAAAATCGTTTAGAAATAACTTTGGCAGTCATCTTCATTAAAATATATAAAAGTGCATAAAGAAAGAGAGAAACTTGCTAAAAACATGACAAGAATTTGGCAGATAAGGGTGATCCAGGTAACTATAGACCAGTGAGCCTGACTTCAGTGCCGGGAAAAATAGAGGAAACTATTCTCAAGATCAAAATCGTAGAGCATATAGAAAGACATGATTTAATGGAACACAGTCAACATGGATTTACCCAAGGGAAGTCTTGCCTAACAAGAATGAAGCCGATGCCCCTTTGCCCTTACCATGTGACAGGGTATCCGTGCCATTGGCCGGCTCCTGTCACATGGTAGGAGCACTGGATGGCCGGCACCATCTTTAAAGATGGTGCCGGCCATCTTTACTCATCAGCCCCTATTATACTATACTCTATAATAAAAAAATGGTGCCGGCCATCCAGTGCTCCTACCATGTGACAGGGGCCGGCCAATGGCACGGATACCCTGTCACATGGTAAGGGCAAAGGGGCATCGGTGCCATTTTTTTTTTTTAGAACAGCTGATTCCTGGGAACAGGAAATCTCTCCCCGAGGCCCCCCTGGATCTCTCCTCTCCCCGAGGCCCCCCTGGATCTCTCCCCGAGGCCCCCCTGGACCACCAGGTAATTTTAGAAGGTTTTGGGGGGGTTGGGAGGGTGGGGTCGATTTAAAGGGTCGGGTGGGGTTTTTTTTTTAGCGGTGCAGGCCTCCCTAAAAAAAAAAAAATTAGCGATGTGAATTGGAATCGGAAACGATTCCAATTCACATATCTTAACGATCAGATTCTCCCCCCCCCCCCCCAGCCGAATCTGAATGTTAAGACGATCTGGCACATGATTCACATCTCTATTATATATATACAGAACAGACACTGAGAAAGCCAACGTGATTTCTATGCTAAGAAAATCCATAACTATCAATTCAACCCCAGAACCCTTTTCGCTTATGTCACTGACCTGACAAAACCAATTCACAATCCACTCTCATATGATAATCCATCAAGAACCTGTGAAGAATTAGCCCAATTTCTCAGTGCCAAAATATCAAAATTAATTTCAAAGAACCCTCACATCAACAAGGAATCGCCCAAATCATCTATCATACCCAAGAACACATGAGCACAATTTGAAACCGTTCTCTCAACTGAGATTGAAACACTCATCCAAAAAACAAATCCTGCCACACATCCCCTCGATCCCATCCCAATAAAATTCCTAAAGCAAGTCCCCAACATCATAGCCAAACCCATAGCTGATATTAGACGTGTGCATTCTTTTATAACAAATTAGGCAATTTCAATGAAATTGCCTAATTCGTTGTGGTTCGGGGGAGACCTTAACCACAAAATGGATTTTCCCCGAGCTTCAGGGAAAATTCGTTTTTTGGGTTAGTGCGGGGGGAGAGGCACATTTATTGAAAAAAAACAACCCACCCCAACCCTTCAATTTTACTTTCTTACACCCCTCCACCATCCTGATCCCTCCCCAAGACTTGCCAAAAGTTCCTGGTGGTCCAGCGGTGTCCGGAGTGATCTCCTGCACTTGGGCCATCAGTTGCCAGTATTCAAAATGGTGCCGATAGCCTTGCCCTTACGATGTCACAGGGGCTACAGGTGCCATTGGTTAGCCCCTGTCACATGCTCCTACCAGGTTGACTATATCAGCTAGAGATGAGCTTCGTTTTTCTGGCTCGGTCGGGTTTCGGTTCGGGCGCTTCATGCCATTGGTCATCCCCATGTGACAGGGGCTGACCAATGGCACCAGTAGCCCCTGTGACATTGTAAGGGCAAGGCCATCGGCACCATTTTGAGTCATAGCAGGCCCGACAGCCCAACGGCATGGAGGGAGAGATCGCTCGCGGGACCCCGCTGGACCACCAGGGACTTTTAGTAAGTCTTGGGGAGGGATCGGGATGGTGGGGGGGAGGGGGGTATAAGAAAGTAAATGTGAAGAGTTGGTGTGGTTTTTTTTCCGATTCGCGGTTTTTTTTCCGATTTGTGGAAAGAAAACAAACTGTGACTGATTAAAGAAATATGTACAGTGTTCACTCTATTAGCGTGAAAGTCACTACATAGGAGAGCTTAAAGACTGTTTTACAGATATGTTAAAGTCTCTGCTATGAGCTTAAAGGACAGATTCATAAAGGATAAAAAAATAAATAAATAAACAAAAAGCAAATTGATTAAAGAATAAAAGCGGGGAGAAGACATTTCAGTGAATAGGTATAAAAATTACTGTTGCTGGGTACTTCTCACCGAACAAATCTAAGCCACTTTAGGATCCTCATTGTTTGGTGTATGGCACAGGTTCATTGGTAGGGGATCTTTTGGAGTTATTGTCTCTCTTGTTAGCACTATTTTTAATCTTGGTCGGGGTGGGGTGGCTAAAGGTTGCTCCGCCGCTTGTAGTATTCTTTTTTTTTTTCTTTTCTCTTGTGCCCTCTAGTGGGAACCCATAAGATTGGGAGAGTGAACCAAACTCAGAACAAATGCCACACTTTTCTTTTCCAGAAATGATCAAAAAGGATTGCAACCAAAGATTTTAAGTTAATAAAGATTCCTGAGATTTCTATCTGCAGTTTTCTCTTATCCCTGCTGTTTTTCCTTCCCTCCCATTCAAGCTAGGGTGGAGGTTGGGGGGGGGGGAGGGGTGTCTTTTTCCTGCTGGCGCATGACCTATATTTTCTTTACCTACCCTGCCAGGCCCTCCCTGACCAGCTAAGCATATTGAGTGGCTGGTTTCCTCTCGCATTCCTCCCTCCTTTGGGTCAAAGCCAGCTGAGAAGTTTCAGGAACTTGTGGCGGGGGGGAGGGGGGGGGGGATTTGCCAGGGTGTGGGATGATCATTAACTCACTGCATTGAGCTGAGGCCAGTGTCCAGGGAAAAAGAGGACTCCAGAGTGGGGCTCTTAAAGTTCAGGAGAATGGGGAGGTCTCTTGGGCAAGAAGAGAGGAGAACTCCATTATAAGGAAATATCAGGGTGGGGATCTTGGAGTATGGGGGGAGGAAATCCCCATAGCACTGGGAGGGGGATCCAAAGAATATTGAATAGGGGGATTCCAGAGTATGCGGGGCATCTCCATTTTCATGCCCTTGAAATATGGGGAGGTAGACATTAAGGGGAGGGGCTCAATAGGAGAGGCTACCACATGCAGCCCAGCGACAGCACCCCTTCATCATCCACCTCACTTCTTCTCACCTCTAGTCACTATACACTACGTGAATGGCTCCTTCTTCTTCCTTCACCTCAGGGAGTATTGTTGGCCCCAGAGGGATGGGAGGATTGGATGGGAGGGGGCTCCCCCTGTGACTACTCCCTTCCTCAAGGAGTTCACCGACCTCAGCCAGGGGTGGGGTTGGGGGTTAAATGGGGCAGCGGATGGAAAAACAGGGGAGCTAGGGTGTTAAATGGGTGGGGGATGGAGAAAAAACAGGGGCACCATAATGTGGAAAAGGAAAAACAAAATAAAAAGAACCAAACTATATATTCAGGAATAAAGTATGATGGGGAGGAGATCAGATCACCCTATCACCCACCAGCAGATAAACTCCTCTACACGGCTCCTGAACATCACGTAAAGGTGCACTGCCTTCACTCGGGCATGCACCATGGCCTTGAAGAGGACCCCACACTCCAGGAGTTTGCCCCTGGAAACCTCTCCTGTCTCAAGTGCCTCACCGCTTCTTTGGTGGTGGACAAAAGAAAGTTGACCAGAGTGTCCTTTTCATGCAGGGGGCTCCAGGCCATGTACTCATAGATCAGGAGGAATGAAATTTAACCAAATCCCAAAGATAATACCTATATAAAGGCTTGGGAGTCAACCTGGGACATTTCAGTCCCAGGTGGAAATTCTTTTCCTCATACCTGTAAAAACGACAGGAGGAGTCTGCCTAGAAAGTACATGCTCAGAACCTGCCAGTGGCCATGGTTTTATAAATCAGCTTCCAACTGTGGTCCCATTCATCTTCCCTGAGGCCCAACACTTCCAATCAGGGCATATCAGGATGGGAACTGAGGGTGAGGCGGTGCAGCCTATGGGTCACCTGCAGGCAGTGGTTCTTCCGAGACACAGTTCGAAGATCGCTAGGGCATCTCCCACAGCCTACTAAGACTGTGGGCCTGAGGTGCCTGAGCCTGAGAGGGTTGTCATCTAGCAGCCTACACCCTATTAGTAAAGTGTGTGCCATTTTGCAATACGGCAACGAGTTCAGGAGGTCGCTCCCGGACCCCCGCTGGACTTTTGGCAAGTCTTGTGGGGGTCAGGAGGCCCCCCAAGCTGGCCAAAAGTCCTTGGGGGTCCAGCGGGGGTCCGGGAGCGATCTCCTGCGCTCGTGACGTCGGGGGACAGGAACCAAAATATGACAGGGCAAAGGTAGCACCAGCACCATTTCTATTAACGCAGCCGTGGCCCGAGAGTGGAAGACCACACCGGGACCCCCCCACTGCACCCCAGGTAATTTAAAACATTTTGGGGGGGGTTCGGGAGGGTGGGGGATTTATTTTAAAGGGTCGGGGTGGGTTTTAGGGTTGTTTTAGTGTGACCGTTTTACCGCCCTCCCCCGATTTACGATTTAAACGATTTAAAAAAAACAAAACAAAACCGCGACGATCAGATTCCCTCCCCCCCCCAGCCAAAATCGATCGTTAAGACGATCGATCATACGATTCACATCTCTAGTAATGACAGAGTGGAGCACCCGGGAGGAGGTGTGGCGCTTTATGTCCGGGATGGTATAGAGTCCAACAGGATAAACATCCTGCATGAGACTAAATGCAAAATTGAATCTTTATGGGTAGAAATCCCTTGTATGTTGGGGAAGACTATAGTGATAGGAGTATACTACCGTCCACCTGGTCAAGATGGTGAGACGGACAGTGAAATGCTAAGAGAAATTAGGGAAGCTAACCAAATTGGTAGTGCAGTAATAATGGGAGACTTCAATTACCACTAGAAAGACGTCATGTAATTGTAATTTTTCTTAATGTGCTATTGCTTATGGAGCCATCATAACACCTGCGGGCATACCAGCTTATTTTTGCTTAAGGTTTTGCCACTTCAGGTCGTATTTAATCATTGGCCCAAGGCCTTTATTCTTCTGCGTGTTTTTTTGTTTTTTTAATTTTTGTAAAATTCTGTATCGGGGTGAATACCTTCCTTAGGATAACTCAAGGTATCAAGGAAATTTAAAGTCCAGTCCGACGCGCATTTCGCATTGCTGCTTCAGGGACTGAAACAAATACACTCCGCTTCTATATTTAACGGATGTAGTTGCCCCGTTACTCAGTTTTGCTTTTGCTTTCCAACCTTGCCGCCGTTTCCTCTTACCGGCATCTCTCAGCAATAACTGAGTAACGGGGCAACTACTTCACCCCGATACAGAATTTTACAAAAATTAAAAAAACAAAAAAAACACGCAGAAGAATAAAGGACTTGGGCCAATGATTAAATACGACCTGAAGTGGCAAAACCTTAAGCAAAAATATGCTGGTATGCCCGCAGGTGTTATGATGGCTCTATAAGCAATAGCACATTAAGAAAAATTACAATTAAATGACGTCTTTCTAGTGAGAATTGTACTCGTTGTGTTTGAATATATAACTGTTTGTAGTGTGAGACTTCAATTACCCCAATTTTTGCTGGGTAAATGTATCATCGGAATACACAAGAGAGATAACTTTATGGAGCAATTGGTTCAGGAACCAACGAGAGAGGGAGCAATTTTAGATCTTATTCTCAGTGGAGCACAGGACTTGGTGAGAGAGTTAACGGTGGTGGGGCCACTTGGCAATAGTGATCGTAATATGATCAAATTTGATTTAATGGAAGAGGAACAGTGTGCAAATCCACGGCTCTCGTGCTAAACTTTCAAAAGGGAAACTTTGATAAAATGAGAAAAATTGTTAGAAAAAAAACTGAAAGGAGCAGCTACAAAAGTAAAAAATGTCCAAGAGGCATGGTCATTGTTAAAAAATACCATTCTGGAAGCACAGTCCAGATGTATTCCATGCATTAAGAAAGGTGGAAAGAAGGCAAAACGATTACTGGCATGGTTAAAAGGGGAGGTGAAAGAAGCTATTTTAGCAAAAAGATCTTCATTCAAAAATTGGAAGGATCCAACAGAAGAAAATAGGATAAAGCACAAATGTTGGCAAGTTAAATGTAAGACATTGATAAGACAGGCTAAGAGAGAATTTGAAAAGAAATTGGCTGTAGAGGCAAAAACTCACAGTAAAAACTTTTTAAAATATATCTGAAGCAGAAAGTCTGTGAGGGAGTCAGTTGGACCATTAGATGATCAAGGGGTCGAGGGTTTAAAGGGGCACTTAGAGAAGATAAGCCCATCACAGAAAGATTAAATGATTTCTTTGCTATGGTGTTTACTGAAGAGGATGTTGGGGAGGTACCCGTAATGAAGAAGGTTTTCATGGGTAATGATTCAGATGGACTGAATCAAATCACGGTGAACCTAGAAGATGTGGTAGACCTGATTGACAAACTGAAGAGTAGTAAATCACCTGGAATGGATGATATACATCCCAGAGTTCTGAAGGAATTAAAAAGTGAAATTTCAGACCTATTAGTAAAAATTTGTAACCTAAAATCATCCATTGTACCTGAAGAATGGAGGATAGCAAATGTAACCCCAATATTTAAAAAGGGCTCCAGGGGTGATCCGGGAAACTACAGACCGGTTAGCCTGACTTCAGTGCCAGGAAAAATAGTGGAACGTGTTCTAAACATCAAAATCACAGAACACGAATGTAATTGCATTCGGTCATGCCTGTTTAATGTTATAATGTAAACCGAATTGATATGTAACTTTGCTACATGAATTTCGGTATATAAAAATGTTAAATAAATAAATAAACAAATAAATAAATAAACATATAGAAAGAAATGGTTTAATGGAACAAAGTCAGCATGGCTTTACCCAAGGTAAGTCTTGCCTCACAAATCTGCTTCACTTTTTTGAAGGAGTTAATAAACATGTGGATAAAGGTGAACCGGTAGATATAGTAGGGATGTGAATCGTTTTAGGACGATTAAAATTATCGTCCGATAATTTTAATATCGTCTTAAACCGTTATGGAACACAATACAATACAGATTCTAACGATTTATCGTTATAAATCGTTAGAATCGTGAGCCGGCACACTAAAACCCCCTAAAACCCCGACTGCAGGAGGTCGTTCAGCGAGGGTTCCGGCGCCTCGCTGAACGACCTCCTGCAGTCGATCTCCTGCCGGCGCCATTTTCCGTACGAAAATGATTCGCGGCGGGAAATCGCTCCCTGACCCCCGCTGGACCTCCAGGAACTTTTGGCCAGCTTGTGGGGGGCCTCCTGACCCCCACGAGACTTGCCAAAAGTCCAGCGGGGGTCCGGAAGGACCTCCTGCCGTCCAATCTTTTTCGTCTATGGCCGCCGCCATTTTTTCGGCGCCATTTTGGAAAATGGCGCCGGCTGAAGACGACAAGATTCAGGAGCAGGAGCCCGTTCCGGACCGCTGCCGTTCCGGACCGCCGCTGGACCCGCAGGTTATTTAAGTTATTTGGGGGGGGGTTCGGGAGGGTGGGGGATTTAATTTAAAGGGTCGGGGTGGGTTTTAGGGGGTTTTAATGTGCCGGTTTTTCGATTTTTCGATTTTTAACGATTTTTAACGATTTTTCACGATATTTTACCCCCCCAAACGGCAACAATACGATTCCCTCCCCCTCCCAGCCGAAATCGATCGTTAAGACGATCGAGGACACGATTCACATCCCTAAGATATAGTATACTTGGATTTTCAGAAGGCGTTTGACAAAGTTCCTCATGAGAGGCTTCTAGGAAAAGTAAAAAGTCATGGGATAGGTGGCGATGTCCTTTCGTGGATTGCAAACTGGCTAAAAGACAGGAAACAGAGAGGAGGATTAAATGGACAATTTTCTCAGTGGAAGGGAGTGGACAGTGGAGTGCCTCAGGGATCTGTATTGGGACCCTTACTTTTCAATGTATTTATAAATGATCTGGAAAGAAATATGACGAGTGAGATAATCAAATTTGCAGATGACACAAAATTGTTCAGAGTAGTCAAATCACAAGCAGATTGTGATAAATTGCAGGAAGACCTTGTGAGACTGGAAAATTGGGCATCCAAATGGCAGATGAAATTTAATGTGGATATGTCCAATGTGATGTATATAGGGAAAAATAACCCATGCTATAATTATACAATGTTGGGTTCCATTTTAGGTGCTACAATCCAAGAAAGAGATCTAGGCGTCATAGTGGATAACACATTGAAATCGTCGGTTCAGTGTGCTGTGGCAGTCAAAAAAGCAAACAGAATGTTGGGAATAATTAGAAAGGGAATGGTGAATAAAACGAAAAATATCATAATGCCTCTGTATCGCTCCATGGTGAGACCGCACCTTGAAAACTGTGTACAATTCTGGTCGCCGCATCTCAAAAAAGATATGATTGCGATGGAGAAGGTACAGAGAAGGGCTACCAAAATGATAAGGGGAATGGAACAGCTCCCCTATGAGGAAAGACTAAAGAGGTTAGGACTTTTCAGTTTGGAGAAGAGACGGCTGAGGGGGATATGGCAGAGATGTTTAAAATCATGAAAGGTCTAGAACGGGTAGATGTGAATCAGTTATTTACTCTTTCAGAAAATAGAAAGACTAGGGGGCACTCCATGAAGTTAGCATGGGCACATTTAAAACTAATCGAAGAAAGTTCTTTTTTACTCAACGCACAATTAAACTCTGGAATTTGTTGCCAGAGGATGTGGTTAGTTCAGTTAGTATAGCTGTGTTTAAAAAAGGATTGGATAAGTTCTTGGAGGAGAAGTCCATTACCTGATATTAAGTTTACTTACAGGTCAATAGAGTAAAGTGCGGCCGCAGTTACCCTGCTTCTAACCCACTTTCTACTCATAATTTGGCCGCGTTAGTCCAACCCGCGATTCCCTAACCCTTTTAACGCATCCTTACTGCCTCTTTAAATCAACGGGTAACCCCTTCCGCCCGCGGCATGTATATGAGATGTAAACGATCGGATTAGCTATTCCGTCCCATACAGTAACGTGTGCCCCGATTATCACTTTTTAAACCTGCAGTTTTGCTGCGCGTTTAACCTGCTAACTTACCGCCTACCCTTACCCCTGCATTGGAGGCAGGGGTAAGGGTAGGCGGCAAACTTTCCCCCAGCCCTCGCTCACCTGCCCCGGCTGCCTCCATGGGTGCCGGTCTCCGGGGCAGCCAAGTCCTCTCTACCCTCCTCCCGAAGCAACGAAAAGCGAAAAAGGAGAAAAGCGAAACGACATGTGAAGTGTAACTTATTTTTCTTGCAGCCCTCCTTCGGAGACGCACCGCGGCTCCCCTGCCTCCTGGGGGCTGCCCCCTGCCTCCCGGGGGCAGCCTGCGGTGAAAGCGGCCCCGCCGGCGAAGATGGATGCCTGCACGGGCCCTCTGACATGATCGCTCCCGGGAGAATCCTTTACTGAGCTGTGGCCACTTCTCCTGCATGCATTCAGCCTGTGTGTGCAATTTGGCCGCTCAAGGCGTGACGTCACTATGTTTGGCGTCATGGCGTGTTTCGTCGGCGTTCGCTAATGCACTGCCTTGGGCGGCTGCAAGAAAAGTAAGTTACACTTCACATGTCATTTCGCTTTTCTCCTTTTTCGCTTTTCGTTGCTTCGGGAGGAGGGTAGAGAGGACTGGCAATCCCGAGCGTAGGAGACCCGTCCACTTCCTGAAATGACAGGTACCAGCGCACCCAGGTTACTGTATAGGTGCTGTATAGCGCTCTATACAGTAAAATGGATTGTGCGGGCCTAACGCTTCACGGACTCTTCTTGGACGCAGCTTGCATTTGCATGCCATTTTAATACAGTATCGAGCGGTAAGTGAGCCGGACTGTGCGTGCGGAAAACGCGGGTGCGCCCGGCACTTACGCAGCTCTTCCTACCGCTCCTTACTGTATCGGCCTGTTAGAGAATAGCCTCTGCCATTAGCAATGGTAACATGGAATAGACTTAGTTTTTGGGTACTTTCCAGGTTCTTATGGCCTGGATTGGCCACTGTTGGAAACAGGATGCTGGGCTTGATGGACCCGTGGTCTGACCCAGTATGGCATTTTCTTATGTTCTTATGTTATTATGTCAGAAGCCAGGAACACAAAGAACAGCAACTAGCAAGCTCTGGGAAGCAGAGAGAAACTTGTTGCAAGGCAAAGAATCAGGCAGGCTGCAGGGTTTAAATACCTACCGGCATCTGACATCCTTCAGGGGCGGAGCTCCAGTTTCCCTCGCTGGTCCTTTTAAACTTCATGCCCCAGCGCGCGCGTGCCTAGAGGGGCGGAGCCAGCGATCAACGTCAGCGGCGTCGCCCTCACAGAGGGAACAGCACGTGAAGAAGCCAGCCGGCCTGAATAGGCCTCACGGACGCCGCTGCAAGGCATCCTGGGGTAGGTGGGGGACTGGCCCGCGGACCTCCATGGGTCAGGCACAAAACAGAACCTTCTCTCCTCTGGCACCCTTAGGGAGGGCACTGGAGACAATATAATATAAAGGGAAGGGGAGGGGGGAATCAAACCAAAGGGTCACAAGTTCCCCTGTAATCCAGAACCCTTTTGTCCTGTTTACCTTGTCTTCTTGCAAATTCTTCCTAGGGGTATGGGCACGTGCTACCTCACCTTGTGCTGTCTCCATCTCCGGACCTCCAGAGCCGTCAACATTCCCCTTGACAGCAGAAAAGGGGGGGGGGAGGGGAGGGGGCCTACAATCTCATTGGGGGGCCCCTAATCTGCCTTCTGTGCAGGGGCATGTGGGGGGTCAGCCATTCTCCTCCTGCCTGCAGAATGGACAGGAGGAGTCCGCCCAGAAAGCCTGTGCCCTGAACCGCCGGAGGCCACGTCCTTGTGCACCAACCTACAGGAGTGGTCCCCTTCATAACCGGGGACCATCGCTGAATAGAATGATCCCCAGCGGGGGCTGCCCCGTCCACGCCACCTGGACCCAACAACTCCCACCATGGCGTGTCAGGCAGAGGGGCGATGGCGAGGTGGTGCATGGTATGTACCACCAGCCGGCTCAGAACCTTCTGAAACATGGTTCAAGTTCACTAGTGGCAGTTCCCACAGCCTGCTAAGGCTGTGGGTGCAAGGAGGACAATCAGCTCTCCGAGGGGGCCCACCTTCTGGCTCTACCAGCAACAGCGAGAGGCCGGGGGGTGCAGTCAGGCGGGGATCCCTGGGTTGTGGGGTCCCCTTGCTCATGGCAGTAGTTAGAACATGGAGAATGTCGAGCGCCTTCACGAGGAGGCACTCGACGATGTCGGGCAGGGCTTCTATCAAGTCCTCGACCCTGGTCACCCGAGCTCTGACCAGGTGCTGTCACAGGCCCAGTTCCTCCATCCCCTCCAAACTCAGAGCATGGTTATGCAGGAGGGGCTCCCCCAGATGGTCACTGGGCCTGCTAGCCAGTGGGGGAGGAGTGGAGAAACTCAGCTAAAGAAATTGATTGGTTAATTGCTAGCATCTGCTGTTGAAGCAAGCTGTGAGAAAATAGTTAGCCAGGATGGAAGAAAGGAAAAATCCCAGAAAAAGACCCAGTAAAACAAACTGTAACTGAAAGAAAAAACAACCCCCCCCCCCCCCCCCCGCAAAACAAACACATTTCCTGGCTATTCTTTATGTGCTGGGGGAAGAAAAGAAAGGATCCCAAGGACTGACTCGGTAACAGTGGAAGGCAGCAATTAACTGAACTCAGGAAAAATTCAGCAATCTAACAAACAGAAATCCTTCAACTGCAGGAAAGTGGGAAAGAGGGTCTTAGAGGCTTAGCAAGAAAACAAGATGGAAAACAAGAGCTAAGAGCAACCCTCTTACCCAGTAGAACACAGGTGGCAAACTCCGGTCCTCGAGCTCCACCAAGAGGCCAGGTTTTCAGGATATCCACAATGAACATACATGAGATAGATCGGCCTGCTCTGCCTCCAATGTATGCAAAACTATCTCATGCATGTTCATTGTAGTTATCCTGAAAACCTGGCCTGTTGGTGGCCCTCGAGGACTGGACTTCACCAGCCCTGCCCTAAAAGTTACACCTCTGACGTTTTCAGATTACTACACTCAGGACTTTCTGTCCTCCTCTCCTTTGCCCTGTCTGGGGAGGTGGACTGTAATTGAAAAGAGGGGGAGGGGTAGCTTGAGAAGGGTGAGCAGGAGCAAGAGCAAAAGGGAGGGTAGGTGCTGCAGCACTGCATGAATGAAAAGGTGGGGGATAGTCTTGGAGGAAGCAGGCAGCAGTAGTGGTGCTCTGCTTTGATCCCCTCTGGCTTCTCTGTCCTTGAAGAAGGGTGGGAGGCAGGCACCATCAGTGAGGTTTCGCTGTAATGCAGGAAAATCTCCAGACCCCCTCCAGCAGGAGCCCCTGAGAGAGCCAGAAACAGCCCCAAGAGGGATGATAGGAAGAACCACACCTCCAAGAAGTCCTGGGCGCAGGCAGCTAGGAAGACCCAAGTAGGCAGGAGTGACAGATAGGCTGTGGTCACCCACTCCTGCAGTAGTAGGCTAGCACCTGTATAAAGTGAGTTTTTCCAGTAATGGAGGAGGCAGAGGACACAGCTACCCAGACAGCACAACAAAGCTACAGATGTTGAGATCTCAACACCAGATAGGCAGTTCAGCCCAAATGTTCAGTGAAATGGTGGAAGAGAGAGGACCCAGATCCAGAAGGATTTGATAGACAACCTATGAGATTAAGTCTTACATTTTAGAGAGAGAAAGAAGAAAAGCTGGTATCTTTAAGCTTCAGGACTGTGTCCTTCCTTGAGAAGGTTAAGTAAAAGAAAAGACTTCCTAGAAGGCTTGTGGGGAAACAGATAGAGCTAAGCAAATAAAAATGTAGTGTAACCATACAGAGCTCTGCCCTTCAGGTGTATATGGTTTTTTGGTCAGTTATTTAGAGCTGAGGTAAGGCTGTATGTTATTAAGAGGCAAGACCTGTTGCAGTGAGAATCATAATAAAAACTTTTTAAAATATATCCAAATCAAGAAACTTGTGAGGGAGTCGGTTGGGCCATTAGATGACCAAGGGGTTAAAGGGGTTCTTAGGGAAGATAAGGTCATTGCAGAAAGACTAAATAAATTCTTTATTTCCATGTTTACTAATGAGGATGTTGGGGAGATACCAGTTCCAGAGATGGTTTACAAGGGTGATGAGACAGACAAACTGAACCAAATCACTGTAAACCTGAAAGATGTAGTAGGCCAGATTGACAAACTAAGAGTAGCAAATCACCTGGACCAGATGGCATGCATCCTAGGGTACTGAAGGAACTAAAAAATGAAATTTCTGACCTATTAGTTAAAATTTGTAACCTATCTTTAAAATCATCCATTATACCTGAAGACCGGAGAGTGGCCAGTATTAGGGATGTGAATCGTGTCCTCGATCGTCTTAACGATCGATTTCGGCTGGGAGGGGGAGGGAATCGTATTGTTGCCGTATGGGGGGGTAAAATATCGTGAAAAATCGTGAAAAATCGTGAAAAATCTAAAAATCTAAAAATCGCAAAACCGGCACATTAAAACCCCCTAAAACCCACCCCCGACCCTTTAAATTAAATCCCCCACCCTCCCGAACCCCCCTCAAATGACTTAAATAACCTGCGGGTCCAGCGGCGGTCCGGAACGGCAGCGGTCCGGAACGGGCTCCTGCTCCTCAATCTTGTTGTCTTCAGCCGGCGCCATTTTCCAAAATGGCGGCGAAAAATGGCGGCGGCCATAGACGAACACGATTGGACGGCAGGAGGTCCTTCCGGACCCCCGCTGGACTTTTGGCAAGTCTCGTGGGGGTCAGGAGGCCCCCCACAAGCTGGCCAAAAGTTCCTGGAGGTCCAGCGGGGGTCAGGGAGCGATTTCCCGCCGCAAATCGTTTTCGTACGGAAAATGGCGCCGGCAGGAGATCGACTGCAGGAGGTCGTTCAGCGAGGGTTCCGGCGCCTCGCTGAACAACCTCCTGCAGTCGATCTCCTGCCGGCGCCATTTTCCGTACGAAAACGATTCGCGGCGGGAAATCGCTCCCTGACCCCCGCTGGACCTCCAGGAACTTTTGGCCAGCTTGTGGGGGGCCTCCTGACCCCCACGAGACTTGCCAAAAGTCCAGCGGGGGTCCGGAAGGACCTCCTGCCGTCCAATCGTGTTCGTCTATGGCCGCCGCCATTTTTCGCCGCCATTTTGGAAAATGGCGCCGGCTGAAGACAACAAGATTGAGGAGCAGGAGCCCGTTCCGGACCGCTGCCGTTCCGGACCGCCGCTGGACCCGCAGGTTATTTAACTCATTTGGGGGGGGGTTCGGGAGGGTGGGGGATTTAATTTAAAGGGTCGGGGTGGGGTTTTAGGGGGTTTTAGTGTGCCGGCTCACGATTCTAACGATTTATAACGATAAATCGTTAGAATCTCTATTGTATTGTGTTCCATAACGGTTTAAGACGATATTAAAATTATCTGACGATAATTTTAATCGTCCTAAAACGATTCACATCCCTAGCCAGTATAACCCCAATATTTAAAAAGGACTCCAGGGGCGATCAGGGTAACTATAGTCCAGTGAGCCTGACTTCAGTGCCAGGAAAAATAGTGGAAACTATTCTAAAGATCAAAATTGTTGAGCATATAGAAAAGACATGGTTTAATGGAACATAGTCAACATGGATTTACCCAAGGTAAGTCTTGCCTAACAAATCTGCTTTATTTTTTGAAGAGGTTAATAAACATGTGGATAAAGGTGAACCAGTAGATGTAGGGTATTTGGATTTTCAGAAGGCGTTTGACAAAGTCCCTCATGAGAGGCTTCTAAGAAAACTAAAGTCATGGAATAGGAGGTGATGTCTGTTTGTGGATTACAAACTGGTTAAAAGACAGGAAACAGAGAATAGGACTAAATGGTCAATATTCTCAGTGGAAAAAGTTAAACAGTGGAGTGCCTCAAGGATCTGTACTTGGACTGGTGCTTTTCAATATATATATAAATGGTCTGGAAATGAATACGACAAGTGAGGTTATCAAATCTGCGGAGGATACAAAATTATTCAGAGTAATTAAATCACAAGCAGATTGTCATTCATTACATGAGGACCTTTCAAGACTGGAAGATTGGGAATCGAAATGGCAGATGAAATTTAATGTGGAAAAGTGCAAGGTGTTGTATATAGGGAAAAATAACTCTTACTGTAGTTACACGATCTTAGGTTCCATATTAGGAGCTACTATCCAGGAAAACGATCTAGGCATCATAGTGGATAATACTTTAAAATTGTCGGCTCAGTGTGGTGCAGCAGTCAGAAAAGCAAACAGAATGTTAGGAATTATTAGGAAGGGAATGGTTAATAAAATGGAAAATGTCATAATGCCTCTATATCGCTCCATGGTGAGACCGCATCTAAAAAAAGATATAGTTGTTACGGTGAAGATACAGAGAAGGGCAACCAAAATGATAAAGGGGATGGAACAGCTCTCCTATGAGGAAAGATTGAAGAGGTTAGGGCTGTTCAGCTTGGATAAGAGATGGCTGAGGGAGGATATGATTGAGGTCTTTAAGATAATGAAAGGTTTTAAACGAGTAGATGTGAATCGGTTATTTACACTTTCGGATAATAGAAGGACTAGGGGGCATTCCATGAAGTTAGTAAGTAGCACATTTAAGACTAATTGGAGAAAATTAGTCTTAAATGTACAATTAAGCTCTGGAATTTGGAGAAAACTAGTCTTAAATGCACAATTAAGCTCTGGAATTTGTTGCCAGAGGATGTGTTAATGCAGTTAGTGTAGCGGGTTCAAAAAAGGATTGGATAGGTTCTTGGAGGAGAAGTCCATTAACTGCTATTAATCGAGTTTACTTAGGGAGGAGCCACTGCTATTAATTGCATCAGTAGCATGGGATCTTCTTGGTGTTTGGATACTTGCCAGGTATTTGTGGCCTGGTTTGGCCTCTGTTGGAAACAGGATGCTGGGCTTGATAGACCCTTAGTCTGACCCAACTTAGCAATTTCTTATGTTTTAATGCTCTTATGCGTGTGGCAGTGCTAAGGACTCAAACAGTACCAAGTAAAGCTGAGAGAGAAGCCCAGCTGGTGGTCAAGCATTGTTTTTTATAGCTGTCTCAGGAAGAGATTAACTAAGAGTAAGGCATTGAAAGAGCTAGGAGACATGCAGCACTAACTGAATATCAGATGTTTTAGCGTAAGCCTGGAGAAGGGGGCTACTAAAGCCTGTGGGGATACTACAACTGGTATTTCACTACAAAGTGTATTGTGATTTCTGTCTTGAGAACTGTGTTCCTGTCTCTCTGAGAGATGTGGATGATATGAATCTGCTAAAGTGAAAAGGTGCATATGTGTAAAAACTATCAATAAAAAGCTGCTGTTATTGAAATCCCTGCTGCATTTTCACTTTTCAAAAGGAGAAAAAAGGAAAGTGACTGTGCGGTCAGAGAGATTGAGGCCACAAAGCTTCTGTGTCTTGGACAGAGAAGCTGAAACCAGCCAAACAAAATTGGGATTGAGAGTTTAAGGGGAATGAAGTCACTATAGAGGAAATCCCAGCCATGCTGAATGTTTTTGACTTAAAATCACAGTAAAGAGATTTAAAGTGACATTTGGAGCCAAAAGCTAGTTTGGTAATGAAGCTGGGGCAAATAGTAAAGACTATGAGGACATCTCTGTAATTCCCAGAGAGGTGGAAATGAGATAAAATGTTTGATCTATGTTGGAATAATATAATTGCAGAGTAAAGGGGCTTTTCTGCTAGCTAATGCTGAAGAAGGAAGAGGCACTAGAGGTGCTAAGTGATCTTCTCTTCAGAGTATTTGAAGTGACTCCAGGGTCAGCCTTGAGCACCATCAACCCATGTTTTAGGGTGGGATCATGAGCAATGCGTCTTAAGTAATGCATTTTTTTGTCCAAGCTGTCACAAGGTTTGCCTTGCAGGTCAAGCCTCATAGTACCTCTGCATGTACCCTGAGGCGCCCGCCTCTTGACCCTGGCCTTCAAAGATATCCAGTTAAGTAACACTATAAAACTTAAAAAAAAAAATGTGTGGCCCTGTGGCCTGATTTCCACTTCCTCCCCAGTATGTTTAAATTGGCCCTACCAGGCTAACCAGACCAATCCCCTCCCCCAAAACCTCCACCAAAGAATGGCATTGGGGGGAGGGGGGGTTTGGAAATTTCCCCCACCTCCATCTTTACCATTTTGTTATATTTCTCCAAAGCCTCCCTGCCTCCCCTCAATCACTCCTCATCTGCAATCTCAATAACCTGCACTCCCCACCCTCCCTGGACCTCAAAAACCCCTGCCGAGAGAGAGGTAACCTCTTACCTGCTCCGGGCACTTCCAGCATGTTCTGAAAGATAAACCACTCTCACCTTATGCTTCCAGCACCTGTATTATCAGAACAGGAGCTCCCAGCAGACATTTTTATGGTCCATGGGGGTAGAGAAAACAGTATATTGAGGTTGTGGATGGGGAGGGTGGAGTGGCAGGGAGGCTTTGGAAAAAATATAATGGGAAGAAGGGGGATGGAGCAATCTGTAACCTCCTTCTCCCATAAAATTCACTCTTTTGGTGAAGGTTGAGGGGTTGGGGCTGCTCGGCCAAGTGGAGCCAGTTTAAAGAAATTGGGGAGTGGGATGAGAATCGGGCCACAGACTCACATAGGATTTTTATTTTTTTAGGTTTTAGAGTGCTACTTATCTGGATATATCTTAAGATATATGGTAAAGTAGCAAGTTATCTGGCCACACAAAGCCAAGATAACCTTTGACTTGCTCTAAAGCAGTTCGAAAGTTATCCAGCTAACATACTACGTCATTCTTCAAAATGCATTATGGCGTTAACGCAAGCAATATCCTGTGAGAAAAATCTTTTGGGGGGGGGGAGATTGGGGAGGAGTTTTGGGCGGGAATTTGTTAAATTAGGGGACATATTGCATGGTCTTAACACCAGAAATAACTACTCCTTTTTCATTGGCGTTAAAGTGTGTGGTATGGCTAGATCACACTTTGTGATCTTTTCACAAATAGCGTTTTGGGTATTTTAAGGAGAGAGAGAGAGAGAGAGAGAGAGAGAGAGAGAGAGAGAGACTAGCTATAAGGCCCTTCTAGTAGTTAGGTATTTATCTCTCTATTGGAGGCCCAACTAGTAACTCGAGGTGAGGTTTAGGTACTAGTGTAGGGGTTAGGGGCCACTTTGACATGCAGAGTGCGACATACAAACAGAACAGTGCTCTCTTGTGAAGATTTGATGTCCTCGATATAAACCAGGTTGAGAGTCTCCCCCTCCCCCAGTGGTTGTAGGTAGGAATTGCAACAATTGTGGTATTACCGCAAAGGGCGAAAAAGTTATCGCACTCTGCGGTAATACTTATGTGAAGCGCTAAAATAGCGCACATTGCGATAAATAGGTTATTACCATAAAACACGCCCCTCTTCCTATCGCATGCGATAGTTTGATGAATCTAGCCCTTAGCCAGATAACTTGAGCCCATCTTGGAACACCCCCAGAATGCCTTTTAATTAATCTGGCTAAATTATAGCTGGATATTGACTTATTCAGCTATAATTTAACTGGATGTGTGGCCAAATATTCAAAAAAGTTGCCATTTAGCCTGGTAACTTGTGAGTTATCCAACTAAATGGCTGGAATACTGACCTCCATACATTGCATGAAATGTGTTAACTGAAGTCTTTTTAGGATGTGTTACATTTTATAGGTGCAACAAAAATATATTGTAGTCAAGGTGCTTTGTTTTCAGCTGAAAAGAGTTATAATTATTACCTCTACTATAGAAAATCATTCACGCTATCTAATTTTATACAGACGACTGAAAAGATTCAATGGAGATTATGTAGCAAATCAAGATGGCAAAATGTTTGCTGTCACTTTTTATTTGTGTTTATAGCTGTTTGTTTGTGATCCTGCTAATGAAAAGAGGTCAAGGATCAAAGGATCTTCACATGTGCTTACAATGCTGTTGTGCAAATCACCCATCTCAAATTATCTGCAGTATTTAATAATGAACAAAATCACTGATGTTTATATTTTTGTTTATGATCTAAAGGGAAATATTTAATTCTGGATGAAACAGAGAAGAAAACTGTAATGGCCAGGGCCACTGTCTGACAAGTTTTGCGTTCCAGTATATGGGCGATAGTGAAGGTAATCATTCAATCAAAAGTCAGGGATTGGTTTATCAGACTGTGAGATTAATTCATGGAATTTAATGAGATGTGAAATGTTAGAGTGTATTAACGTCACCCAATCTCAGGCTTGTCAGTCACAGAATTGAAGTTCTTGTGATATAATTTAAATAAAAGTAACCTTTGCATAATAGTACTTTCTGTCATTGTAAACCACTGCTGTGGACAATCTAGTAAGAGCTTTACTACAGAGGCATTCTTTTTCATAAATCTCCTGATCATTTTAATTCATTGCCTTTAAAAAGCATAATTATTTAATTTAAAAAGTAATTATAGTGTGGTGTTCCAGGTATTTAAATCCTGTTATACATTCTGTTAAAAACCATGTATGATTAGGTTATCTGGTGACTTAACCAGTATATGACACCATATTTTACTGCCAACATACTGTGAGATTTAATATACAATCTACTGCACATGCAGGTAAAGACCAAAGCTTGTATTGGTTGCATGATTAGGCATTGTGAAAATGTAGTATACTTTTGTTCATTAAGAGTATAATAGCTTTATTTTTATACTGATTTTATAGTTGAGTTGTAGTAGGTTCAATGTAACAGCGAAATCTGTTGTAGAGCAGACTAATGAAATCGTGTTGTGGTGTTAACCAACCATTTCAATTCACAAATTGACATGAGCAGGAGCATTAAGGTCTTTATGTATGTGAGCTAACGTTTTCAGTCCTATACTTCAGTGAAAATCATTAATTTACTAGTAGGGATAAATTTGTATTCAACTGGAATTCATTATGTATGATCATCTGTCTTCAATACCACTTAAGACACTATACCAATAATATATAAAGATATATTGTTTACTTTACAATAATTTATTGAGACAAATAGTATTACAATAATGATCATAATACATATAAAAATGCTAATAATTCTTTAGTATTTTATACCATTGCATTCACTCACTCATACCATTCACCCGCATTAAAATTATCTATATAGGACCCCTACAAAGTAGGATCCTACAGGGTCTCCGATGGCCCCAGTTATAGTGTGTTTATGCGTAGGTCAATTTGAGGACACACATATATATATCCATCTAGATTTGCAAACCATATAATACCGCTCTCTACCACCATGCTCCTAGCTTCCTCAGTATCCTGGGATGTACCTCATCCAGCCCCATTGCCATGTCCATTTTCAGTTTACCTAGCTCCTCCTATACAATCTGTTCTGTAAATGGAATTTCATCTACCCCTTCCCCAACTATGGTCTTCTCAACCAGCAATGGTCCTTCTCCAGGATATTCTTTAGTGAACACCGAACTGAAGTATTTGTTTAATATTTCTGCCATTTCTTCATCTCTCTCCACACATTGTTCCTTGTCACCATAGAATTTCACTATACCACTTTTGGCCTCTCTTTCTCTGATATATCTGAAAAAGGTTGTCACTTCATTTTACCTCTCTGGCAATCCTTTTTTCCACTAGACCTTTTGCTTTCCTTATTTCTTTCTTCGTCTTTCTTACTTTTAACAGACATTCATTCCTGTGTTCCCTTTTTTAGGATTCTTTATACTTCTTGAACACTGTTCTTTTTGCCTTTCTGTCAACCGCCTCCTTTGAGAACCAGATCAGCTTCTTTTTTACTCTTGTTTACTGTTCTTACATATAGATTTGTTGCCTTTCTAATAGCCCCTTTGGATCACTCGATGCTGCATCAGTTATTCGTCTTCTGGTTCCTCTCTGAGAGACCCATGCCTAAGTCCTGGAAGCTCCGGCACCCAAAGGCTCAACCTGCGGGAAACAAAGGCTGGTACAGGTGAAGGTCCCATGGGGTCTTCTCCTCCAGAACTGCCTCCTGACAACGAGAAGCAACAGGAGCTGTCCCCTAGAGGTAGCAACAACTTGACTCGCTTCAAGGGTCCACGTTTCCAACATCGGGTCTTTGTGTGACTTCTTTGTATCTTATTCGTGATATTGAACCTTACCGTCTTTAATTACTGGTGCTCAGGTGAGCTATTACCCAAATGTTAGAGTCATTATCCACTTTACTGAGCACTAGATAGAGTATCACACCCTCCCTTCTGGGTTCCATTACCATTTGTTTAAGCAGAGACCCTTGAAGGGCATCCACATCTCTCTACTTCTCATAGATTGCGCAGAGGTGATACTCTAATCCACATCCAGCAGATTAAAATCTCCATAGAGCAACTCTTCTCTTTTTCCCACCTTTTGGATGTCATTGATCAGATCTCTGGCCAGTTTGAGTTGGTGGCTTGTAGATCACACCAGTAAAAATGGAAGCATCATCTTCATTTTTTGGGACAGTCCATAATGCTTCTTCTCTACCCAGCGTCCCTTGCAATTCAGTTGCTTGGAAATTGTTTTTGACATAAAGAGCTACGCCTCCACCTTTTCTGTCCTCTCAGTCCTTCCTTAACAATTTATAGCCCAGAATGGTCATAACCCAATCATGAAACTCAATGAACCATGTCTCAATGAACAATGTCTAAGTCCAGCTCCATCATTAGGGCCTGCCATTTTGGGATTTTATTGCCCATACTACCAGTATTTGTGGTCATAGTTTTACAGCTACTATTTCTAGTCACCTTTTCTGCATTTTTGAACTGATTGATTTTGTTACTTTCTCTTCCCTCTTCCTGTTTTGCTTAGGGGTGACATGGCAATTTCACTGGACACCTCCTGCCACCCCTGTTCTCTAGTGTAAATGCCTGATAATGTAGGATCTGAATTTTTCACTTTGAATTCTCTTTCCTGCCATTGATGAGCATTAAACTCCCATATATATATATGTGTATATGCGTGTGTGCGTATGTGTGTGTGTATATATATATATATATATAGAGAGAGAGAGAGAGAGAGAGAGAAAGAGAGAGAGAGAGAGAGAGAGAGAGAGATCTGTGTGTCTTTATAGTTTAATTATATTGCATTTAAAAAATTTGGATTAAATAAAAATACATGTTTTTAATATATTGTGATATATTTGATATGACATAAGTCTCCATTATAAATTGTTATAGTATAAGAGGGTCCCTATAATATTATTGTACCCAAGAAGACAAACCAGACCAAATGTGTTAAGATTCACAGCTCGTGAGTTGGCCCCGCCAGCCACTGCATTTACCCCTGACGCCGCCATGACCATGCAGGCTCCAATTCTTCCAACAGCTCCAATGCCACTCTCTACCACCATGCTCCTACTTCTTTGTGCTTTGCCTCTTCAAGGGCCTGTGGTGGGAAAAGACCCATAGCACTTTTGGATGGCATTGGCAGCCCAGCCATATATAAGCATTCCTCAGACCTTCCTGCTTTGCTTTAGCAATGTGTCTCCTACTCCTGAAGTAGTGCGTGTTGATCCTGTATATTGGTTCCTTTATCCTGTCTGCTTTCCTGGTTCCTTCCTGTGCCTTATGTTCCAGCCTGCCTTGTCATGTGTCTTCAGTATGTCATCTTCCACCCTTCACATGGCTCTTTGGATCTTGACCTCTTGCTTGGACCTGACCATGACTTCCTGCCTCTTGGACCTGACCCTTTGCCTGGATCTGACCTCAATTGCCTGCTGCCTACACCTGACCACTCTTGCTTGCTGCCTACCATGAATTTGCTGCCTACATGAATTTTCAATGTAGAAGAAACACATAACAAAAGCTTTCTTATAAGTCACTTTTATTTGCATATGAAAAAACAAAAATATGACTATTTGATGACCAGTGATTATTAATAATAGATGTGGTTGAAAAAGACCATATACACTCTGGGAGTGTCATCAGAGTCTCTATATATGATGGTCATCTTATCTTTTTTAATATAGTCTTTCAAATGTATATGGTGAATTCATATTTTCTGATTATATATATATATAATCACCTCAGTGGGTTTGTTTTTGTTAGTATTGAGAGTAGGAGAAGCAGCAGAAGGATGAATGTGCAGAGGAGATGCTGGAAGAATTGGAGCCACAGAAACAGCAAAGCGCTCCAGAGCCAGCTGGCTGGCACCTGTCCACTGACCGCCCCTTGGCTCGCCCATCACCACTGCCGAGGAGGCAAGAGCCTGGCAGCCATGCCAGAAAGAGACCGCTGTTGGAGCTTCACTGGCTGAGCTGCTTCCTGCTGGCTGACCGCTGGCAGCAGGAAGGGGCACCTCCTCCCCCAACAGGTGAGAGAAGGAAGACACTGGCGCCAGCCGGCTGGCACCCATCCACCGACTGCCCCTTTGCCCTCCCACCATCACCGCCAAGGAGGCAAGAGCCAGGCAGCTTGTCCCTTTGTGCACCCCCTTCGTGCATGCCTGAAATGCTTGCCTGCACCATCAATAAGCATACAGATGTGCTAGCTGCAAGAAACCTGCAGTGATAGCTAGCACCTCCATCCAGAAGTGCTAACCTGTTCCCCCTTAAGGAGCCTGAAGTAACACCTGAAGTAAATACTGAAATCCAGTCCATAACAAACTAGAGATGTGAATCAGAACCGGAATCGGTTCGGATTCCGGTTCCGATTCACATGTGTTTTTTTTTCATTGGGCCCGATCGCGGTTTTGTTTATCGGCTGCGCCCGAGCCGATAAACAAAAAACCCACCCGACCCTTTAAAACTAATACCTTAGCTTCCCCCACCCTCCCGACCCCCAAAAAAACTTTTTACAGGTACCTGGTGGTCCAGTGGGGATCCCTGGAGCGATCTCCCGCTCCCGGGTCGTCGGCTGCCACTAATCAAAATGTCGCCGATGGCCCTTTGCCCTTACCATGTGACAGGGTATCCATGCCATTGGCCGGACCCTGTCACATGGTAGGAGCACTGGATGGCCCGCGCCAACCGCGCCAACCATGATCGGAGCCGATGAAAAAAAAAACACATGTGAATCGGAACACAGAGGCACATGTGAAACAACACAGAGGCACCAAAATTCCCATGCTGGAACATAATAGGCATGGCAGGTAGGTATATTAACAGCATGACCACCATGGTGGTATATTAAGGGCATGGCACATAGGCACAACGGTAGCAGTAAGAATCATAGGTGGTATATAGGGGGTAGGGCAGGTAGGCATGTGACAGCAAGATCCCTAAGGGGGTACATCTGGTGCATGGAAGGTAGGCAGAGTAGTAGCAAGACCCCTCAGGTGATACATCTAGGACATGTTAGGTAGGCATATGATAGCAAAACTCCTACGGTGGTTTATCAGGGGCATAGCAGGTAGGCAAAGTGGTGGCAGCAAGACCCCCCCAAATTGGTCCATCAGGGGAATAGGGGTAAGGAAGGTAGACATGTGACAGCAAGAGATCTAAGGTGGTACATCTGGGGCATGGCAGGGAGGCAGAGTGGCAGCAGGGCCTTCTAGGTGCTCTCAGTCATCTTGACACTCACAAGGAAATTCTAGAAACCCAATTAAAAGAACTGCTTTTACATCAACTCTGGCATCAGTCTGGCATCAGTCTTCAGCTTGGGGGGCCTCCTGACCCCCCCCCCCAAGCTGGCCAAAAGTTCCTTTTGGGTGCAACGAGGCTCCCGGAGCGATCGCGCGGGGAATCACGTGACGCCTCGTCACTCCGACGTGACGCCGACGTCACGTGCTCCTCGCAAAGGAGTTCAGAAATGGCGTCCTGACTCCCTGCTGTACCACCAGGGAGTTTTGGTAAGTCTTGGGGGGGGGATTAAGGAGGGTGAGGGGTTTACATTTTTATTTGCACGTATGGACATAGACTCAACTTATGGAATTCTCCATATGTCCATATTGACCGCAAATGGGACCCCCTTTCGACTTATGGACTTATGAACATAAACTTTTGCTCTGCACATCCCTACTATTCGTAGTATTCGTGGGGAAGCGAAACATATCGCTTCTTCCCCACGAATACACAAATCTTCCCCCGAATTATACGGCCACCTAAATAAAAATTTAAACAAACCCCCCACCCTCCTGAACCCCCCAAGACTTACCAAACCTCCCTGGTGGTCCAGCGGGGGGTCCAGCAGCCATCCCCTGCACTCACACCCTCGGTGTCAGTTTCATCATGGCACCGATAGCCTTTGTCACAGGGGCTACCGGTGCCATTGGTCAGCCCCTGTCACATGGTCATCGGCACCATCTTGTGCTCCTACCATGTGACAGGGGCTGACCAATGGCACCGGTAGCCCCTGTGACATAGTATGGGCAAAGGCTATCGGCGCCATTTTGAGTACTGGCATCAGACGGCCGGAGTGCAGGAGGTCGCTCCGGGACCCCCGTTGGACCCTCAGGGACTTTTGTACAGCTTAGGGGGGCCTCCTAACCCCCACAAGACTTGCCAAAAGTCCAGCGGGGGTCCAGGAGCGACCTCCTGCACGCCGGCCGTCCGATGCCAGTACTCAAAATGGCGCCGATCGCCTTTGCCCTCACTATGTCACAGGTACTGACGGTCAGCCCCTGTGACATTGTGAGGGCAAAGGCGATCGGCGCCATTTTGAATACTGGCAGGAGATTGCCTTTGCCCTCATTATGTCACAGGGGCCGACCGTCGGTACCTGTGACATGTGAGGGCAAAGGCGATCGGTGCCATTTTGAATACTGGCATCAGACGGCCGGCGTGCAGGGGGTCACTCCCGGACCCCTGCTGGACTTTTGGCAAGTCTTGTGGGGGTCAGGAGGCCCCCCCAAGCTGGCCAAAATTCCCTGGGGGTCCAACGGAGGTCCCGGAGCGACCTCCTGAACTCCGGCGTCCGATGGCAGTACTCAAAATGGCACCAATAGCCTTTGCCCATACTATGTCACAGGGGCTACCGGTGCCATTGGTCAGCCCCTGTCACATGGTAGGAGCACAAGATGGCGCCAATGACCATGTGACAGGGGCTGACCAATGGCACCGGTAGCCCCTGTGACAAAGGCTATCGGCGCCATGATGAAACCGGCACCGAGGGTGGGAGAGTGCAGGGGATGGTTCCCGGACTCTCCGCTGGACCACCAGGGAGTTTTGGTAAGTCTTGGGGGGGTCAGGAGGGTGGGGGGTTGTAGTTAATTTTAATTTTAGCTGGGACACGAATAGAAATCGCCGTATTAATGCATCGGGGCGCCATACGGCCGAATTCAACATATATGCTGCCCGACGAATCCGAATCACGAATGCAACATATGGCGTCCCTCTGCACATCCCTAACAATGGCTGCATAAGAATAAATTGTCACTGAATACTGCAAATCTGAATTCTTGCTAATTCATAGGCCTCACTCTATTTCTCAACCCGACTCAATTTCTTTTGACAACTTCACTTTGCATTGAATTCCCCCATTAAAACTTTGGGTGTTTTTTTGGATGCAACACTGTCATTCCAACCTCAAATTAAATCAATCATCAAAGCCGTTTTTTATAAACTACGTTTATTGGCCGGTTTACATCACTTGTTGCATAATCCTGATTTTCATACTACTGTACGTGCAATTATTTACCCGCATGTTAACTATTGCAATAGTCTATTGTTAAGTCTTCCTAATAGTTCTCTTCACCCTTTACAACTTCTTCTCAATTCTGCTGTAAGTCTTGTTTCCAGTTCTAGTTGATTTGATCATGTTACACCTATTCTGGCTAAAATGAAGTGGTTGCCGATTTGAGAGCGTATCTGGTATAAAATCACAATAACTACTTTTAAACTACCAGGCACAGACTCTTGCGCTTGGTCAAATGCCCTTTTAAGGATCTGTAATCCCTCTCATGAATTAAGATCTTCACAATGTGGTTTATTAGATGTTCCCTCCATACATCATGCCCACCTTGCCACGACCAGAAAGACAGTATTCTCTGTAGCAGCGCCTGTCTTGTGGAACTCGCTGCCTTTAGATCTTCGCCTCCAAGATAATGTAAAAAAATTCAGACTCCTGTTGAAGGGCTTTTATTACAGCAGGCCTTTTGTTGATTTTTTTGTTGATTCTATGGTCTGATCATCTAATTTATGTTTTTATTGTTATTGCTGAGCCATTATTTTTTTATGTATGTTTTTTATTGTAAATTGCTTAGGCCTTCATGTGTTAGACAATTAATACATTTTAATAAATACAAGTACATTTATGCATACATATGGGTGTAAAGGGCTTGCTCCTAGTGCTTGTCTTCCAAATTGCACCATGATAGAAGGAGGGGAGCCCTGATTAGGAAGTCTAATTTCTAGCCAAGGGAGGTCAATTTTCTGGTTTAAGAAGTCATGAAGGTCCAGAATATCCTGTATGGACAGAAGTCCAGGATTCACACAGGAATGAGAGGCATGGGAGAAGATTAATCACAGGCTGATAATGACCTTCCATGATAACTGGAGTGTGAAAGACCTGAGCCTCATGTTGAGAGGCTTCTGACACCTGGTGAAACAGAAGCAGGCCAGGAGGAAGGCAGAGAGGCCTGCAAACCTGATCACCTTCTCTGCAGTAGAACAGATGGTAATCAGCACCATTTTGGAGGTAGCTGTGAGAGATGTGGGAGAGCTGGACTCTTTGCATCCTGAAGGCCATCAAGGTGAGTAGTTTATATAGGAAAGGCAAAAAAAGTTAAGTTTCTGGGCATGTGAGCACACAGGGAGGGAAATGGGTCATGCAAGGCCCTCATGACTTCCCAATGGTCCTGAACAGGGGGGAATGCAGAGTATTTTCATGGGCATAAATACTCATACAGGCTCTCCTTGTCTATTAGTTAATATCTCCAAAAAGACACGCTGTGCTGTTGTAAAAAATAAAATACTTTACTGACTGATGGCGGGATAATGAAAGTCCAAAGATTAAACACTTCTGTACAGTGTTCCCATAGTATCTCTAGCCTGAAATACACAATAACATTATTTATTTTCAACTCTTGACCCCAAAACAGGTCACATCTTCAGGACAGGTATCATTTCCTCCTTGGCTGACCCCCAATAGATATTAGCTTACCAAAATCTTTTCTCCTAGGTCCTTTTTTGTCTCCTAACAATCTAGGGCTACTTGAAGCAGAAGCAGAATCAGACTCAGAGTCTGGGGACCATATCTTGGCAGGATGCCTCACCTCTTGCTTCTCCCTATATATTTGTCCACAGCTTCGGATCCACTTTCTCTCTTCACTCTTCTGCACTTCTTCCTCGTATTCTAGAATCCATCTCCTCAACTTTCCTCTGTAGAAATATCAGCCCTATGCTGCTACTCAGGAAGACACCTCATCATATGGGGAATGCTGCTCCTCCATTGCACATTGTCACAATGCTGACATCAGACAAGCTAGGTCTAGTGAGAACCCTGTCATATTGAAGGTGCTTAGACCAGCTTAAACCACATACAGCATATTTGTAAGTATCTGTGAAATTTTCTATGGGTCAGAAAAAGGCCAGCCCTTACACATAGATATGTAACTTCGTAAAATATTAAATGGTGCACAAGGCTTATAGGGTCAGCAGTCAAGACCCACACCAGTTTATGAGTCCTCTCTCTCTGTCCATGCTTATGCTTTACAAGTGCTTCATGGTACATTTCTCAGCCATGGGAAGGCTTAATAAACTGTGGAATAGCAGGGAGTGCTAAGTGTAAGGCTCATGGAGCAGTTCTGTTAGCTAAAAGTAAGGTCCAGTGACTGTGAAAAGAAAAGGCCACATCACATGTATATTGAAATTATGTACACTTTCTCTATTGTCAGGAGAAGAGGCAGGTGAAGACTTTGATGTTCCTGTACCCAGTGGTCCCCCATGGGCAAGTCAGCATTCACAGATGCTGGCCACAAGCTCAGAAGAGGACACTGATAATGGGGAGATATCAGCTAATGAGCACCTATCATCTAAGCATCTTCACTCTGACATGGAGGAAGAGAAGGAAAAGAAGATGGAAACCCAGCCAACTCATACCCCATCATGCATACCTAGGTTGACCAACTGTCCAGTTTTCCCCTCAGTTGAACATACACTGTGTAACTGGACACTGTAAAATCTGGTCAAGGCAGGCAGCAGAGTTAGAAAATGCTGGCCAGGCTAGGGACCAATCAGATTACATTTTCCTTCTGGCTGCTGCACCAATCGGCTGGATAGATGCATACAGGAAACAAAAAAAGGCTTCTGCACATGCTCAGGCTCACAGCCTATGGGGCATGAGCATCGGAAAGAGGTGGTCCACTGGGATCATGGTCCCACCTACTCCACCAATTAGAGACCTGCTGCCAGTAAATGATTGACAAGATGAGCTTTGATCCTCCCCCGCCTGCAACTTCTTACAACGGATGTAATTTCTGCTGCAAGCAAGTTAAAAAAAAAATTGCAGTTTATGTTTTTACCCTTTTTGCTGGTGCTGCTGGTAAGTCTCAGCCTTTCCTGATTCTTGCAGTGGCAGCTGTGTTACGTCCCTGAGTGCACAGTGTGCAACATGGAACTTCCACCTTAGTTTTGCCATGCTGCGTGTAGGACTCAAAAGGACCCTGCTGCCTGCCATCATCACGTGGGGATCTGCTCGTGTCCAGCTGAGCGCCACTGTCTTCAAACCAAGCTGGACTTGTAACCATCAGGACAGGGACCACAGGAATGGAAAATGGATGGAAGGGAGGACTAGGAGAGCTGCTGTCTGGGGAGAAAAGTAGGAGCAATGAGTGTGTGTGTGTGTGGGGGGGGGCATTAGAGAGAGCAAGAGGACTGGAGTGGAAATGAGGTGAAGATAAAATAGAGGTAAAGTAGAAGGGAGGCTGAAGAGAAAAGGGGGAAGACTGAAGACAGAGAGGGAATGGGAGACTAAATGGAGAGGACAGCGGGGGAATGGGGTAAGCGCAAAGAGGTGGGGAGGGGCTGAAGGGAAAAGAGGATTTTGCTAAAGGAGGAAGAAGCTGTTGGGGAGAGGGACTCCCCCCCCCAACTTTCTCATCTCTCCCCATCCTCTTCTATGTCCCCCCTATTCCCACTGTTCTTGCTATTGATCACCCCTCCCTGTCCTTTTCTCTCGGCCCCCTTCTCACCTGACATCAGCCATTTCCCCCTGCTACCAGCTTTCCCCCCTTTCACCTTTCCTTCCTTTCTCTCCCCCTATTTCCACCCCCCCCCCCTTACTTTTGCCCAGATGAGGCACGTAGGTGGTACCACCCCAGACCTGGCACAATGCATCCTGGATGGTTGTCTTCTCTGACTCCTCTTTCCACCCCTTTCTTCCTGGCATCCCTCTGGTCTCCTCTCTGCCATATACCTCCCTACTAGAAGCATTTATTTTGCCCCCTCATTTTGCAAAGGGCGAGTACCACAACATTCCAGTTATTCCAGAAAAATTCCCCATCTCAAGCAACACACGTCCCTTGAGTAACTGATGCCCCTCCTCCCATCTCCCTCTCTCCCCAGGCTTCATCTTGTAAGCATACACACACGAGAGCTATTACAACCCCTACACAGAATGCAACCTCTCACCCTCCCCATCTAGAGCAAGTCATCCCCACCCAGCCTATTGGTCTGCATACACGTGTGTGAGTGTGAGTCTCAGAAAAGATATGATGAAGGAATAACCATGATGGGAGAATACTTTTAACACAAAAAATGCTCAAGTGCTATAGTACGTTTAGGGTAGGTTTTGGAAGCCCAAAAGGGCAGGAGGTGTTTGGCTTTCATTTATTGGTGTTATTCTACTCATCAGTTGTTCTGAAACATTCTTTCCTATTATAATCTTACTATATTGATATTTTTATATTTCTTGATTTTATTTTATGCAAATGAGGTAGCGTGAGGGCCCCACCCCCTCCGTCCTTGAGTGTCCAATCCTAATCTGTGGAGAAGTTGGCAACCCTTTGCACACCAGGTATCTAGAGGCATGTAGTTGGTGAGGAGAAGGTCAGCCCATTGAAGAAAGACCTTGTCTCCAGAAGAGAAGAGAAAATGCAGTTCACTCCAGCAGAGAGGTGCAGAGTCCAACTGAATGCTATAGTGATGATGGAGCTAGCAGCCTTCAGGCATGACATCCAGGGCCTGAAAAATGTGGTCCAAGAGGAGATCTAGGGCATGCTACAGGATCTGAGAGACATGTAGCAAGAAATGCAGGCCCAGACTACAGTGTGGAGGGAGATGATACAGAGAATGCCACTCTGCCAGCTGCTGGCAGCATGGAATACTTCATGGTATCTGAGGCCTACCAGGAATCAGCCCCCACTAGCCTTGGCTGCAACATCACCAGCCTGGATGGTGCCTCCCCATGCTGTTCCACCTGCTCCATTGATAGCTCCCCTCTTGCTCCATCATCGCCCATAATGGTTCTGACTTCTTGTGTGCCAACACCACCAGTACCTTTGCCGCTACCAGCAATACCACCACCACAAACAGAGGATCCCCCCTCCTTCTCTGAGAGCACTGATGGGATCCTTATCCTCTGCCATGATGGGGTTGGCCTTACCTAGTGAGGATGCTGAAGAGGAGAGGTCTACCATTGCTCCAAGGCTATCTCCTCTGCAGCCTCACATTTCCTTGAAGGAGCAACACTACCTTTCAGGCCCCTTCAGTAGCTATCAACCAATGATCAGACACTGCTGTGGAGAAGCAAGTGGTTAGGACAGGCAAAGGCAGTGGAACTTCAGGAAAAGAGGGTGTCCAAGGAAGCATTGACTGTTTATATATTTTTCTGCACATTGTAACAGATATACTAGAATCTTGGTTAGTCCCTGTGCAGAAGAAAGACAGACAGTGTGGTTAGACAGGAAAAATCAGGCTGACAAAAATTAATGATTGTCAGTAGGACTACATTGCCCAGAATTCCTGAGAAGTAGCAGCTAGTACAACAAAAGCGATCAGCTGAAGCATGAAGAATCAGCAGTTTGGCTGCTATAGGCTGTTAGGCACTATAAAAGAGAGGGCTTTACTGACACAAAGAGGCATAGTGGAGGAAGCAGGAGCAACATCTTCAGCTTTATTTTGGAGGAACCCTCTGCTGATGATGATGAGGAAGATCCAGAGTTACCTGACTTATAGACACTGCTAGCATCTAAGCTAAGTTCCTTTTGATTGCCATTAACAGACTTTAATACCGAATCAGGGCTCTTTTGCACTGAGAGTAGGGCAGTGAAGTGGATTCAATATAGATTTGGTTGAGATTAGGGTAAAGAACAAAGTAAAAGTTTTAGGTTTAAACTGTGCTAAGCAATATTATAATTTCAATGGGCTTTGAAGGTTGGGCTGTGTGTAAAAGCTTATCTTTTGTGTCATAAAGATCTGAAGGTTAATTAAGGTAAAGATGAAGGTTAATTAAGGTAAACAGAGTGGACAGCACAGTTGAAAAAACCTTTCTTTTATTAAGTGATAGGAAGGGGAATAGCTGAACTCGTATTACCAAGATAGCGACTATAGTTTGTTTCTGTGAAGATACTAAAATCCACCTGGGTAAATGCAACTACTGGTGTAAAGAAATAATACCTCCAGGAAGTGAATGTTAGTATGGCTATTTTGAAGCTTAAAAGGATCAGGTGTGATAGCCTATGAAAAGGAAAATGGGTAAATTATTCCTTCCATAGAAGCAATGCTGGGGAAGATGCAGTAGGAAAGCTTATGCACTGAACCTTTGTCAAGCACTAAAGACTTGCCTCAGATTTGTCAGCTGTACCTCTTTTCCCCAACTTAGGTTGAAGGGGGAATAATATAGATAGAAACCTTGCTATTGTCTAGCTAATAATTGGAAGTAGAGCATGTTACAGGGAAAATACAAAGAACTGAACCATTGTTAGTAATTAAGCAATAGCGTGTGAGTTCTGTTTATTTCTAATGTTTAAAGGACAAAATGTGTGTATTGTTTGGGAAAACCCAGTGACTGTATGAAAATTCAAAATTGTTCTAAGGTTAATAGATCCTTAATTGAGGAGACTTAAAGAGTGGAAAGTTGCTATTAATAAGAATTAGAGATGTGAATCGGAACCGGAATCAGTTGGGTTCCGGTTCCGATTCATATCTTATAATTTTTATCGTCCGGCCCGATTGGTTTTTTGTTTATCGGCTGCGCCCGATCCGATAAACAAAAAACCCACCCTGACCCTTTAAAACTGACCCCTTAGCCTCCTCCACCCTCCCGACCCCCCCAAAAACGTTTTAAATTACCTGGTGGTCCAGTGGGGGCGCGGGCAGCAATCTCCTGCTCTCGGGCCGTTGGCTGCGCTAATAAAAATGGCGCCGATGGCCCTTTGCCCTTACCATGTGACAGGGTATCCGTGCCATTGGCCGGCCCCTGTCACATGATAGGAGCACTGGATGGCCGGTGCCATCGGCGCCATTTTTATTAGTGGCAGCCGACGGCCTGAGAGCGGGAGATCGCTCCCAGCACCCCCACTGGACCACCAGGTAATTTAAAAATGTTTTTTGGGGGGTCGGGAGGGTAGGGGAGGCTAAGGGGTCAGTTTTAAAGGGTCGGGGTGGGGTTTTTTATATCGGGCCATTGGCACCATTTTTATTAGTGGCAGCCGACGGCCCGAGAGCAGGAGATCGCTCCCGGCACCCCCACTGGACCACCAGGTAATTTTAAAACATTTTTTGGGAGGTCGGGAGGGTGGGAGAGGCTAAGGGGTCAGTTTTAAAGGGTCAGGGTGGGGTTTTTTTTATCGGGCCATTGGCACCATTTTTATTAGTGGCAGCCGACGGCCCGAGAGCGAGCGATCGGTCCCGGGGCTTCCACTGGACCACCAGGTGATTTTAAAACGTTTTGGGGGGGTTTGGGAGGGTGGGGGAAGGTAAGGGATTAGTTTTAAAGGGTCGGGGTGGGTTTAGGGGTTGTTTTGGTATACCGGTTTTCCCGCCCTCCCCCCAAATAACTCCCGTTAGTGGACACAAACCCGATTAACGATTTTTCACGATAAATCGGGGGAATTTCTATTGTATCGCACTCTTTAATGATTTTTGACGATTTAAAAAATATCGGACAATATTTTAAATCGTCAAAAAACAATTCACATCCCTAATAAGAATAGTGTGGGTTATATCAAGCACTTAAAGGACTGAATAAGAACATTACACAAAGGTTATTTACTCTTTCGGACAATAGAAATGCTATGGGGCACTCCATGAAGTTAGCATGTAGCACATTTAAAACTAATTGGAGAAAATTCTTTTTCACTCAACGCACAATCAAACTCTGGAATTTGTTCCCAGAGGATATGGTTAGTGCAGTTAGTGTAGCTGGGTTTAAAAAAAGTTTGGATACGTTCTTGGAAGAGAAGTCCACTACCTGCTATTAATCAAGTTGACTTAGAAAATAGCCACTGCTATAGCCCAGTAGCGTGGGATATACTTATTTTTTAGGGTACTTGCCAGGTACTGTTGCAACCGTCGCTGCCCGATGTCTCCACTCCACCCTTCTTACCCCTTTGGTGACTCCCTCCGGGGTTGATGGAAGTTTGGCTGCCATGGCGTCATCTTGTCAACCTCCTCCAGCATTCCCAGACTGGCTAGACTCTGCCTTCCGCCATGTTCTCCTGAAGCCTAAGGGCGCGCACGCGGTGTGGCCCCGACTCAAGTACTAGCAGTGGCGCGAACCTCAGGGGCGTCCCCCTGAGATGACATCATCATCTTTGGATATTTAAAGGTCTTTCATTTCGCTAACTAATCGAGTTAGCAAAGGGTTTCATACCTAACTGCCTCCAGGTATCGCTGCGGATGGGATTCGCTCTCCGCAGACCTTGCTACTCTGCCTCCTCGGACTTTACCAGGGGTACCTGCTCCTTGGGGGCCTCACTCTCTCTTTTACTTTTCAGGTCAAAGTCTGGAACCGGTACTCGCTCCTCGAGGGCCCACATTCCCGGACCTGTTACGGAATACAGCGTCTGCCAGGAAGTCACCACTGCCTACAACACCAGTGAGTTACCATCTCTCTCTCAGAGCTTTCCCTGGAACCAGGTATTCGCTCCTTGAGGGCCTACTTCATTCCAGCTCCTGGTCTTTTCTAAGAGACTACAGTGTGAGTGTTAACATCAAGGTTCTGTTCCTGAACTCTGCATACTCTGCCTACTCACTATCTCAGTTTCTCTACAGCTCAGCCTTTCTGGGATCGCTGTTCCAGTGCCTGAGGGACTACAGCCCAGCCGGGCTCTCCAGCTCACTACTGCCACCTCTGGTGGTTCTCAAGAACTGTTTAATAAAAGAACTTGTGTGTGTGTCTCCCAATTCGGAACCTGACCGGTGGTCCCTCTCGGGATCTTCCCCCGTGGGCGTGGTCATCTGTCACCGGCCCAAGGATCCACCCACAACCATCACGAATAATATCAGGTACTTGTAGTCTGGTTTGGCCACTGTTGGAAACAGGATGCTGAGCTTGATTGACCCTTGGTCTGACCCAGTATGGCAATTTCTTATGTTCCCTTTTTTGAGTGAAAGCAGAGACAAATCTAGCGGGAGTGGTAATTAAAGGCGGAACCTTATAGAGACAGGACAGCCAGATTAAGGGAACTGCCCTGTAGTCTAGAAGGGGGTTTTAGCCACAGGTGTAATTACAGTGAGTCTGCACCATTGGACTACACTTATAAGGAAGTGTTGCCCTCATGTGGAAACAGTGAAGGGTCAGAATACACTGAAACTTAAAGCTGTTGAGAAAATGGGGGATTGTAAATCCAGTTCCTTAGAGTCCTGAGTGCCCTGATCAAATGTTTTTACTGGCATAGAATCCATTCCCAGGCAAGCCAAGACTGCAGAAGACAGCCCCCAATAGGCCAGACCTCACCCTATCACCTCTGGTCATCACAATATCTAAGACAACATTATGGGGTTGATTTTTAAAGCTGCATGCAGCCGCCCATGTGTGTGCGGTTCCCAGTGTGGGCACATGGATACGCCAATTTTATAACATGCAAGGTCCGGTGCACACATGTTATAAAATCTGATGGCCGCAAGCACAGGGAGGGGAATTTTCACTAAAAACATACGGCGATACAGTTGGGCCTCTCCCAGTTTGCACCAATTAAGGAGCGGAGTGGGAGAGAACTTCCCTACCCCTCTACCTAACTTTCTTTCCTCTTCCCCTCTCCCCACCCCCTAAACCAAATTTTAATATAGAAACATTATTATTGTCTCTTGTAGATACCTATTGGCAAGGTTTTGACAGTGATAAAGGATTTTTTTCTAGTATTCCTCGATCTTAGTGCAACATTTGACACTTTCAACCATTCCATTTTAATTCATCGCCTCAGTAATATTGGGATTGGTGATACATGTTTAAATTGGTTCACTTCTTTTTAAAAAGACCATTTTCAATCCGTTTGTATATCAGGCAATTGCTCTGATAGATTTGACCTTAACACTGAAGTGCCAAAGGGATCTTTTTTTTTTTATTTATCGTGTTTTATATACCGTCATTCAGTTTCGTCATCACAACGGTATACAAAGTTTTGATGTAAACAGTCCCTTTCTCCTGTCTTTTTTAACATCTATATAGCCTCAATATGTAAAGTACTGGCGCAGTTGGATGTAGGCTACCGATTATATGTGGACAACATTCAGTTTTATGTACCTATTCAAGATTCAGTCGAATCTTCTTTGAAAAGGATTGTAACCTGTTTGAATGTCTTGAAAGAATGGTTATTTAAAAGCAAGTTACTTTTGAATGTGTCAAAAACTGAAATCCTATACCTGGCTAGATTTCCTGATCTTAAATTGCCAAAATTCTTTGTACTAGATGACCAACAAATTCCTATAGTAACAGAAGCTAGAAATCTAGGATTTATTATGGATACCACCTTGTCTCTGAAACCGCAAATTTCTAAGGTTATTAAAACATCTTACTTTAAGTTACACTTGCTACGGAGACTACAAACATTTCCAAGCAAGACAGACCTAAGAACAACTATACAGTCTATTTTCTCCTCTTGACTATTGCAATTCTTTACACTTAGGGTTTGCACAAAAATCATTGAGCCCTACAATTGGTACAAAATTCAGTAGCTAGGGTTATCACAGGGGTAAGACTAAGAGAACATATTACCCCATCATTAATTAGTTTACATTTTCTTCCAATTAAATGGAGGATTATTTTTAAAATTATCTTGCTTGTGTTTAAGGATATTAATGAGCTTGCTCCTCCTAGCTTCAATGCAGCGTTAAAACCTTATCAACCTTCTCGCTGTTTGAGATCCTCATAGAAACATAGAAATGACAGCAGAAATAGACCAATCGGCCTATCCAGTCTGCCCAGCAAACTCCCACACTTATTTTCACATACTTATCTGTTTCATCAACCACCAAGTTCAGGGCCCTTGTTGGTAACTGTTTGATTCAAATTTCCTGCCATCCCCTGTCATTGATGCAGAGAGTAATGTTGGAGTTGCATCAAAGGTGAGCATAAGGCTTAATGGTTAAGGGTAGTAACCGCCGCATCAAGCAAGTTACCCCAATGCTTGTTACCCAGATTGCACAGATCAAGGCCTTGTTGGATGCTGTCTGAATGTAAATCCTGTTTTCCACATTTCCCCCTGCCGTAGAAGCAGAGAGCAACTATGAATATACATTCAAGGTGATGTATCAGGCTTAATTGGTTTAGGGTAGTAACCACCGTAATAAGCAAACTAGTCCCACACTTATTTGTTTACCCAGATTGTGAAGTTCAGTCCTTGTTGGTTGTTATCTGAATGTAAATCCTCTTTTCCACATTTCCCCTTGCCGTTGAAGCAATGTTGGAGTTGCATTAACCGTGTGAAAGCTTATTGAGTAAGGGTTCTAATCATCAGGTAGTAGCTTCCACTCCAGTACTCCACCCCCATGGCTCTTCTCTTCAGTCCCATCCTCTAGCCTTTATGGATCCACAGTATTTATCCCATGCCCCTTTGAAATCCTTCACAGTTTTAGTCTTCACCACTTCCTCCGGAAGGGCATTCCAGGCATTCATCACCCTCTCCATGAAGAAATATATTTCCTGACATTGGTTCTGAGACTTCCTCCCTTGAGCTTCAAATCGTGACTCCTTGTTCTACTGATTTTTTTCCAACATAAAAGATTTGTTGACCATGGATCATTAAAACCTTTCAAGTATCTGAAAGTCTGCTCCTCCTCTTCTTAGGGTATAGATATTTAGGTTCTTCAATCTCTCCTCATAAGTAATTTTATGAAGACCATCCACCTTTTTGGTTGCCCTTCTCTGGACTGCCTCCATCCTGTCTCTGTCCTCAAATCAACATCTTTTGATTGTTCCATCTCCTGAAATTAATCAACTACAAATGACCAGAAAGAAGCTTTTCTATGTTCAAGACCAATTGTTATGGAACTCCTTTCTCTTTATTTTATTTATTTATTTGTTTTTATATAACGACATTCACCCTGGTTATCACATCGGTTTACATGATGTATGTAAGATAGTGTGATTATTGGCTACACTATTTTGTAATACAAAACATGGAGTAATTACATCGAGGTGAAGTTTTGTTACCAATACATACATATAATATATATACATATAATATACATTTAGTGTGCTTATAGGTGTCACTATTTTATAGAGTAATTACAGTGAGATTCGGTATCGTTACATATATATATATATATAATACTGATAAAGCGAGACAGAGGCAAACTATTGTTTATCTTGACTATTAGGTTGAGAGGTTTAAAGGATAACAATGTTTAGAGAATGTTATATCATTTGGGGTTTTAAAAAGGATTGTAAAAATAATAAAGTGGACTAACTAATGAAAGTATTATATAAGTAGTAAAAAGTTATATAGAAACATAGAAATGACGGCAGAAGAAGACCAAACGGCCCATCCAGTCTGCCCAGAAAGCTTCACACATTTTTTTTTCCTCATACTTATCTGTTTCTCTTAGCTCTTTGGTTCTATTTCCCTTCCACCCCCACCATTGATGTAGAGAGCAGTGATGGAGCTGCATCCAAGTGAAATATCAAGCTTGATTAGTTAGGGGTAGTAACCGCCTCAATAAGCAAGCTACACCCATGCTTATTTGTTTTACCCAGACTATGTTATACAACCCTTATTGGTTGTTTTTCTTCTCCCCTGCCGTTGAAGCAGAGAGCTGTGCTGGATATGCGTGAAGTATCAGTTTTTCTTCTCCCCTGCCGTTGAAGCAGAGAGCAGTGCTGGATATGCGTGAAGTATCAGTTTTTCTTCTCCCCTGCCGTTGAAGCAGAGAGCTGTGCTGTATATGCGTGAAGTATCAGTTTTTCTTCTCCCCTGCCGTTGAAGCAGAGAGCTGTGCTGGATATGCGTGAAGTATCAGTTTTTCTTCTCCCCTGCCGTTGAAGCAGAGAGCAGTGCTGGATATGCGTGAAGTATCAGTTTTTCTTCTCCCCTGCCGTTGAAGCAGAGTGCTGTGCTGGTTATGCGTGAAGTATCAGTTTTTCTTCTCTCCTGCCGTTGAAGCAGAGAGCTATGCTGGTTATGCGTGAAGTATCAGTTTTTCTTCTCCCCTGCCGTTGAAGCAGAGAGCTATGCTGGATATGCATTGAAAGTGACATATCAGGCTTATTTGGTTTGGGGTAGTAACCACCGTAACAAGCCAGCTACTCCCCACTTTGTGAGTGCAAATCCTTTTTTCCACATTTCCTCTTGCTGTTGAAGCTTAGAGCGATGTTGGAGTCACAGTAACCATGTGTATGTTTATTGAATAAGGATATTATCTCCAGGCAGTAGCCGTCATTCTGGCGAGCCACCCACTCTTCATTGACGGCCTCTTGACTTTATGGATCCACAGTGTTTATCCCACGCCCCTTTGAAGTCCTTCACAGTTCTGGTCTTCACTATTTCCTCCAGAAGGGCATTCCAGGCATCCACCACCCTCTCTGTGAAGAAATACTTCCTGACATTATTCCTGTGATATAAGCTTTGTATTGTTATATAAACAATATATATAGGTATTCAACATACTAAACTAATGTAAGCAATATAAACAACAATATAGAGTGAGCTAGAATGCTGTGTTAATTCATTTGGATCGTCGGCTGTTTTTTAGAAGATTAATGAGGGTTGGGTGATCTTTTTTTGTGGCAGTTGCAGTGGGGGTCATAGTGTTAGTTGTAGGTTGGGTTGGCTTTTTTTAATAGCCATGTTTTTAGTGATTTCTTGAAGTTCTGTGGTGAAGGTTCTGTTCTGAGATCTTCTGCTAGTTTGTTCCATAATGTGGGGTCAGCTATTGAGATTGCTCGTTCTCGGGTTGAGACAAGGTGGGCCATTTTGTTGGAGGGTATGGAGAGTAATCCAGTGTTACTGGAGCACAGGTTTTGTTGGGAGGTGTACGGGTGAAGGATGTCTTTTAGCCAGTCTGTTTTTTCGATGTTGAGGGATTTTTGTATGAGGGTGAGGACTTTATATTGAATTCTGTGTGTGATGTGGAGTTCTTTGAGTATGGTGGTGATGTGTGTGGAGCATTTGCTGTTCGTGAGGGATCTGGCTGCTGCGTTTTGGAGTAGTTGGAGGGGCTTGAGGGAGGAGGATGGGAGACCAAGGAGGATAGAGTTGCAGTAGTCAAGTTTGGAGAAAATGAGGGCTTGGATACGGATTGACAATCCTGTATGAGTATTAGTGGTTTGATTTTTTTGAGGACTTGAAGTTTGTAGTAGCCTTCTTTTATGATGGAGTTAATGTAGGTTTTAAGGCTTAGCTGGGAGTCTAGGGTGACGCCAAGGTTTTGTTGCTGAAGTGATGAGGTTGGTTGAGTTTTGAGTGGATGGTTCTTTCAGCTTGATCTGTTCTGGGGGTTTGTTTGAGATATGTAATATTTCTGTTTTTGAGTGGTTCCGGGTGAGTGCTATTTGAGATAGGAGGTTTTGTATTTGTGAGAGTATGGCGTTCCATTGAATAAGGGTATTTTGTATGTTGTCATTCGTAGGGATGAGAATTTGGACGTCATCAGTGTAGATGAAGTATTGGAGGCCAAGGTTGGTGAAGAGTTTGCAGAGTGGGCGCACGTACTTCAAGAAATCAATAAAAACATGGCTATTAAAAAAAAATCTAAAGGAGGAAGTATTGTTTTTAAAGTTTAGAAAGTATCTCAAAGCACAATTGTTTTCTCGAGCATTCATTGATGCATAGTTATAGGAAGATCAAACTGAATAGTTGAGGAAATACAGAATTCAGTTTAATATAATTGAGTAGTTTCTAGATTAGTTAATATTTTTATTGTTTAATTTTATTATTTTTTCTATGTTTTTATTAATTATATATTTTTTTCTTTTATGATTTTTGTCTGAGCTTATTATGAATGTATTTATGTCAAACTGCATAGAAATTTTGATATGTGGTATATACATTTTTAAATAAATAAAAATCCAAGACCCCAAATTCTTTATTTCAATACGTTCTGCTCTTCTGGAGCAGAAGTAATCTGTGTGGCTGCCGACGCGCGCTTCCCCGGGACAGTGTCGAATGGTGTTGTCCCAGCCTACCTCTTGGAGAAGCCCGGCACTTCAGCATGTACCAGGGTTTACGTGCGTGGCTGAGCCCGTCACAAAATGCGCGCGGCATGTGCAAGGCCTGGCCATGCACGTAAACCCCAGTATTTGTGCGCGGGCCTTTGAAAATGGTTTTAAGAGTAGTGAATTTTGAAACACAGTGCCAAAAATACCCCCAAGTCACATTTACAACTGAAAAGATTATAGGATGTTTCTCTTTGTTTTGTTGAAAGGAGAAAGGAAGGAATCAAACTAATTTTGTACCATAAGTAATGCACCAGTGAGTCACAGTAAGTAGATTAATGGCAGATGAATTATAAACTAGAAACAGAAACATTAAATCATTTTCTTTCTATTTCGTCATGAGGTTCAGTTTTAAGTTGTGCTGAGAATTGAAAGGATTTTCAAACTGCAGCCTGGAAGGCAAGCTTCTTAATTAAACCAGATGCATGTGACTTGCTCTGCATATATAGGGCTTTTAGAAGACTGTGATATCAAAAGAAGCCCTCTGAATGAAGAAAATTATCATAAGCTGTGTTTCTAGGCTGGAATATTTATAGATTTCCTTGTGAACGTAGTCTTCCTAGATGCTAACAATTCATATTCCTTTTTTAAACGTGATGTTTACAAGAAAAAGTACTCTGGTTCTGAACAATGGAACAGCATCATAAAGGTGTAATTTTTTTAGGACCATATATGATCTATAACTATGTGTTACTGTCTGCAGAAAAACCCATTATACTGTATAACTCTTTGGCTAACATATTATTTAGAAAATGTTCACTATTTAGCTTTCTTAAACAAGAAAGCACAAATATATTCTAAGTTTTGGTTAGAATTAGATGTGAAATAATTGAGAATGTTAAAATTAGCTTTGATTTTCTTGTCTTTTGTATAACCTTTCATGCAACGCTCTCATATGCAGATTTTTCCAGAGAAGTCCTTTGGGTTTAAATAAGCATTACGCATATGACAATTATTTAAATTATGGTTCAGCTCCCACAATATATTCTGCATTAGTTTTCGTAAATGAACAGCCCCCAGTTTAGCTAATCAGTGGCAAGACTGCCAAAGACAGTGTTAGGGAACCAGAGAAGTGATTCAACAAATAATTAATTCTGAATACAAGAGTGAACTGTTATTTTAATTAAAGCAGCTCTATATACTGAACCCTTGCTACCATTTTCTTATGTGTTTATCACATGCATAATAAACATCTACAGGTGATTAAGAAACATGCATAAATAAATAAATACAGCAGAAAAAATGGAAATAATATGAACTCTGATAAAGGGCCGGGTGCAGTAACCATTTTAACCACAGACAGTTTGGACCAGATTCACTAAAAAGGTAACTTTCAAAAGGATTTTCACGTGTAAATGTAACTACAATTGCAGCAATTTTAAAAAGCCATTTACCTGCATAAAGTGCACTTACATGGGTAAATCCCATGGATAATACAATGGCACATATTGTACAATTTTCTAAAGCCCACTTAAATGGGTAAAGTGCATTTACATGTATAAAATATATTTTTTTTTTAAAGTGTGTAAATGCTTTTGAAAATCAGGACCTTAAGTTTTTCTCATATTCTGTGTCTAAGGTAAAAAAAAAAAAAACACACGACAAAATGGTATACATTTTTTAATACATCAGACCTCTCAATTGTGCTCTCTGATATTTAAATATGAGATCCTTAGCTGAGATCAGGAAACAATGCTTTAATGAATAATGGGAAGCGAAATCTGTGAGACCTATTCTAATTCACTTTAAATGTTGAAAGACCAAAACTGAGAATGAATAGGTGGAATAATAAAATAAATTATTGTATTATAAATAAAGTAGGGAGCAATTTTCATAGTATCCGCACTGGGATATTTTTTTACCAATGGACGTTTTGCAGTTTTCAAAGACAAAATATGTGCATATTTTCATTTAGAAATTTGCAGCTGGTAAAAAATGCTTGCAGACATTTGTACCTACTTTTTGTACAGATATTTTTCCAGAGAAAATGCAGATACATTTAAAGATGCAAACACTTCGGCCGAGTGCACTGTTTGGCCGCACGTTTTAGATGCGCTATTATTACCCTTTATACTGTAAGGGGTAATAGCGTGGGGAAAACTCATGGCCAATACCCCAAAACTAATAGCGCTCATCACATGCAAATGTTCATTGCACAAATCTCATCTTTGGGTGAGTTTCCTCACTCTGAAGGTCATCAAATCTTCACCAGAGTGCACTGTTCTGTTCGAATGTCGCACTCTAAATGTCAAAGTGGCCCTTAACCCCTACACTAATACCTAAACCTCACCTCGAGTAGCTAAGTGGGCCTCATATAGAGGTATAAATTAGGGATGTGCAGAGCAAAAGTTTATGTCCATATGTCAATATGTCCAAAGGGGGTCCCATTTGCAGTCAATATGGACATAAAAAAAATTAAATGAGTTGGGTATATGTCCATATGTGCAAAAAAAAAAATTTAAACCCCCTCACCCTCCTTAATCCCCCCCCCAGACTTACCACAACTCCCTGGTGATCGAGCGAGGAGTGAGGACGCCATTTCTGCAATCCTTGGCGAGAAGCATGTGACGTCGGCGCCACGTCGAGTGACGCGGCGCCACGTGATTCCCGGCGAGTTCGCGCCGGAAGGCTCGTTCGGCCCAAAAAGAACTTTTGGCCAGCTTGGGGGGGTCAGGAGGCCCCCCCAAGCTGGCCAAAAGTTCTTTTTGGGCCGAACGAGCCTTCCGGCGCGACAACGCCGGGAATCACGTGGCGCCGCGTCACTCGACGTGGCGCCGACGTCACATGCTTCTCGCCAAGGATTGCAGAAATGGCGTCCTCACTCCTCGCTCGATCACCAGGGAGTTGTGGTAAGTCTGGGGGGGGGGATTAAGGAGGGTGAGGGGGTTTAAATTTTTATTTTGGCTCAACAATCGCGATTTCCAACATATCCAACATAGCTATGTTGGATATGTGGGAAATCCGATCATTTATGTCACATCACTTTTTTAAGTTAAAAACAAAATATGCGTAGCGTTTTACAAATGCGGTCAATACAAATGCACACCCCTAGTATAAATGCCTACCTAGTATGAGGGCCTTATAGCTAGTCTCTCTCTCTCTCTCTCTCTCTCTCTCTCCCCTATTTGTGAAAACATTGCAAAGTGCAATAAAGCCATATTGCCATGGCTTAATGAAAAAGGTATAGTTAAAGCTGTGCAATATGGCATTGCAAAGCCATATTGTCCAGAAATCCCAAACTCCTCCTAATTTGCATCGCACCATGATTTATGGTGCTTTTGCATGCGTTAAAGTTGCTTAACGCATGCGAAAATGCCATATAGCACTTTGATAAATGACCTCCTTGGCTGGCTAAAAAAAGAGTCATTCTGTGGGTGTACAAGAGTGGGATAAATTATCCAGCTAACTTAGCCAGTTTTCAGATGTACCATATAAGTTAACTCGCTGGCTTTAGGAGTGCCTCAGAGCAGTCCTAAAGTTGTATGGCCATAGAAATTCTTCTGATAGCCATGTTGGTAGCTTATACTCAGGTCTGGTGCTACTAAGAATACATACTGTGCAATTGCACAGAGTGGCACAGCCAGAGGGGCAGCAGAAGAAGCAGCCCATGAGGCAGCCAGTAGACCTGTCCCACCAGTGGCTGAGAAGACTAAGAGGCCTGTGAAGCCACCAGTAGATCATATCCCACTAGTGACCTGGAAGTAGAGGCGGTCCATGATGCTGCTGATGGACCCCATTCCACCGGTGGCCGAAGAAGGGAGGCTGTTCTCCCACTCCTTCTCGGTGCTGCCATACACTGTTCAAAACACATGCAGCTAACATGTTTTCTATGCTGATCTCACGATGCACGAGGTCAGCATGGAAGAAGTGCTAGGCTCACGTGGTTTGATTAGTGCATGGGCCGGCACATGAGGAGGAGCAGCAGAATGGCTCCTGCTGGTGTGTGTATGAATGAATGAAAGCCTTACTGGGGTATGGGGATGTGGTGTGTATGAGTGAGAGTCTTACTGGGGTGTGGGGGTATGGTGTGTGTAAATGGGGGCCTGACTGGAGGGGGGGGGGGAGGGTAGGGTATGTGAATGGGAGCCTGACTGGAGGGTTTTGTGTGTGTGAAGAAAATTTGTGCAGCCTTACTCAGGATGATTGCAAATAAAGTTTTCATGTATGGAGAGTGGTGTATTTTCATTCCTTTTTAGTTTTATTTATTGGATGTCTGTGTCTGCCATTTAGAAAATATTGTGTGGATTTTTTTTTAATGTTGTATGAGCTCTTAATAGATGTTGTTCTATTTCTTAGATCATTGGACATATTCTTTTTCAAAGCATGGTTTTGCTAAAATGATTTATTTTCCTTGATTTTATCATTTGATGATTTATGAGGACTGCTGTTTCTATTTCTTCCTTGCTGCATTGCATACAGAGTCTGACTTGTTGTGGTTTGTAGTTTCTGGAGCAGTTTGTTTTTAGTCTCTTTATTCTGAATTTAGTGAGGGTGAGTCTGTGTTCTGCATATTTAATTGAGGTGGGGTATTCTGTGTTAAAAAATAGAGGGGGGGGGGAGCACAGCAATTGATTGCACAGGGCAGCAAAAAATGCTAACACCAGATCTGCTTATACTTCCAGCATTGCTGTCCAAGTAATGTTGGAAGCTGCAGGAATCATGGTACAAGTGTACCACTATGCCAGGGTCAGATCTGTCTTTCATTATGTAAGCCCCCATCAATTGAAGGGGCCATAAAAATCACTCCACATCTTAGCTATTTGATTTAGAATGGGCATTTGTAGTTCAACCCCACAATTAAAGGTTCTCCTAGTGGTGAAGAGGAGAGGCTGAAGCAGAAAATAAAAGTAACATAAAATAAACACACAATATTACTATTGCAAGTAACATAAGAAAATTGCTACATGCACATTTACATAACACATTAATAGGTGAATTTGAAAATGAGTTATATGTAAATGTAACATACTATCACAGAAATTTTAAAAATCCATTTACATACAGAAAGTATATTTACATGTGAACATCCTATGGACAATTCAATAGCATATTGTAACAGTTTTCAAAAGCCCATTTACACAGGTAAAACCCAATTTTAAGCATTTATCATATCAGGCCCTTAGATTCTTATACTGTACAGCAGGAGTAGCCAACTCCAGTTCTCGAGAGCCACAAACAGTCCAGGTTTTTAGGATAAACACAATGAATGTGCATGAGATAGATTTGCATGTACTGCTTCCATTCTATGCAAATCTCTCATGAACATTCATTGTAGATATGCTGAAAATCTGTCCCGTTTGTGGCTCATGAGTGCCAGAGTTGGCCACCTCTGCTCTATAGGAAACAGAAGCATGTGGCATTATAGTAAAAGAAGAATTTATTGACAGAAAAAAAAAATGTTAACTTATTCCAGAAAATCATTAACCTTGCCCTGCATCTCAGATCAGTTCAATAAAATTAGAAATTTGGGTATTCAAAATTTCCTTCAAAATTCTGGCCACACTATTAGCATACATTCTCAGTTCAATCTCATGTGATTGCTGAATTCTTTAGACTAACTTCTCTGCAGTTAGATGGGTGATGAAGCAGTTGTTGCTTTTGAGATCCACAATGATGCTCCGCATGGACCAGAAGATCTTCACCAAATTAAAAATAAAATTCTTCTTTATTCTGAAAAACTACACTATAATTCACTTAGGCCTGGATTTATCAAAATGTGATAGCATTTATTGCAATAATTACCTATGTGGAGGGAGGGAGAGAGAGAGAGACTAGCCATAATGTCTTCTCCCTAGATAGGTATTTGTATCCCTACGGGAGACCCAGCTAGTAACTCGAGGTGAGGTTTAGGTATTAGTGTAGGGGGTTAGGAGCCACTTTGACATTCAACGTGAGACGTACGAACAGAACAGTGGTCTCGTGATTTGATGACCTACGGAGAGAGAAAACTCACCCAAAGATGAGATTTGTTCAATGTTCTCTCCACCTAGCTTGATATTACCCAGGTAGAGTGTCCATCAAGCTAGGTTGAGAGAACCTTGAACAAATATCATCTTGGAGTGAGTTTCCTCACTCCGAAGGTCATCAAATCTTCACAAGAGACCACTGTTCTGTTCGTACATCTCACATTGAATGTCAAAGTGGCCCCCCACAGTGATACAAATACCTATCTAGGGAGAGGACATTATGGCTAGGCTCTCTCTCTCTCTCTCTCTCTCTCTCTCAGATGGTGCTCCGGGAGCTTCAAACCTACTAAAACAGGCCTTTCAGGAGACATCGCAAAATGCGCTAACCCCGTAATGCAAGCTATCACATGGCTTAACGCTACTGAAAAAGGTGAAGTTAAAATTGGCATTAAGTCCGTGTGATAGCACTTCGCAGACTAGCAAATCCAGCCCATTCTCGCCCCTAACTCCTTCTTTTTTGCATCGCACCATACGATATGGTGCTATCACATGCATTAAAAGCATTTTTGCATGTGTTAAGGGCCTATCGCATGCATTAATGGGGATTTTCGCATGCGATAAGCCCTTAACGCATGCGAAAATGTCTTACTGCATTTTGATAAATGACCCCCTTAGTTAGACCAAAGCTAATAGTATGCACTGTTCATCTAGCTTGAAATAAAACAATATCAGGAAATATTTAAAATGACATTTCTTATCATTGCTAGAAACAAAATACTGTCTCGGTAATATTGGATAAGTACTTTTCTTTAGGATAACTATAAGAAAATGTCCAGCTACCTGAAACTGCTTTTCTTTGATTATAAGCAAAGCAGCAAGCTGGAAGTTGTAATTATAGCCTCACCATATGACTAGATCCCTCTATCACTCCCTCACTTTCTCTCAACAAAAGCAGATACCTTTTATATTTTATTAAAAGGCTAATTACTATTCCATCCACTGTCAGTCATTGGTTTCAGGTAAGTATTGCCCACCCAAGCTCTGAAAACATACCACATACAACGAAAACCACTTGGCAAACAAACTTTAAATTTTATATTTAAATGGCTTTTTGATGCCCATAACTCATTTAAAAATATTAATAAAGAAGACCAGGATATTGATGCACCCCTGAAGCAAATCATTTTTGAAATGGGATCCACATCAGGTTTTGTTGGAGAAATGCTGAACATCACTTGGGGATAGCAAGATAGCAAGAAGCTACGGCTATGAGAAGTACTTCTAAATGAATATATAATAAAAAAAATCTCAAAAAGCAATAAATTGTCAAAAGTGTTTACAGGCATCCATTTTGTAAAGACTTTCTGTTGAGGAATATGATTATAGTGAAGCACTGATTGCAATTGCAAGATTAATGGTAGCTGTGTATGAAGGTGTAGCTATTGGGCGCAAACTCGGACTCGGAAAGGGCCTTACCTTTTCGTCCTCCACGGTGTCTTCGCGGAGTCGGCCCCGGTGACGCCCCGACTCCTCCTCTTCCAGGGCTGACTCCGTAATTTCCCTATGGAAAATGAGGCCCTAAGTTTGTTTGCAAAGTGGTTTTTATTTTGATTTGTATTTTTCCACTTTGCTAATATAGAAAACAATGTCCAAACATATACCAGTCATCAGTTCAAATACAAATTAATGTTTCATATTCTGTCTATGAAAAGTAAATTATAATAAATGTTGATATCACCTCTTTCCAGTAATGTCCACTTGATGTCAGTTAGCCATTGGACAGCTTTGCCAATAGGACTTTAATAGGATACCCTAAATAAATAAATAAAATAAAAGTAAATGAATATCTGAGTCCCAGGTTGTGGAGCAATGGCCTGTGAGAAGAATCAGTGTGGTGGGGGGCGGGGGGGGGGGAGCTCTGGGAGAGAATACTAGCTGGGGTAGGGCAGTGAGAGGAAATTGCCCAGTTGTTGAAAGAATTATCAGTAGAATATATTGTAAAAGAAAAATGTTAGTTCCAATAAGTGACTTATGCACCCTTTTAAGGCTTTTAGTGCTGTTAGGAAAAACGCTTTTTGTATTCAAATAAATGAAAAAAATAATTATTTTTTAGGAGATGGTAGGATCCATTCACCCCTAAAGTCAATGGTCCACCCTTAAGCATCACTGAAAAATTAGGACCACCATGTAAACCAGGAGAGTTCTGAAGCCGGATCCAGGGATTGCATAGTAACAGCTTCGCTAGCAAATAATGAAGTGGCAAGTGTAGCATCATTAGCTGATGCTTAATAAGGGAATGCCATCCAGCATTAGAAAAATTGAGAGCCGACGATGTCATAGAGCATGAATATAGAGAAGCTAGGAAAGGCAGTGGCAGTTTTAGAATCTGGAGTGACACAGAGAGGGGATGCTACACTAGTACTTTTCTCCAAAAGTGAAAAGTTGCCCGAAACACTTTAAATCCTGGTAGGAACAATAGTTAACATTCTGGAATGCATGCGTTATGATTGAATAGCGATTAGTTATATAAAAAATCAGCAAAAGTAAGGTTTAGAATAGTTATACTTAATAGGGATGTGAATCGTTTTTCAACGATTAAAATTATCGTCCAATAATGTTAATATCGTCTTAAATCGTTATAGAACACGATACAATAGAAATTCTAACGATTTATCATTAAAAATCGTTAAATCATGTTAGTGCGCACTAAATCGAGTTAGTGCGCACTAACTCCCCGTTAGTGCGCACTAACTCGATTTAGTGCGCACTAACTGAAAATGATACAAATAAACACTTTCCAGGTCACTGAAGGTCAGTTAGGAATGAATATGTGTTCCTATTGGCTGGCTGCCCTCTTATCTATTGATGTTACCAAGGTTACCACTGAGGTGATGGTTGGGGGGATGGGAAATGGAACTGGAAACTAACGAACACCAACAGAAAATGAAACAAAGTGTTCACACTTCCCAGGTCAGTAAAGGTCACTTAGGAATGAATATGTATGTATGTATTCCTATTGGCTGGCTGTGCTCTTATCTATTGATGTTACCAACGCTAACACTGAGGTAATGGTTGGGGGGATGTGAAATGGAAACAATTGGAAGCTTGACAAAAAAAGTAATGTAATGATCAGCACTCACGTGACTAGAACTTGTTTGTTTATTATTTTTGTTAGCAGGCACCTGAAATGCTAGTGCATGTTGAATTTGCCAATCACTGTGCATTTTAGAAAGGTGGTCCTGGCTGGAACTGTACACAGTTCAAATATATGTAATTGATTGTTGGTAAGTGTATTTTTTAAGTAGCCACACTGGCACAAGTATGTTTACTTTTCCTCCTACTTAACTCACTAGCTCAGCTTTGTAATAAGGGCTTCTCTGCTTGTGTGTTGTTTTTGTTTGGTGTGAAGAGAGCAGAAACATCAGATCTTTATTCAATCTACTACAGTCATCTCTTACAGTGCCCTATCCCTATTAATACCAGGAGTGTTGTGATCTTCCTGCACACAGTGCCCTAACCCTGATACCAGTCTGAGACAGCTCCCTCCCTGCATTACTAGTAAGAGGCTGGCTTCACAGACAGGGGGGAGCTGCCTGACCCTCACTCCTGACTTCCCCCATGTCCCAGCTAGTGAATGGTGTGTGGGTGAGGGGGGGGGGGGAGGATGGTGAAGTCTGAGACAGCTCCCTCCCTGCATTACTAGTGAGAGGCTGGCTTCACAGACAGGGGGGAGCTGCCTGACCCTCACTCCTGACTTCCCCCATGTCCCAGCTAGTGAATGGTGTGTGGGAAAGGGGGGGGGGGAGGAGGATGGTGAAGTCTGAGACAGCTCCCTCCCTGCATTACTAGTGAGAGGCTGGCTTCACAGACAGGGGGGAGCTGCCTGACCCTCACTCCTGACTTCCCCCATGTCCCAGCTAGTGAATGGTGTGTGGGTGAGTGGGGGGGCGGAGGAGGATGGTGAAGTCTGAGACAGCTCCCTCCCTGCATTACTAGTGAGAGGCTGGCTTCACAGACAGGGGGGAGCTGCCTGACCCTCACTCCTGACTTCCCCCATGTCCCAGCTAGTGAATGGTGTGTGGGTGAGGGGGGGGGGGGAGGATGGTGAAGTCTGAGACAGCTCCCTCCCTGCATTACTAGTGAGAGGCTGGCTTCTCAGACAGGGGGGAGCTGCCTGACCCTCACTCCTGACTTCCCCCATGTCCCAGCTAGTGAATGGTGTGTGGGTGAGGGGGGGGGGGGAGAGGATGGTGAAGTCTGAGACAGCTCCCTCCCTGCATTACTAGTGAGAGGCTGGCTTCACAGACAGGGAGGAGCTGCCTGACCCTCACTCCTGACTTCCCCCATGTCCCAGCTAGTGAATGGTGTGTGGGTGAGGGGGGGGGGAGGAGGATGGTGAAGTCTGAGACAGCTCCCCCCCTGCATTACTAGTGAGAGGCTGGCTTCACAGACAGGGGGGAGCTGCCTGACCCTCACTCCTGACTTCCCCCATGTCCCAGCTAGTGAATGGTGTGTGGGTGAGGGGGGGGGGGGAGGAGGAGGATGGTGAAGTCTGAGACAGCTCCCTCCCTGCATTACTAGTGAGAGGCTGGCTTCACAGACAGGGGGGGGCTGCCTGACCCTCACTCCTGACTTCCCCCATGTCCCAGCTAGTGAATGGTGTGTGGGTGAGGGGGGGGGGGAGGATGGTGAAGTCTGAGACAGCTCCCTCCCTGCATTACTAGTGAGAGGCTGGCTTCTCAGACAGGGGGGAGCTGCCTGACCCTCACTCCTGACTTCCCCCATGTCCCAGCTAGTGAATGGTGTGTGGGTGAGGGGGGGGGGGAGGATGGTGAAGTCTGAGACAGCTCCCTCCCTGCATTACTAGTGAGAGGCTGGCTTCTCAGACAGGGGGGAGCTGCCTGACCCTCACTCCTGACTTCCCCCATGTCCCAGCTAGTGAATGGTGTGTGGGTGAGGGGGGGGGGGGGAGGAGGATGGTGAAGTCTGAGACAGCTCCCTCCCTGCATTACTAGTGAGAGGCTGGCTTCACAGACAGGGGGGAGCTGCCTGACCCTCACTCCTGACTTCCCCCATGTCCCAGCTAGTGAATGGTGTGTGGGTGAGGGGGGGGGGGGGGAGGATGGTGAAGTCTGAGACAGCTCCCTCCCTGCATTACTAGTGAGAGGCTGGCTTCACAGACAGGGGGGAGCTGCCTGACCCTCACTCCTGACTTCCCCCATGTCCCATCTAGTGAATGGTGTGTGGGTGAGGGGGGGGGGGAGGAGGATGGTGAAGTCTGAGACAGCTCCCTCCCTGCATTACTAGTGAGAGGCTGGCTTCACAGATAGGAGGGAGCTGCCTGACCCTCACTCCTGACTTCCCCCATGTCCCAGCTAGTGAATGGTGTGTGGGTGAGGGGTGGGGGGAGGATGGTGAAGTCTGAGACAGCTCCCTCCCTGCATTACTAGTGAGAGGCTGGCTTCACAGACAGGGGGGAGCTGCCTGACCCTCACTCCTGACTTCCCCCATGTCCCAGCTAGTGAATGGTGTGTGGATGAGGGGGGGGGGGGAGGAGGATGGTGAAGTCTGAGACAGCTCCCTCCCTGCATTACTAGTGAGAGGCTGGCTTCACAGACAGGGGGGAGCTGCCTGACCCTCACTCCTGACTTCCCCCATGTCCCAGCAAGTGAATGGTGTGTGGGTGAGGGGGGGGGGGGGGAGGAGGATGGTGAAGTCTGAGACAGCTCCCTCCCAGCATTACTAGTGAGAGACTGGCTTCACAGGCAGGGGGGAGCTGCCTGACCCTCACTCAAGCAGAGAAGCCCTTCTTACAAAGCTGAGCTAGTGAGTTAAGTAGGAGGAAAAGTAAACATACTTGTGCCAGTGTGGCTACTTAAAAAATACACTTACCAACAATCTATTACATATATTTGAACTGTGTACAGTTCCAGCCAGGACCACCTTTCTAAAATGCACAGTGATTGGCAAATTCAACATGCACGTGTCTGCTAACAAAAATAATAAACAAAGAAGTTCTAGTCACGTGAGTGCTGATCATCACATGTCAAGCTTCCAACTGTTTCCATTTCACATCCCCGCAACCATTACCTCAGAGGTAACCTTGGTAAAATCAATAGATAAGAGCACAGCCAGCCAATAGGAATACATATTCATTCCTAAGTGACCTTTACTGACCTGGGAAGTGTGAACACTTTGTTTCATTTTCTGTTGGTGTTCATGAGTTTCCAGTTCCATTTCCCATCCCCCCAACCATCACCTCAGTGGTAACCTTGGTAACATCAATAGATAAGAGGGCTGCCAGCCAATAGGAACACATATTCATTCCTAACTGACATTCAGTGACCTGGAAAGTGTCTATTTGTATCATTTTGAGTTAGTGCGCACTAACTCGAGTTAGTGCGCACTAACGGGGAGTTAGTGCGCACTAACTCGAGTTAGTGCGCACTAATCGGAAAAAACGATTTTTAACGATTTTTCAACGAAATAATCGTGCCAAACACGATTTTCTTCTCCTGCCACACGATTTCTATCGTTAAGACGATATGGAAAACGATTCACATCTCTAATACTTAACTGTAATGGCAGCTGACTGATGGTGAATTAGTGTTAGCATTGCTAGTTTCAGTGAATGAAATGCATACATCTAGAAATACTGTTTGAGAGTGAATGAATAATCTCAGAAAAGTGCATGAAATTCCTAAAGACTCCCTATTCAAAAGAAGGTATCACGCAGAAGTATTTACTCTGTGACCAATGCATTCCAGACAAAGACAAAAACTTTCAACTGTTTTTGGAAAAAAAATATGGAAAGAATTTCTCTGATAAAGACTCTGAGAAGAGAGGTCTGAGAAAAGAGCTTGTAGGGATTTGCAGACAAAACGTTTATGTTCATAAGTCCATAAGTCGAAGATGAGGGTCAATTTCGGTCAATATGGACATATGTAGAATTCCATAAGTTGAGGCTATGTCCATACGTGCACCGGTTCCCTAAATAAAAATGTAAACCCCCCACTCTCCTGACCCCCTCAAGACTTACCAAAACTCCCTGGTGGTCCTGTGGGGAGTCAGGAAGCCATTCCTGGAGTCCTTTGCGAGGAGCACGTGACGTCGGCGTCACGTTGGAGTAATGTCGACGTCACGTGATTCACCGCGCCTCCGCTCCGGGACCCCCGTTGGACCCAACCGGAACTTTTGGCCAGCTTGGGGGGGTCAGAAGGCCCCCCCAAGCTGGCCAAAAGTTCCGGTTGGGTCCAACGAGGGGTCCGGGAGCGGAGGCGCGGTGGACCACGTGACATCCGCGTCACTCCGACGTGATGCGGACGTCACGTGGTCCACCGCGCCTCCGCTCCCGGACCACCAGGGAGTTTTGGTAAGTCTTGGGGGGATCAGGAGGGTGGGGGTTTAAGTGTTTATTTAGGATCAACGATCGCGATTTCCAACTTATTCAATGTTGAATAAGTTGGAAATCATGATCGTTGCGCCTCATCACTTCTTTAAGTTAAAAAAAAAAAAAGTTGTGTTTTACATATGCGTTCAAAACGAATGCACACCCCTAAGAGCTTGTACTTTCTTTCTTCAAGGACCGATTGGAACTCTAACTCGGGGGGCTGGGGTTCAAGAAAAGTAAACAAAATTTGTCTTGGTCTTGGAGACTGTAGTGAAGAAGACAGGATTTCCTCTGTCCCTACTCAGAGCCCGCAAGCATCCGGGAATGCTCCTAGAGCCAGCCAAATGAGCAGAATGCCCAGTGCAGAAGAAAAACTTCCTAAAACTGCAGTTCTCAGGGAACCTCAGGCAAAGACCAGCTGGAGGCAAGCCGAGGAAGGGGAGACCCTGAGGGGGTTGCAGTGCCCTGCAGGAGCCACTCAGGAAGCAGAGGGAAGATATAGACTGAGAGGAGGTACTGCACTGGGCAGGGGGTGTGACTACTTCCCAAACGGAAGAAGGATGTTCCATAGCAGCAAGGGAGGTAGCACAGCTGGAAACTTCTAAGCCCATGGAGATTGGAGAAACCAAGGGCAGCCAAGAAATTCCTGACTCTTGGACATGTCAGAGAGGTAGACCTTGGCCAAGGGCGGATTACAGGAAAATATCGGCCCAGGGGATTTCTTCAAAACTGGCTTATGGGGTATTTGACACAATGATGCACTTTCCCTGCAGCACATATATCTTTCGACCACGGCAGATGGGCTCTGCCGTGGCCTCATAGGCCTCCAGGGCCAGTGCTAGCTTTTTTGCTGCCCTGTGCAAACAATTACTGTGTTGCTTCCTTCAGCAATCTATCAGGCCGATACAGTAAGGAGCGGTAGGAAGAGCTGCGTTAGTGCCGGGCGCACCCGTGGTTGCCACACGCACAGTCCAGCTCACCTACCACTCGATACTGCATGTAAATAGCTTGCAAATGCAAGCTGTGTCTAAGAAGCGTCCGTGAAGCGTTAGGCCCGCGCAACCCATTTTACTGTATAGAGCGCTATACAGTATCCTGGGTGCACTGGCCTAACGCTTCATGGACACGCTGGTATCTGTCATTTCAAATGTCATTTCAAATGACATTTGAAATGACAGGTACCAGGAAGTGGACGGTTCTCCTACGCTCGGGATTGCCAGTCCTCTCTCCTCTCCTCCCGAAGCAAGCAACGAAAGCGAAAAAAAGCGAAAAAGCGAAAAAAAAAAAAAGCGAAAAAGCGAAAAAAAAAAAAAAGTAGCAAGAGAGAGAGGGGAGAGAGGACGGGCAATCCTACGCTCGGGATTGCCAGTCCTCTCTCCCCTCCTCCCGAAGCAAGGAGCGAAAAGCAGCCTTGCTCCGGGAGGAGGGGAGGGGGGACTGGCAGTGAAAAGCAACGAAGCGTCTTACTTTTTTTGCAGCCCCCCTCCGGAGACGGACATCGGCGACGAGGGACCGTGGGTCCCCTGCCTCCAGCTGCCCGCGAAGATGGACGCCTGCACGGGCGAAAGCGGCCCCTGTGCGTGCAATTGGGCCGCTCAAGGCGTGACGTCATGACGTTTGGCGTCACGGCATGTGACGTCACGTCTTGAGCGGCCCAATTGCACGCACAGGGGCCGCCTTCACCCGTGTGATGCGTCCATCTTCGCGGGCAGCTGGAGTCAGGGGAGCCGCGGTCCCTCGTCGCCAATATCCGTCTCCGGAGGAGGGCTGCAAAAAAAGTAAGTCGCTTCGTTGCTTTTCACTGCCAGTCCTCTCTCCCCTCCTCCCGAAGCCAGGCTGCTTTTTGCGCCTGGCTTCGGGAGGAGGGGAGAGAGGACTGGCAATCCCGAGCATAGGATTGCTCGTCCTCTCTCCCCTCTCTCTCTTGCAACTTTTTTTTTTCGCTTTTTTGCTTTTTTTTTTTTTTGCTTTTTTCCGCTTTCGTTGCTTCGGGAGGAGGGGAGAGGACTGGGGCTGCCCCGGAGACCAGCAGCCAGGGACGCGGCCAGGGCAGGTGAGCGGGGGCTGGGGGAAGTTTTCCGCCTACCCTTACCCCGCCTCTAACGCAGGGGTAAGGGTAGGCGGTAAGTTAGCAGGTTAAACGCATGGCAAAACGGCAGGGTAAAATAGCGATAGTCGGGGCGCGCGTTACTGTATGGGAGGGAATAGCTAATTTGATTGTTTACATGTAATATACATGCCGCGTGCGGAAGGGGTTACCAGATGATTTAAGGACGCGGTAAGAGTAGGTTAAAGGGGATTGTGTATCACAGGAAGGGCTAACGCGGCCGAATAGTGGGTAGAAAGTGGGTTAGGAGCAGGGTAACCGCGGCCACACTTTACTGTATTGACCTGTATATTTTTAAAAAACTGACACCCACCCCCTCCTCCACCAAACGGCTATGGACAAGGGAATGGTATTAGGTACCCAAAGCAAACCTTACAGACTTGCACACCCACACTCTTCAATTATGCATTTATAAAATTTTACATGAAAAAAAGAACATTAAAAAATACAGTCTTCCAAAGCAAAATATCACTTACAACATGCATATTATATTTTCATTCACTGTTGTGATGCCAACCAGAAAATCCTGCAAAAAAAGACACTTGGAATTCCTATGGAATTACATTTTTTTGTAATGTGTGTTGTGTGCTGGGTGTGGGCTTGGCTCTCAGAAAGCCATGAATAAACAGAATTACCATTACAATATAGTAAACCCAGCAATCTAAGAACATAAGAATATAAGAAAATGCCATACTGGGTCAGACCAAGGGTCCATCAAGCCCAGCATCCTGTTTCCAACAGTGGCCAATCCAGTCCATAAGAACCTGGCAAGTACCCAAAAACTAAGTCTATTCCATGTAACCATTGCTAATGGCAGTGGCTATTCTCTAAGTGAACTTAATAGCAAGTAATGGCCTTCTCCTCCAAGAACTTATTCAATCCTTTTTTAAACACAGCTATACTAACTGCACGAACCACATTCTCTGGCAACAAATTCCAGAGTTTAATTGTGCGTTGAGTAAAAAAGAACTTTCTCCGATTAGTTTTAAATGTGCCCCATGCTAACTTCATGGAGTGCCCCCTAGTCTTTCTACTATCCGAAAGAGTAAATAACCGATTCACATCTACCCGTTCTAGACCTCTCATGATTTTAAACACCTCCATCATATCCCCCCTCAGTCGTCTCTTCTCCAAGCTGAAAAGTCCTAACCTCTTTAGTCTTTCCTCATAGGGGAGTTGTTCCATTCCCCTTATCATTTTGGTAGCCCTTCTCTGTACCTTCTCCATCGCAATTATATCTTTTTTGAGATGCGGCGACCAGAATTGTACACAGTATTCAAGGTGCGGTCTCACCATGGAGCGATACAGAGGCATTATGACATTTTCCATTTTATTCATCATTCCTTTTTTAATAATTCCCAACATTCTGTTTGCTTTTTTGACTGCCGCAGCACACTGCACCGACGATTTCAATGTGTTATCCACTATGACACCTAGATCTCTTTCTTGGGTTGTAGCACCTAATACGGAACCCAACATTGTGTAATTATAGCATGGGTTATTTTTCCCTATATGCATCACCTTGCACTTATCCACATTAAATTTCATCTGCCATTTGGATGCCCAATTTTCCAGTCTCACAAGGTCTTCCTGCAATTTATCACAATCTGCTTGTGATTTAACTACTCTGAACAATTTTGTGTCATCTGCAAATTTGATTATCTCACTTGTCGTATTTCTTTCCAGATCATTTATAAATATATTGAACAGTAAGGGTCCCAATACAGATCCCTGAGGCACTCCACTGTCCACTCCCTTCCACTGAGAAAATTGCCCATTTAATCCTACTCTCTGTTTCCTGTCTTTTAGCCAGTTTGCAATCCACAAAAGGACATCGCCACCTATCCCATGACTTTTTACTTTTCCTAGAAGCCTCTCATGAGGAACTTTGTCAAACGCTTTCTGAAAATCCAAGTATACTATATCTACCGGTTCACCTTTATCCACATGTTTATTAACTCCTTCAAAAAAGTGAAGCAGATTTGTGAGGCAAGACTTGCCCTGGGTAAAGCCATACTGACTTTGTTCCATTAAACCATGTCTTTCTATATGTTCTGTGATTTTTATGTTTAGAACACTTTCCACTATTTTTCCTGGCACTGAAGTCAGGCTAACCGGTCTGTAGTTTCCCGGATCGCCCCTGGAGCCCTTTTTAAATATTGGGGTTACATTTGCTATCCTCCAATCTTCAGGTACAATGGATGATTTTAATGATAAGTTACAAATGTTTACTAATAGGTCTGAAATTTCATATTTTGTAGTTCCTTCAGAACTCTGGGGTGTATACCATCCGTTCCAGGTGATTTACTACTCTTTAGTTTGTCAATCAGGCCTACCACATCTTCTAGGTTCACCGTGATTTGATTCAGTCCATCTGAATCATTACCTATGAAAACCTTCTCCATTACGGGTACCTCCCCAACATCTTCTTCAGTAAACACCGAAGGAAAGAAATCATTTAATCTTTCCGCGATGGCCTTATCTTCTCTAAGTGCCCCTTTAACCCCTCGATCATCTAATGGTCCAACTGACTCCCTCACAGGCTTTCTGCTTCGGATATATTTAAAAAAGTTTTTACTGTGAGTTTTTGCCTCTACAGCCAACTTCTTTTCAAATTCTCTCTTAGCCTGGCTTATCAATGTCTTACATTTAACTTGCCAATGTTTATGCTTTATCCTATTTTCTTTTGTTGGATCCTTCTTCCAATTTTTGAATGAAGATCTTTTGGCTAAAATAGCTTCTTTCACCTCCCCTTTTAACCATGCCTGTAATCGTTTTGCCTTCTTTCCACCTTTCTTAATGTGTGGAATACATCTGGACTGTGCTTCTAGAATGGTATTTTTTAACAATGACCACGCCTCTTGGACATTTTTTACTTTTGTAGCTGCTCCTTTCAGTTTTTTTCTAACAATTTTTCTCATTTTATCAAAGTTTCCCTTTTGAAAGTTTAGCACGAGAGCCTTGGATTTGCACACTGTTCCTTTTCCAGTCATTAAATCAAATTTGATGAAAAAAGCTATATTCAAATTCTGGGGTCACCTCACCCAAAAAAAAGAGACCCCTCAACTGCTAAACATTTTGTGAAGTAACACAAACCCCTGCAAAAAAAAAAAAGGCATCTAGAACCTTGCCATACCATATAACAGAACTGACTTTCAGGACTCAAATAACAGCAACCTTATAAAAAAGAAGCAATGAAATACTACAGCAGGCCTTAGAACATTAATACACCACCTACTGAGATAACAGAATAACAGTATAAGCCAGACTGCTACAAATCTCTACAGAGAAACTACACACTAGCAGCAATACTGCACCTCAGTCATACACACAGGCAGAACACAGACTGACACTTACCTAATACAGAAATAAGGGACTACAAATTAGAAACAGAAACATGCAAACAAAACCAAAATAGCCTGACAAACCAGACTCTGAACAGTGGAAAGCTAGAGAGCAAAATATAAAACTATACGAAACGCATACACCCAAAGATGGCATATTCCAATTGATAAAATCTGAAAATATATATATATTTTTTACCTTTTCTCCTTTATTTTTCTAATCAGTTGGTCCAGGTCTCTTCCCCCCACCACTTTCCCCTTGCCAGTCTTTTCCTAATACTTTCTCCAGGGTCACTTTTCTTTCTGCTTCTTTTCTCTCCTATCTTCTTCCCTTCCTCTTTCTCTCTCACACACACACAAAGGTTCATGCTTACTCTCAGACTCCCTTATGCGCCCAATATCCCACGCAGGCACCCAGGTGCCCATTCTCACATGTACGCATCAGGGCTCATCACAAACCCCTTCTCTATCTCTGCTGCCACAGGGACGGGCTCTCATGTCGGCCTTGCTTCGGCGGGTCTTCTTCTCTGCCTTGGGGACAGGCTCCCATGGCAGCCTTGCTTTGGTGGGTCTCCTTCACTCCTCCACAGCCTCTCCTGCAGATGCCGCCTCCCTCCCAGGTGTGCCGGGAAGTTTAAAAAAAAAAAAATCATGGATGGGAGAGACCGGCCCACCGGGGGAAGCCACATCCGCCCTTGGCCTCAGCTAGGGAGTTAGATCTTTATGCTTTCCTATAAAGACAGCAGAGAACGGCACACAGGCTGGATTTCAGTGAGAGGAGAGGGAAGTTGAAATCCCTAGCAGCACTATACTGTGAAGGAGGAGCCATGTGTGCAAGAGTGACATCTTATGAACCTCTTGCAAGGAGAATTTTGTAGGACAGTTACTGAAAAACTGGGAAAAAATTAATATAAAAAAAAACCTTGCTGGCAGTCGCATCGCATGGTGATTGAGTGTCAGCACTTTTTTTTTTTTTTTTTGCTTGTTTGTTAGGATAGACATGAACAGAAAGGGGCAGCAGTCACATGAAGTTACTTATTACTGCTGCAGCAGTCAAGCAGGGAATCTTTCACCTGTTTTTTTTTTTTGTTTTTTTTTTTAATAAAGACAGAGCAGCAACAGCTAAAAGGGATTATGTTTTGCTAGTCAGCACTGCACTATAGACTGCTAAGTGGAGTACAACTCTTCTGTTTGTTTTTTGGTCGGACTCTGACAGAAGGCACTGCAACAGACATGTACAGCCCGGGAGGAACCTGGCTGCTCTTGGCATTTGTACTGCATAGAGAGGCTGAAGAGGGAGGGGAAGCAGTGCTTGCTCAAGCTTCCTGGTTACAAGTGGAATATTTTTACCGGGGAGGGTAAAACTTTCCCTTTTGTTGTTACTGGACTTGGTGAGCCAGCCAGGAAGGGCGAACCTGAGGTGTTCCCTCTCCTTTCTCTTTTGAAAGGGGAGCGGGCCATTGCATGTACCCCCATAATTTCTGGGACCTGGTGAGTATACAGGGTTGAAAGGGTCAAGTCACGACCCCAGGACTATAAGGAGTCTTGAAACTGTTGTGAGTTATCCTTGGTGCCCAGTTAGAAGAATCTCACACAGGTAAAGAAGGCAGGAGATTAAAGGAATGTCTTTCTAGAGTACCCAGTCCAAGCGTTGGAGACCCAGCCTTGATGAGTCGCACCTTTCCAGTCTGCAAAGCCAGAGAGCAAATCCACTACAGAGACTAAAACACTCACTGCTCTCAAACAGAAGAGTAAAGTAAGAAAATATCCCTGCAGAGAGAAAAACTTGACAAGAAACAGAACTCAAGTAACAGAGTATATGTCCTCTCCGGCAAGAAATAAGTCAGCTACCCAATATTGTTCCTGACCAGCATTAGCATAAGTATCCTCTCTTTTCTTATATTTAGCTAAAAGTTCAAAATGGAAGATACGCACACAAGCTGGGCCGGCGCGCACCAAGCAGATTTCATAAACCGCCTGTGTACTTGTGTATCTCCCGCTATGCGCACAAGTCAAACTTTTTTTTTTTTTAAATGGGTGAGGTCTGGGAGGGGCATGGGCATTAGGGATGTGAATCGTGTCCTCGATCGTCTTAACGATCGATTTCGGCTGGGAGGGGGAGGGAATCGTATTGTTGCCGTTTGGGGGGGTAAAATATCGTGAAAAATCGTGAAAAATCGTGAAAAATCTAAAAATCTAAAAATCGCAAAACCGGCACATTAAAACCCCCTAAAACCCACCCCCGACCCTTTAAATTAAATCCCCCACCCTCCCGAACCCCCCCCAAATGAGTTAAATAACCTGCGGGTCCAGCGGCGGTCCGGAACGGCAGCGGTCCGGAACGGGCTCCTGCTCCTGAATCTTGTTGTCTTCAGCCGGCGCTATTTTCCAAAATGGCGCCGAAAAATGGCGGCAGCCATAGACGAACACGATTGGACGGCAGGAGGTCCTTCCGGACCCCCGCTGGACTTTTGACAAGTCTCGTGGGGGTCAGGAGGCCCCCACAAGCTGGCCAAAAGTTCCTGGAGGTCCAGCGGGGGTCAGGGAGCGATTTCCCGCCGCGAATCGTTTTCGTACGGAAAATGGCGCCGGCAGGAGATCGACTGCAGGAGGTCGTTCAGCGAGGGTTCCGGCGCCTCGCTGAACGACCTCCTGCAGTCGATCTCCTGCCGGCGCCATTTTCCGTACGAAAACGATTCGCGGCGGGAAATCGCTCCCTGACCCCCGCTGGACCTCCAGGAACTTTTGGCCAGCTTGTGGGGGGCCTCCTGACCCCCATGAGACTTGCCAAAAGTCCAGCGGGGGTCCGGAAGGACCTCCTGCCGTCCAATCGTGTTCGTCTATGGCCGCCGCCATTTTTCGGCGCCATTTTGGAAAATGGCGCCAGCTGAAGACAACAAGATTCAGGAGCAGGAGCCCGTTCCGGACCGCCGCTGGACCCGCAGGTTATTTAACTCATTTGGGGGGGGGGGTTCGGGAGGGTGGGGGATTTAATTTAAAGGGTCGGGGGTGGGTTTTAGGGGGTTTTAGTGTGCCGGCTCACGATTCTAACGATTTATAACGATAAATCGTTAGAATCTCTATTGTATTGTGTTCCATAACGGTTTAAGACGATATTAAAATTATCGGACGATAATTTTAATCGTCCTAAAACGATTCACATCCCTAATGGGCATGTCTGGGGAAGGCCAAGAGATGTGGGCATAAATACTGATGCACACGGGCGCGTGCTGGGGTCCCCTGCCACATAGGTTTACTACTGCTATAGATGACATGTAAGTAATGAAATAAAAATATCTAGGTTAGTCAGTGCGGTTTTAACGGGCGGGTCTAACAGGGGGAAAGGGAGTCTATTAAACTAGAGGGGGGACTGAGAAGTCCTATCCCTTAACTGGGTGAACTGGGAATACTACCTATGGCGTCAGCACACGTCCCTTACGAAATTCCCCCCACTTGCCTTTGCACCAAGTCCATTTAAAATTGCGCTCATGTGTACACACGTCCAGGCTGTTTTATAATGTGCGCATGTACGCTCTTGTGTCATAAAATGTGTCTCTAGATGCAAGCTGGAAAACCCGCACACAGGTATGCTCTTGGGTTTGTTTCGAAGTTAAAGTCATAGAGTTTATTGTTATATATGTATTGAATTTGATTGGAAAAAGAATGGTTTCCTAAAAGAGAAAACACAGAAGTACTTGTTTAAAACACATGATTTATTTGAAAGGTTTTATTAATTTATTCTAACTCATTAAATTTTAAATGTTGTTTGCACAATACATCTGATTTATTTCTTCTTAAACCTCTGCCTCCTCCCTCTACTCCTGAGGGACTGTTTGGGTGGGGTTTAACCCCTTTAATCCTGGTTATGCGCCCCGATTGGAAAGAAGGCTTTCTTCTTAACTGCCCCCTTTTTGTGTGAAACATTCAGTCGTACCCGAGTTGAAACATCCAAAAATTTTAACTTGTCACACTCAGCCACAGAAAGCGGGAGGGTCCCCATGCACAAAGGGGGTTGGGTGAAGGGTTTGTTTGTTTTTGTGTTTTATTTTTTTAAAGAATCACATACTTTCCTAAGAGAGATCAAAAGTAGATAATAACTATCACAAGGAAGAGTTAATTGCTCTTCTGTTGGCTTTCAACCCAGAGGCATTTTTTCTGTGACTGATAAATAAAAGGACTGCAAAGAGTTATTTGCATGCAACCATTTGTCTTTTAAAATGTAGGAATTGCTGACAGAGGGAAAAACATTTAGCTTAAAAAATGATTGTACAACAAACCACTGGCTTATAATCAGGTACTGAGTGGGTATGAGAGTTAGATTGGGGTGTGGGGCTGGGAGGAAGGGACAGGAAAGGACATGGTCATTTATTTTACATTGAGAATATTTTGTTTGACTGGGAAGGGGGCAAGGGTAGGAAAGTAGAATTTTATTTTCAAAATAATACTTCAAGGGGATTGGGGTTTGGGGGACTTTGCGCAGTAAGGTAGATTTTATACATATAAGCTAGGGCTGAGAGAACTGAGCTGCAAGCCTGCCTGACACTTATTTTTAAGTGTATAACCACTTAGTAGGCTATATTCTTTGGAATACGCTCAAAGTTATCTGGCCACATGCAACTGGATAACTTTTAACCCAATTGGCTATATTTAAACATAATAATAATATACATAAAGAGAGGTCTAATATATAATTTACATATATTCCCACAACAATGGTTCAAATAACAATTACAATCACATTTTTTATATTTGCTAGATTTATTATTCAACAAAATGCAAAATCAGTATAAACTTTGAGGTACACCCCAAATAATAAAATACTGTATATTACATATCACCTCATCTCATTATAAAACCCATCCATTCATCAAACCAACACACACACACCCATACACTCATACATTATTTAAAACATCACCATCACCTTTTACAATATCCTTCTTATGTATCACTCATGAGATTTTTACAATATGTTGTAATATATATTAACCCTGTTATAATGTCCTTTTCATATATTAACCTTTCCTATGTAGTGACCCTACAAGGTTACTTGTTTCACCCTTGACAGGGTTTCCTCTAGGGAAATATAAATATATGTCCATTCAACATGAATTTGCAATGATTTAAATGATTAAAATGTAAATAGCGGAGACTCCAAAGAACAATCCACAATGGGGGGTTCTCCATGCAGCTCTTCCTTAAAATATGTTGAACAATATATCCAATATACCACCAAACTTAATTCTTCCCCAATGCTGTATTAAATTCTCACACTGATCTGTTCATCGTAATATGACTCACAAACATTCTTAAACCACAGAACATACGAGATGGTCCATATGACACTTCAAATGCAAAGTTAGAAAATCTGAAAACAAATACAATAAATAAAATGATGAACTCGCTACTATCACCTTCACTGCCCACCAAGTCATATTACTATAGCAATATCACATACCTTTAACAATCACCGTGGGAATGATTCAAAGGATCATTGCATCAAACAACTAACTGGAGCACCTAAATATCAACAAATCTTATATCAGACTACAAATTTTTAACCACAGAACTCTTCAAATCTACATCTTCACTTCACAAAAATAGACTTACCTCATTGCTCTGATCATTCAGAACAACATATGATTCGCCACTACTTGGTTCCAAAATGGCCACTAACAGACCAAACGGCATGGGGATGCCCCCGCACATCAACGTGCCTACCTAATATACACCTATTCAATCAATTTATTTATTTATTTAACAGTTTTTTATACCGACCTTCATAGTAAATTACCATATCGGATCGGTTTACAATTTAACAAAGGGAAAAAAAGGGAAAAAACTAGAGTAACAAATTCACGTAAACGAAAGATAACAATAAGTAGGAATAAGTCAAAGTTACAATCAACAGGGGGAGAGAACTTGGAAGCTTGCAACAAGCTGGAAAGAAGATAGGCCGGTAAAATAAATTTTACCATAGAGTGTACAAGTTAAAACTTAAGGACGGTGCTTTAACCTGAATGTCTCAGAGTCCATTTATTTTTTTTTTGAGAAAAGGAGTGCCAGACCGGGTAGGAATGAAGGCCGACTAGTGATGGTGGAAGAGTAATCGTCCCTTGCTGACCTGCATCCAATAGAGTAAACCAAACTGATACCAATCATTTCCTACCATTTCAATCCCATCAAAACAGGACCCAATCCTCAGTCCTGACATTTAGGCCCAAGCCAAAGCCTCGGCCTTGCATAGGCTTAGGCTCTACTCAAGGCCCAGACTTGGAGTTCTGGATCTGACATCTGGGCCTCAGCCCAGTCCTAAAACCATTGCCCAGCTTGGGGTAATGGGTCATCTCACCGGGGTCTCAGCATGGACCCAGGCCTGGTGCTGGGGCATGACCCAGAGGCTGGGATTTCAGCCCAGACCCAACACCATGGCCCAGCCTAGAGGCTAGGTCCTAACGCCTGGGTTTCACCTAGAGTCAGGCTCAGGCCCAGAGCCCAGGCCTTTGAGGTCCTCTTCATAGGTCTTCTTTCTTCAAATTGAAGTCCAGGCATTGGAACCTGGTTTTTGAACCGGGACTCAGCATTGTGCCATGGCCTAGGCTGAGGTCCAGGTGTCATGACCCAGCTTCAAGGTTGGGTTCCTGCAATAACCCTGGGTCTGAGCCAATGCCCCAATGTTGAGACCCGGCCTCTGGGCCAGGCCACGGCATTGGACCTGGGCCCAGGTATCAGACCAGTCCAGGATTGGATTAGATTTGGTAAGTGTGGGTGTGTTAGTGTTTGAGGTAATTGTGGGAGGATCCTTGGGCCGGTAGCAGATGACCAAGCCCCCAGGGGAAGATCCCGAGAGGGACACCAGTCAGGCTCAGAGTATGGAGACAGACACACACTAGTTCTTTTATTAAACAGTATATTGAACCACCAGAGGTGGCAGTAGTGAGCTGAATTGCTCTGGTGGGCTGTAGACCCTCAGATACTAGAACAGCAATCCTGGATAACTGAGCTGTAGAGAAACTGAATATAGTGAGTAGGCAGGGTATGCAGAGTTCAGGAACAGAACCTTGATGGTAACACTCACACAATAGTTCTTGGAAGCAGCCCAGGAGCTGGAAAGAAGTAGGCCCTCGAAGAGCGAGTACCTGGCTCCAGGGAATGCTCTGAGAGAGAGAAGGTAACTCACTGATGTTGTAGGCAGCGAAGACTTCCTGGCAGAAGTGGTATTCAGTAGCAAATCCGGGAACGAGGGCCCTCGAGGAGCGAGTACCGGTTCCACACTGTGATCTGAAAAGCAAAAGAGAAAGCGAGGTCCCCGAGGAACAGGTACCCCTGGTAAGTCCAAGGAGGCAGAGTAGCTTAGGTAGCGTAACCCATCCCCTTGCTAACTCGATACGTTAGCGATTTCAGAGACCTTAAATATCTGGTGCGGATGACATCATCTCAGGGGATGCCCCTGAGGTTCGCGCCACTGCTGGTACTTCAGTCGGGGCTGCGCCGCGTGCACCCTTAGGCTCCGGGGAAACATGGTGGTGTGCAGAATCTAGCCGGTCTGGGGACGCCGGAGGAGGAAAGCAAGAGGACGCCGTGGCAGTCAAACTTCCAACAGGCAAAGAGGGAGTTGCCAAGGCAGTAAGGTGGGCATAGTGGAGACGGTGGGGCAGTGACGGTCGCAACAGGGTGGAAGTTGGGAAATTTCCCGGGACTGGGCCCTTGCTTGGGTCTTGGCTAAGACCCAGACGTCTTCTTTGGGTATAAGCCATGGCTGCTTATCAGGCTGTGGCCTATGCCATGGCAAGGCCCAAGCTTCAGGCCTAATCCTAGACCCAACAGGAACATTTTTATTTTTTTAAATTGGTTTTCAAAATAAAATGAGATTCTGACAAAATTTTATTGGAATTTAACGCATTCCATTTTGAAAATGATCAAAATGAAATAGGAAATGAGATGAAATTTCCTATTTCATTTCTTCTGAATGTCCATCCCAATTGGTAATGAAGAAAAGGGGTTATCCCATGTTAAGTTTAAGTTTAATATTTCTGCATGGGAGTAACCTGCACAGAACAGTTACTGCCCTTAACAGAACACATGGGGGTAACCTGTATGGCACAGCATTTACTACAATTTATAGAACACATTGGGTAACCTGCACAATGTGGCAATTTCTAGCAATGACCATGGGCAGATTGGATGGATCATTTGATCTTTATCTGCTATCATTACTATGTTACTTTTTTTTCTACCATATTGCTGCTGCTTCTACTGCTGCTTTTGCATTTAGTGGCAAAGGAGGTCCCCAAGCTAGTACTTCCATGTTCCCTGATGCCAGTACTAGCAGTGGTGTTTCTATAGTTGATGATGCATAACACATTTGTAAGATACCTTGTGTTTTTTCCCTTGTCTGATGGCTTTACTACAGTGAATGCCCTCAGCAACTCTGGGTCCTTCCTCACTTTAGAGAGCTACCACTCCATGGATGTCTTAAGGGATCTCCTCTCCCTCTCTGGCATTGTGGGTGAGGGCAGACTAAGAGGAAAAGTCCATGCTCATCACTTACACTCTCTAACTTTATTTTATGTTACACCTAGAGTAGAGTCAGCCCCCAACTATATCATCTGCCTCCTTTACCTCCTCACTGGTGGCAAAGTCGCTAATAAGTAGTGATCCCAAACTTTCTCTTGGGCTATTAGATCTTCAATATCCTGTAGTTCAGGGAATCCAAAACATTATTTTTTTCTCGGAATCATTTTTCAAATACTGTCTCCATTACCTGAGAAGCAGTAATCATGGAGGAGCATGGTGCTGATTTTGAGTGTTGTAATTCTGCTGCCCTCTGCCCCAAAGCAAGAGAGAGAGAGAGAGAGGAGCAGGCAGCAGTGGCACACGTGCTACTAATTTGACTTTTTTTTTGGCTTGAGCCTTCTTTTACTTGTTTTTTTGCAACTACAAAATCTCTTTTTAACTTAGAACCAAGACTCCATTCTTTTCTCACTGCTGTTACTGCCTGTACATCTACCAGGCTTGCATGACTCTACAGGAACACCCATTCCTCTGCCCTTCCATTTTTACACCTTCTGTAATTCCCTCTCCTCCTTTGTAGTGGCATGATGACATTTAAAATTCTTGCTACTGGATTTTTTAATGTTAAAATATATTTATTAATGTGCAGTAGTTTATTCATGAGTAACACGCTAATACTGTATGTCATACATACAAAACAATCAGACTGAGTACAATGCCTGGAAGTCATCGCTGCCTACTACATCTGTGAGTTACCATCATTCTCTCAGAGCTTTCCCTGGAACCAGGTACTCGCTCCTCGAGGGCCTACTTCATTCCAGCTCCTGGGCTTCTATGAGACATTGTGTGAGTGTTACCATCTGGTTCTGTCCATGAACCTTGCATACCTTGCCTACTCACTATATTTCAGTTTCTCTACAGCTCAGCCTCCAGGGATCACTGATCCAGTATCTGAGGGACTACAGCCCAGCCAGGCATTCCAGCTCACCATTGCCACCTCTGGTGGTTCAGTATACTGTCTAATAAAAGAACTAGTGTGTGTCTGCCTCCTAACTCTGAGCCTGACAGGTGATCCCTCTCGGGATCTTCCCCCAGGGGCGTGGTCATCTGCCATTGGTCCAAGGATCCACCCACAACTCTCCTAAATAATAACAATTGCTAACTCCATGGGTCCGGCACAACTCAATGCCTTGCAGGCCATACCGGGCCTGGCCCAGCGCATTGTGGAGCAGCAAGACGCCTTGGAGAAACTTACTGCAGCATTTTATCAGCTACACACACAGAAGGTTCAAGGTACTATCTCCAACCAAGAAGTTCAGTTACTGGAGGTAACGTTCAAGACTGCTGTACCACTGGTGGCTCCAATCCGCTTTTCCAGAGAAATCCAGAAGAGCTGGGGCTTTTTGAACCAGTGCTGCATGCACTTTGCCTTACAGTTGTCTCTATTTCCTACAGTTCTCACCAAGACTACCTACATCCTTTCATACCTGGATGGTAGGACCCTGTCTTGGGCATCCACCTTTTGGGAACGCAAAGACTCTATTTTGCAGGACATAGAAGTATTTATGGACTTGTTTAAATCCATTTTTGATGAACCTGCTCGAACTTCTGTAGCAGGTTCTGCTTTAGTGGATTTGAAGCAAGGCAACAGATCATTGGCTGAATTCGCCATAGAGTTCAAAACTCTTGTGGCAGAACTTTGCTGGGACCCCAAATGTCTCAAGACTCTCTTTTGCAGAGGCCTGGATACCTGTTTAAAGGATGAGCTGGCTGCTTGTGAAACACCTGACTCACTGGATGGATTAGTAGCCTTGGCCACTCGGATTGATCATCAACTCCGGGACAAGGTGAAGGAACTCCGTCCTAGGGTGTTACCTGGGTTGAAACAGGCCAGTGCTGTCTCTACACCTCAGATGGTTCCAGTAATCCATGCTGCTGATACAGATGAACCTATGCAACTTGGTCATGGACGCTTGACTTCAAAGGAGAGAAGATTTCGGAAGAAGCGCGGCCTTTGTATGTTCTGTGGCCAACCCAGCCATAATGTTTCTACATGCTCCATTCGTCCCGGAAATGGATGGGCCTAAGTCCTGCAGGAGGACTGTTCTTAGGCCATACCGCGACATCTCCTCCGCTCTCTCTCCCAGTCTCTTTGACCTACGGACCGATCACGGTTCAGACTTCTGCCCTGGTAGACTCAGGGGCAGGAGGCAACTTCATTCTCAGATGTCTAGTGGAAGACCTGAGGAATCCCTTCACCAAATTAGAAGATCCACTATTGTGTTACAACTTGAAGTGGGCTTTGGACGTTCCCCAACTTTGCCACTTCCACTGAATATCTCAGTGACGTCCCCAGCAGCTCATCCATTGCTGCTGATATCTATAATAGGGATGTGAATCGTTTTAGGACGATTAAAATTATCGTCCGATAATTTTAATATCGTCTTAAACCGTTATGGAACACAATACAATACAGATTCTAACGATTTATCGTTATAAATCGTTAGAATCGTGAGCCGGCACACTAAAACCCCCTAAAACCCACCCCCGACCCTTTAAATTAAATCCCCCACCCTCCCGAACCCCCCCCCAAATAACTTAAATAACCTGCGGGTCCAGCGGCGGTCCGGAACGGCAGCGGTCCGGAACGGGCTCCTGCTCCTGAATCTTGTCGTCTTCAGCCGGCGCCATTTTCCAAAATGGCGCCGAAAAATGGCGGCGGCCATAGACGAAAAAGATTGGACGGCAGGAGGTCCTTCCGGACCCCCGCTGGACTTTTGGCAAGTCTCGTGGGGGTCAGGAGGCCCCCCACAAGCTGGCCAAAAGTTCCTGGAGGTCCAGCGGGGGTCAGGGAGCAATTTCCCGCCGCGAATCGTTTTCGTACGGAAAATGGCGCCGGCAGGAGATCGACTGCAGGAGGTCGTTCAGCGAGGGTTCCGGCGCCTCGCTGAACGACTTCCTGCAGTCGATCTCCTGCCGGCGCCATTTTCCGTACGAAAACGATTCGCGGCGGGAAATCGCTCCCTGACCCCCGCTGGACCTCCAGGAACTTTTGGCCAGCTTGTGGGGGGCCTCCTGACCCCCACGAGACTTGCCAAAAGTCCAGCGGGGGTCCGGAAGGACCTCCTGCCGTCCAATCTTTTTCATCTATGGCCGCCGCCATTTTTCGACGCCATTTTGGAAAATGGCGCCGGCTGAAGACGACAAGATTCAGGAGCAGGAGCCCGTTCCGGACCGCTGCCGTTCCGGACCGCCGCTGGACCCGCAGGTTATTTAAGTTATTTGGGGGGGGGTTCGGGAGGGTGGGGGATTTAATTTAAAGGGTCGGGGTGGGTTTTAGGGGGTTTTAATGTGCCGATTTTTCGATTTTTCGATTTTTAACGATTTTTAACGATTTTTCACGATATTTTACCCCCCCCAAACGGCAACAATACGATTCCCTCCCCCTCCCAGCCGAAATCGATCGTTAAGACGATCGAGGACACGATTCACATCCCTAATCTATAACAACATACTCAGTGAATTTTCTTCCATAAAGATCCACCTGTCATCTATGCAGAAGATGACTTAGAATTCAAAGTCAAAGAGATTCTGGATGTTCGTAAAGAGGCAAGACTTTGAATACCTTCTAATGAGGGAAGGTTCAGCCCCTTAAAAAAACTCTTGGCAGTCTCAGACCAATATCTTGGACAAGGAGATGCTTCATCAGTTCCATCTCGCGCATCCTTCAAAACCTAAACCTGGTACCCGAAGAGGAGATTGCCCTTTGAAGGGGGGTACTGTTGCGACCGTCGCTACCCGACGTCTCCACTCCGCCCACCTTACTGCATTGGTGACTTCCTCCGGGGTTGATGGAAGGTTGGCTGCCACGGTGTCTTCAGCCATCCTCGTCCAGCATCCCCGGTCCAGCCTGACGCTGCAATCCGCCATGTTGACCTGATGCCTAGGGGTGCACATGCGGCGCGGCCCCACCTCAAGTACCAGAAGTGGCACGAACCTCAGGGGCATCCCCCTGAGATGACGTCATCCGCTTCAGATATTTAAAGGTCTCTGAATTGCTAACAACTCGAGTTAGCAAGATAAGGATTCATTCTATCTACGCTACTCTGCCTCCTCGGACTAACCAGGGGTACCCGCTCCTCAGGGGCCTCGCTGTGTCTTACTTGTAGGTTGCAGTCTGGAACTGGTACTCGCTCCTCGAGGGCCCTCGATCCCGGACTTCTTCGGTATTCACTTCTGCCTGGAAGTCATCCTGCATACTACATCTGTGAGTTACCATCGTTCTCTCAGAGCTTTCCCTGGAATCAGGTACTCGCTCCTTGAGGACCTACTTCATTCCAGCTCCTGGGCTTCTATGAGACATTATGTGAGTGTTACCATCTGGTTCTGTCCATGAACCCTGCACACCTTACCTATTCACTATATTTCAGTTTCTCTACAGCTCAGCCTCCAGGGATCGCTGTTCCAGTATCTGAGGGACTACAGCCCAGCCAGGCATTCCAGATCACCATTGCCACCTCTGTTGGTTCAGTATACTGTCTAATAAAATAACTAGTGTGTGTCTGTCTCCTAACTCTAAGCCTGACGGGTGGTTCCCCCGGGAGTGTGGTTATCTGCCACCGGTCCAAGGATCCACCCACAACTCTCCTAAATAATAACAGCTATTGGTGAAGCTCCAGCTAGCCTCTGTCTCTTCCTGTGTTCCACGTCTGGGTCCTACCAGGGAGCCTTCCAATCCTGCACCAGGCCAAAGATCCACCTCCTGGTGTAACCAAACTCAAATAAGAGAACAAATGTTTTTCATAGCGGGCCCAAGTTATAGAACTGTCTGCTAGAGTCATTACTTCAAATAACAGAAATAAAAAATTTCAAGCATGAGCTAAAGACCTGGCTCTTTAGAAATGCATATGATTTAACATAAAATACCAATATGCTGATAACTTCAATGTCAATAATAGTAATAATGTTAATGGAGCAAGCAATAAGGACTGAACAACGTAAATTATATTGTTAGTAGAATTAGACTTTGTATTTGCTGCTGTGTCAATCTAGAAAATGTATGAATATGTACTAGATTGCATATTTGCCAATGTGGTGACATGTTGACCTAGAATATGCATGCATATAAACTAGAATAAAGTACTCTTAATAAATGAACTTCATACTGCACGGTTCAGACACAAAACAGCTGATCCGTAATTTTTTATCAGTTTTTTATAGATTGAAAGGATATAAAATTAAATAAAAGTGGTATTAACACCAGGGATGGGCAGTAGTTTGCAACAAAATAGGAAATAAAGATGATATTTCTATTTTGTTGCATTTCAGTAATTTAAAAAAATGATAGTAAAACCCACAAAATTTTGAGTGGTTTGTTTGTCCTTTTTTTTTTTTAAAGGGGTTAAAAAACATTGCTATTAAAGCCCCCAAAACACACCTCAACCCTTCCTATTTATTTAAAAATAAATCCCCCCCACCAGCAGAGTCCCCACCCTCCTGACCCCCCGAGGCTCATTTAAAGTCCATGGTGGTCTAGTGGAGGGCCCGGGATAATCTCCATTCCCTGGCCGGTGGCCATCATTATTCAAAATGGTGCCGGTCATCCATTGCCCCTACTATCTGATAGGAGCTGCCCAATGGCACTGGTAGCCTCTGTCACATGGTAAGGGCAACTGGAACCATTTTGAATAATGGCAGCCACCAGTCTGGGAGTGGAAATTGCTCTCCGGGCCCCTCACTAGAGCACCACAAAATTTGGGGGACTCTTGGAGGGGTCAGAAAGGTGGACAGGGGGGCTCTGCTGGTGGTTGAACTTTATTTTTAAATAAATGGGAAGGGTTTGGGCAGGTTTTTGTTTTTTTTAATGCACATTTTAAATGAAAAAACCAATGATCTGGGGGAGAACACGAACTGGCCCACTCCTGCACCAAAAATGAAAATGCTCCAAAACTTTTTTGGGGTACCATCCCTAATTAACACTGAGAATAGTTGATGATAAATAGCCCAAATGATAATAGGCTTGTTGTAAAAATGGCCAATTATCTGAAGATTGGCTATAATAAAACTATTTAAGGGGAAAAAAATTGGTTAAGCTATAATATTTGCCCTGATTACAATCCAGTTGCTTGAGAGCTCATGTCAATTTGCCCCTGGACTGGATTCTAATAATTTTTATCTTCCAGAAAGGGAATTGGAAACGACTAAAAATAGTTTCAGCTGTTCCTGCTCCCCCCCCGAGCACAAATAGTAGCTGCACCACCTCCTCCTCTAGCCCCCGCAGGCCAAGAAAGAAGAATCCCATCGGCCACGGGAGGCTAATTCTGCTGTCTCCTGTGCCGATTTCTGGCTGCTTCTGATTTTGCTTCGGGCCCACGTTACTGCTCGAGGTTGCCGCTGCTGCCGCTACTTTTTCATGCAGCATGGCTCTTTCTTCTTCCCGCGCATCCCCACTGCACGTCACTTCCTGTTCCAGGCCAGGATGGGGGCAGGTGCGGGAAAAAGAAAAAGCCCAGCTGCAGTTGCCAGACTCCACTAACACTGCTGCCGTTCCCATCCAGGCTTGAATGTGCTGATAGCCCGGGCGGCAACGGCAGCAGTGGAAGATAGCCTGCCTCTCGTTCGGTAAAGGAAAGGAGGGGGATGTGCAGCAGGAGACCGGTAGCACGTGACACACCTGCTGCTGCTTGGCGACACACTGGTGTGTTGTGACACACTGGTTGAGAAGCGCTGAGCTAGGTCACACTTTCGCAATCAGACTGCTGTTGCCTCCCAGGCCCGAGATGCTAGATCGAGAGCCACACCATGTCATATGGTGAGTCTTTCTGTGCCCCATCATCAGTTGGGTCATATTTCTGCAATCAGACTGCTGCTGCCTCTCAGGCACGAGATGCCAGATCAAGGACCACACCACCCCGAATGGTGAGTCCTGCCATGTCACCAATACCTTCAGTTGGGTCTCATCCATTTTTCTTCCTTTTACCATGTCTCCAAAAACATCACTGGGGCCAACATGCACTGACTTATTCTGCCTGCCTAACCATTACCAACTTCACTGTGGCCAAAATGCACTGATACCCTCTGCCTGGCTTGCCCTAACACCACTAGGATCTGATCAATCCTGCTACTTCCTGACTTGTCCTCATCAACCACACTGTGGCCTGTCGCACCCTGCTACCTCATGACTTGTCCCCATCAACAAAACTGGGACCTGTCAAATCCTGCTGCCAGCTGACTTGTCCCCATCAACAAAACTGGGGCCAATCAAACTCTGTTGCCTCCTGACATGTCCCCATCAACCACACTGGGGTCTAACTCAGTTTAGTTTCTCCTGACATGTCCCCATCATTGAAACTGTGGTTTGTCACACCCTTCTTCCTCCTGAAACATTCCTCAACTACAACAGTTGAGCTTTAATCCTCCTGCTTCCTCTTGACACTCCCCAAGAAGAACACTGGAGCCGGTCATATTCTGATTCTTTCTGACATGTCTCCAACCACAACCTTGGATTCTGACACTATAATGGTCTGACAGCACATCCAGTAGCAGCTTTTTACTCCAATATCCCAACATCCATAGCACAGGGTTCTTGCATGAGAGCAGCCTTACATTGTCATATACCTTCCACATCCTCAGGGGTTTGATACATCCTTATTCTGCCTTCCGTGTTCCAAGCACCACTGCAGTGAGATGACTCCATTGTGATCCTCTGCCAGCTTATCCCCAAGCACCACCACAAGGTCATGACTCCACTGATTTCATCTCCTTGCTGAGCCCCAAGAACAAGGTGAGGTAATGACTCCACTGAGTTCTTCTGCTACCATGTTAGAAGCACTACCTCAGAGTCATGATTCCACTGAGTTCCTTTGCCTTCTTTCAGCAAATACCACCACCAAGGCATAACTCACTGAGTTCCTTTGCCTCCTTTTCACCAAATGCCATCACTGAGCATGATTCTACTGAGTTCCTCTGACTCCTTTCCCCCCAAAATCACCACTGAGGCATGATTCCACTGAACTCCTGCCTGCTTCACTCCAAACAGTTGTTGAGGAGAAGCAGGCAGGGGAAGTCAGTGGAGTCATACCTCAGAAGTGGTGTTTTCCAAAACCACTGGGGCATGACTCCACTAAGATCTACTGCCTCCTTTTCTCCAAATACAATCAGTGAGGCCTAACATCATTTATCAGCCTGTCTTACTCCAATCATAACCACTGTGGCTTGAGACAGCTGTGGCATGGCATGCTCCAACCATAACCACTGTAGCCTAACAGCTGTGGCATACCATGCTACAACTATAAACTCTGTGGCTTGACGCATCCAGCTAAGGCATGTTCTGCTCTAACCATAACAACCCTGGCCTGACACTTAACAGCTGCAGCATACTGTGCTCCAATCAGTCACCATTCCAAAACAATCTTCGATAAACTCAGGATCTATTCTTTACTATTTTCAGAGGCTTTGTTGTCCCTAAGAATGCCACATTTTCTACTTGCATAGGTGTTTTACAAATGCTACATGACCTGATTCTGACAACATCACAGCTTTGGGAATGTTACAACTACACTTCTTGCTGCATTGCTCTGCTTCTACCATTCCAATTTTGATAAATTACTCACCAATACCATTTCTTCTGCCTCTGCTCCAAACCATTCTTGCCACGCTATGATGCTCACTCGCTCCTGTGTATATGCAAGTACTGGGGAAAACACCTTTGAGGGTTTGTTGGCAACCCAGTCTTCTTGATACCTTAGAGTGCTTTCTCCATTGCTCCAGCTATGTTCAAGGTTCTTGCCAAATCCCCTTCCTCTACAGCACTTGCCCACTTTTCATCTTTCCATAGCCATACATCGCTTTGCAAACTTACTGAAACACTCCTCAAGCTTTTAATACCATTCTTATCTTCATCTATGGTACTCATGTTCTTGTCATCTCTGTTCTTACCACGGCTATCCAATCTCCTACACACTTCCTGCACCTCTCCATAAATTGTAACTGATTTCATGGCCCATTCACAGTTGCACTGTACTGCGCACATGGGTACATATGATGTGCATGGCATGGCTTACTCCATGACACGTGTACACAAGACAAGTGCAGAAAACACTTATAGGTCCAAAAGTTTATCAATTCAAACATGCTATTATAAACCCAGTGGAGTTGCCATATAAGAATTCCTAATAAATTTGCTGTTTGAATTGATAAACTTTCGGACTCATAAGTGTTTTCTGCACTTGTCTTGTGTACACTTATATTGCTGAGTGCAGCTCCTGCTCCTTTGTGGTATTTGTGGATTACTCCATCACACAAACATATGCCATTGGACTGTTGGATCAGCCAGGTGCAGTCATACTTTGCAGAGAGTAGCATCCCACTCTCCGGTTGTCTTTATAATAGAATGGATTGACTGGCATCTCCCATGCCAACCTGCCTTAATGCTATGCCCCTTATCATACACTTTTGGATCCTTGTGCCACTTAGCCCTCCTGCTATGCAAAAATTTATGCCTTGCGGTTCTTATTTCTTTCTGCCACTGTACTTTACAGGCATACTCCAGCTCTTAAACCTTAAGGTCTTTTTGCCAATCTGGGATGCTGCTGTGCTCATCTGCTATGCTTTTGAAATCATGAAACCACTCTTTCTGATTTTTGGTCCCTTTATCTGTACCTTGGGATTTTTCCTGCCATGTTTTTTGTTCTGTTCTCCCTTCATGGTACCACAGGGTGTTGATACCACTTTTAATACCACTTTTAGTACCATTTTGCCTCTCGTGATGCTATCAAATGTTGATGTCATTATTTTTCTCCATCTAGCTTGAGGTAGAGAGTCCATCAAGCTAGGTTGAGAGAACACTGCCCAAATTTCATCTTGGAGTGAGTTTCCTCACTCTGAAGGCCACTCACTAGGCTATTACTCATCATCCCCTCTCATGACATGCCCAGATGTCCTGTCTCTATAAAGACAAAGTTGGATGGAAAAGATAGAAATCATAAACATTTTCACACAAGTTTTCACTCCAGAGGATAGATAGACAGTTGGATATCACAACCAGAAATCCAATTATAAGAGAATAACTCCTCTGCAACTTTCCTTTCCTCTCCAACAAAAATCTAATCTGAGGTTTGAATACCAACCTTCTGGTCCCCCAAAGATCCACCTTATTTGATTCACAACAATACAAATTACGTAATTAAATTTGCAAACATAATACTGTGTGTATATACATAAAGTGAAGTAATACATTCAAAATACATAATGCTTAATGAATAAATAATAAAGTATAAAAACAATATTAGTACAGTTCCTGGCCCAGCTGTATGATTCAAACTCACTCTCAATGGGGAAATCCACTGCTGTCCTTACAATTTAAAATACTATGAATACTGTCCCTCCCAATACAATCCCTTCATACATAAATTCCCTCCATTTATTAAAACCCAGCAAAAACAGTACCTTTACAGCTTAATACATTAATTAATGCACATGCATGCTTTAATGAACATGTGTTAAGCCATTTATGCACTCATGTTAGAGTATTAATTAAGATTTCTTTCCTTCCTTATGCATTTAATTATTTAGTATATTGTTCCTTAATATGACTGTTAATGTGCAAGTTAACTGCTGATTTCACAACCCATTAATCTATAAACTATTAATTCAAATTACAGGACATATAAGCATGGAGGTAAACTCAAGCAGAAATAATTTAGGATAAAGTGGGATTGCGGCAGAATGTATTATCCCCATAAATTTAGGACTGGCAAAGAGATCAGAGAGCAGGGATTAGGAATATCATGCACAGATAACTTCAGGAGAGTGAATGTTGCAGAAGAGGACCATTTTAAGAGGAATACTAGTGGGATTCCTCCTACACTTAAAGGTGAATGTTCAAAAAGTTGCATGTGTAAAATACAGCATATATGTATGTAAGTAGCCTCTAGTTACATATTTCATATTTTATAAAAGTAAAAAATGTGTGGTTCTGAAAGCACATAAACATGTATAAAAAAGGGTAGTCTAGGGGTGTTCTGGGGAGGGGCTAACAGCTACGTGCATAAGTTGCTATTTTAAAGGCACTTATACATGTGGAAGAGTAGCTTAGTGGTTAGAGTAGCAGGCTATGAAGCAGGGAAACCAGCATTCACATCCCCCTGCTGCTCCTTGTGACCTTGGGCAAGTCCCTTTACCCTCTATTGCCTTAACTACAAACTTACAGGTACATTTTAAAATGATAGTGCATGCACTCATAAACACGCTTATTTGGACACATGAGCAAAAAATGCACTTACATTTATATCGTGGATGTGAATCATTAAAATATCCCTATCGCATGTATGTGTGGAGCTTTTACACGCATATGAATCATTTAAAATATCCCTACTGTGCATATGTGTGGAGCCTTTCTTTATGTACTCAAAGGTGACGAGAGAGAGACACTCTGAACTCTATATATCTCCTACTGTAAGAGGGGAGCTTTCATCTCAGGGTGGGTTTTGAGAGGGGCAATGTTACAAGGGTCTACAGTAGGGACGTGAATCATTTTTTAATGATTTAAATTATCGTCCGATAATTTTAAAATCGTCATTAATCTGTAAGGGACTCGATACAATAGGAATTCCCTCAATTTATCGTGAAAAATCGTTAAATCGAGTATGGGAATTATTTGGGAGGAGGGCGGGAAAACCGGCACACCAAAACAACCCCTAAACCCACCCCGACCCTTTAAAACCAATTCTTTACCCTCCCCTACCCTCCCGAACCCCCCCCAAAATGTTAAATTACCTGGTGGTCCAGTGGAGGGGGGGGGTCCCAGCGTGATCTCCTGCTCTCGGGCCATCGGTGCCATTTTGGCTACCACTGATAAATATGGCGCCGATGGCCCGATAAAAAAAAACCCACCCCGACCCTTTACAAATTACCCCTTTGATTCTCCCACCCTCCCGACCCCCCCAAAAACCTTTTACATGTACCTGGTGGTCTAGCGAGTGGTCTGGGAGCCATCCCTTCAATCATACCCTCGGTGCCGGTGCCGGTGCTGGACTGGTTTCAAAATGGCACCGATCGCCTTTGCCCTCACTATGTCACAGGGAGCGACCATCGCTCCCTGTGACATAGTGAGGGTCAGATTGTCTCTTACAGAATATCTTTCTCTCTCTCTTTCCCCCTCTTCCTCCTGGTGTTCAGGATTCCTCTGGCCCATAATCTCCAGACTTGCGCCTCATCATGACCATTAGTAAAGTTTACCTGCATAAGTCTTGGCCCAGCCCTCAATACCCATGTCCCGCCTTCTATTCTTGACACACATACAGGTATGTATGCGCATTCTTCCCAACTTCTTAACATTTGCATTGCTCACATGCAGCTCACACACACATGTATGGGATCATTTCTGCACAAGGAATGCTTTTAAAATCTACCTTTTAGATTGTAAGCCTCTCTGGGGATAGGGAAATATCCACAGTCTCTGAATGTAATCCACTTTGAAGTGCCAAAAAGCACTTCAAAAAAGATTTTTCCAACTTACTTATGTATTTTTACAGCCCCCAGATACTGCTATTCTTTCTTGCTTAGAAGAATTTCACATCAAATTCTATCACCTCTCCCTTGGGATTTTGCATCACTCTGCATTTTTTGGCATTAAATCTTAGCTGCCAGACCCTAGACCATTCCTCTAAATTTTCTAAATCCCTCCTTATGTTTTCTATATCTTCACGGCTGTTTACCCATTTTCAGATTTTGGTATCAATGGCAGAAAGACAAACTTTTCCTGAAATTTCCATTTTGTCATCCATGAAAATTATGAAAAGAACTGGTCTAAGGACCGATTCCTGAGGCACCCCACTAGTAATGCTCCCTCTTTAAAGTAACATTCATTTACCACTATCTTTTGTTGCTCCTGCTCAACCAGTTTCTAAATCACAGGTCCCATACCAAAAGCACTCAATGTATTTATAATATGCCTATGCGGAATTGTGTCAAAGACCTTAATGAAATCCAAATACACTATATGTAGCTTTCTTTCTTGATCCAATTATCTGGTTACCCAATCAAAAAAAATTGATCAGATTCATCTGAGAAGATCTACCTCTGGTAAAACCATGCTGCCCTGGCTCTTGTAATCTATTAGAATCCAGAAACTTCACTATGTTGTTTTATTAGTAATTCTATTAATTTGCTCACTTTGGAGGTCATACTAACCAACCTGTAGTTCTCAGCCTACTCTTTTCTTCCACTTTGATGAATAGGAAACACATCTGCCCATTTCCAGTCCTCTGGAACTGCTCCTGACTCTAAAGAAACATTGAAAAGGTCAGGCAGTAGAGCTGACAGGACTTCTCTTATGATCCTTTAGATTCATATCTCTTTAAAGTTTAGGTAGCTCCTCACAAATACATTATTCTGAAAATCAATTGAGGGTGGGAAAGGGATGGGGATTAAGGGTGGGGTCCTAAGCCAAAGGCTATCACTGTACATGTTCTCTTTTTTTTATTAGTCTTTTGGGATCCAGAGCCACCTTGCTAAGCAGCGATATTCTCCAAAGACCCCCCCAAGTGATTTTGTATTAACTTGGTGGGGGGGGGGGGGGGGGAGAGTGATTTTCAGGCACTTTGGCCCTTTAATTTTATTATGAAACCATTGGTGACTCACTTTAGTATCTCAATGCATTCTTATGAAAATATCTACAACTCCCTCAAATGCACTAAAATAATAAGGAAGACATTTTTCTTTTTTTTTTAAATTCTTTTATTTATGAAAATTAAATAATAACCCATCATGACATTAAGGTATAAATAATCACAAATCCAGAAGCAACCACCTCTCAAAATAATCACTCTAATCAAAGCGAACTAGAGAGGGAAATACGACATCAGCGATGCAATAATGATATTAAAATTGCTGTAAATTTCTTCATTGTGTTTAACTGGTGGTTTGAGGGTAGAGTATCTCAAGAAAATACGTGTGTGTGATTTTTATGCTCTTTGTGTTTTTAGGATCTGAGAATATTTTACCATCACTAAGAAAAAGATTTGTTTCCCTGAAGAAGACTTTTTACAGTCGAAACATGGCCCATGTCGGGTTTGGGATCTAAGTGATCTTCAAGTTGGCTAAGTATTCGTTTAACAAATGGTTTACGGTAGGGTGATACACAGCGGGTTGACTAGATTCTATAACAAAGTAAATTTTAGTAGCTTAATAAACAATGGAATAAGTTGATATTGGGTATTAGGTAAATTATGAGACATGAGACAATAAATGATTAAATGAAGATTGCTCATAAGGCTGAAAACTGCCTGTGGCCCATTGTGGGCGAGAGACAGCAGATTAAATTACTTTGAGCATGTGCTGATGATATTGTCTCTAGTCTTGTAGTAAGATTTGTGGTAATAGGTTTGGATACTATTTCCCTCTCTAGTTCGCTTTGATTAGAGTGATTAAGGTATAAATTCCATAAAATAATAAAGAAATAACCCTTAAATATTCAGGAAAATAGAAGAGGTGAAGAATGTTAGGAGAAAGACACAGGAATAAAATAAAAAGTATTAAACTGAGAGGTTACCACATCATTATACAATTTACACCTAAGTCAACAAAAATTAGCCGCTATCTGCACGAGAGTCCAAGAAAAATCTTAGTTGAGAAGATTCAAGGTATAAATACTTCCTAGAAGAATATTTCACCACATATTTACATGGGTAATGAAGAAAAAATTGAGCACCAGAAGCCAAAACTTCTTGGCACATGGCAGGGAATATTTTCCTGCATTCTTGGGTCACATGAGTTATATCTGGATAAATCAAAATATTTTTGACCAAAAAAAAAAAAAAAAAGCTCAATTACGTAAAAACAATCTTAATATAGAATCACGGTCCTAGGAAAAGACAAAAGAATCCAAAAGTGTCCCTCTAGATGAAACTTGAGTGTCGGAAGACTTTTTAAGGAAATTAATCAGATTGAGATGTTCTTCTTGGCTGCTTTACATATCTTGATCAAGAGACTCAGTTGGAAGAAAATAAGCCTTAGCTAAATGTGGCATAGCTTCAGGGAAAATGTTTAAAATCTCAGAAGTGTATCTTTTAAACACATCTACAGGTGTAAGAATAGGAACTTTAGGAAAATTCACCATTCTGAGATTTAAATATCAAGACATTTTTCACATTTTCAAACGTTTTAGTTAGAATAATCCCACCTTGAACTAGATTAGATTTAACATTCTAGATCGAAGCTATCTGATTATCCATAACTTCAAATTTCTTGTCATGAGAGGCAACAACAACTTCTAAATCCTGAGTGCATTGAAGTATATATGAAGAAACATCCACTAAAGAAGAAATAGACTTCTCCAGGGACTTAATAGCAGTCTAAACAGTTTCTAAAGTTATTATTTGCAGTTTGTCCAAGATAGGTTGTTGAATAACTTTGATAGGGGCACTCAACAATGGTTCTCCTGCGGCAGCTCCAGTTGTAACCACCTCCCTCAAATTCACTGTAGTTGAAGCCTGGAAGCTGGAATCTGATGAGACTCCTTCACCAAATGGTGCAGACACCTCAATCAATGGCGGTGAGTTGCTCTGTGCAGTCTCCCAAATCACAGACCTCGCGATAGCGGTGGAAGAAGCTCCATATGTATCAAAGCCCCGTTGATAGTTAGGGCAAGGAGTATGCAGAGCTTCTTCCACTGATATTATCCAGGATGGAGGAGGATGAGTAATAGGTACTCCTGGGCTAAGAGTTGTTTGAAGGTCCGGCAGCAATGTGGCTCGCTCCCTGACATTAGCCGCCAAGGAACTGGCATCCAAAGGTTCAGATGTGGGGGTGAGAAAATCTTCAATCTTCAGTTGCAATGGGTCAGTAAGGGAGAAAACAGGAGTACTACCCTAAACCTGACCCTTTCATTTAGTATGAGGCATGGATAGAAGGAAATCAGAAATCAAACCGAGGAGGTTCCAAACCCAACCTCTCAGCAAGACAGCATCTTGCTCCGCCTACCCCCCCCCCCCCCCCCAGAAAACATTTTTCTATGTCCAGCTTTGTTATTTTCTTAGGATAGTATTGCCTATGCATAAACTGCTTTGCATGTATTAGGAAATGTTATGCATGCAAATACATGCACAGCAACTTATTTCCATAGATGAATGAAATCTTCAAGTCTGTCATGCTATAGTGCCTCAATATGGTGATATCATGCGATAAACATCATTTACTGCAAATTACATGCTGTTTAAATCACAGTATTGCCTTATTGCGGCTTTGTAAATCTACCTTAGATTGTGTGGTCACTGGGGACAGGGAACTTCCTATAGTACTTGAAGTGTCTGAAGAACAGAATATAAATAATTAACAATTAAATTTACCTGTAAAAATTGCAAGTCATTTTTTTTCCATTGATTTCTCCCATCTTTGTTCTTGCTTTAATAAACAGTGATCATTTTAGCATGGTACTAATCCTCTGAAATGCAATGTTTCAGGGATTCCTTGGCTACACTCATATGGCACTTCTTTCTTCTGACAAAGTCATGATATTTTTATCTATCTTTAATGAGTGTATCTAAAGGACTCAGCATAGGAAAGCTTAAGGGAACAACAATGATCCATGAAGATAAAGACAAAAATTGAGGTTAGCAAAGACTGTATTATGCGTGCCAGCCGCAGCAGACCTATGGCCCAGCCCCCTCACCTCTCTCAGATGAATCCAGTGCCTGGTTCCTTGTCCCTGGTGGTGGTGGGCTGATGGCTCTGTCCTCAGGTCACCCCTGGGGCCTCCAGTTCAGCTGCAGATCCCTGTGCTTTGCGTCGGGCCTCTCCGCATGGCCCGTGGAGAGACACCACCACTCAGCGCTGTGCTCCTCCCTAGGTGCGTGCACAGGCATCATTGTGTCTTAACTAGGGCCCGCGGCGGGAACCTAGCCCCAGCCCCGGATGATGATGTCAGCAGAGCTCTGGAACTTAAGGCCGGGTTCCGATCCTAAGCATTGCCTTTGCAACAGGTCTCCAAGCTGATCATGTACTCTTTGCCTCCTGGTGATTCTCCTTCGTTCCTGATCCTCACTGACTCCTGTTCCTGGTTTCCTCGTTCCTTCACGTCATCCAGTGGTGCCGATCTCCCTCGCACACACCTGCAAGATGTAATAAAGAACACAAGTCCCGTAGCAGGGTGTCTGGTTCCAGCTGGGCACCCTCTCCTCGTCCTCCCTTGCTCCCCCAAGAGTCTACCTGGATTAACACTCCTAAATTATATTGCATGGGGGAGATCTAAAATTAATGTAGGGGATATCTCTTGAGTTTCTTTTTACTTGATTACATTTGTTCACTTAGTAAACCCTTGGTCTCTTAGTTTTCTTATTAAGAAAATATGTAGAGATTTGGTACGATTGTAAAATATGTTTGGTAAAATTAATGTAAGTAATATTCCTGGTTAAATATCTCATCTCATGACATATGTATCTTCTGGAAAGTTAATAAAAATAAAATTATTTAAAAAAATGTATTTTCAAGTTAGAAAAAATTTAAAAGCAGACAAAAGGATGACCAGCAGAGATAAATGGTGCTGTGAATGAGATAATGAAAGCCCAAAAGTTATCCTTTAAGGAATGAAAAGCTGATCCTTATCAAGGAAATAGGAAAGCATATAAATACTAGCAAATTATTATATATGAAACAATAAGGCAGGCATGTGGGATTTTAAGGAGAAACGTGCAAAAAAGCTAAAATTGATTTTATAAAATGACTTGGGAGGAGGAATTATGGACATGATAGTCATAAGACCTAGTGGCCTAACCTTTAAAGTTAGGCCCCAAGTCTCTTTAATTTAAATTTGTTTCCTGGGCTCAGCACCTAAATGTAAGTGCCTTAAAAGTGAATGCCTCAGATACAGGTTTCAAATGTGGATGTTCAACGTGGATTTCTAGTACTGAGTGCCTAAATAATATGTCTTAACTTAGATTAGTCAATACCTCTCCTAAGTTCAGGAGCCTCAGGTTTCAGTGCCTTAATGTCCAATTAGGCACCCTTATTCAGTCATTTAAGGCACTTTAATAAGGAGCTTTATACAGGCATCTATATTCAGACATTTTAAGGTACCTTAAACATATCACTGAACTCTTTGAATATTGGTCTCTGTTGTTATGTAGTGGGACACCCCCCATCTGGGTTGTTAACTTCATCCAGGAAGCTTCAGTTGCCAGGATTCATGCAGAGTAGGGAAGGAGGGGGGGGGGGAACTGATTCACTTCCAGGGTCCTAGGTGTATCTGAGGAAAACTCCACTTCTCTAAGCCATAAATTCCTGGGGTGCTGATAAGGTACAGAGGAGACCACGAAGCCGCAGTAAAACTGAACACAAAAACCTAGATGCCAGCATCCAGTAGCCCCTTCACTCATGATTCATTCATTACTGGTAGCAAAGAGGAAAACAAATAGCAAGAATCCAATTGGTGTTCAATATAAAGTAGGGATGTGAATCGTTTTTCAACGATTAAAATTATCGTCCGATAATTTTAATATCATCTTAAATCCTTTACAGCACACTGACTCCAGCTTGGGGACAAGGCAGGTCTCCTTTACTGCACCCATTGACTCCAGCTTGGGTACAAGGCAGGTCTCCTTTCCTGCACACATTGACTCCAGCTTGGGGAAAAGGCAGATCTCCTTTACAGCACATTGACTCCAGCTTGGGGAAAAGGCAGGTCTCCTTTACTGCAGACATTAATTCCAGCTTGGGGATAAGTCAGGTTTCCTTTACTGCACACATTGACTCCAGCTTGTGGACAAGGCAGATCTCCTTTACTGCACACACTGACTCCAGCTGGGGGAAAGGCAGGTCTCCTTTCCTGCACACATTGACTCCAGCTTGTGGAAAAGGCAGGTCTCCTTTACTGCACACATTGACTCCAGCTTGTGGAAAAGGCAGGTCTACTTTACTGCACACACTGACTCCAGCTTGGGGACAAGATAGATCTCCTTTACTGCACACACTGACTCCAGCTTGGGGACAAGGCAGGTCTCCTTTACTGCACACACTGACTCCAGCTGTGGAAAAGGCAAATCTCCTTTACTGCACACATTGACTCCAGCATGTGGAAAAGGCAGGTCTCCTTTACTCCACACATTGACTCCAGCTTGTGGAAAAGGCAGGTCTCCTTTACTGCACACATTGATTCCAGCTTGGGGAAAAGGCAGGTATCCTTTACTGCACACATTGATTCCAGCTTGGGGAAAAGGCAGGTCACCTTTTCTGCACACACTGACTCCAGCCTGGGGATAAGACAGGTCTCCTTTACAGCACATTGACTCCAGCTTGGGGAAAAGGCAGGTCTCCTTTCCTGCACACATTGAATCCAGCTTGTGGACAAGCCAGATCTCCTTTACTGCACACACTGACTCCAGCTGGGGAAAAGGCAGGTCTCCTTTCCTGCACACATTGACTCCAGCTTGTGGAAAAGGCAGGTCTCCTTTACTGCACACATTAACTCCAGCTTGTGGAAAAGGCAGGTCTACTTTACTGCACACACTGACTCCAGCTTGGGGACAAGGTAGATCTCCTTTACTGCACACACTGACTCCAGCTTGGGGACAAGGCAGGTCTCCTTTACTGCACACAATGGGGCGGATTTTCAGAGCCCTGCTCGCGTAAATCCGCCCAAAACCGGGCGGATTTACGCGAGCAGGGCCCTGCGCGCCGGGAAGCCTATTTTACATAGGCCTCCCGGCGCGCGCAGAGCCCCGGGACTCGCGTAAGTCCAGGGGTTCTCCAAGGGGGGCGTGTCGGGGGCGTGTCTGGGGGCGGGCCCGGTCGTCGCAGCGTTTCGGGGGCGTGTCGGCAGCGTTTTGTGGGCGGGTACGGGGGCGTGTCTACGGCCCGGGGCGGCCCGGGGGCATGGCCGCGCCCTCCGTACCCGCCCCCAGGTCGCGGCCCGGCGCGCAGGAGGCCTGCTCGCGCGCGGGGATTTACGCCTCCCTCTGGGAGGCGTAAATCCCCCGACAAAGGTAAGGGGGGGTTTTAGACAGGGCCGGGTAGGTGGGTTAGGTAGGGGAAGGGAGGGGAAGGTGAGGGGAGGGCAAAGGAAAGTTCCCTCCGAGGCCGCTCCGATTTCGGAGCGGCCTTGGAGGGAATGGGGGTAGGCTGCGCGGCTCGGCGCGTGCCGGCTATACAAAATCCATAGCCTTGCGCGCGCCGATCCAGGTTTTTAGCAGATACGCGCGGCTCCGCGCGTATCTACTAAAATCCAGCGTACTTTTGTTTGCGCCTTGAGCGCAAACAAAAGTAGGCTATTCGCGCGCCTTTTAAAATCCGCCCCAATGACTCCAGCTGTGGAAAAGGCACATCTCCTTTACTGCACACATTGACTCCAGCATGTGGAAAAGGCAGGTCTCCTTTACTCCACACATTGACTCCAGCTTGTGGAAAAGGCAGGTCTCCTTTACTGCACACATTGATTCCAGCTTGGGGAAAAGGCAGGTCACCTTTTCTGCACACACTGACTCCAGCCTGGGGATAAGACAGGTCTCCTTTACAGCACATTGACTCCAGCTTGGGGAAAAGGCAGGTCTCCTTTCCTGCACACATTGACTCCAGCTTGTGGACAAGGCAGATCTCCTTTACTGCACACACTGACTCCAGCTGGGGAAAAGGCAGGTCTCCTTTCCTGCACACATTGACTCCAGCTTGTGGAAAAGGCAGGTCTCCTTCACTGCACACATTGACTCCAGCTTGGGGATAAGGCAGATCCCCTTTACTGCACACATTGACTCCAGCTTGTAGAAAAGGCAGGTCTCCTTTATTGCACACATTGACTCCAGCTTGTAGAAAAGGCAGGTCTCCTTTATTGCACACATTGAGTCAATGGGTGCAGTAAAGGCAGGTCTCCTTTATTGCACACATTGAGTCAATGGGTGCAGTAAAAGCAGGTCTCCTTTACTGCACCCATTGACTCCCGCTTGCGTACAAGGCAGGTCTCCTTTCCTGCACAGATTGACTCCAGCTTAGGGATAAGGCAGATCTCCTTTACTGCACACATTGACTCCAGCTTGGTTCAATGGCAGGTCTCCTTTACTGCAGACACTGACTCCAGCTTGGGGAAAAGGCAGGACTCCTTTATATATTTAATCTTATCAATCAATCAGTGTACTGTATTAGCTTCAGCTGATGATTGATTAAATAAATATTGAAATATCAGTCTAACTACTAAACTAGTGTGTCGTCTTACACTAGCCAGCCACTACCCCTGTGTTGGCGCTGGACTTGCACGTGAGCCTTAAATTTATAAATAAAGTGTTTGTGTTAGTAGTGCTAGTATAAGTATAATATTATGGGGTAGCCTAGTGTCATTGGCTAGTGGCTGGCTACTAGCCACGCCAGTGAGCCACTAGTCAGATTACTAGTCACACAGTGACCTGTCACTTGACTATATCCTTCCTATGCTCTGTCCAGGCAGACTCAGGTCCAGCGCTTACTTTGTTGGCACTGGACTTGAGTCTGCCAGATTACTGGTCACAATTTATAAATCTCTCAGTATCAGGGGTAGTGGCTGGCTAGTGGCTGGCTACTAGATCACAACACCCCTGGTGTCAGGGTTATGGCACTGTGTGCAGGAAGATCACAACACTCCTGGTATTAATAGGGATAGGGCACTGTGTGCAGGAAGATCACAACACTCCTGGTATTAATAGGGATAGGGCACTGTGTACATGAAGATCACAACACCCCTGGTGCCAGGGTTAGGGCACTGTGTGCAGGAAGATCACAACACCCCTGGTATCAGTGTTAGGGCACAAGTTCTAGTCACATTGACTGATCACATTACTTTTTTTGTCAAGCTACCAACTGTTTCCATTTCCCATCCCCCATATACTGTCAGTGAGAACCTTGGTAACATGAATAAATAAGAGGGCAGCCAATAGGAATACATATTCATTACTAAACTGACCTTAACTGACCTGAAAAGTATCAAATTGTATCATTTTCTGTTAGTGCGCACTAACGGGAGTTAGTGTGCTAACTCCCGTTAGTGCACACTAATCGGAAAAAACAATTTTTAACAATTTTTTAACTAAAAAATCGTGCCAAACACGATTTTCTTCTCCTGCCAGACGATTTCGATCTTTTAGACGATAGGGCACACGATTCACATCCCTAATATAATGTTTACTGTAGTTGGAAATTAAGGATCAATGCAAAAATAGTGAGGATAAGAAATAAAATAAAAAATAACATTCTTAAACTCAGTTTCCTTGTCCATACAGTTGGTCTACTGCCTGCTGTACCACCATCAATGCTTAATAACCCTTCCCAATGGAGGGTAGGGTAACTAGAATTCAGAATCTAGCATAAACTGGGCATAAGATAGAAAAATCCTCAAGTTCAAAAATAAAATCCAGTATCTGCATTGGTCTAAGAAAAATCCCAGATTAAGTCCTAAACTATGACAGACTCTCAAGTTTCTCTTCACGCTTGCTTTCGACTTGCAGCCTTTCTGGATAGTGAGGGGATGCCCTTCCTTCCAGACCAGTCAAAATCCACAAAAACTTTGTAGAAATCCAAAGCAAGCTTTTCTTCCTTCCTATAAAAAAAACAAAATCCAGAAGTGAGGCTATGAGTAAAAATCCCACTTCAACTTCTTTCCCTCCCCTCTCTTCATCCAGGCCAAGGTGCCTAGCCAGGAATCACCACTAAAAACTGCTTCTCTCAGCTCCAGCTCCAAATCCTCTCTCTAACACCTTCTGAATTCTGAGCATGCTCCAGGGCGATTTAAATCCCACTTAAACCTCCCACAAAAAGGTGGGGTTAAAACTATGGGAGGATGCCAAATTTGAAAACAATCTCCTTCCGCTGACCATGTAAGAAAAGTATCTATTTTAGTGAATATTTTTTGGAAGAAAAACAAGCCAGGGTCACGCTTACAACATTGTTTTGCTGGGGTATGGGGAGTGGGGATTGCTAAGTAGTCATTTTTCTTTCTAGGCAATTAGGTGGGTAGAACCTTTTCTAGTCGTCTGTGGTTAGCAATTAACTGGCTTTATATTTAAACTAGTTTTCAGCTGCAATCTAAAAGGCTAGGTTACAGTTGAAAATTATCCTAAAAATAGCTAGCTATAACTAGATGGCTACTTTGATCACTCAGCTATTTTTTGAAAATGTTCTACTTTCTTTTTAATATATTGCTTTGGTTCTTTGGTATGTTTAAATTTTTAATCCAAATTGACATTTAGCTTATAATATATTTTTTTAATATATCGTGAACACTTTATTTACACAATGTTAATTAGAAGTCACATAAATAATAACAACATTACCAGTAAACATCTAAAAACCTTTAACCTTTTATTTAAATAGATCACTTATTCTATTGCCCTGTAATTAAAAACACACAAAATGAAATGATACCTAAAAAAGTAGACATAAACCATAGAGAGAGGAATAACATTTCAAAACATGTCACACATCACTCTCTCTAAGTCACAAAGCTATCAAAAGGTTTTGAGAAGGAAGGAAAAAAAGCATTTACACATAGTAAAAGCAGATATTTTAGTGCAATTCAAGACAGTGAAATTCAACAAAAGTTTTACTACCAGCAAACATGTCTAAACCATCAGATTCAATCCTTAGAATATCAAATTCAATACAGAACTTCAGGCCTTTTACTAAAAGGTTTTTATAATGAAGAATTATTTATGCTGTAAGTTCCACTGTTTAGCCTAGTATATTATTTTATCTGAAACTAGCAGAAATATCCATTCTTTACCCAGGTTAGAGGATTCGCCAACAGCCCCTATTATAGGCAATGAAGTAACATTTTTATTTAATTACTTAGAGTCTCTCATTATTTATTTAGAAACTTTTATATACCGGTATTAGTGGGGACATTATACCGGTTTACAGTTGAACAAAAGAAGTGAAAGTACATTATGCAACATTAGGAGCCATGGAGAGACTGCTTCCCATCCTACCCAGAACCAAGCAGCTGAAGGCGACTGCAAATGGTTCAGAATTCAGCAGCGAGACCTACTGACTGAGTTCAAGTTCAGGAAAATGATTGTTCACATCCTGCCAAAACTGCACTGAATGTCAAACTGGGCCTGGCTCAGATGTAAAATTCTAGCAATACTTTTTAAACAAGTTTGGGACCTAAATACCTGACAGAAACGCCAGTGTGCTACAGGTCAGTTTGGTTCCTGAGGTCTGAAAACAATGAACAGCTATGTATCCCTTCATTAAAAAGTCTTAAGGCTGGAGAGGAAGTTACATCATCTATGTGAATGGCAGCAAAAACCTCATGCTCCTCAATCAAGCAGGCTAATCCATTGCAAATAAAAGGCATCCTAAGCACAACAGAGCTAAAATGTAACCTACATATTTGCCAGGAACCAGCCATGTTGGTAAAAAATAAAACAGTGGACTTCAGAAAGTTTTCACATGTGAAACTCGATGAGGAAGGAGAGGTTGACAAAGACAATATGGCGGCGGGTGACATAAGGCCGGAGTATGGCCAGGATTTTACACCAGTAGGCTGTGGGTCTGATATACCATCTTGGAAGAGTTTCATGAATGGTTTTGCAATCTACACCAGGATATCAGAACTCACATGCAAGAAATTACTGATCTTATAACGAAATTGAAAAATTGAATTTGGTCGGAGAGTGGATGAAATGGAAAACAGAGTGGAAGCCCACACAGAGGAGCTAAAAAAGGTACGCACTAATTATTCCTCTATTAAAAAAGAATTTGATCTATGGACAGCAAAAGTCAAGGACTTAGAAAATGTTTCTCGGAGAAACAATCTGCGATTTCATGGAATACCGAGACCTCTGAGTATGCAGATTGTGCAGCAGTGATACGGAGACTATGCCAACATATACTAAGGCACGGAGGGCCAGAATCTGAATTATTGATGGAGGCAGACAAGATACATTGGTAATATGATGCAATACCTATGACATTTGACATGCCTGGCAATTGCACTGTACCTGGCATTGGTGAAAAGACCATACTTGTAAAAATAACTGGTCATGAAAAGACCCATTTCACAGTGGTTCCGTCATGCCTAGCAGATGGCACAAAACTGTGTCCAGTGGTAATATTCAAAAGGAAAATAATGCCGAAGAACCTAAAAATTCCAGCAGGCATAACTGTTCAGGTTCATCTTAAAGGCTGGATGGATAAGGAAGGAATGAAATGGTTGCTGTGTGATGTGTGGGGTGGGCGACCAGGTGCAAGTCTGAGAAATCAACCGCCACTATTGGTGTGGGATATGTTCTGCGTACATATAATAGAGGATGCGAATGACAATGCAAAGAAAATGGCGATCACATTAGCAGTGATTCCAGGAGGTCTGACATCCATGCTCCAGCTGTTAGATGTCTGTCTCAACAAACCTTTCAAGGACCAATTGCAGCATATGTGGGAACAATGGATGTGCTCTGGTCAAGCAGATTTAATGAAAGGAGGGAGCCTGATGAAACTAGACATTGAATGATTTGGTAGAGAAATGGGTAAAGGATTCCTGGGAGTCAATTCCACCAGAAATGGTCAAGAAGTCTTTCCTGAAATGCAGCATTAGCAATGCTATGGATGGATCAGAAGATGATGCCATCTATGAAGACAAAGATGAATTAGCATCGGGATAATCATTCAACAGATGGAGACAGTGAAGACAACATTTACACTGATGGCATCACCAAAGAGCAGTTCCATGATTTATTTAGACATTCCAAAGATGAAGAATCAATCTTGAAAGGATTTGAATAAAAAAGAAGGATTCAAACAGCTAGAACAGCCATGGGGAGGGAGACAAGAATTCATACAGCAGGGACATTTTATTAAGTTTTTAAATGATGTTTCTGATGAGACACTTTATTCTTTTAAAAAATAAATAAAACTGGAACTCTCTCCCGCCAGATCTCCGCCAGGAACATTGCCATATCACTTTCAGAAAAAAATTAAAAACTTGGCTGTTCGCCCAAGCATTCCCTTGAAGAAGCCTCAGGGTCACCCACACAGTCACATACCCCACGGTTGCGTCCCTTTCCGCAACTCAAAGGAACTGCTTTCTCACCTTATTGCACTTTGATAAAACGTGCTTAATCGTATACACAATGTAAATTTGTATATAATTCAAATGCTGCACCTTGTATATAATTCCTACCTTTTAAGCACTTGCTCCTGCTTATATGCCCTCTTCTCTCCAGTTAGAAATAGTTTATCCTGTCCTTTTTTCTAACAAGCCTAGTTCCACTTTCCCTGTTATAATGTAACTTTTTGCTTTCATTGTTAACTGGTTCCCCCTAGTTTATTGTAAACCGGTACGATAAGACCTGGTCTTGAGCATCGGTATATTAAAAGAATATAATTAAATAAATAAATAAATAAATAAATAAATACTTTTCTTAAGTTATTGGCTTGTTTCTTAGTATGATTTCACCATTTCATAAACCCCCTAGGCTTTACCCTCAACGTATCCATGGGCAACAGATAAATCTTGATTTTGGGACCCAAAAATAACCTTGACTTATACATGAGTATATATGGTAAATAACACTGGTCTAGAGCATTGATCCCAATATTAAGAGAGTTTGGGCCCTCATGTTAGTAAATCAATTTTACTGTATTATGGTAAGGTATTATGGTAAGGTTTTGTTACCAGAATGTTGTGTCCGCCTCACTGAGTCTGGAATGTTATCTCTGTTAATACCGGCTTTTTTTTTTTAACTGTATGTCATTTTGATAATTATTGACCAATGAGTTATAAATTCAAATAAATAAATAAGTAAATAACAGGAAGTGAATATCAGGAAGCCGTGTGTTTAGCAGGTGCTGGGAATCTTTTTTGGTCTAATGTTCAAAGGTAAAGGTATGCTGAGAATGCAGTTCAATATATAAAAATATATAAAAATCTTGCTACAGTGATAAATGAGGGCTGGTTTTTATAGAGTGGCCATCATATAGTACTTAAGGCTTTCCAAACCGGATCTGCCCTATCCTTGCACTGGGACTTTGTAATCATCAGTCACTCTATGCATGGTTTATGAATGCTTATGATTATAGCAATATGTAGATGATTGTTATTGCAAGCTATCTCCACACTTATCTGCAGTAAGTCCACTGTATTGGCGAGCCTCTTAGCAGTTCAGCATCCTGGTGAGCTTTTGAAAGATAATCCAAATAGTAATAAATACAGTCTTTCCCCATCAACCTCTCTCAAGGGGAGGCTACATGAGTGGAAATTATTCAGCTACATGAAGGGGGTTGAAAAGTTGTAATAGCTCTTCCTCACGCATGTTATAAAATCCAGGGTTTGTGCGCACAAGGGAGTGCACACTGGTGCACCTTGCATGCGCCGAGCCCTAGGGGAGCCCCGATGGCTTTCCCTGTTCCCTCCGAGGCCGCTCCAAAATTGGAGCGGCCTCGGAGGGAACTTTCCTTCTGCCACCCACCTTCCCCTCCCTTGCCCTACTTAAACCCCCCCCCCCCGACCTTTATTTTTCAAGTTGTGCCTGCATCCGGGCAGGTGTAGGTTGCGTGTACAGGCCAAGTGCTGGCATGCGATCCCCCAGCCTAGAAGCCCTACAGAGGTCTATGGCCATGCCCCCGCTTGCCCACGCCCCGCCCACTCCCTGCCCCTTTTTTCATGCCCCAGGACATACACGCATCCCGGGGCTTGCGCGCATCACCGGGCCTATGCAAAATAGGCTCGGCATGTGTAACCCCCCTTCGCGCGTAAATCCAGCTGGATTTACGCGTAGGGCTTTTAATATCTGCCCCTTTGCCTGCACCTGTCCTTGATGCAGTAATGTGTCTGACCCTTTCCAAGCTTGATGCTACTGCCCAGTATTGCTTGGACATTTTAGAACGCATGTATGGTAGAACAGAAGACAAAGAGGATTGCTTTATCCACTTCAAAACTACCATGCATTGGCCTGGAGAAAAGCTCTCTCAATATGCATCCCATCTAGAGTGTGTTATACTTAAAGCTGTGAGGAAGGGGGAAATCATGGCACAAGACATGGATAGGGCTCGAATTGAACAGATAGTCGGGGGGGGGGGGGGCCTTATATTCAGATGTGACTGTGATAAAAATTGGGTTATTAGAAAAGAGGAGGGATCCTCCTCCCTTTGCTATTGTAATGAGGGGGATCGGGGAAAAAGAAGACTTAGAGGCTATGAGGAGCTATCTAAGTCACTCCAACAGAGAGAGACCCTTCTTCAAATTGGAAGGGAGAATAGTACCAGAGGTTAAAAACCTCCAGGACCATTCAAAAACCCCTGCTGTGGTTCAGAATCCACAGGAACAAAGGAGTGGGGAAGGGCACCATGAACCCACCTCAACCCCAGAGAAGGAGTACCAGGCTAGGATCCATGAGCTAGAGGCCCTTCAGACCAGACTCAACTTTCCAATGAGGGCTGCTCCCCCCCAGATGAACTGCATGGGAGAATAACTGCCCAGACAATACAGAAATAATGAGCTCACATCAGGGAAAAACACTAAGCATTCTGGTATGTGTCTCAGAAGTGGGAAGCCAGGGCACTATAAGAGAAAATGTAGGTTCCCCCTGGCTTTGAAGTAGTGAAAAAGCAAAATACAAATTTTAAAAGAATAAATAAATAAGCCGCCGTTCGCTGTAGCCACCGCATTTAAAATTTGGATTTGGCACAGAGGGGATGTGAATGCGAGGAGCTCCAGTCTTTCTTCGTAAAGACGAATTTTCCTTTTTGAAATGCCCCCTAAACACAAGGGGAAGATGTGGGTTTATCCGTCTGCTTCCCTCCCCTTGCCGATACAACAACAGCTGGAAATAACTAACTTTATGTCCACACCATCGTCAGACATCATGAGAGCTGAGGAGCCTGGTGTGCAGGTAGACCTTGGAGAGTTGTTCCCACCTGAGCCCAGAACTTAGGAATCCACCGTTCCAGTGGGTGAACGTGGTGAACCTCATTGGAGCATTGGGAGATGATCTCACTACCGGTCTCAGTGCAGAGGGATCACCGCAGAGTGTTACAATGCCGGAATCAACTCTGCCCCTGACGGTTCCCCTTGTTGGGCAGATGGGTACGGGAAAAAAGATGTCTGGGGGTTGAGTGAGAATGGTGATAGGGGGGTGACAACCCCTATTCCAGAGAATGCCTCCTGCATTGAACTTTTTAAGATTACAGCTTGCCATGAGGTGGTGACCTTAGATGCCATTTGGGACTTGGTGGCAGGACTTGGTACAACACAAAATTCCCTAAATACTAAGATGGATCACTCAATCTCTATTTGCCAACAAATATCAAGAAATACAATTACAGGTTAACTCACTAGCAGTTAAAGTATCTGGTTTAGAAGAAAAAGAGAAAAAAACCAAGATTTCAAAGTTTCTACTGTAAAGGATCGGGATGTTCTTGCCAGATGTATAGAACATCTGGAAAATAAGGCCAGATACTTAAACCTACATTTCCTTAACTTTGCAGGAGCACTGGGAGAAATCCCATATATTTATTTATTTATTTATTTATTTATTTAGGGTTTTTATATACCGACATTCTCGATATACATATCAAATCAGGTCGGTTTCCATATAACAAAACTGTTGCCGGTAAGGCGTTACATTAAACAATAGACAAAGTATTGAACAGAGAACGTGCAGCGTAACATTAAATAATCAACAAATTATTGAACAAAAGAACTTAGATCAATAAATATTAAATATTAAACATAAAAAAGATATATAAAATAAAATAACTATGGGAAGAGCATGAGCTAGAAAGCTGATGCTTCAAGAGATGGAATATACAACATTGAAGAAATTTCTCCAAGAATTATTGGGTTTTACAGATGAAAATCTACCCTCTTTAAACACGTTTCTTTCTTCCAAAACCCAGAACTTTGAGAACAGTTACCAACACCCCTTTTCAAAATGAGGTATCTAATTTCCTTGAGAATTCAGCAATGGAAGTAACTGATAGAGGGACATTATTGGTATCTTTTATCTCTCTTTCTGATTTAAATCTGGTTATGAAAAATTACTTTAGAAAGTATCTAGTTACCTATTTTGATTTTCCTATAAAAATATTTCCAGATTTAGCTTCCATCACCCAAATTCGATGCCGAGGGTTTTTAACCCTTCGTTTTCCCTGTATATGCATAATTAGAAGAGGAGACAAATGTTTTATCTTTTTTGCCCCTGTACAATTTAAAGAGTTTGTGGAGTCCAGGAGGCCTACCACCTCTTCCCTATTGTGTTTGAAATAGACAGCGCTGGATAACTGTGCATAGCCTTTTTCCTCTTTTTTGATTCTCTTACATGAAGAAACTCCCTTTTAGTTTCATCTACCTCCCATCTTTTCCAATGTATTATGCTGGGAAGTTGGTTAAATATTATACCTTTTTTACTCCATTAACATTAACATTAACATTCAAATATTATTGTCATTAATTTAATTTAATTTAATCGTTCTATGTTGTTAATTTTTGTTCTTAATTGATTTATTTGTTCACATTATTTCATATTGTCTGTAAAGCCTGTTGCTAATTTTTTGTTTATTGTAAACCGAGGTGATGTTATTAACGTACCGCGGTATAGAAAAATCTCTAAATAAATAAATAAATAAATACATAAATAAATAAATATTATATTATGTCTAATTAATGATTTCTTATTAGGTTATCTAACCATGATTGTGAATACCCACGTTTTTCTGTGGTTTGTAAAATTAAAATTTCATAAATAAAGAGTTAAAAAAAAAATTTGGATTTATGCACGTAACTGTTGAACCTACCTTGAAATGCCCATGATCCTCCCATGTCCTGCCCTCTTTCCTGCATTTTGAGGCTGGGCCAACAGTTATGTCCATAACTATTAGCCCCGCCTCGAAAAGCCCTTCCCCTTTTCCATCTTCTTTTTTTTAGTCCGTGCACGTGTGTATATATACACGCGTAGTTAGCAGCTTTTAAAATCGATTTGCTCAAGCGTGGCCTACATGCTCTCGTATGTGGGCCTTTAAGCTCAATTAATGCTTTTAAAATTTGGCCACAAAAGTGAAATATCATGGGGATAGAGCTGACATACTATATGTCTAATCCATGATTTTTACTTTAGCCCACAGATTCTGTGAGTATGCCCTATGCCCAAGACTGACTCAGAGTAGGACAATGCAGTTATGTTAGTTAAGATGCAGATTAATCAAGTTCAAGCTGGATTCTGTATGCACACGTATGGGTACAGATCCAATGGCCTCTGGAAATTTTACATATACGTGCAGACATTTTACTACAATTTGAAAACAAAATGAGTGTTAGTTTTATCACATAAAAAATAGTTTTACATTTGCTTTCATGGATACATTAATTAAATTAATTGTCTTATTTTTTAACTATTCTCTTGACAAGATTGTATTATGACTGATTCATGGACCATTACAGGTCAGTAGGAGTTAAGACATCCCTCTTCTGACAGCTTGCCATCAGAAATGTTTGGGAAGTTGGGTAGCTGAAATAGGGAACAATTGATGTGAGGGTTTTTTTTTTTTGTTTGTTTGTTTTTTACTTCATTGTGGTTCAAGGGGGACTCGGAGTAGAAGGGAGGCTGAGGAGGTTGTTTTTGGAACTGTGAATGTGTGAGAGCAGGATCAGGCATGTTTGTGAGGGGCATTTTTTTCTTCATTGGAAGAGGAGGATGGAGGGTTGGAGATTTTTTTTCTGGTACATCAAGTGAGTAGAAGGAATGATCTGGAAGGGAAGTTTACTTTTTTTTTTTTTTAATTTACTTTATCAGGGTGGAAGGAGCAATTGAGGGTATAGGTTGTTTTTGGCATATCAGGTGAGTAGATTCTTTTTTATTTGAAATAGGCTGGGAGGCAGGATCTGGGAGTGAAGGATTCCTTTTTTATTCATTACACATGGGGTAGATTTTAAAAGGTGCATGCACATGTTATAAAATCCCATGACGCACACAGGGGGGGGCCCAATTTTGTAAGATTACGCGTGGTGACGCAATCGGGCCTTCGGGAGATCCCTCCCAGTCCGCTCCAATTAAGGAGCGGACTGGGAGGGAACTTCCCTACCCCCCTACCCACACTCCCTCCCTCTTCACCTCTCCTCCTAAACCCTTTCTCAAGCCTTTCCTATTTTTTGTTTCATTGCTTACTGCTCCATTGGAGCAGAAGCAACTTGTGCGTGCTGGCCGACTGCTGGCGTGCATTTCCCCGGCACAGTGGCAAACAGACGCTGTACCGGCTGCATCCAGTCCCACCCCTTCCCACCCCAGACTGCCCCTGTCTCTGGGCTCAGCACTTCTGTGCATAACAGGGGTTACGCGTGTGGCAGGGCCACTTTGAAAATTCACAGCGCAAGGCCTGGCCATGCATGTAACCCCCGTTTTTTTACGAGCGTGGCTGTTTTAAATTTTGGCCGATAGTGCACAAGTGCTATGTTTAGTGAGCTTGCCATTGTATAATTTTAATTGTACTCATACATTCCAGGAAATACTGGTTTACACCAATGTTTCTCAGCCTTTCCAAATGCAAGGCACACCTACATTAACAAAAATGTCATGTGGCACATCGAGTTCATGGAGCAAGCAGTGTGGACATGGAGTGTTCTCAGATTGCCAAAAGAAGTGTTAGGGAAGCATTGAAAGCCCCACCAGTCTCTCTTCCAAATTTTAAACAATGGGATAGAGGAGGCAGAGACAGACAAACTTGTCACAATGGGCCACTTTCCTCTACATTCAAGTGCAGGAAAAGTGAGGAGTCAGTGTGTGCAGGCAGCAGGCTTGGGTAGTTACTTTGGCTGATGCATATGGTGGATAGAACTTCTCAACTACTGCAGCTATCAACACTCAGAAAGAGTCATAAGAACATAAGAACATAAGAAAATGCCATACTAGGTCAGACCAAGGGTCCATCAAGCCCAGCATCCTGCCTCCAACAGTGGCCAATCCAGGCCATAAGAACCTGGCAAGTACCCAAAAACTAAGTCTATTCTATGTAACCATTGCTAATGGCAGTGGCTATTCTCTAAGGGGCGGATTTTAAAAGGCGCGCGAATAGCCTACTTTTGTTTGCGCTCCAGGCGCAAACAAAAGTACGCTGGATTTTAGTAGATACGCGTGGAGCCGCGCGTATCTGCTAAAAACCTGGATCGGCGCGCGCAAGGCTATCGATTTTGTATAGCCGGCGCGCGCCGAGCCGCGCAGCCTACCCCCGTTCCCTCCAAGGCCGCTCCGAAATCGGAGCGGCCTTGGAGGGAATCCTCTAACGCCCTCCCCTCAGCTTCCCCTCCCTTCCTCTACCTAACCCACCCCCCCGGCCCTGTCTACACCCCCCCCTTACCTTTCTCCGGGGATTTACGCCTCCCGGAGGGAGAAGTAAATCCCCGCGCGTGAGCGGGCCTCCTGCGCGCCGGGCCGCGACCTGGGGGCGGGTACGGAGGGCGTGGCCATGCCCCTGGACCGCCCCGGGCCGTAGCCACGCCCCGGACCCGCCCCCAAAACGCTGCCGACAAGCCCCTGAAACGCCGCGACGACCGGGCCCCGCCCCCGACACGCCCCCGACACGCCCCCCCTCGGAGAACCCCGGGACTTACGCGAGTCCCGGGGCTCTGCGCGCGCCGGGAGGCCTATGTAAAATAGGCTTCCCTGCACGCAGGGCCCTGCTCGCGTAAATCCGCCCGGTTTTGGGCGGATTTACGCGAGCAGGGCTCTGAAAATCCGCCCCATAGTGAACTTAATAGCAGGTAATGGACTTCTCCTCCAAGAACTTATCCAATCCTTTTTTAAACACAGCTATACTAACTGCACGAACCACATTCTCTGGCAACAAATTCCAGAGTTTAATTCTGCGTTGAGTAAAAAAGAACTTTCTCCGATTAGTTTTAAATGTGCCCCATGCTAACTTCATGGAGTGTCCCCTAGTCTTTCTACTATCCGAAAGAGTAAATAACCGATTCACATCTACCCGTTCTAGACCTCTCATGATTTTAAACGCCTCTATCATATCCCCCCTCAGTCGTCTCTTCTCCAAGCTGAAAAGTCCTAACCTCTTTAGTCTTTCCTCATAGGGGAGTTGTTCCATTCCCCTTATCATTTTGGTAGCCCTTCTCTGTACCTTCTCCATCGCAATTATATCTTTTTTGAGATGCGGCGACCAGAATTGTACACAGTATTCAAGGTGCGGTCTCACCATGGAGCGATACAGAGGCATTATGACATTTTCCGTTTTATTCATCATTCCTTTTCTAATAATTCCCAACATTCTGATTGCTTTTTTGACTGCCGCAGCACACTGAACCGACGATTTCAATGTCTTATCCACTATGACACCTAGATCTCTTTCTTGGGTTGTAGCACCTAATATGGAACCCAACATCGTGTAATTATAGCATGGGTTATTTTTCCCTATATGCTTCACCTTGCACTTATCCACATTAAATTTCATCTTCCATTTGGATGCCCAATTTTCCAGTCTCACAAGGTCTTCCTGCAATTTATCACAATCTGCTTGTGATTTAACTACTCTGAACAATTTTGTGTCATCTGCAAATTTGATTATCTCACTCGTCGTATTTCTTTCCAGATCATTTATAAATATATTGAACAGTAAGGGTCCCAATACAGATCCCTGAGGCACTCCACTGTCCACTCCCTTCCACTGAGAAAATTGCCCATTTAATCCTACTCTCTGTTTCCTGTCTTTTAGCCAGTTTGCAATCCACGAAAGGACATCGCCACCTATCCCATGACTTTTACTTTTCCTAGAAGCCTCTCATGAGGAACTTTGTCAAACGCCTTCTGAAAATCCAAGTATACTATATCTAACCGGTTCACCTTTATCCACATGTTTATTAACTCCTTCAAAAAAGTGAAGCAGATTTGTGAGGCAAGACTTGCCCTGGGTAAAGCCATGCTGACTTTGTTCCATTAAACCATGTCTTTCTATATGTTCTGTGATTTTGATGTTTAGAACACTTTCCACTATTTTTCCTGGCACTGAAGTCAGGCTAACCGGTCTGTAGTTTCCCGGATCGCCCCTGGAGCCCTTTTTAAATATTGGGGTTACATTTGCTATCCTCCAGTCTTCAGGTACAATGGATGATTTTAATGATAAGTTACAAATTTTTACTAATAGGTCTGAAATTTCATTTTTTAGTTCCTTCAGAACTCTGGGGTGTATACCATCCTGTCCAGGTGATTTACTACTCTTCAGTTTGTCAATCAGGCCTACCACATCTTCTAGGTTCACCGTGATTTGATTCAGTCCATCTGAATCATTACCCATGAAAACCTTCTCCATTACGGGTACCTCCCCAACATCCTCTTCAGTAAACACCGAAGCAAAGAAATCAATTAATCTTTCCACGATGGCCTTATCTTCTCTAAGTGCCCCTTTAACCCCTCGATCATCTAACGGTCCAACTGACTCCCTCACAGGCTTTCTGCTTCGGATATATTTAAAAAAGTTTTTACTGTGAGTTTTTTGCCTCTACAGCCAACTTCTTTTCAAATTCTCTCTTAGCCTGTCTTATCAATGTCTTACATTTAACTTGCCAATGTTTATGCTTTATCCTATTTTCTTCTGTTGGATCCTTCTTCCAATTTTTGAATGAAGATCTTTTGGCTAAAATAGCTTCTTTCACCTCCCCTTTTAACCATGCCGGTAATCGTTTTGCCTTCTTTCCACCTTTCTTAATGTGTGGAATACATCTGGACTGTGCTTCTAGAATGGTATTTTTTAACAATGACCACGCCTCTTGGACATTTTTTACTTTTGTAGCTGCTCCTTTCAGTTTTTTTCTAACAATTTTTCTCATTTTATCAAAGTTTCCCTTTTGAAAGTTTAGCACGAGAGCCTTGGATTTGCACACTGTTCCTTTTCCAGTCATTAAATCAAATTTGATCATATTATGATCACTATTGCCAAGCGGCCCCACCACCGTTACCTCTCTCACCAAGTCCTGTGCTCCACTGAGAATTAGATCTAAAATTGCTCCCTCTCTCGTCGGTTCTTGAACCAATTGTTCCATAAAGCTATCATTTATTCCATCCAGGAACGTTATCTCTCTAGCGTGACCCGATGATACATTTACCCAGTCTATATTGGGGTAATTGAAGTCTCCCATTATTACTGCACTACCAATTTGGTTAGCTTCCCTAATTTCTCTTAGCATTTCACTGTCCATCTCACCATCTTGACCAGGTGGACGGTAGTATATCCCTATCACTGTAGTCTTCCCTGACACACAAGGGATTTCTACCCATAAAGATTCAATTTTGTATTTAGTCTCATGCAGGATGTTTATCCTGTTGGACTCTATGCCATCCCGGACATAAAGCGCCACACCTCCTCCCGACTGCTCCTCTCTGTCATTGCGATATAATTTGTACCCCGGTATAGCACTGTCCCATTGGTTATCCTCTTTCCACCATGTCTCTGAGATGCCAATTAAGTCTATGTCATCATTTACTGCTATACATTCTAATTCTCCCATCTTACTTCTTAGACTTCTGGCATTAGCATACAAACATTTCAAAGTTTGTTTTTTGTTTGTATTTTCATTCTGCTTTTTAATTGATAGGGATAAGTTAGAATTTTTTAGCTCAGGTGAGTTTTTAGTTACAGGCACTTGGACTACTTTTCTAATTATTGGAACCTCACTGTCGGGATGCCCTAATTCTAATGCATCATTAGTATCCTTTAAAGATACATCTCTCCGAACCATGTGCTGCTGAGCGACTGTCGGCTTTCCCCTTTGTTCTAGTTTAAAAGCTGCTCTATCTCCTTTTTAAAGGTTAGCGCCAGCAGTCTGGTTCCACCCTGGTTAAGGTGGAGCCCATCCCTTCGGAAGAGACTCCCCCTTCCCCAAAAGGTACCCCAGTTCCTAACAAAACTGAATCCCTCTTCCTTGCACCATCGTCTCATCCACGCATTGAGACTCCGGAGCTCTGCCTGCCTCTGGTGACCTGTGCGTGGAACAGGGAGCATTTCAGAGAATGCTACCCTGGAGGTTCTGGATTTAATCTTTCTACCTAAGAGCCTAAATTTGGCTTCCAGAACCTCCCTCCCACATTTTCCTATGTCGTTGGTGCCCACGTGTACCACGACAGCCGGCTCCTCCCCAGCACTATCTAAAATCCTATCTAGGTAATGTTCAGTGCTCAGTGCATGTTCTCCTTGACTCACTCAGCCTGGGGGAAAGACAGAAGTTGGAAGGATTCAAAGGAAGAAGCTCAGGAAAGGGAATACAAGGAGATGCTATGTGCACTCTGTGTGGTACGCAAAGAGGGGCCTGGCTCTCCATGGCCTGCATGCTGCCAATAAATTACCATACTCCAGGGCTCATGTCGTAACTAGGAAGAAGAAGCATGAATGATTACACCTGTTCTCAAAAAGGTGCTCCTGCATGTTTAAGAGGGATTGCTGGGGACTCTTGTTGCTTTGAATAGTTAAGAGCAGATCCCAGATGCTTGTCTGGTCTGAGCATCAGGCACACCAGGTACTGATCAGGTCTGAATGCATACCACACACTGGTTGGAAAACAATGATTTATACCACTGCTAGAGAATGACAATTTTTGGTTCACATTTTTTAGCATAGTTTTAGTACATTGGCCTCCTAGTGAGATGAAATATTAATCTTTTAATTTAAAGAAAATGAAAAGTTATATTGCAATTCTTCAAAAAATGCAATTATCCAAGGCTTGACAAAAGAACTTCAGCATATTAATTAGTTTTTTACAACATTATATTAAACACAATGACTTTCAGGTTTCATTATGGTGACAAAATCAGATGACAAGCCACTATAGTGTATCTCTATGCTGCATATAGAACTATGCTGAACAGTATGCAGTGGTATTAAAAGAACAATAATAAGTCTTATGTCAACAATTATATGTGTGCTGAAGATTACTAGAATTCATCTTTATCTTAAAATTATAAATGGAAAAGTTCTAATTTTACACACATTATCACATTATTATCATCTTGTCATTGTGAAGGAGAATACAAGAAAACCCTCAGTACACCTTAAAGAAACGGCTACAAGTATCTGGCCCTTTCCATCTTAAGGCTCAGCACACAAGGCAATCCTGGTTCCAGAGCATATCCCCTAGCAGGGGAATAAGAGTGCAGTCCCAGATGGGAATAGGGAGGCCCCAGAGAGCAGAAAGAAGCATAGCATATGCTAAAACTGCCTACATTCGATTGCTTTGACTTTTCTTTAAAGATTGCTGAGGTAAGCAGGTCTTTTCTGCTTGTTTCACTTTATGAAGAACAGACAGTTTTTCATAAATGTCCTCTGGAACATTCCCCCCAAACCTTGGGATACTCCTATGGCTTTACATATGGTGGCAGAGTGGAGTTATCTGCTCTAAGTGCCAATACAGAAAAGAGGCCCATGCCAAAAGAAAAAAAACAGGGGAATTTTTTTTTTCTCTTGGGGCCTTGCTGCAGTAGCAACCGAGTATTAAATACAGCAGGTTAAGGGAGATAGTGCTACCTGTACAAATAGGGAACTGCAGTGAAATAGAACCAGAGAGGCTAGAGTTATTTTTTATTTTTGTTCCCTGAGGCAAGATGAAGTTATTTTGTTTTCTGTGCTGCCTGAACAGTGCAGCAGCACCCTGAAATGAGAAGCCTCTGTGGCACCACAGCACATTAGAGCCACATAGAGGGAGAAAAACAGCTACAATATGTGGAACAAAGCCTGTATATCTAGCAGCAGGTGTTACAGGAACAATTCAATCAGTAACAGCTATCGTTGACCTAGATAGCTGCTATGACTTGGCCACCTCCACTGTCTCCAGTAATACTTAAAATAATATCTGGAGAAAATCCTGACTGCTTTCTGAGAAACACTGAGAAATCTTCCCAGCTGACAGGCTGGCCAGAAACCACATGGACCACATACCAAGGCAATTTGCGCGACTCGCGTCCTGTCTATTGGCTATGCTGTGGAATGCGTGGAACTGGGTAACAAAATTAAAAAAACAAAAAACCCCCAAAACTTTGTTTGCCTGATAGCAGGAAGCTTGTATGCACTATACTTTGCTGTGTGCACAAGATTCAGAATCTGTGCGTGTACACATGCCCACAGCTTAAATGGAGCAGTACTTACATGTCGCGTTTGGGGCAACTGATCCAGTCCTCTGGCTTGATTGGCTATTTATATCCCAATGATGTTCAGCTAATTATGCCTTTAAGCAAAAATCCAGCACTAGTGATAGAGCAATTGCATAGGTGTTTCTTTGCAACTGGCTTAAGGATGGTAAACTAGTTCTTAACAGCCAAAAACCTGAATTCATGGGTTTAGTAAACTGGATGCTCAATCTATTTGCCAAGTAGTGCAGATATTTCCTGCCAAAGAGATTAGAGATTTGTGAGTTAAATTGTATTCACTCAGTATGTCCTTGGATTCACATATCTATTTAGTTGTTTTACATTAAAACAGGTTAGATAGCTAAAGCCATTCTTGGATCAACAGGCTCTGAAAATTGTTATGCATTCAATGGTGATATGTCAAATTGACTATTGCTTGAAGCAGGCGTAAGTTGCGTGCGCTGCCCCGGCATCCCCCGGCACAGGCCGCAGTGCCGGGGGACTCAGGACTGCCCTCCCGGCCTGCCCCCGAACCGTTGCCACGCCCTCGGACCCGCCCCGGACCGCCCCCTGCTCCAGACATGCCCCCGGACACGCCTCCTCCCGCCCCTTTTACGAAGCCCTGGGACTTACGCGCGTCCCGGGGCTTTGCACGCGGCGGGGGCCTATGCAAAATAGGCGCGCTGGCGTGCGAGTGCGTAAATCCGGGAGGATTTACGCATGCAGGGGTTTTAAAATCTACCCCACTGTGTGATATTTTTTTCTGGTAGATCTGGCAAAATCTAAGGAGTATCCACAAATTTCTGAAGACATTTTTTCGATTCAAGGACATCTGTGATGGATATCTTCAGATCTGTTTTGGATTTTTGCAGTTAGCTTCAGATTTTGTTGCAAATACTTTTATTCATTTACAAGAGGTTTGTATGAGAAAGTTAGACCTTACATCTCCTATACATTATTTAGTCTAATTTCAGGCAATGTAAGTTTTGGTTGTTCATTAATTGTTCATTTATTGTTTTCACATGAAAAATTAGGATAGCTTCCAGTTTGCTCTGAAAGAACCTGGGACCCATTTCAATTTTTCTCTATATCAAACAAGACCAAAGATGAGAAATCAAAACAAATATATTTTATGAAACCAGACAAAATGACGTATAGAAGAATGTATGACACAACTTACCCAAAGTGGCCTTTGCAAAAAAACTTGTTCCAAGAGTTTTTTATTTTATTTTATTTTTATTGCAATTTTACACAAAAAGATACAAGTATAACTTGTACAGCAATTGAGGGTCATATAAGTTCCAGAATACAGGAATTTTCTTTACAGATAATAAGAAAAGGATATACCTCATTATATTTAGGAAATAGTGTGAGAACCAAGGAAAAAATGAGCAGTATCAATGCATCTAAACTGAAAAAGAAACAAGAAGCATTTAACCACAGCCTTCTAAACAATACCAGCCTAGTTAAGCGAGCCTTAAGTATGCAAGTCCAGGAAAGATCATAATTGTGATGGTTCAAAAAAGACGTAATTAGAATTTTGAGTTTCAACACACACTTATATGGATAGCGTAGAACAAATTTAGAACCACATGACAATGCTTCAGATCTTAATAACTATAATGTTTTCCTTCGTTCCTGGGTTGTCCTAGTAATATTTGGGTAGATCCATAACTTCTGCCCATGGTATAATAGATTTCTATTCCTAAGAAAAAAATCTAAGAACCATATTTCTGTCATTCATAAAGGGGAAAGACACTAACAATGTCCCTCTTTGTAAGATTTTAGTATCTTGAGATAATTCTAGTTCATTGGTAATATTCAACAATCTCTGAGTTTGAGTCGCATGTCCTGGAGACTCCATTTCACGTGCAGGTAGGTAATAAGCTTTGGTTATAATAGGTAACATTTCAGGTAGAATATTCAGTACATTAGAGAAGTAGCTCTTAAAGAAATCTGCTAAAGATAACATTTTAACAAGAGGGAATTTATGGACCCTTAGGTTTAAACTCCTAAGAGAGTTCTCTATATTCTCCAACTTTTTTGTACATATCATTTCAGCATGTACCAGTCCTTGCTGAATTTTTTCCTCAGAAGAAATTTTATTTTCTATGGAATTCAACTTGGTTTCATGTAATAGGACCATTTTTTCCATTTCCAGCCCTCACTTATTAGATTCGTGAAGTATTCTGGTCAAAGAGACAATAGCTGCCTCTATAGCTTGTAATGCATTCCACACATTATTCAATGTAATGACTACCAGTCTTATTAATGCAATCCAAGAGTTTTTTTAATATGCAAGTCAGTAAAACAAAAATGTGTACAGTAAAACTTATGTATTTCAAGGTATGTATTTTGTCCTTTGCATGCTACATTTTAGCCAAGCAAATGTGGCTTCGATAATAGCGTGCATAGAAACAAACATAAAATACCATGCATTCACACTAGCTAGTGGTGAAATCTATTTATTGAATGGCCCAGACAGCATGCAAGGGGCATTAATCCCTGATCACTCCCTCCCCCCACTACATCTTAGACCACAAGTCAGGGGTCTCCATGGATTTAACATGCCCCCTATGCTCCCTCCCTGTTTCCCTCTCCTCAGTATCTATCAGTGAGCCTGGGAGAGCCTGCTCTCCAGCTCTGGCAGGCACATTCTGCACAGTGCCTGGCAGCAGCCATTTGAATACGATAAGAACAGAGATATGAACTGTTACACAGGGGCTGGTAAATGCTGTGAAAACTGATGTGTGGAGCAGCCTATAAAACAGGATGGAATGATCCAGGATATCTTTGCTGGGTTACCTCAAGGTGAGCAGATGCTGACAAAACAAAACAAATTATTTTTACAGGTACCGTAAAAAAACAAAGCTAATAAGGAATAGTAACTTTACATTACAATAAACAAAATAAATCTTACAAAGTTAACTTTTAATATACATACAAGAAAATTTAGTTAACCAAATCAAATTATTTTATTGTATATATTGATTTGTCTAATTTATTGCATTTGTATTAGCTAATTATTTTAGGATAAACTGTTTAGCTTATTTTTCTTAATTAAATAATTTTTTATTCTTTAGTGGACAAATTATCCAGCTAACCTTAGAAGGATAACTTTAAGCAAGTATATTCAGTGTGATGTTAATCCTGCTGAATATATAAGATAAATTATCCGATTAAGGTTAGCTGGATAACTTGTCCACTAAATGGCCTACTAAATATTTGCCTCTATGCGCCTTGTTGAATACAAAATCTAGAATTGTTTTTGTCCTCCCCCAAGCAAAACAGATCCCGAGAACTCCTCCTTTTAATGTGGCTAAAAGTGCGTGTGCTGTAAAACAGTGAGCAAACTTGTAACTACATAGAGAAGGAGCAATTTTCAGAGAGCTGATTAACACATCTACTATCACTATCTGAATAAAAATTGGAAGTAGCAGTGATAAGACACGCAAAGTAATATCTCCATAACCGATCTTGCTTTAATAGTCCATTTCATGGCAAGGAAATTTTCCATAATTTTCTGAAATCATCAAAAGACTTTTAGAAATATATTTAAAAAAAGAAAACAAAATCTTTTTCCCATTCTGCACTTATGAAAAGTAATCTTTAGCAAATAGGACCCATAGGTGCTAATGGGTTTCCTCACATTTTAATGTCTATGGGGGAAACTCCTAAACATGTTTAGACTAGTGTCTGCAGTCATTTAAATTGTCCTGTAAGATTTCTATTTAAAGAACAATTCTGTTCCCTGTTCATCACCAAAAGAAATTTCCCAGTACCCCAGATATTATTTACATCTACAATACATGTACAACATCTCTGCTCTATCCAATCCTTCTTATTCCAAATCTAGGTTTTTTTATCTATTAAATACTAGAAGCCAAAAGCTAAAATAAATTCATCTCCCTAATTTAAATATTAAAAAAAACCTATTTTCCATGTATGCATATTTTATATACTTTCATTATGAAAATGATTCACCCACATTCCTTTTTTGCTGGGAGATGACAAATAATAGAACATACTACTTTTTTGCAGAATTTCAACTGCTGTTACCATAGATATTCAGTCTAAAAGCAAATATCTGCCAAAACCTTACAAACAACTTGTTTCTATGAGGAAGAATTACCGTAGATCCTTTTCTAATGTCCTGTACAATAAAAGCATCAAGTGTCACAACTTTGCCTCAATATTTGAAATGAATCACTGAATGAATGGGTGAAGGTTTCAGAAGTGCATGTTGTACATTGAAAAGCACAGAATTGTATGGGAACGAGTGTTTTGATGTTAAGATAGTGATTTTTCTTAATGGAATTGCACATTTTGTTTTTTGTGTTTCAAGGCCTGTTGCATGTGAAGGTGAAGATATTTACGGTTTCCTTCCCAGATGATAAATCAAGAGAGAAGTCACAAAGTATACACCATATTAAATGCTTCCCAGAAAACACGGGAAATCAGAAACTCTAATGTCCCACAGACCTGAAGGTATCATACATGGGTGCCCAGATCTCAAAGACTTGGCTACCTACATACAGCAGTACTTGGCACCAGCAATTGACCAGATGGCCAGAATTCCCCTCCACCTCCTGATTGTGTTTTCTCCGTTGATATGTCTAAAAATCTCAGTACATGTGTTCATACTTAAATTTGAGTGGAGAGTATACTGTAGCATTTGAGCTGTGCTGTGGAGGTATGTGCTGTTTGTGATAGCACTGGTCAGGTTTGATGTGTTTTCAAATTTATGAATGATGCAAATGATGCTAATATATAAATATGATCTTATTATGTAATACCATGTAGAATTTCCATTCTTCTTAATATTCAAATATCCTAAAAATAGCCTATTTGTTCCCAAACTTTGTCATTGTGGAAAAAAAATCAGCAAAAGACTACCAATCATAGGGAAGATCATTTTTTAAAGATATTTACCTGGTTAGAATGGCTTGGCTGAAAATTGCCCTTTTCTGCTAAGCTACAGATATGTGCAGGCTTCTATGGAGTGCCTACTTATATCCAGGGTAAAAGAAGTCATTCCTAAGGGTGTGTCATGCCACCTCTTGACCTAACCATCTGATGAGGGCATTGTTGAGTCCAGGTCCAACCTGTCAGGTGCCCTTCCCCACCCCGCAGTCAGGCAGAATCTGTCAGTCCTTGTATACTTGGCACCTGGTATCTCCATCTGGTTAAAAAAAAAGGTTGTTAGAAAGTGGGATTCCCCTTCCTTCCCTCTCTTTCCTCCCTTCCAACCCAGGAAACTTGATAACAAACAGAAGGGGTCATTTATCAAAATGCGATAAGGCGTTTTCGCTTGCGTTAAGTGCGGGAGTGACGTGGGAGTGACGCGGCGTTTCGGGGGTGGCGCCGCAGGCGTGGTTTCGGCCCGGGGGCGTGGCCGTGGCCTCCGGACCAGCCCCCAGACCGGAACATGGAGCACGGCAGCCGGCCCGGCGCACGCAAAGTTACGCCTGCTTCCAGCAGGCGTAACTTTGCCGACAAAGGTAGGGGGGGGGGCGTTTAGATAGGGCCGGGGGGGTGGGTTAGGTAGGGGAAGGGAAGGGAAAGTGCTGGGGGGGGGTGGAAGGAAAGTTCCCTCCGAGGCCGCTCCGATTTTGGAGCGGCCTCGGAGGGAACGGAGGCAGGCTGCGTGGCTCGGCGCGCGCAGGCTGCCGATTTTGGGACAGCCTTGCGCGCGCCGACCCTGGATTTTAATGGATATGCGCGGCTACGCACGTATCTATTAAAATCCCGCGTACTCTTGTTCGCGCCTGGTGCGCGAACAAAAGTATGCGTGTGCTCAGATTTATAAAATCTGCCACACGGTACTTACCGCATTTTGATAAATCCAGGCCAGAGCTAGCAGTATTTATCAAATGATATTAAATATATATAACTGTAAATTCCTAGGAGATACTGAAACGTGCATACATAGAACAAATATTCATTCCTAGGAGATATAAAACAGTGCATTCAAACAGTGAGGGCCAGATTTTAAAAGGGTTACGCGTATCGCCGGGCCTATTTTAAGAAGGCCCGGCGATACGCGTAAAGCCCCGGGACGCATGTAAGTCCCGGGGCTTGCAAAAAGGGGTGGGGCGGGGGCAGGGCCAGAGGCCTCTGACAGAGTGGCCATTGCCAGTCTGTCAGAGGATCACGTGCCGGCAGGCTGCCAGCGCACGCAACTTGCGCCTGCCCAGAGGCAGGGGTGGGAAGGTCAGGTTAGGGGGAAGTGAACGGGGGAAGGCAGCGTGACTCAGCACCCCTGATTTTATAACTTGCGCGCGCAAGTTATAAAATCGGATGTACATGTGCATGTGCCGGGTAGCGCGCGCACATGTAGGCCATGCGCGCTCCTTTTAAAATCTATCCCTGAGTGTATTAATCCTCATAAGATGTAACTATTCAAATAAAAACCTCTTGATTAATAGCAGTTTATGGACTTCTAGGAACTTATCCAAACCTTTTTTGAACCCAGCTACACTAACTGCCTTAAACAAATCCTCTGGCAATGAATTCCAGTGCTTAATTGTGCATAGAGTGAAAAATAATTGTCTCTGATTTGTTTTGAATGTACTACTTGCTAACTTCATGGAGTGCCCCCTAGTTCTTGTATTATCAAAGAGAGTAAGTAAATGTTCACATTTACCCATTCAGTCCTTTCATGATTTTGAAGACCTTTTATCATATCTCCCCTTAGCCATCTCTTCTCCAAGGTGAACAGCCCTAACCTCTTTAGCCTTTTCTTCATAGGGTAGCCATTCTACACCCTTTATTATTTTGATTGCCCTTCTCTATATTTTCTATATATTTTTTTAGATGCCTTGACCAGAATTGTACATAATATTCAAAGTATGATTGCAGCATGGAGCGATACAGAAGCATTATGACATCTTCCGATTTATTCGCCTTTCCCTTCCTAATAATTCTTAATATTCTGTTTGATTTTTTGACCACCATAGCACACAGAGCTGACGATTTCAATGTAATATCAATTACAATGTCCAGATTTTTTCCTGGGTGGTAACTCCTAATATGGAACCTAACATCGTGTAACTACAGCATGGATTATTTTTCCCTATGTGCATCACCTTGCATTTGTCCACATTAAATTTCATTTTCCAAATGGGTGCCCAATCTTCCAGTCTCGTAATTCCTCCTGCATTTTATCACAATCCACTTGTGATTTAATTACTCTGAATAATTTTGTTTCATCTGCAAATTTGATGACCTCACTCTTTCTACCCCTTTATAAATCATTAATAAATATGTTAAAAAGCACTGGGACAAGTACAGATCGACTGTACTTTTTTCCACTGTGAAACAGACTCTATTCCTACTCTGTTTCCTGTTTTTCAAACAATTTGTAAACCACAAAAGGACATAGCCACCTATCCCATGACTTTTTAGTTTTCTTAGAAGCCTCTCATGAGGAACTTTGTTAAATGCCTTCTGAAAATCCAAGTACACCACTTCTACTGGTTCACCATGTTTATTCACCCTTTCAAAAACATGTAGAAGCTTTGTGAGGCAAGACTTCTCTTGGGTAAATCCATGTCTATCTATATGCTCTGTGATTTTATTCTTTATTTTGGTTTCCATGATTTTTCCCCGCATTGAAGTCAGGCTCACTAGTCTATAGTTTCCCGGATCACCTCTGGAGCCCATTTAAATATTGGAGTTCATTGGCCAACTTCCAGTCTTCAGGTACAATGGATGATTTTAATGATAGGTTACAAATTACTTGTAATTGGTATGAAATGTCATTTTTTAGTTATTTCAGAACCTTGGGGTGTAAATCTTCTAGTCCAGTTGATTTTCTGCTCTTCAGTTTGTCAGTATGGCCTACTGCATCTTTCAGGTTCTCTGTGATTTGGTTTTTTTCACCCGAATTGTCAGCCTTGAAAACTGTCTCCATATCTTACTGTAAAACCCCTATTGTTGTGAAACCATTTCCATGTACTAAATGTAATATCAGTCTCATTTGGAAAGTTTCACAAGAAAATCAAAATTCCACTTTGCATCTTGGGGATCTTTATGGCACTCAACTTTGATTCTATTCACAGATCTTAAACCTTGCAGTTCTCTTTGCCATTATGCCTTGCTGTTGTAGCAGAGACCTTACTCCTGGAGCTGCTCTTGCCAGTCTGTGAGACTGCTTTGCACCTCTCATTTTGCTTTGCAGTCTTGAAGCCACTCTTTGTCCTGCTTAACCCTTTTATCATTGCCTACCTTGGGGCTTTTTCTGCCACATTTCTGTTTCATTCCCCCTTCATGCTATCTTAAGACCCTCCAAGTTTCCTGCTGGCGCAGGCTTCTTCTTTGTGGGGAAGAAGGATGGAATGTTACATCCATGTAATGAATGACATTTTATGGGACCTCCTCTATAAAAGTGTCATTGTATACTTAGATGATATCTTGATATTCTCCCAAGACATGACTGCTCACCTGGAGGATATCAAAAGAGTGCTGCAAAGACTCTGCGAGAACCATCTTTACGCCAAGTTGTCTAAGTGTGAGTTTCATAAGGAATCAGTGCCTTTCTTGGGGTACATTGTTTCCAACCAAGGTTTCCAGATGGACCCACAAAAGCTGGAGAGCATTTAGAAATGGACGCAACCCACTGGTCTAAAGGCTTTCAGATGTTTCCTAGGTTTCACCAACTATTACAGAACATTCATCAAGAACTACTCCTCACTCACTGTTTCGCTTACTGTTATGACGAAGAAAGGTGCCAATGTTGCCAATTGGTCCACAGAGGCAGTAACAAAATTCCAGAAACTAAAAGATGCCTTCTCGAGCAAGCCGTGCCTCTGACACCCAGATCCAACTAAGCCCTTCATCGTTGAGGTCGATGCCTCTGACATCAGCATAGGGGCCGTACTAAGCCAGACCGGTGATTCCAAGGTCTTACACCCATGCTCATTTTTCTCCTGTCACTTCTCACCAGCAGAGAAGGACTACGGAATAGGATATAAAGAGTACCTGGCTATAAAGATGGCATTCAAGGAGTGGCGCCCTTGGCTCAAAGGAGCACAACATCAGATCACAGTCTTTACAGACCATAAAAATCTAGAGTACCTCCGCCACTCTCCCTGCCTTGGTGCCAGTACCATATACTTCAGCCTGGTGGAATCACATACCTACAGCTGCGATCTAGTGAGTAATCTAACTCAGTCTGACTCATCTACAGAATTGCCTTGCTGGGAAACCTACTCTGGAACTCCCTTATACCAACGGGGTGAGAAGGGTCTCCTCTGCCGAGGGTCCTGAGACTGCTACATCCAGACTACCTCACTACTGCCACCTCTGGTGGTATACATCAAGCTGTACAATAAAAGATCTAATTCTGTGTTTGTGTCTCCTGAGTCTAGCCCAGTAGTGTGGCTCCCCACGGGGCTCCTCCCCATGGGCGTGGTAATCTGTCACAGTACCCGAGAATACATCCAAACACTGCTTAACCATAACAGGATGCCCCCGAGGTTCCCGCGATGACGTGGATAAGATTGGCCTGTGTGCGCGCACGCACACCTAGAGAGATCAGATGGCAAGATGGCGGTCAGCGGCATCCGTGCCAACCCGGGAGGCCTGGAAGCAGTAGGCAGGTCGTAGGTAGCTAGCGGAGGCTGCCAATCTACCCCATGGAGTCAGGGAAGTGAAGAAAGAGGTGAGCAGAAGTGGTCGCAGCATCTGCGACTGATGGGAGTAACAAGTCCATCAAGACCAGCAACCTGTTTTCAATGATGACCAATTCAGGTCACAAGTATCTGGCAAGATCCCAAGGGGTAGATACATTTCAAGCTGCTTATCCCAGGAATAAGCAATAGATTTCTACAACTCCAACTTAATAATGGTTTATGGACATTTCCTCCATGAAATTGTCCAAACCTTTTTTTAAACACAGCTATATTTTCACCACATCCTCAGATCATGTTACAATCACCATTCAGGTAAATTTGATAGGTATGTGATCCACAGGGTTTATAATCTAAGTTTGTACCTGGAGCCATGAAGGGTGATATGACTTGCTCAAGGTCACAAAGAGCACCAATAGAAGAAATGGGATTGAAATCTTGGTTTTTCTGTTTCTGCTTTAACTAGTGAGCTACATCTCCACTTCAAGAAGGCATTCCTGGTAGCTTCCTAAAGATAGGATCAACCAAAACATTATGCTCACCCTGCATCCTATTCTCCTTCCTGTTGCTCCTTCTTCGTATATCATTCTTTGTACCTTTAGGGAAAAAAACTCACCTAAAGGGGAAGTGATGTGGGCAAGAAGAAAGAAGCTTAGCCACTTGCTCCCCAAAAATGTCCAGCATACTGGCCACACATTTAGGAAAAGTCTTGCACTCAGGGCCAGCTGTAGCCTAATCAGTGCCTTTTACAAAAACTGAAATTGGTGATCGTCTCTTCCCCCCTTCAGTGGTAGCAGCTCTGGCAAAGCTCTCCTTTCTTTGGTGGTAGCAATGGCTCCAGCACAGTGATCACTCTTCTCTTTCTCCTTCCTAGCATCCCTTTTTCTCCATCTCCCTACCCTTTACCCAGTATCATTATCCCCCTGACTCCCCCCCCCCACCATCTTTTTCCCTCTGCCTACATAATGTGTAAGGTTATGGGGAAGTGGCGCCCTGTGCATCTGCTCTGCCTGTCCCATATAGGTCAGATGGTGGGCCATTTTTTTAGTATGTCATGGCAAAAGTTGTATCCTGGTTCATATTTATGCACAATGTGTACTCTTTCACAGAAAATACTTTCAGAAGGAATGTACAGCAAATCTCTGACATGCTCAGTCTTCAGGAACAGTGTCACTGTATCCAGTGCACAGTGATAGGTTGTATTAGAAAAATGCTTCACTGCAATATGTCATCCCTGTTGTATCCTTGATAACATGTCCATCCTACCCCTTTCTGCTAGTTGGCTGCTGTTTACTTTGTATCAATTCTTAACTGTACATCTGTTGCTCTTATATTGATTTCTATGAGTCCAATGACTTTAATGGTTTATAAAAATAATTCTGTTCAAAATGAATGAAATGATTAGAATTTGTTTAATTTGGGGACCTTCTCAATTTGTTTCGGGGATCCCCAAAAGATACAATATGGACCCTATTTGTTTATTTTTGCCCATTCGTTTGAAACTAATGCATATTCCTAGTAATGACCTGCCTGATGCAAATTCCTAGCCTGGGAGAAATTTGCTTCACACTTCTAGACCTCTTATCACCCATTCTTCAAATCCTCAGACTGACAGCTTTTATTCACACTGGACATTGTATTTCAGTTATTTTTAACCAATTACATACTCTCTCTTCCCCTTTCAGAAACAAAAGGAAGGGGAAGGATTCTGGTGTGAGTAGATGAGATGAAAAAAACAGCACTCACAAATTTGATTTTCAAATGTATGTAGGCTATTTTGCACCCTCTTGGTTGTCTGCACAAGAAAAGTACATCAGCGCTTATAGTGTGCTTATTCTGCAGTTGCTAATTTTCAAAGGGAAACAACACACCCATTTTTCCTTTAAAATTGTCTGCAAATAGTGCAGACTATTATGGTTTCTTCTGTGCATCCAACAGAGTGTGTCTTATGGTCTTTTTGCAAGTAATTTTTTCCAGATTCTATAGCTGGCCTATGGGTCCCAGCATCTGTGTTCAGGCAAGAAATAAACAACATCAGGTGAGAGAGAGAAGAAGGCCCATGGTCCTCCTAATTGTCCTATAAATATTACCTAGAAAACTGTTTTGTCATCTCTTTGTGATCTCTTATGTCATCAAATTCAATCAAAAGGTTGTGAAAGATTGAGCAACAAAATATTTTGTTTCAATACATTTGCAATATTTTCTTAATTTAGCCATTGGAAGATATCATTTCTAATCTATGTGATGCGTACAACATCTAATGTTTTTATTATTTTACATTCTTTTTAGATTTACATTTCTAATCTTTTTACTGACTTCTGCAAGACCCCAATACAGAGTGAAAATGTCCCTAATCTTATTTCTGAGTTATTTTCAGATATAAACAGATTGAAAAAAAAAAATCATATAATTATATTGCACATGAATTAGGAATGGATTAAACTCTGAGAATCTGTTCAAGTTGATGCACTAACAACTGACATTTTCTTAGTGATTGATTTATATTAACCACTTGCAAAACTAAACTGAAAAGAAATGTATAACTGTTCGTAGATAGTAGGGGTTGAATTCATCTCTTGTGTTTATGGTCACTAAAGGATGAATATCTTCAGGTAACTGGCTAATGATGAATAGCAACTGTTATCAAAGGGGGTTATGCAGGAAATGTTTGGAGTGGCTCAAAAAAGAGAAAATAGAGAAGGCTCAAAAAATAGAGGAGGAAGAGAAAAGATGCTCCATAAACCCCTATCAAGGACTAGGCCATAAAGGATTATTTACCCACACACATACATGCCTTTTAGTTAACTCCTGGTACCTGCCTCAGATCAAATATAGTTACTCCTGCCTTAGGCTGGAATATCTCTGGAAGGCCCTATGTCACAGCGATACAGCTTCTATTATGGTGTATGGGAGCAATTTTCACACTTTTTATCCTCATGTCAATAAGTGTGAAACTAGTGTAAAGAAAAAAAATAGCATGTCTTTATGCTCTTATATTCTATGAGAAGAAAATATGAAGATAAACTCTTCTGCTATTTAATCAGTAACTACACTTTCTTATGACTGAAGCTGCTTTAAAAGAGACAGTACCACTTTCTCCTCAGGAGATCATGGCAATCACCATTTTTAAAGCATATGACCAAACCCTGCATCTCCCACAACACTAGAAAAGTAGCCTATCACTATATTCTACCTCATATTACACTCCCCTTCTTAGTCCATGTGCAGTTATGCTTGTTCATGGGATTGCACCAGGAATGGAATTGGGTAGACTAGACTTATGGTCCTTATCTGCCATCATATTCCATGTTTCTGTGTATCACAGAGAGGCATAACATAGCATAAAGGAGTTGATGATGCTTCTGGTATATTGGTGGAATCTTATCTGGTTATTTCCCATTCTGGAGGCCATACCTCTGAAAATATACAGAGTAGAGGATGTCCAGAAAATGGCAACTAAATAGGTGTAGGGTCTGATTCAAAGTGTTATGTGATGAGACTTAAAGATTTTAATATATATATATATATATATATATATCCAAGAAGAGGGGAAGAACAGAGGAATTATGATAATAGACATTCAAATATCTTAAACAAATAGTGTAGAAGAAGCAAATCTTTTCTAATAGAAAGGACATTCTAGATAAAGAGAACAGACAGAGGCTCATGACTCAGGAATAACCATAGAAAATATAATCTTCATGAAAAGGGTAGTTATATGCATGGTAATAGCCACCCAGTGGATGTGGTGGAGACAAAACAGTGATAGAATTCAAGAAAACATGGGATAAGCACAGAGGATGTGTAATTTGAGTGATATTTTGTTTCACCTTGTTAATTTGGTAATCTTTGTCATTTATATGTCGTAATTATTTAAGTGATCTCTTTGATTGTAAACCACTGTGACCATTTTTGCAAGCACGCAGTAGAGAAATAGTTTTAAATAAACAGATGTAAAAGAGTGAAAGGAAAGACAGAGATCAGAGGGAGCCTAAGACATTGCCCCTGCAATTAAATTGGCCAGACTGGATGGGCCTTGCAGTCCTTGATTGTTTGTTTCTATATGTTTCTAATTTCTCTTAGGAAAGTGAGGATGAGGACCCTTCATGGCTTGTACTTTAGAGTCTCAGGTTGTACATTTTCCAGAATTATCCTTGAATCTTCTAGAGTCAGAGTCAACCTCCAAGACACTGCTGTAAGCAAGTCGGGTAAAACTCACAAAGAAATTGCAATAATTAAGAATATCAGATTCTGAAATTGATTCCATAAGAAAAGAACATAAAAAATGTCATACTAGGTCAGACTAAGAGTCAATCAAGCTCAGCATCATATTTCCAACAGTGGCCACTGGCCAATCCAGGTTACAAGTACCTGACAAGTACCGAAACAGTAAATAAGTTCCATTCTACTAATGACAGTAATATGTAGTGGCTATTAAGAACATAAGAACATAAGAAAATGTCATACTGGGCCAGACCAAGGGTCCATCAAGCCCAGCATCCTGTTTCTAACAGTGGCCAATCCAGGGCATAAGAACCTGGCAAGTACCCAAAAATTAAGTCTATTCCATGTTACCATTGCTAATGGCTGTGGCTATTCTCTAAGTGAACTTAATAGCAGGTAATGGACTTCTCCTCCAAGAACTTATCCAATCCTTTTTTAAACACAGCTATACTAACTGCACTAACCACACCCTCTGGCAACAAATTCCAGAGTTTAATTGTGCGTTGAGTAAAAAAGAACTTTATCCGATTAGTTTAAAATGTGCCCCATGCTAACTTCATGGAGTGCCCCCTAGTCTTTCTACTATCTGAAAGAGTAAATAATCAATTCACATCTACCCGTTCTAGACCTCTCATAATTTTAAACATCTCTATCATATCCCCCCTGAGCCGTCTCTTCTCCAAGCTGAAAAGTCCTAACCTCTTTAGTCTTTCCTCATAGGGGAGCTGTTCATTCCCCTTATCATTTTGGTAGCCTTTCTCTGTACCTTCTCCATCGCAATTATATCTTTTTTGAGAAGCGGCGACCAGAATTGTACACAGTATTCAAGATGCAGTCTCACCATGGAGCGATACAGAGGCATTATGACATTTTCCATTTTATTCACCATTCCCTTTCTAATAATTCCCAACATTCTGTTTGCTTTTTTGACTGCCGCAGCACACTGAATCGACGATTTTCAATGTGTTATCCACTATGATGCCTAGATCTCTCTTTTAGGTTGTAGCACCTAATATGGAACCCAACATTGTGTAATTATAGCATGGGTTATTTTTCCCTATATGCATCACCTTGCACTTATCCACATTAAATTTCATCTGCCATTTGGATGCCCAATTTTCCAGTCTCACAAGGTCTTCCTGCAATTTATCACAATCTGCTTGTGATTTAACTACTCTGAACAATTTTGTGTCATCTGCAAATTTGATTATCTCACTGGTCGTATTTATTTCCAGATCATTTATAAATATATTGAAAAGTAAGGGTCCCAATACAGATCCCTGAGGCACTCCACTGTCCACTCCATTCCACTGAGAAAATTGTCCATTTAATCCTACTCTCTGTTTCCTGTCTTTTAGCCAGTTTGCAATCCACGAAAGGACATTGCCACCTATCCCATGACTTTTTACTTTTCCTAGAAGCCTCTCATGAGGAACTTTGTCAAACGCCTTCTGAAAATCCAAGTATACTACATCTATCGGTTCACCTTTATCCACATGTTTATTAACTCCTTCAAAAAAGTGAAGCAGATTTGTGAGGCAAGACTTGCCCTGGGTAAAGCCATGCTGACTTTGTTCCATTAAACCATGTATTTCTATATGTTCTGTGATTTTGATGTTTAGAACATTTTCCACTATTTTTCCTGGCACTGAAGTCAGGCTAACCGATCTGTAGATTCCCGGATCGCCCCTGGAGCCCTTTTTAAATATTGGGGTTACATTTGCTATCCTCCAGTCTTCAGGTACAATGGATGATTTTAATGATAGGTTACAAATGTTTACTAATAGGTCTGAAATTTCATTTTTTAGTTCCTTCAGAACTCTGGGGTGTATACCATCCGGTCCAGGTGATTTACTACTCTTCAGTTTGTCAATTAGGACTACCACATCTTCTAGGTTCACCGCAATTTGATTCAGTCCATCTGTATCATTACCCATAAAACCTTCTACATTACGGGTACCTCCCCAACATCCTCTTCAGGAAACACCGAAGCAATGAAATCATTTAGTCTTTCTGCGATGGCCTTATCTTCTCTAAGTGTCTCTCTAACCCCTCGATCATCTAACGGTCCAACTGACTCCCTCACAGGCTTTCTGCTTTGGATATATTTAAAAACGTTTTTACTGTGAGTTTTTGCCTCTACAGCCAACTTATTTTCAAATTCTCTCTTAGCCTGTCTTATCAATGTCTTACATTTAACTAGCCCACTTTTATGCTTTATCCTATTTTCTTCTGTTGGATCCTTCTTCCAATTTTTGAATGAAGATCTTTTGGCTAAAATAGCTTAAAATGCTTAAAATGTTTCTGGTCCCCTTGTTTTGTTAGAATCACTTTATGGTGTAGACTTTGAGGCCTTTCCTTGGTTCACTGCTTTTTTCTTTTCTCATCAGAAAATCCTTTTTTAAAATGTTTTTTTTTCCAATAATTCTGATAGAGTTAGCCTAATAATTGTTTTGTGTATGCTTAAATAAAGAAAAATGGTGATTGAAAGTGACAAATATGTTTTACTTCTTGCCTTTAATTTGAAGTGATGTCACACTTCTGCATCCTTGGCAAAATTCCAATGCTGGTGAAAACAAAAGAGCAATTCTGAATATCTGAAAAGGTATGAGGATGAAAACATTGGGAGGCTGGTTTACAGCTTGTGGGGTACAGGAGGGATTATTTTGCAAGGGGCAGCAATAACAACTGATGTACAGTCAGGAAAGGAGTAGACTTCAATCTGTTGCATCAAATGCTTACATAGCTGTATCTGTGTGTCTGACTGCATGGCCATGTGTGCTTTTTCAAGCTGTCGGTTTGTAATACTGGTTCACCTTACAATATGACTGCATTTTGCATTCCATATAATTATTTAATAGCATTTATCAATCACTTTACTGATTTAAAGTCTCCCATAGAGATGTGAAGCCAGTTGAGTTGTCATACAGTAAAAGTAACTAAGTTACTAGGATATACTACTAGTTACTAGAGATGTGAATCATGTGATCGATCGTCTTAACGATCAATTTCGGCTGGGAGGGGGAGGGAATCGGATCGTCGCCGTTTGGGTTTTTTAAATATCGTGAAAATCGTGAAAATCGTGAAAATCGAAAATTGGCACACTAAAACATCCCTAAAACCCACCCCGACCCTTTAAAATAAATCCCCCACCCTCCCGAACCCCCCCCAAAATGCCTTAAATTACCTGGGGTCCAGTGGGGGGGTTCCACTCCCTAGCATTGTCCCCCGATTTACGATTTTTGACGATAAATCGGGGGAATTGTTATTGTATCGCGGCTCTAACGATTTTTGACGATTTAAAATATATCGGACGATATTTTAAATCGTCAAAAAATGATTCACATCCCTACTAGTTACTGTGTTATTCTGTATCTAGTGATTTGATTTCTGTTTTCCCTCAGCTCATGTTTCCTTCATTACTGTCTCTTGCCTAGGTCACTTTCATCAATTTTCTGCTTTCGGTTCCTTCTCTTTTAAGTGTGGTATTTAAGAAGCACATTGTATTTAGTAAGGTAATGTTTAAGTATTTGTCAACTTATGCTGTTTTTTTTCTCTTTTTTTTTCAGTCACACAGTCTTCTTTCCTATGGTTTTAGGAGCATGAGAGCTACTGTAGTTTAAATTATAGCTGCCCCAACCAGTCTAATGAGCTGCTATAAATTAAATGCAACTTCAGCAGGTCACAATCAGTTTTAGAATGACTTGCTGATATTGTGGCTATAGAAAGATGCAGGATTAGCAGAAGGAAGAGCAGTCATCTCAGCCTACCTAGCCACAGCACCAGTCAAAAATAAATTACAGTCACATCCTACTTCACTGACTATCCCATGAGCTAGCAGAGAAAAGCATATATTTAAATGTTTTTTACTTTCATTTTTTCTCTTTACATTTTTTAAAATGTGTTAATATATTTAGAATGTGTTATCAATTTCAGTATAATAGTCCTCAAGGGCCATAACCCAGTTGAGTTTTCAGGATTTCCACTACTGTAGAGGTTTATGAACCAAGAAAGCTAGGCCTGTGACTCCCATGAAACACCCAGGCACAGATTCCTGTGATGCCTGTGAGACACAGGCCCAGAATCCTTTGTCCACAGATTTCCACACCACTGTAGAAGTCACTGCATCAAGGATGCAGGGCCTGTCATGGTTGGTCCAGGCCTGTATCCTTAGTTCAGAGATTTGTAAAACCATGACAGACCCTGCATCCTTGATCAAGGGATTTACAAGAGCAGTCTTACAAATCTCTAGATGAAGAATACAGGTCCACTATGTGGCAGCCACTGGAAACAGAAGAAAGCTGGGAGAAAGTCATCAGTAGTTCATCATGGCAGTTGACTCTGGGCTAGTCATTGGTGGTATGGCGTGGGACTGGGATGGGTCCAGATGGAGTTAATGATGGTCCAGCATAGGATCAGGTATAGAAAAAGTCATGGTGGGAGTCAGTGTGATAGGAATTTGTCTCAAGAATAAAGCTTGTGTTTGTGGCCAACACCTCTGGCTCTGCATGGAGGGCTGCTGCACTCCATGGCTTCTGAGGAAGATGTGCTTACTTCTTGGGCAACATGAGCCTGGTCATATGATTCAGTGTCTCTCTACATCCCATAAAGTAGAATCAAGTCCACATAGGACACCAGCAATGTCATCAGATGTATACGGAATACAATCCAATATCACATTGGCTGCAGCTATACTCTCCCTCACTGACATTCTGGCATCTCTATGCATTCAGCACATTTCCTTTCACATGCTCTCCATCTCTGTATGCATTGTCCTCCATCCGGTCATCACACTGGTTTCCATGAGTTCCCGCCTTGCAATCAGTTCCACTTCAAGCTGCTCTGCTATCACATCCATGGAGGAGGGTGAAGCGTCTATCAGTGGGACAGTGCCATCATTTGCAGGCCCACTACCAGCCTCAGCATCACCTGGAGACCCACCATCCACACAAGTGCCAGGTGTCACTGGTACATCTGAGATGTCAGGCCATGATGTGTCTGGCCTCTTGAAGTGCAGCTTGACCAACTGACTGTCCTCTTGTGTGGCTGCTGGTGACTCATTTATCAACTGCACAGTTATGGTTGGTTCTTCTGTTCCCATAGGTACATCCTGGACTTGGTTCTCTTCAGCCATGACAGGCCCCTCTATGGCAGGTGCCTCTATCTACATTATACAATAAGCACCTCCTTCCACAGTGTCCAAATCCATGCCCCCAGTATAGACACCTGTCATATAGTTCCACTGCAGAATCACTCAGACCAAGTCTTCTGCTGGCATCAGCTGTATTTCACATGGCAGTTAATAAACTTGTGGATAAAGGTGAACCGGTAGTTATAGTATACTTGGACTTTCAGAAGGCATTTGACAAAGTTCCTCATGAGAGGCTTCTAGGAAAAGTAAAAAGTCATGGGATAGGTGGCGATGTCCTTTCGTGGATTGCAAACTGGCTAAAAGACAGGAAACAGAGAGTAGGAATAAATGGGCAATTTTCTCAGTGGAAGGGAGTGGACAGTGGAGTGCCTCAGGGATCTGTATTGGGACCCTTACTGTTCAATATATTTATAAATGATCTGGAAAGAAATATGACGAGTGAGATAATCAAATTTGCAGATGACACAAAATTGTTCAGAGTAGTTAAATCACAAGCAGATTATGATAAATTGCAGGAAGACCTTGTGAGACTGGAAAATTGGGCATCCAAATGGCAGATGAAATTTAATGTGGATAAGTGCAAGGTGATGCATATAGGGAAAAATAACCCATGCTATAATTACACAATGTTGGGTTCCATATTAGGTGCTACAACCCAAGAAAGAGATCTAGGTGTCATAGTGGATAACACATTGAAATTGTCGGTGCAGTGTGCTGCGGCAGTCAAAAAAGCAAACAGAATGTTGGGAATTATTAGAAAAGGAATGATGAATAAAATGGAAAATGTCATAATGCCTCTGTATCGCTCCATGGTGAGACCGCACCTTGAATACTGTGTACAATTCTGGTCGCCGCATCTCAAAAAAGATATAATTGCGATGGAGAAGGTACAGAGAAGGGCTACCAAAATGATAAAGGGAATGGAACAACTCCCCTATGAGGAAAGACTAAAGAGGTTAGGACTTTTCAGCTTGGAGAAGAGACGACTGAGGGGGGATATGATAGAGGTGTTTAAAATCATGAGAAGTCTACAATGGGTAGATGTGAATCGGTTATTTACTCTTTCGGATAGTAGAAAGACTAGGGGGCACTCCATGAAGTTAGCATGGGGTACATTTAAAACTAATCGGAGAAAGTTCTTTTTTACTCAATGCACAATTAAACTCTGGAATTTGTTGCCAGAGAATGTGGTTCGTGCAGCTAGTATAGCTGTGTTTAAAAAAGGATTGGATAAGTTCTTGGAGGAGAAGTCCATTATCTGCTATTAAGTTCACTTAGAGAATAGCCACTGCCATTAGCAATGGTTACATGGAATAGACTTAGTTTTTGGGTACTTGCCAGGTTCTTATGGCCTGGATTGGCCACTGTTGGAAACAGGATGCTGGGCTTGATGGACCCTTGGTCTGACCCAGTATGGCATTTTCTTATGTTCTTATGTTCTTCCCATCTAGCACAAGGACTGCTCAATCTATGCCAGCTTGAGTTTGACATCCTCCCTGGTGTCCCATCAATGGTGCTTGATTTGGTCCACTGTCCTGGTGGTCACCAACAGGCCACTGACATCATTTGCGATGCTCTCCCAGATCTTCCTCTTCACCTTGGTGGATGTCTTCTTACCAAAGAGTATGCTTTTCACAGAGCCAGTACCAGATCCTTCTTCCAAGAAGTGCACATCATGCTGATGCCACTTCTCCTTCAGCTCTTGGCTGCTGGTTCCTGCTTGTTTGTCACTATCTGATGAGTGATGTGGATCCCTACCTTCTTGGGCACAACTCCTGGCTCCTCCTACGTTCCCCCTCCTCTAACATGTTCATCCACTTTGTTTTCCTCCCCCTTCTACCTCATGCATATCCCTCTCCTCCCATCTCATCTCCACTCCCTGGCTACACTCAACCAACTCGCTCACCACACTTCAGCTATTCTCTTCTCATCACCTCTCATCTACCAGTCACACTCATACTTTCCCCCCATATTCTCACTACAGCCATGAATACCCACTCTGCTCTTTCAGGAACCTAAACAAGCAGACAAAGTCAAACAGACAATTAGAGACCAAAATCCTGATGCACTCAAACACTCAATAACATAGACAAAAGACAAAATAATGGGATACAGCAAGGGAAAAACAAATAGCACAAACACACCACTCCTCAATTGCAAAAGAATAACTAAAAACACCAACTCCAACCAACTCCTAACAATACCCACACATGGCCCTGGAAGGAGCTGCTTTTTATTCCCCTGCAAGGAGGAGTGTCCCAGGATATTGATTGATATCTGTGCATTAGCAACCACACTACAGTTTGAAGCATTTCACTTTTACCAGCCAATAAGGAAATCTGCAGTATTTTTTAAATTAGAGCTGTTTTTTACACCTGTTTTTCCCGTGCTTTTCTGCATTGAGGCTTTAACGTGTTTTTTACCTACCATGGATTTTTAACAAGGGACTCATTTGCATACCATTATGTTACTACATCCAGCAGAACTGCTAGTTTTTATTGCATGTGGTATTAAAAATTGGAGTTCGAAAATAACACCGGTTTTGGCATGGGTTTTATTTCATCGGTCCCAATATGAAAGGGACCTATATTCATACAATGGCAGCAGGTCATGCAAATGGATCTTATGCATATTCATTGTGAAATCCTGAAAGCTACACTGGGTTGCAGCTGTTGAGCAAAGAGTTTGTGTGTCTCTGCTGTATAACCTGTTTATATGTATTTAGGTGAATCAGTGTTGGCTAGCATGTCTTATGGCTTAATAATTCTGTAATATTTTATGAAAGTTGTTATTCTGTCCCCACCCCATGATGCGAGTCGCGGAGTCGTGGTTGCTTCTCAAGGGAGATTGTGAGCCCTTGGATCATAGCAAGGCTCAGAGAAGAGCCCCAAGACACATCATGAGAGGTGAGCGAGTACAAGCATGGGCGAAGCAGGAACGAGGATGGACTGAAGACAAGGCAAGGAATAACTGGAACAGGAGCAAGGCAGGCTCAGCCCTCCACTGGACCTACATGCACCAATTAGACCCAGCAATGTAATGCTGGTCTCGAGAGTAGCCTTCCGGCCACTCGATAGCCCTTCCGGACCCGCCGCTTGAGAATGACGAGTGCATGAGGCCAGATGGAGGCTGAGGGCAGGAACAAGAAGACTCAGACGTAGACTTGGATACTTGGAGGACTCAGACAAGGATTCAGGTTGCTCAGAAGACTCAGACAAGGATTCAGTTTACTAGGAGGTCTCAGACGAGGATTCAGGAGAAAGTACTGGGTGAGATTTGCATCGCAGCGCGTCCTACACAGCCGTCCATGGCTGGTCGCGGACCACGTCAAAAGTGAAGCAAACTCCAGATGAGGCAGGGGGACTTGAAGCCAGGACATGATGAAGATTCAGAGTGGCCTGCACCGAGGTGCGCCCTACACAGCTGCCTGTGGCTGGTCGTGGACCACGGTTCTGGCACAGTCTTAGGCATGGATGGAAGCAGGTACAAGGAACTCCGAAGACCGGGACAGGATTCAAGATTCAGGATTCAGAAGCTGGCATTAAAAACAGGAGTCTTCCAGAGGCTTGCGCTGCTGATGATAGGAAGACCTTATACCATGAGGCGCCCTACACAGCCCCCCATGGGCTGGTCACAGACCACAACAGTGGCACGCCAGAAAAGGTGAACAGACAAGGGACCTGGGAACTGAACGATGAGCTGAAGATGAGAAGAATGGAGTAAGGACAGGAACATTGGACACCAGGAACGTGGAACATGGTACCTCTGGACACGGAACATCAGGACATCTGGACACAGAACATCTGGACATCAGGACATCAGGAGAACTGGTCATCTGGAACATCAGGAACACAAAACAAGCGACGAGGGAGCTCCAACAAGGGATGAGACCAGGATCATCAAGGTGAAGAAGTTCAGGAACACGAAGAACATGGAATGAAAATCCATCAAGGTACAGGAAGACCACAGAGGACCTGTACCAGAAGAAAGACCACAGACGCTTGAAGACCGGATCCGAAGGCCCTGAGGGAATGCAGCAGAGCCCTTTTATAGGGCTGATCCAGGAACACAGACATGATATCCTTTGGGGCCGTAGGCTTTTTCCACTGCTGGGCCTTTAAGACAGCAAGAGAGGCGCACGCCCATGCCTATGGGATGTCCAGAGGGAAGGCTGGATCAGCGACATTCCTGCTGCATGGGAGGCCAGGAGGATAGGACAGTGGCTTCCCTGCTGCTCAAGCAGAGGACCCCGGCAGTGGCTCAGGGCCATGAAGGCAGAGTGACTGCGGCACACAGCCGTGAAGAGGTGGAGTCCCAGTGGTGGCGCTATGCTGCAAAAGTGAAGGAACGGTGGCAGCATCAGGCCGGCGTCTGGTGAGTGAGGAGTCTGTCCACAGGATGGGGTCCATGGGCAGGAGCATAACACCCCCTTATAGTTATTCTTTCTGCAAGTGCTAGATACTTGATGGATTTCCTCATTTTCCATCTAATGGACCTCAGATCTCAGAGGTCAAATTGATTTTCAGGGTATTATATTAAGCATATACAGAGCAAAAGATGTAGTAATAACTTTAAATATTTTAATAATCCAAATGTATAGGTATCTGTTGCTATGGTCACTCCTGTCCACCAGGGTTGTAGGGGGGGGGGGGGGGTTGACAGCTGTTGGTCCCTTTTATGCTCTTCCAACCAGCTACAACTGATATTGGGTACAGTGGTGCTCCCAGCCAGTCTGCCGATTTATCTCATACATATTCATTAGTGATAGCCTGAAACCCAGATTGTCAACAGAAGTGCTGAGGACAGGTTTTAACGAAACTGATTTCTAAATGTAAAACATTTTTGCACTTTTTTGTGTCTGGTCTGAAAGAAATTCTCCTTGGGATCAAAATATATAAACGTTTTCTTTAGTTATCCCGGAATCATTGTTGAGTACTGGCCTGATTGTAAAAAAATATTAACTATTGCCTTGCATTTGCCTCCTCATCTTATATTTGTCTTTGGAGTTATTTTTTTTTTTTCTATTTGACTGCTGGAACATTATAATGAAACACTAACAAAAAGCACAGGAAGCAAAATCACATTTTATATTTTTAGTGCCAGGGAGAATAACTTTCAAATCTATTCACAGTATTGGATTTGCACATAAGTGGACACAAGGAGATTTATCCTAGTAGTTTATAAACTGTGCAGTGGGTTGCTGCACAGATTATAAAATACAGCATGGTTCTTCTCTGAACATATGAATGTATGTTTCAATACAAGTGAATATCTGAAATGCAATGAAAGCACTTACTTTTTTCTACCTCTTTTATATACATATGTGTCTATATTTTATGTGTGAAAAAATATAACATGTATGTATAAAAATCCTGATTTATATATGAAGATAGTTACATATTAGGAATGTGAAGACATAAAAAAATGTATTTCATTTTTTTGTGGGGGTTCCCTCATGAATTTTTTTGTGTATAATGTTTATTTGCTTTCTGTAGTTTTTAAAAAACAAAATAATCATTACAGCCCCTCAAAAACAGAAACAGGGACCCCCGAGGCTCCTGTTCCCCCATCTGGAAAAATGCTGGGACCAGGTTTCTCCTCGGCCCCCATTTACCCACTATGGGGGAGGATCCTCAGATGAGGCCTAGCCTGGGCCTTGCATAGAGCCTAGGCTGAGGTCGCAGTAACCTACAGTGGCCTAGGCCTATGGAAGACCAAGGCTTTGGCAAGGCCCTAGGCGTCAAAACCAGGCCTCGGTCCCAACACCTATGCTCAGTCCAAGACCTTGGCCTTACATAGGCCTAGGCCACGAAAGGTCTCCATGACCTCGGCCTAGGTCCTTCACTAGGTCCAGGTGTGAAGGCCTGACCCAGCATCTGAGGCCAGGGCCCAGGCCCAGGTCCGATGCCACAGCCTGGCCTGGAGGTCAGGTACTGACACCTGGGCCTCAACCCAAACACTGAGACTAAAACACTGGGCCTCAGCCTAGGCCAGGGCCCAGGCCCAGTCCTGATGCCACAGCCTGACCAGGATCCTTGGGCCTCAGTGTGGACCCAGGCCCAATGCCAGAGCCTGATCCAGATGCTGGGTCCCAAGCCTAGGCCTTGAAGGTCCTATTCACAGGATTTCTTTCTTCAATCGTCTTTCTTCAAATGGCAGTGTCCACTGAGGGACATGTCAGAGTTAATTAAATCTGGCACATCATCCCCAGTGGAGGGAACCATTTGAATATATGGCAATATGGCAAACTGCAATCCACCAAAATGGTGCCCTCCCCTTTGAAGGATGCACCAGAGTTAATTAATTACTTAGGGCTAGATTTTAAAAAAAGAATGCCCACACGTACTTTTGTTCACGCACCAGGCGCAAACAAGAGTACAACGGATTTTAATAGATACGCGCGTAAACGCACGTATCTTTTAAAATCTGGGGTCGGCGCACGCAAGGCTGTGCAAAATCGGCAGCCTGTGCGTGCCGAGCCGTGCAGCCTGCCTCCGTTCCCTCTGAGGCCGTACCGAAATTGGAGTGGCCTCGAAGGTAACTTTCCTTCCACTCCCCCAGAGCTTCCCCTCCTAACCCACCCCCCCAGCCCTATCTAAACCTCCCTTACCTTTGTTAGAAAAGTTACGCCTGCCCGAGGCAGACGTAACTCGCGGGCGCCGGCCGTGCAATTCCCCGGCCCAAGAGCAGTTTCGGAGGCCTTGGCCATGCCCCCGAAATGCCCCTGGGCCGGAACCATGCCGGTGGCCCCGCCTCCGGGTGACGTGCCGCCATGACACGCCCCCGACACGCCCTCAGGAAAGCCCCAGGACTTACACGCATCCTGGGGCTTGTGCGCGACACCGAGCCTATTCAACATAGGCTCAGCGCGCGCAGGGGGAACTTGGGGCAGGTTTTCTGGGGATACGCGTGTATCTTACGCACATACCCCTTTGGAAATCTGCCCCTTAGTGTCCGGACATGCGGTGACTCTATGGTGATTCAAGTAAGTTGTGATATTTTCATACCGGTTGAAAAGGTTTGGAGAAGACTGATTGGTAGGCTTATTGTTGATATATATATTTCAGAAACTCGTTCGTGATAGAAAAGCATATGGTCAAAATTAAGAAATGATATAAGATTTCCTCTGAAGAAGCCCGATGAGGGTGAAACAAGGAGCCTTGTTGGGTGAACTACTTTAATAATTCCAGTGGAAAGCACAGGGACATCATTGGAACAAGGAAATTGGAGAATATATATTTAGAAGGGAATTGTTTTGCCAATTAAAAGATATAGACCATTGGGTGATATACATAGACCATCGGGGTGGGTGGTGTCATATTTTATGGGGAGTGGGACTTTTAGAGGAGTGAGTGATGAGTGAATGTGATTATGTGATATTAGTGGGTTAGGGTTGAGGGTATGGGTTATTATCATTGAGGGCAGGTTCGGACATTTTGTACAATAAATTTATTATAATACATAATTTGAAGGTGAGGGTATATGTATATGGTGATATGTACTGTCTGATATGATGTTGTTATAAGACTGTGTATGTAAAGTTTATTTATGTATGATGAAAAGTACAATACAATAAATTGTTTACTGTTTTTGAAATTAAATAATAGATATGACAAATTTTATTAACTAGAATATGTTTATACAGTATATGTGATAAAAAATAAGTGTTATTAGTTACATGATTCCCTGTTGTGTTGTGTTGGGTATTGTGGTTATTGGGGGATCTGTGAGTTCTCTCATAGTTGTTGTGCCAGCTGGAGCAGATGCTGCCATTTGAAGAAGGAAGATAGTAGAAAGAAGACTATGAAGAGTATGGACAAGGCCTGGGCCTGTCCCTGAGGCTGGGTCCCAGGCATCAACACCCAGTCTCTGGACTTGACCCCAGCATCTGGCCATGCCCCGGGACCTGATCTGAACTAAAGCCCAGACATCAAGACCTGTCCTTCGGGTCAGGCCTCAGTGTCAGGTTTGTGTCCAGGGTGAAGCCCAGGCATCAGGACTTGATCTCTGGACTGGACCTCAGTGTCTGGCTTGGGTCGGGCCCTGGCCTTAGCCAAGACCCAGCCATCAGGACTAGGCAAGAATGTGACATCAGATTTGTTAAGTTTGGGGGATAGTTGGGAAATTTCCTGGGCCTAGGCCTTTTCTCGGGTATTGGCTAACGCCCCTGCATTGGGCCCGAGCCTAGGCCGAGACCCTAACATTGCATTAGGGCATAGGCCATGGCCCCTTTTTTGGGCTGCAGCCTATGCCTAGGTGAGGTCCAAGCCTTGGGCCTAGCCTTATGCTGAGGCACCCGAGTCATGCCCAGATGTAGACTGGGACTCTTGTTTTGGGTATTGGCCTATTTCCTAGGCAAGGCCTAGATCCCACCTAGATTTTTTAAAATAGTTTTCAAAATGAAATGAGATTCTGATGAAAATTTGGCAGAATTTAACTTATTCCATTTTGAAAGCAACCCAAATCAAAATAGGTTATTTTGTCTTATTTCCTATTTCATTTCTCTGAAATGTCTACCCTTTGAATATATTAAAATATGCTCACATATTTGAATTCATCATTTTGCTGATACATCTACCATTTCGCCCAGTCCATCTCCTTTTCCCTTGGACCATCTTGCACTTCTCAATGAACTCCCCCCAGTTCACCCAAAACCCTCACCCAAAAATAGCAGTCCAGTTTCACCTGCCCAATCCAGCGGTCCAGTTTCACCTGCCCAATTTAATTAGCAGGTTTAAAATTGCTCAAAAGGTTGGCTAATATATTTGCATAAAGTTATTATAAAATATCAACTTCCACAAGTACCTCTTGACTCTGCTCCAGAATACCCCTAGAATGCTTCTCTTCTGTGCTGGATAATGTGTGCATGAAACAAAAAATATGTGCATAATTTTGATGTTTATAAAATAGAATGTATGGAACTACAGACTAATTATGCATGTATAATGCCAATTTTATACGTTACATTTATTCAATAGGTTCTCATATTCTCAGCAAGCTTTGTTTATATGGCAATATTTTAGTTAACATACATTTGATGAGTTAGGATAGTATGTGCATGGAAATAAGTAAATATTAAGTAATTTCAAATTATATATAAATAGAGGTAGATACTGACATAGATATCCAGGAAAATTCACTGCTGTCAAAAAAGTACAACTGGTGCAGTGAACAAATTCCTAGTAATTTATATAGATGAATACAAATTAGTCTAAACAGCCAACATTTAGGGGTAAAGTTAAGACTGGCAGAATAAGGGCAAAGCCTGTGGGTACTTTTGATGTGCAGAATTTGTTCCAGTTTTCAAAGTGAAAAGACATGCATTCTTTCACTTTGAAAATTATCCAAGGAAAACTACCCATATAAATGTGCGCTTGATAATTTGGGAGTTTCCTGGAGCGAAAATAAATGCATACTTTTGAAAACTAAGAAGTAGATGTATAGTTCCAAACTTCTCACCATCTCTGCCCACAAGAATGCCCCTTGTACTGTGAACCTATGCATGCCGAGGCAGGCGCTGCAGCTGGAAGTTTAGTTGCATATAGGGAGGGCAATTTAAAAAATAAACCAACCCCTAACAGTAGGTATTAGGGATGTGAATCGTTTTTCAACGATTAAAATTATCGTCCGATAATGTTAATATCGTCTTAAATCGTTATAGAACACGATACAATAGAAATTCTAACGATTTATCGTTAAAAATCGTTAAATCGTGTTAGTGCGCACTAACGGGAGTTAGTGCGCACTAAGTTGTGCGCACTAACTCCCGTTAGTGCGCACTAACTGAAAATGATACAAATAAACACTTTCCAGGTCACTGAAGGTCAGTTAGGAATGAATATGTGTTCCTATTGGCTGGCTGCCCTCTTATCTATTGATGTTACCAAGGTTACCACTGAGGTGATGGTTGGGGGGATGGGAAATGGAACTGGAAACTAACGAACACCAACAGAAAATGAAACAAAGTGTTCACACTTCCCAGGTCAGTAAAGGTCACTTAGGAATGAATATGTATTCCTATTGGCTGGCTGTGCTCTTATCTATTGATGTTACCAAGGCTAACACTAAGGTAATGGTTGGGGGGATGTGAAATGGAAACAGTTGGAAGCTTGACAAAAAAAGTAATGTAATGATCAGCACTCACGTGACTAGAACTTGTTTGTTTATTATTTTTGTTAGCAGGCACCTGAAATGCTAGTGCATGTTGAATTTGCCAATCACTGTGCATTTTAGAAAGGTGGTCCTGGCTGGAACTGTAAACAGTTCAAATATATGTAATTGATTGTTGGTAAGTGTAGATTTTAAGTGATTTTCCTGCACACAGTGCCCTAACCCTGGCACCAGGGGTGTTGTGATCTTCCTGCACACAGTGCCCTAACCCTGATACCAGTCTGAGACAGCTCCCTCCCTGCATTACTAGTGAGAGGCTGGCTTCACAGACAGGGGGGAGCTGCCTGACCCTCACTCCTGACTTCCCCCATGTCCCAGCTAGTGAATGGTGTGTGGGTGAGGGGGGGGGGGGGAGGATGGTGAAGTCTGAGACAGCTCCCTCCCTGCATTACTAGTGAGAGGCTGGCTTCACAGACAGGGGGGAGCTGCCTGACCCTCACTCCTGACTTCCCCCATGTCCCAGCTAGTGAATGGTGTGTGGGTGAGGGGGGGGGGGGGAGGAGGATGGTGAAGTCTGAGACAGCTCCCTCCCTGCATTACTAGTGAGAGGCTGGCTTCACAGACAGGGGGGAGCTGCCTGACCCTCACTCCTGACTTCCCCCATGTCCCAGCTAGTGAATGGTGTGTGGGTGAGGGGGGGGGAGGAGGATGGTGAAGTCTGAGACAGCTCCCTCCCTGCATTACTAGTGAGAGGCTGGCTTCACAGACAGGGGGGAGCTGCCTGACCCTCACTCCTCCGGGGTGATCTTCCTGCACACAGTGCCCTATCCCTGATACCAGGGGTGTTGTGATCTTCCTGCATGCAGTGCCCTATCCCTATTAATACCAGGAGTGTTGTGATCTTCCTGCACGCAGTGCCCTATCCCTAATACCAGTGGTGTTGTGATCTTCCTGCATGCAGTGCCCTATCCCTGATACCGGGATGTGTGCAAGAAGATCCCAACACCCCCGGTATCAGGAATAGGGCACTGTGTGCAGGAAGATCACAATACCCCTGGTATCAGGGTTAGGGCACAAGTTCTAGTCACATTGACTGATCACATTACTTGTTTTGTCAAGCTACCAACTGTTTCCATTTCCCATCCCCCATATACTGTCAGTGGGAAGCTTGGTAACATGAATAAATAAGAGGGCAGCCAATAGGAATACATATTCATTCCTAAACTGACCTTAACTGACCTGAAAAGTGTCAAATTGTATCATTTTCAGTTAGTGCGCACTAACTCTCCGTTAGTATCATTTTCAGTTAGTGCGCACTAACTCTCCGTTAGTGCGCACTAACTCGAGTTAGTGCGCACTAATCGGAAAAAACGATTTTTAACGATTTTTTAACTAAAAAATCGTGCCTAAAACGATTTTCTTGCCCTGCCACACGATTTCTATCGTTAAGACGATATGGAAAACGATTCACATCCCTAGTAGGTATAGTATAGTTTTATCTTTGGCAATGGCTTTGAACATGACCCTCTTTATGGGTAGTCATTTAATCTTTAAAGCATCAGTCAGTATTTGTTGTTTATTTTTAGGGAACTGGGCATCTTCTTGTGGCTAAGGCAGAGCTGAGGGGTGCTATAGCTTCTCCATAACCTTTACGGGGACGCCGCATGAAGGGCTGTGATAACTTCCCCCTCCCTCCCCTTAGGGAAAGGCTGCTCAAGGGCTGTTATAGTCTGCTTTTGAGGGGCAGGAGATTGTGAAAACCAATTTGTGTCATTCAGAGTGTCTTTGAAAAGCTCACCATGATATAAAAGTATATTCAGAGAATACCATTATCTTTCAGCATTACACTCTAGCCAGTAAGCCAGTCAGCCATGGATTTACAATGAACCATTTTAGAGTAGTTCAGATACATAATTACCTAAAAGGATTTTTCTTCTTCAATTTTTATTTCTTTACATGAATATAAATCTAAAGTCTTACCTCTTCAATGGTAAATCAATTGAATTATAGAAGCAAAGAGGTACAGCTTTGTAACACGGAATTGCAGGGCATGTATTTCAGTCATAGGATGGATACAGCTGATTTTTCCAATGATATCATAGAAGCTGCTGGCAACCTAGACATGAAGGAAGTCATTGCCCGGTAAGAGAACTACCAGTCTTGCGAGCTTTTCCAAAGAAAGTAGAGGGAGTGAGTGGAGGGTGGAAAATTACCATGTGGTTTACACACTGGAAAGAAGCTACTTGAAAGGCAAATGTTTTAATTTATGTCCAATAATTTTCAGTTTTGTTAGACTCTGCATGAGTGTAAATTTGTTCTGTGCCATTTCAAAATATATAGTTTTTCAGTATCACCAAGGCCTCATGTGGAACTAGGGCTTTTTTTGCTGTTATTATATTTTCTATAAAAGTACTGTCTAATGGGTCAACTGGTTTATAAATCTCTATAAATACAAAACATTTTGCCTCAAACTTCAGCTGCAGAACTGTACCTTCACCTCCTCATACTACCTCCAACTCCAAGAACCAAATGGGAATAATAAATATCTTAGAGGAGCATGCCACAACAATTATACATAGACAATACGTACTACTAGAAGATTCTCTCCTAGTCAAATTAATCTTTGATTTTATTGGTTCATGGCAAATATACGAAGCAAACCATACTACTAAAGCTCTTCTAGGACTGTTTTACAAGTATCTGGAAAATTCTCTTTTTACAGTACAAGCTGTTTAAGTCACTGACTTTAAGGGGTCGTGAAAATCTTTACATAAGAGGAATATTCTTTGCAATTATTATAAATTGTGTTAGGAATGGAGTAGCATTCTCATTTGTCTAACCTTCAGAATGTGTTTTCTGCAAGAGGACATAAAATTATGTGTTTTCCTTTTCTACTTTAAACATTCAATTTACAACAGACATGAAAATGGACAGTCTGAATACAAAACTCCAAAAATTATTTAAATCCAATAAATTTGCAGAGCTTATTGCATCTTCAGGTCAGTTTCACTGAAAACAGAATGCAAAGTAAAACTGAAATAAAAAAAATATCAAGATAGTAACACATACTAAAATGCAGATATATTACTTATTCATTTCGTAAACATGAAATTGTACACATTTGAACTTTCAATCAAGGTCCCAGGGAGATGTGAGAATAATTTTCAAACAACAATCAGGATGATACAGTAAGGTCATGCGGAAAACAGGTGATCAGTGTTGAGTGTCCACTTTCCTAACATGTGCCCAGCCACCTCTCCTGGTTCTGCAATACAGTATTTAAATGAGGGGTCACGCTAAAAAGGAGGCACAAGGGACAATAGCGCGCCCCTAGAGCCTCTGTAGCACCAGAAGCCCAGGAGAGGTGGCTGTCAGCGGGTTTAAAAATGGACATTCAATTTTAAGAGCGTCTGTTTTCCTAACTTGTGCACAGCCATGGGTTAACAAAATGGATGCTTGTAAAATTGAGCATCCATTTTCCTAACCTGACCGCAGTGGTATAAGTAGTTAACCTTTTTTTTTGTGAGTCTCTCTCTCTCTCCTCCTCCCCAAATGCCTGTCCAGAGACTTCTTAGTTTGTAATGCGAAAAATATTGTGGTGTTGTGTCTGTCAGTCTCAGACGGCTTTGACCTCCATGCCTCACCTTTCTTCCTTCTCTCTCCACAAGCCTTGGGAAGATGGCTGCTGCCGCGTCATCATGCCGCTCTCTCTGGCATCCCCGGAATGGTTATGGTGACGGTGTTCGCCATGTTTCTTCTGAGGGCCTCCTAGGGTGCATGCGCGAATGCCACCCACGTCTTTATCCACGTCATGGCGGGAACCTCGGGGGCGGCCCCTCCGAGTGACATCAACGCCATCCAGGTATTTAGCCTGCCCTTCGTTTGCTAACAAATTGAGTTAGCAAGGATTGGATTTGCCTCCGGTCTAAGCTGCTCTGCCGCTTCCTTGCTGCCGCTGGAAGTTCTCTCTGCCCTCTGGGGCCATTCACCTCTAACCTGGGTACCCATTCCTCGGGGGCCCTATGCTTTCTTTCAGGTGCCTATCTGGGATACTGGGTACTCGCTCCTCGAGGGCCTGCTCTCCCTTCCTTGGTGCCTGCAAACCAACTACTTCTGCCTGTCAGGATCTTCATCAAACACAGCTATCTATTCAGTGAGTAAATTAACCTTGTCAGCTTGTCTCACCTTCTGCTTCAGCACTGCAAGTATACATCTGGGACTCTCTCCTCTACCCAGCGCAGCTTACCATCATTGGAGTGTGGGATGGGTCTCCTCTGCTGAGGACCCTGGACTACTCTACTGGGTTACCTCACTGCTGCCACCCCCCTGGGCAGTACCACCAAGCTGTATAATAAACACGAATTCTCTGTGTCTGCGTGTATAGAGTCTAGCCTAGTGCGGTTCCTCATGGGGCTCCTCCCTGTGGAAGTGGCCATCTCCGCAGTACCCAAGAATCCACTCAAACACCTTGAAACCATAACAGATTGCTAACTCCATGGATTTGGCTCAGCTCACCCTTTGCAGGCCATTCCAGGCCTGGCCCAGCGAATCTCCGAACAACAGAATTTGTTGGATAACCTGACTGTTGCCTTTAACCAGCTACACGCACAGATGAATACACTGACTTCCGCAGGTAAGGAAGATACACCGCCTGAAGTGACGGTTAAGACTACAGTGCCTCTATCTGCTCCAACACGCTTCTCGGGTGAAGTGTGGAAATGTAGAGGATTTATCAATCAATGTTGCATGCACTTTTCTCTGCAACCTAACCATTTCCCTACAGCATACGCTGTAGGGAAATGGTTTTGTATCTGGCGGAAGAGTGCTGGCTTGGGCTCACCACTGTGGGAGTACAACGACCCTATGCTGAATGATCTTGCCGGGTTTCTTGAACTGTTCAAATCAGTATTCGATGACCCTGCCCGATATACTACAGCAGGATGCACTTTGGTTCATCTGAAATAAAGTAATAAACCTTTACCAGACTTCGCCATAGAATTCAAGACATTGGCTTCTGAATTACATTGGGACCCCAGATGCCTGAAGACCCTCTTCTTTGAAGGCCTGAACTCCCGCTTGAAGGATGAGTTGGCGGCTTGAGAGATGCCTGAGACCTTAGCAGAACTGATGAAGTTGGCAATAAGGATTGATCGCCGACTTCACGACAAGGTTTAAGAGGTCAAGAGCCCCAGAGGACCACCTCAGGGAGAGATTCGAGTCAAGTCTGTAGCCAGGCCTATACCTCCAGGTCCTGTTGCTGGTGAAGAAGAACCAATGCGATTGGGCCGCAGTCATTTGACTTCTAAAGAGAGACGAACTCGAAAAAGATTGGGACTATGTATGTATTGTGGGCAAGCTGGTCATGCTGTTCAAACATGCACTTTGGAGCTTTCACATTGGGGTCCATATTGCCATGGCCAATGCTTGATGGAGGTGTTTCCTATACCATGCATGCCAACTACCCCGTTGTTGCCTGGGTTGTCACCTCAATATGCATCTTTTCAAGATGTGTTTTCTAAAGAAGCCACTGATGTATTACCTTCACACAGATCCTATGACTGTGCCATCAATTTGAAGCCTAATACGGAACCACGCAAAGGAAGGGTTTACCCTCTCTCTGTTGTAGAGAATAAAGCGAAGACAGAGTACATCCAGGAGAATCTCCAGAAAGGCTTCATAAGACCTGCCAAGTCTCCTGTCAGTGCAGGCTTCTTCTTATTTATTTAACAGTTTTATATATATAAAAGGGGAAGAAGGACGGAACATTACATTTATGCATTGATTACAGAGGCCTGAATGAGATCACCGTAAAGGATCGCTATCCCTTACCACGCATCTCGGAGCTATTCGATAGGTTACAGGGAGCCAAGATAATCTCCAAGCTTGACCTCAAAGGAGCGTATAACTTAGTTTGCATCTGCTCTGGCGATGAATAGAAGACGGCTTTTAATACCCGGGATGGGCACTTTGAATATCTGGTAATGCCCTTCGACTTGTGCAACACCCCATCCATCTTCCAAAACATGATGAATGACATTCTGCATGATCTACTCTACCAATGTGTCATTGTCTACCTAGACAACATCTTGATATTCTCACAGGACCTGCAATCCCACCAGGAGGATGTCAAAAGAGTTCTGCAGAGACTTCGTGAGAACTGCTTATACGCCAAGTTGATTAAATGTGAATTCCACAAGGAATCCATGCCCTTCTTAGGTACATTGTCTCAAAAAAAGGTTTCCAAATGGGCCCTCAGAAGCTTGAGAGTATTCAAAAATGGACACAACCCACTAGCCTAAAAGCTCTAAGATGATTTTTGGGATTTACAAACTACTACAGGGCCTTCATCAAAGATTACTCTTCACTGACTGTTCCATTAACAGTGATGACTAGGAAGGGAGACAATGTTGCCACTTGGTCTACGGAAGCCATGACAGCATTTTAGAAGTTAAAAGATGCCTTCTCAAGCAAACCATGTCTCCGTCATCAGGACCCTACACGACCCTTCATTGTGGAGCTCGATGCCTCTGACATTGGTGTAGGAGCTGTGCTAAGCCAGACCAGTGACTCTAAGATCTTGCACCCCTGTTCATTCTTTTCCCAATGCTTCTCACCAGCGGAGAATAACTACGGCATTGGGGATAAAGAATTGCTGGCAATAAAGATGGCATTCAAAGAATGGTGCCCCTGGCTTGAAGGTCCACAACATCAGATCACTGTTTTTACTGATCATAAAAATCTGGAGTACCTCCGTCACGTTCAACGCCTTAACCATAGACAGGCGAGATGGTCCCTGTCCTTCAACAGATTTGACTTTGTGCTGAAATATCGACCTGGTGATAAGAATGTCAGAGCAGACACACTATCTTGCTCTTTTCTATCTGAAGACGTACCTGATGAATCCCAGCATATTATTGACCTGAAGAGAGTTATGCTGTCAACTACACATCCGGTACCCGCAGGCAAGACCATTGTACCCCACAATTTAAGGAATAAATTGCTATCATGGGATCACGATTTGAAACTGGCCGGACACCCTGGTCAATGTATAACACTGGCTAAGCTACAGAAGTACTGTTGGTGGCCCACCATGAAGCAAGATATTCTTGCGTATGTAGCTTCCTGTTCCAATTGTGCCAAACAGAAACCTCCACCCGGACGTCCTTGGGGTCTGCTTCAACCCTTGCCAGTACCAGACAAGCCCTGGACCCACATTGCTACAGACTTGTGGTGGACATGCCACTTTCTGGTGGTAACAATACCATCTGGGTAACAGTGGGTCTATTCTCGAAGATGGCTCACTTTGTGGCTCTCCCTGGCTTGCCTTCAGCCATAGAACTTGCTAAACTATTCATCAGTCATATATTTCGCCTACACAGCATGCCAAACCACATTGTTTCTGACAGAGGAGCTCAATTTACAGCCAAGTTCTGGAAAGCCTTGTGTAAGAAATTTGACATCACACTTGACTTCACCTCTGCATACCATCCTCAGTCGAATGACCAAACTGAAACAATGAATAGAACTCTCAAACAGTTCCTTCGCACCTATGTTGGTACATGACATAATGACTGGGCTGAACTGTTGCCCTGGGCTGAATTCGCCATCAATTCACATCCAGCATCATCTACTGGATCTACACCTTTTGAAGTGGTCTACAGACGACAACCCTTACCACCTTTACCACTTCCACTTTCAGTGTTGTTCCAGGCAGCTCAATCTACTGCCAAAGATATACAGCAGCTCTGGAGAGAGACTAGAGATGCTCCAAAAAGCAGGACAAAGAGCAAAGAAAGGCTATGATGCTCACCATTGCAAAGCTCCTGAATTTCAGCCTGGTGATAAAGTCTGGCTGTCTACCAAACATCTAAGACTCAAGCTTCCATCTGCTCGATTTGCTCCACGCTTTGTCGGACCCTTTTCCATCCTCTGATGATTGGGCTCACTTATCTATAATCTGAAACTTCCTCCAGCTATGAAGATTCATAATGCGTTCCATGTTTCGCTGCTGAAACTGCTTGTTCTTAGTGAGTTTTCCACCAAGACACCTGAACCTAGTCCTGTTGATGCAGAAGAAGACATCGAGTACAAGGTTGATGCCATTCTTGATTTGAGAAAGAGAGGCAGAGTTTGGGAATACCTCCTGTCATGGGAGGGATACGGACCAGAAGAAAACACTTGGGAACCATTGCCTAATATCATGGACAAAGAGTTGCTTCATCAATTTCATCGATCACATCCTCAAAAACCAAGACCAGGTAGGGGGTCTGGAGGGGGCCCTTTGAAAGGGGGTACTGTTGCGTCTGGTCTCAGACAGCTTCTACATCTGTGACTCACCTTTCTTCCTTCTCTCTCCACAAGCCTTGGGAAGATGGCTGCTGCCGCATCATCATGCCACTCTCTCTGGCGTCCCGGAACGGCTATGGCGATGGTGTTCACCATGCTTGTCCTAAGGGCCTCCTAGGGTGCACGCGTGCATGCTACCCACGTCTTTATCCACGTCATGGCAGGAACCTCGGGGTGGCCCCTCCGAGTGACATCACACCATCCAGGTATTTAGCCTGCCCTTCATTTGCTAACAAATCGAGTTAGCAAGGATTGGATTTGCTTCCGGTCTAAGCTGCTCTGCTGCTTCCTTGCTGCCGCTGGAAGTTCTCTCTGCCCTTCTGGGCCATTCACCTCTAACCTGGGTACCCGCTCCTCGGGGGCCCTATGCTTTCTTTCAGGTGCCTATATGGGATACCGGGTACTCACTCCTCGAGGGTCTGCTCTCCCTGCCTTGGTGCCTACAAACCAACTATTTCTGCCTGTCAGGACTTCATCAAATACAGCTATCTATTCAGTGAGTAAACTAACCTTGTCAGCTTGTCTCACCTTCAGCTTCAGTGCTGTGAGTCTACATCCGGGACTCTCTCCTCTACCCAGCGCAGCCGAGGACCCTGGACTACTGTACTGGGTTACCTCCTGCTGCCACCCCCTAGGCAGTAACACCAAGCTGTATAATAAACACAAATTCTCTGTGTCTGCGTGAATTGTCTAGCCTAGTACTACGGTTCCTCATGGGGCTTCTCCCCGTGGGAGTGGCCATCTCCACAGTACCCAAGAATCCACTCAAACACCTCAAAACCATAACTTATGGGTGCAATAAAATAGCTATGCGATGCCGTACCTGGAATATTGCTCTAACCATGCCCCTTTTTTAATTGCGGGTGCAATTTCTGCTATATTTATTGCAAAATGATGAATCTAGGCCTGTGTTGGCAATCTTTTTAGCTGGATAAAATAATTCAGCTAAGTGGCAGCTGCTAACTGCCACTGACCAAAAACCCACCACTTGTTCAACTAAGTCCAAACTTAGACAGATAAATGGCATTAAATGTGGACCCCTCTCATCTTAAAAATGTCATTATATCAAATTACAATCTTTACCTTTTAACTCTAATTCATAGATGTCAGAATGAGATGGGTCATAGGGGCCATGGCCCAACTAATATCTGGCCCTTCCTGTAGAATTGCTATGGGAGATCTGGGGCCAGGTCAGGAATCCAGCAGCTGTATTTGGTGGCAGGAGAGAGAGAGAGAGAGAAAGTTAGGGAAGAAGAGACTGGTGGGGTACAGGGGGACCAAGGGAAGGAGCAGAACTTGGTTGGTTTGGCCCTCTCCAAACAAAAGGCATTCCACTGCCACTGCCCTAATCAGCACCATTCAATTTTTATTTGACAATACCAGAAGATAAAACTTTATAATTGGTTTTCAGTGGCACAGCGAGATGACTTGTTTATCCATTGTAAACCAAGAACACTATTGCCCTAAGGATGCAAATTTGACTTGCTGGGTTATTTTCTTTTTTATATATTTTGTGCATGCTTCCAAATAGATCTTGTTATTTCTGAAGATGTTTGAGGAGTGGCCTAACAGCCAAAAGACTGGTTGCAGTCACAACTAATGAAAGTGACAGTCATATCCAGATGGGGAGAGTTTGCAGAATCTTCTCCTATTTCTGTTTCTGTCTTTGCTGATGCAGCCATAAATGACCACATAATACTTTGTAGAGTATACATTTTTTTGTTTGCACTTGTAATAAATATTGGGGAGGTGAGGTTATATAATTTGCTCTGCGACTGGAGTGGAGTGGGTTTCATTTACTAAGAATAAAAGTAATATTTACGGAGTATGCAGTATGAATGTTGTTTGTTAGACACTGTGATTCACATTCCTAAGGAGGCACAGTGTGCATAGAAGTTTGAGTTCAACATAGCTTCATTGTTCTAATTCAGGGGTACTCAAACCAGTCCTCGGGTCCTCCCCCAGCCAATCAGGTTTTCAAGATATATCTAATGAATATACATGAGACTTACTGCATGCATTACCTCCTATGCATACATTAAGAATATACTGAAAACCCGACTGGCTGGGGGGGCCCGAGGACTGGTTTGAGCACCCCTATTCTATCTGACCTGATGTATCTAACTTTAGACCTTATGTTAATTCTTTTTTTTTCTTATTTTGAAAAAAATCATATTTACACCTTATATACAGTATATTACAACAGTGTTATTTGTTTTTATGGCAGGTGTTTGGAAACTGGTATCTGTGCTATGTTTAGGAGTCCTGGAAATTGGTTCCTAGAACACTGACTGTATTTCAATGTTATTGGTAATTCAGTTACCTGACCCTTTGAATTTGGAAGATTACAAGTATAAGTTATTTAGCTAACCTTGGATTGCAATATCTATTCCTTTTACTAAATAAAACTCAATTATTGATTATGCTTATTCTTTCATCCCTGCCTATATACAGTAAATCACTTTTTATGTATAGTCTAGTGAAAAGTACTGCAGTTTCAGAGAAGAATAGCCTATTGGCAGACATCTAAAATTTCACAGTAAGATGGCTAGACTTCTCTATATAATACAGCACTTTTGTAAAATTTGGCCAAGATTGTAATGGAAAAAAAGGTTAGAATCCTAAAGGGCACACATTCTGTGCTTAGCTTAGGTGATTAAATATATAATGCTTCATTTTAACCTGTCTGGTGACATTTTGCTTGCTTTGTGTTTATCGGAACATAAAATTTGTGGTTGCTAGCTAGGCAATTTTGCTTTGTAAATAGCTGTTTAAAATTGCTAGTTTGAAAGTAGTTATTACTGGTAATGTGAAATGTGTCAGAATGCATCTTGATAGTACGATCATATCCTTATATCCAAGTATAACAGAAGGACAACTTGCTTGATGTTATAAAGATTACTACGCTGTGGGAGCTATTAAAGGTAAAAGCCAGAGTAATTTATAATCATATATATGTCCAATAAAGAACAGAGTATGAGACTTTATACTGGCAGTCAATGTTACATTAACTTCCTGAGCTGCCAAATGTGGAAGGTCAAGAACTGTTGGCTAAAATCAGAAAACAGCACAGCTAATAACATTTTTAGCTATAAAACATTTAGCAGTTAAATTAAATAATGGAGCCTATGCAATAACAGCTTAGCGTGCATTCTAAACTGGGATCAGATAAGATTAGTGACTCAGTCCAGTGGCTTGGTGGAATAGCTGCACACTGTCATGTGGAGATTCCCTGCGTTGGCTGAACTTTTGCAACCTGAGTCACCTGGGTCTGGGGATCCTGCCGAGGCAGCCTTCCCAGGCCCTGGTTGGTAGAAGCTGTCCTCGTTATCAAAAAGTGAGGGTGGCCCGAGAGGCAGAAGTCTGGTTGATGTCACAGCTAATGAAAGCGACATTCATATTCAGATGGGGAAGGGTTATGGATGGAAACCTGTTTCTATTTCTCAGAATGGGATCCTTGTGAGTGGAATTAGGGCCCATAATGCAAGATTCTGGAAGGATAACTGAAGCATAATTCCTGGCCTCAGAATCGCTGCTGCACAGTAGGAAGTGGAGCCTGTTAAAATAGGGGGAAAATCCCTGGGTGGTCATGAATGAAATATACTGGAGCCAGAATCCCAGCCCTGGTTCCAATTGAGATGGAAGGAAAAGTAGAAATGAAGAACTATACATGTAAATGAAGGGACCTCATATACCAATGAGCCTTTAGTGTGTGCATGCAAAACAGCACGCTGTTTCCAGCAGATGCTATTATTTACCGTGCACTCACTAATGTCAGAAAGTTAACACCTACCTGGGATCAGATGATAACTTGTTAGTGTGCAAGTAACTGAAAAGGCTGAACTACCACCAAGGATTGCAGCTGAAGAAAGAAAGGTTATGTACAAGAGATGGTACTGCCAATGATTAGAACACTTGAGACCTGTTTCAGCATTCTAAGGATTTGGTTTCCTTGAGATAATGTGAGGTCTATTTCTGACTATGATATTTTGCTCTGTAGTTTGCCTTCCACGCAAATCTTCAAGAAATAACTCAAAACCTGGCTCTTCAGAAAAGCCTTCCCGCCAGATACGTAAACCCCTCCCCCCCTCCGCCCGGGCCCTCTTACGCCTATAAACTTCTCCCCGCCTTTCCCCTTCCCCTACCCTTGCCCCTCTTTCTACCCTCTACATCTTGGGTAGTACCCCATCCTCCCTCCTCCCACCCCAGCCTCCTGCTATTTGCTACCCACTAATGAATCTTCTACATTTATCCAATTCATGCCCCGTGTAGATTTTATTGCTAAGCTATCCTCTCATGCTGCAATGTCACTTTGCTTATACTGTTACATGTAGATGGTTACATTAATTTATCATTCCTATGTTACCATGTCAGAATATTATAACCCTATTATATAAATGTATCTCTTTTAATTCTTTTTACAAGTTAACATGTTACAATGTAAAAATAAGCAGTTCCTGCCTTATTTGTTATGTTAGATGTAAACCAATGTGATATCTCGATCGAATGTCGGTATATAAAAACAATAAAATAAATAAATAAATAAATAAATAAATAGTCCTAAGACTACTGGATGGATGGATTTCTCCAATACCAATAGTTCAAGTTCTTCCGTATGGAGGTTGCCAGTGCATAGATGGACTGGCTCAGTGGTGAGGAATATTAGACCGGGTAATGGTTCCCTGTAAATAGAAGCTATGCACAAGGAGGTCTCCAGGGGATGGATTTTTATACCCAGGAGTTGAACAATGTCCCTGAGGATGAAATTACCTCCTGCTCCGGAATCCACCAGAGCAAGAACTGGGAAGGACCGGGAGTCCCAGATCAGGGTGACCAGTACAGACAGTTGAGGGGCCGGAGAGGTTGTGCCCAAGTTCAGGACCCCTAATGAACTTAGGCCGGGAAGATTCCCAGCTGACAGGGCAAGTCTGTAGATGGTGGCCAGGTGCTCTGCAATACAAACACAGACTGGTTTGTCTCTGCCAGAGGCGCTCTTCCAGGGTCAGCCGCCCATGGCCTAACTACATAGGTTCTTCCATCTTAGCCGCAATGGACACCCTACTTGAAGCAGGCCTGGTGGTCGGTGGCAAACGGGATCGAACCTGAGAGGGCTTCTTAGGCATCCGACTCTTCTGGTGATGCTCTTGGAGACAATGGATGATTCGGCCTGTCAAGTCTATAAGGTCCTCGAGGGAGGAAGGGAGCTCTCTTGCAGCCAACTCATCCTTCAGCTGCAAGGAAACTCCGTCCAGGTAGATGTCTCATAGGCAGTCTTCCTGCCAGGCAAGCTCAGAAGCGAAAGTCCGAAACTCAATGGTATAGTTGAAAAGACTTCTCTGACATTGATGAAGATGTAACAAGCTGGTGCTTGCCACAGCATGCCACCCAGGATCATCAAAGGTCCGTCGAAACACCACCACGAACTGTGCCAGCTCCCTTAGGAGAGAGTCCGATCATTCCCATAAGCCCAGGCCAGCACCTTCCCTTCGAGACGGGACAGGATGAAGGTGACTTTGGTTAATTTGTCCCTGAAGAAGGAAGGCTGCAGAGCGAATTGCATATAGCATTGGTTGATAAACCCCCTGCAGAGCCTGGAGTCACCGTTGAAACGTGGGGGCGCTGGTAGGGCCAGCAGGGCTCGTGGCATCGACGGTGATGGCTGTGGATGAGGAGCAGCCAGTATAGGAACCGGATTGCTAGTGAGAGCATTAAGCCAGGAGTGAAGTTGCCCAATGGAGGAGGCCAAGGCCCCAAGAAACTGCCTGCTGTTTTTGTACCATGGACGCCAGGTCTGATATGGCCTGGTGGGCATGCGGCTCCGCAGAGTCCATCGCCTTTGCAACCTGTTGCGTCAGAGGTGGACCCTTGAGCCGTAGGTAGGAGAACTACGGGTCCCCACCATCGGCAGGTGCAGTGGGCTAAAGGACAGAGGCCAATGGAGCTTCACCAATACCAGCCCTCGTTCCCCATGGGTTGAGCCTTTGGGTGCCGGGGCCGGCTGGATGTAGGTGGGCCTCTGAAGGTAGTCGATGTAGAAGTCAGGTAAGCCCAGAGACAGCAGTTGAGAGATGGTACAGTCTTGCTCTGGACAAGGTAGCCTCCCGGAGACTCGAGTGCCAAAGGAATGAAAGTAGACAGGGGGCACCTGAGCAAGAGCAGGCTGAAGGCTGAGTAGACCAAGTCCAGGATGTAAGCTGAAGAAGCGTCGAGATGCAAGCTTGAGTCAGGGCTGGTGTCAATCCAGAGGCAGTGGCATGCAAGGCTGAGGTCTGATCACATAGAGATTCAAACGTAATCAAATGAAGCAAGGGTCCGAGTCTGTAGACAGACAATGCATTGTCAGGCGAAGCAGAGGTCGGGGTCTGGAGATAGGCAATAGTGCAGTCAGGTGAAGCAGAGGTCTGGGTCTGGAGATAGGCCATAGTGTAGTCAGGTGAAGCAGAGGTCTGGATCTGGAGATAGACAGTAGCATAGTCAGGCATAGCGGAGGTCCGGGCTTGGAGAGTGTTAATGGCGTGGTCAGATGAAGAGGACTTCCAGGCTTGGAGAGAGTCAATGGAGTGGTCAGGCGAATTAGAGTCAAGTCCATGTAGTCAATAGAGGTATGAAGCAGGACAGGAATAAGGAGAAAGGAAGCAGGAACAAATGAGGAACAGGAACACAGGAGTGAGACGAATTTCTAGGAGGCAACGAGTACTCGACCAGTGAGGAGACCTGTTGCAAAGGCAACACTAGGGAGTGGAGCCTGCACTTAAATACTATAACTCTGTAGATGTCATCATTCGGGGCTACAGCTACGTTCCCGCCACGGTCTTTGCTTAAATGTCAATGATGTGCGCGCCGAGGGAGGGGCGCGGCAACGAGACCTGTGGAGAGGCCCAACGAGCAGCAAAGGGCGCGGTGACTGAAGCAGGAATGCCGGGGGCTGAAGCAAGGCCGGAGGTACCGGGGGCGGCCCGAGGATGAAGCTGACGGCCCACCGCCGCCAGCGAGGAGGAACCAGGACCTGGAGACACTGTAGAAAGTTGAGGGGGCCATACTGTGGGTCTGCCGCAGACGGCATGCGTAACATTGACCTGACCTTCAGCGAAAGCTCCTTTTCCCAACCTTCTCTTTGGAAAAGGCAGACACCATCACATACTTTATAAATGTCCTAAAAATAAAAACCTTTATTTATACAAAGGCTTTACGCTAATCTTATTACACTATTAACATATTTTAGCAGCAAAGGTTCGCAGATGGTACCTTCCTGATTCTCTCTTCCTCTTTCTTCCCCTCCTTTCTACTCTGTCCATTTTTTCTGTTTGCTTGCTGCAAACTTTCCTGCTGAAACAACCAAAATATTTTTTTTGACAAACTAGATCCAGCTAGCAGGATTTTATAGTGTATGCAATAACCTGTGCTCTGGATTTGGTGATACATTTTTGGAGGGAGCATGAGGTCTCTAATTTGCACATGGATTAGTGAATAGGGTGCTAATTTGTGAGTGCTCTTTATGCCTTTGCTTCCATGTTATGTTCCTTAGTGCAAACCACAATGCTCTGCTTTACTATCTGCTGGCTAAAGCGTTAGTGGGTGCCTTAAAGGACATAGTAAATCTATGGTGAACAGTATACTATTTATTACGCCCTCTAAACTGATTAAGTACGGAGAACTGTTTGCAACTTTCAGTGAATCAGTCCCAAAGTTTCAAAATACTTTTTTTGCCATACCCTACATTTATGAAACATACTAATAACTTTGCATAAACTGAAATATATCTTATACATTTTCAGAAATATAAATATCTTATTCACATTGTATGTGGTGTGATATATTAAAGAAACATATAGAATAAGTGAAGGAGCTGGAAAATTCTGGTTTCTCTGCCTAGGTGGTAGTAGTAGTGAATATGTTGACTTCCCTGCCAAGGCTGGGGTAGTTGATCTTTGTTGGAGTGATTATAGCTTTATTAGTACTGAGAAAAGGCTTAATAAATTGAAGTTTTGTATCATGTGAAAGTAGTTTTCTCTTTTTGAAAAAATAAGCATAATACCTTAAAGATATCATAAAGATACCTTAGAAAAAGGATTATTAATGTTTAATAAATAGTTTATTCCTGATTAATGCTGTTGTCAGTGACTTTGGATTGTACACATGGGTGGGATATATATCATGGTTGATAATGGAAACATATGGAACACAAAAATACATCGCAATGATAGAAGCAGTTATATTTTTACAATATTCATTGAGGGTTAAACTAGAATTTCATTTACTGCTGCCTCTTGTCTGTTCTCCTGAAAGAAATAGTTGAACAATTTATTGAATCCATTTATGTTTCAGTGACTAAGAATAGGTTTAGATACACTTGAAAACCACTATGGAGTCAATTGACTCTAATGGTGGACTATTCTAGTATCTTATCACCCTTACTGTGAAAAATGCTCTCCAGTACTTTAAAGACAACAAAAAGATTGTAGATGCTTTGGAAAAATGCCTGTCTAGGCAGGGTGTGCATTCCATAAATTGGCTAGGCATTTGTTATCTATGAGAATCCATATAATTTATATTTTGAAAATATATGAAGCTTAGTAGCAGTATAATCAGATACTCCATACCATTTTTGAGGACCTTGTTTCATGTGTAGCCATAAGGGTCCTGGTGAATTAACATGTGGATGTATGAGTAGTTAAACCCTTCCATAATAGCTTATGGCAGGGGTTCTTAACCCTGTCCTGGAGGGCCCACCAGCCAGTCAGGTTTTCAGGATATCCGCAATGAATATGCATGAGATAGATTTGCAGGCACTGCATCCTTGTATGCAAACCTATCTCATGCATATTCCTGGCAGATATTCTGAAAACCTGACTGGTTAGGTGTGTTACGAGGACTGGGTTGAAAACTCATAGCTTATGGAACCCCTTGATTGCAGATGCTCATATACGGGTTATAGACAGGCAGAGAGGTGAAGCATGAGAAGCTCTCTAGGCTAGCTCCAGAAATCAGCATGGTAGATTCCTGCAACTCACTTCACTTATGCCCTGTAGGGGGCCCCAAACTGTACAACCAGCAGAACCTGCCATTTCCAGGCGCTCCGTTCTAGTGCCGCATCTGAGGACTGTGGGTATGTGACAGGGCCGCTCCTGTGCCCCATCTTTGACCATTGTCCTGTCATCTGAAACATCAGTTAAGGGTTTGCAGTAAAAGTATGTGTTTATTTTCTCACCGAATCTGTTCTTTCACAAGCAATCATACAGTTCATGTTCTGTCAGTGGAGGCCAATAAACATTTACAACAAGCATTTCCTATTTGAGTTGACTTAAGCCATATGCAGTAAACCACTCTTGCTATAGCATTTCCCAGTCTGCTTATTCAAATTTCTTTCATGACGGAGTGTGATAGCACTCAGTTTATGCAGATCACATCTGGATGAACAGCTGCCTTTCTGTGCAGTATTCTGCCCCTGACATCTGCCTGCTAGGGAGATGTTGTTTCCCATGTTATTTAAGCCTTTAATTTACTCCATGTGGATCAAGTGATCACTGCTTTTTTTCCCTGCACTCAGTTCCTGTCTTTTGACTGGCTTTAGACCAGAGGTAGGCAACTCCAGTCCTTGAGTGCTATTAACTGGCTAGTTTTTAGGATATCCATAATGAATATACATGAGATATATTTGTTAGGGGTGTGCATTCGTTTTGAACGTATATGTAAAACGCAACTTATATTTTTAAAAGAGAAAAAAAAGGTTTGATGCGCAACGCATCGCGACTTCCAACTTATTCAACATAGCTATATTGAATACGTTGAACCTAAATAAACACTTAACCCCCCCACCCTCCTGACCCCCCCAAGACTTACCAAAACTCCCTGGTGGTCCAGCGGGGAGTCAGGAAGCCATCCCTGCACTCCTTTGCGATTTCCTCATGGCGCCGATAGCCTGTGTCACAGGGGCTGCCGGTGTCATTGGTCAGCCCCGGTCACATGGTCACCAGCGCCATCTTGTGCTCCTACCACGTGACAGGTAGGTCATGTGGCAGGAGGTCGCTCCGGGACCCCCGTTGGACCGAACCGGAACTTTTGGCCAGCTTGGGGGGGCTGACCCCCCCCAAGCTGGCCAAAAGTTCCGGTTGGGTCCAACAGGGGTCCGGGAGCGGAGGAGCATGTGACGCCGGAGCGGAGTAGCACGTGAGCCGGAGCAGAGTGACGCCGGCGTCACGTGCTCCTCCGCGCCTCCGCTCCGGGACCCCCGCTGGACCCAACCGGAACTTTTGGCCAGCTTGGGGGGGTCAGGAGGCCCCCCAAGCTGGCCAAAAGTTCCGGTTCGCTCCAACGGGGGTCCCGGAGCGACCTCCTGCCACATGACCTACCTGTCACGTGGTAGGAGCACAAGATGGCGCCGGTGACCATGTGACCGGGGCTGACCAATGACACCGGCAGCCCCTGTGACACAGGCTATCGGCGCCGTGAGGAAATCACAAAGGTGTGCAGGGATGGCTTCCTGACTCCCCGCTGGACCACCAGGGAGTTTTGGTAAGTCTTGGGGGGGGATTAAGGAGGGTGGGGGGTTTAAATTTTTATTTAGGGAACCGGGAAAAGTATGGACAGATCCTCAACTTATGGAATTCTCCATAAGTCCATATTGAACGAAATCGACACCCCACGAAAACTTATCAAGGATTCAACGAAAACATTTTGTCTGCACATCCCTAATATTTGTATACAATGAGAGCAGTGAATGCAAATGTATCTCATGCATATTCATTGAAGATATCCTGAAAACCAGGCCTGTTTGCTAGACTTGAGATTTGGAGTTGCTTACTCCTGCTGTAGGTTATGTCTTCCTAGAACTACTGATCCCAGAAACCTTCTGCCTTTCTTACTTTAAACACTTAGGGCTAATCTGTCTCTGTTTGCACAATGCCTTCTGTAGTTCTGGCTGACCAACTTTTCCATATCCTGGGACTGTCTCTGTCTGTGTGAAATGCCACCTCATCACAGAGGTATAATCTTTGGCATACTGTGTGCTGAGAGGGATTCGGGACATTTTAACTGAAATGCCTTAATTTTTCTGGGATTCCCAAATAATTTAAACCTGTCAGGTCATGGAAGCAGGGACTCAACCCACGGAAGCAGGGAATCTGTTGTTGCCTGTGAGTCTGAACTTTATTGATATGTCTCCACTCAGAAAGCATTTCAGGACTGGGGCAAGAGATGCAGCTAAACCTTTTTGGACAGTTGAATAAGGATTGGGGGGAAGAGTTTTTGGGAAGGGAGGGAAATAATCTGGTGTGCTGATTGATGATTTTGCTACATTGTTGTGTATTTGTAAAATTTAATAAAGAGAAAATTAAAACGAAAAAAAAAAAAATATTTTGCCATGCCGCAAACACCATGCTGGGCAAAAAGGAGAGCAATTCCCATTTGTTAATGATTGTGCATAAATACAAACTAGGATATGGTTTTTTTGCCATGATATACTAATAAAATGACCCACTATCTGACCTATATGGGGTAGGGCAGGCAGGGCTGGCTTTTAGGGTATACAACCTGTGCAGCTGCACAGAGCCCCACATAGGAGGGGAAGCCATGATGCTGGCACCCTCTCCCCATATCCTTCCACATCATGTAGGCAGAGAGAAAAAGAGAGGGGGTCAGGGGGATAATGATATTGGGTAAAGGGACGGGAGAGGGAGAGGGAGAAAGTGGGATGTTGGGTAGGAGAAAGAGAAGAGTGATCACTGCGCTGGAGCCACTGTCACTGCCTAAGGAAGGAGAGCTTTGCCAGAGTAGCTACCACTGAAGGGGGAGGAGAGGACCACCGATTTTAGTTTTGCACAGGACACTGGTTAGCCCTATGTGCAAGATTTTGCCTGACATTTATGGCCAGGAAATGTATGCTGGACAATTGTGGGAATCAAGAGGCTAAGCTCCTTTCTTCTTGTAGACATCACTTCCCCTTTAGGCAGGCTTTTTTTTGTTCCCTAAAGGATAAAACGAATGGCATAAGAAGAAGGAATAACAAGAAGAAGAAAAGGAAACTGGGTGAGCATAATGTTTTGGTTGACCCTATCTTTAGGCAGCTACCAGGAATACCTTCTTGGAGTAGAGATGTAGCTCACTAATTAAAGCAGTGGACTGAGAACAAGGAAAGCTGGGGTTTCAATCCCATTTCTTCTACTGATGCTTTTTGTGACCTTGAGCAAGTCATTTCATCCTCTATTGCCTCAGGAACAAACTTAGATTATAAACCCTGTGGATTCAAAGACCTACCGACCTTATCTGAAGAGTGATTGCAATAAGATGATACCCACCCGGCAGGTCCAGTTAAAGGCCCAACCTGGACCAGAATCACTATTGGGCAAAGAAGTGTCTCCTTTTTAAAATAAGTGTTTACCATAGATAGGTGACTTGCAATTTCAAAATCTGCTGTGTTGGTGACTACATTTTATTAAGAAAGTGATATGTTAATTTATTTGCTTTGTTTATGATACTGTCCTTGCTTTAAATAAGATGTGGCTATGTCATACCACTTAACTCGGTTTCATGAACAATTAATTAGAAAAATGGGGGATGCAGAAAGATGAGAAATGTTTTGGGAATGGGCATGGATTAGGATGGGATGGGGGGAGACTGGTTTGGGCAGCTGGGGAGCCCTATGGAGAAAGAAATCAGAGATGACTTGGTGGTGATGACAGCCAGTCTTGTGCGAATCTGCAGGTTTTTAGAAGTCTGTACTACAGATAGATTCAAAACAAGCATCAGCTGTTTTCTTGCCTTGTGATTTCTTTTGTATCCAGTTTAATTATTGTATCCAGTTTAATTATTGATATTTATTGTTATTGTTTAATGTTCTTTGTAAAAAACCTCGGTCTTAACTCCCAGACCAGGGCAATTCTGTTAGTTTCATGTAAACCGGACTGATTTGTATTGTATACAGGAATTCCGGTATATAAAAATTAAAAATAAATAAATATAAATAAGTAATATTCCACATTAATTTGTCTTCCACTAACATGGGCATTGAAAGTTAATTTGAAACTAGCTTTAAATGCAATAAGAATATGCAAGATGAAGACTGTAGTATGCATAACTGTAGATAACTGGATGTTTGCAACAATATTCAGAAGCATTTTACATAGATAAATCATTTTGCCCTTTTTGTTATTATCTTTGATGAAGATAAGAGGGTATCAATCACCACAAATAATTACAACAGCTCACTTGATTACTTCACCTGTGTACCAAATTAAGAGTTGGTTACTACAGATTTTGAAATGTGGGAGGGCATGCGCTCTTCCTTGTAACCTGAATGTTACATGTGCCGCTTGCGGCAGACCCATGGCACGGTCCTCTCACCTTCTCATATGGACTCCAGCTCCTAGTTCCTCTTCACTGGCGGCAGTGAGCCACCAGCTCCGACCTCAGGTCACCTCCAGTGCCTCCGGCTCTGCCATGGTTCCCAGTGTTGCCAGCCAGGATGTCCTTGATTGTCGGGCCTCTCTGTGTGGCCCACGGAGAGATGCCGCCATCGGCGCTGCGCCCCTCCCTAGGTGCCCTTTTAAAGGGCCTGTGGTGGGAATCTGGCCATGGCCCCGGAAGCTGACGTCAGACTCCTCAGTATATAGAAGCTCAGGCCTCGCTCCATAGTGTGGCCTTTGCAACAGGTTTCCTCATACTCTGAGTACTCGTTGCTGATAGAGAATCCTCTCTACTCATGTTCCTGATTCCTGTGGCTCCCAGTTCCTGTTTCCCTTGTTCCTGTCTCATCTATGTGTTGGACTGACTCTTTCAATTTTGACTCGGCTTTACTTGACTTTCAGTGAAAAGAATGTGAGAATATGGTTATTAGAAAAATGAGAATAATGTGAGTAGAGTAATGGCTATGAGCTTTCGTTAATGACAACTGATGAATAATATATAACTTGATCTAGGGACATAGATACCATTATTTGGTAGTATTTTTCCCCAGTTTCTGTGAAACTAAACAATTTTGTCTGAAGAGTGTGTTTATTATTGTTTTTATTATGTATGTATTTTTGTTCATCGCCTAGGCCTATTCTGTGTTAGGTGATCAATAAATTTTAATAAATGAAATGAAAATGAAAAATGACTATTCTTCTGCTCGTCTCCAGCCCCGTACCTCCGCTACGCCTGACTAATCTTCAGCCTATCTCCGACCCTGGACCTCCGCTACGCCTGACTACTCTTCAGCCTATCTCTGACCCCGGACCTCCGCTATGCCTGACTACTCTTCAGTTCATCTCCAACCCCGGACCTCAGCTATGATTGACTATGCCTGCCTTCTCCATGCCCTGACCATTGCTTTGATTGACTATGCCTGCCTTCTCCGTGCCCTGACCAATGCCTTAATCGACTATGCTACAGACCTTTCTGTGTCCAGAGTTCTACGCTGCTTGCCACGACTTCCACTTGCTGCCAGCTCTGATCCTTACCTATCAGTGAAGTCACCTTTTGCCTATTGTCTGGATGTGGACTTAGAAGGCTTAGGCCTTCCTTTGCTTGAGCACCTGCAGTCACTTGTTGTTCCTTTGGCGCCTGAGTTCCTGTACCGAATCCAGTACAGGGTAGGACTACGCCATCTACTGGCTGCTGTCTCTGGGCTGAACCACTTCTCGTTATTCATTAACCTCGAGGCCCACCTAAGTCCTGCCAGCCCCGGAACCCAAAGGCTCAACCTGAGGGGAACGAGGGCTGGTATAGGTGAAGCTCCAGCAGCCTCTAGCTTCAGCCCACTCCACCTGCCGATAGTGGGGACCCATAGATCCTTACCTACAGGTTGCGTCAACCCCACCTCGGCCTAAGGGTCCACCTCCGATGCAACACTGAAAAGTTGTATTAACATCTCAGGATAAAATTGTCTTCCCCTAACACTACTTAAGTGGGCCAATTCACTAAAAGTTGTTTACATTTTTTCACATGCTAAACTGGTTCAGCATGCATGATTAATAATGTGTGTGACAGAGCTCCTAAATTGGGTTCACAACTTGGAGTATGGCTTGGGAAGACATTTTGGGTACAGGAATCCCAAGGTTTCATTTTGGAAAAACTGAAAACATTTATTATGTGTGTAATTCTAATGAACTGCCATTAGTTGTAATAGAAAATGATTTGTCAACCTTGTTGTACATTATACCAATGGGGAAATTTCTAGATGGAATTAATAATGGGTTCTAATGACCGTGGTTCTTTTAAGAGGGGTGGGAAGAATATCCTCTGAGAGGCATTCAGTGGAATATATAATTCTGGTTCAAAGATAAGTGAGAGGCGATTCTACCATGGATGAGGAGTAGAGGTAGCTGCCAGCAAGGCTAGTGAGCCCAGAGATCTCTCTTTTAGGAGAGGGCCCTTAAGGGCTTTGCTCCTGAAGGGGTTGTTTCCTTTCATGAGAAAACAACCAGGAGACCAAGCCTGGGTCTGAATGTGGGTGGAGATGTGGAAGAAGAATTTGACCCAATTGTCGTTGGTGGGTGAAGGGAAGGAGAGGTACTTGGAAAAGAGTAGTATACCGAGGATGCCAGGGAAGTCTTCGCATACTGCTGGAGATACAGTTACTGGATCTAAGGAGAGATAGAACCCTGTTATCTATGAGTGAGTACCTGATATAGTTGAAGCTAAAGTTGGAAATTGTGCTTTTATTACATTACCCTCCACTAACTTATAGTGGAGAGTGAAGTAATAAAAGGAATGTGAGCAACATGTTCCTGCCTGTATAAGGAATAAGGAGTATTATAGAATCATTTGAGAGATTGGAATAATTTTCTTGAATTTTGTGCAACTGGTTGTTAACTGTTTATTTGATAACCTTAAAGCTTTATCTTGGCTGTAAAAGCCTGTGAACTTTATCTCGGTAACTTTTACCATTCTCTACTATATTGTAAATATTTTTTTATGTTGTTTACCTCAGAAATAAAGGTTTAAATGTGTAAGAGATACCTCATGTGGCTCTTGTTTGGGGTATATATTGATTACCAGCATCCACTGTAGAGATAGAGAGAAAGGCAGGGTTCACAAAGAGGATACCTATGGGCTTGGTTTTCCATTTCAGCTGAAGGAAATATTCCATAGTCTTTCTGCCTCTGGATCTGGGTCCAGTACACCATCTGCTTGACCCAAACTCCATTTGAATCTTAACCTGAGGAACAAGCACTCAGCTCACACAGATGTCAGACCTTCTCAACATTTTATGTGCCCTGTCCGGGAGTGGTGGGGTAGGGAGGTTTACATGTGCTGCTCACTAAAGTCTTAAGTGCTCTCTAAGGCAGTACATTCAATGGAGGCAGTGCATGCAGATCTATCTCATGCATATTCATTGTGGATATTCTGAAAACCTTAATAGCTATTTGTGTCCCAAGGACTGGGTTAAGAACAACTGCTCTAAGGCATCCACTAATGTGAGTGTATGTAAAACCAGAGACAATGACTTTAAAACAAGCACATGAGTGCATATAGGTGCACAAGTAAACATCCGCTAGAATTTTAAATCATGAGCATGTTTATGCATGTATGATTTAAAATATACCTACTGTGCATATGTGTGCTCCTAATTTTAAGAAAACATACTGGGTCATTTATCATTTCAAGTTAGGAATTTATCACGCGCGATAAAGCCGTAACGCACACAATAATGTTGTAAAATGTGCGATAAATAGCGCAACACAAAATGCATATGAAAATTAAAAATTGAGTATTTGAATGGGAGGAGTTTGGGTGGAGTAAATGGAAATGAGGATCTGCTAGTTCAGAATGTGATAGAGTAATGCAGACTATCACGGGATTTAATGCCGGAAATAACTACCTTTTTTTGTGGTACAGTGAAAAAACTATTTATTGTGCTCTTATGGCTGATATTGCAGATTGTGGGTATTAGTGCAGTGATTATCACATGCGATAAAAAGAGGAATTATAATGGATACACCTACCAGTCCTTCTTGCCCCAATAAAAACACCTGCTCTTACCTGGTCTATCTTCCTAAAGCCATAATGTTTGAGGCAAGTTTAATTATTGGGGGATACTGGATGCTTCAGGAGGCTCGTTGCAGCCAACAACAAGTAGATCAACAACAACGTCAGGAACAGCAAGGGTTGTTCCAAGCCCTCCTAGGGAAGTCCCTGCACTGGAGACCGAGCCGTGGTCCATGCAGGGTCAGGGCCCAGGGCAGCACCTGGCACGCAGGCGGCCACGGCAGAGGAGATAAAGGGAGCACATCTTTCCTCCACAAACATTCTTGCTGGGCATGCCAGAGGACTATGTTGTTTGCAAAAATTGCCTCAGTTCTTGAGCTATCCTGGAATTATATGAAGAAATCCGAGGGGATTTGGATCTGATCACCGAAAGGTCCTTCACTGTGCCTGGCCTCACCACACTGTTGACCAACCTGTATTTCATGGCAACTGGCTCCTTCAAAATGACAGTAGGGGTCATGGAGGAATGTCCCAAACCACTTTTTCACGCTGTCTAGACCAAGTCATCACAGCAGTCTCTGACCGCATTAATCGATACATAGCATATCCTTGGGACAGGCAGGACTTGATGACTTGAAGATAAGTTTTTATGCCTTTGCAAACTTTCCCAGTGTTCTGGGAGCTATCGAATGCACTCATGTGGCCATCATTCCACCCCATGACAAGGATGAGATGTACCACAACAGAAGGCTCTTCACTCCACACATCATTCCTTTATACTTAGGCAATCAGGCCTGTATGAAAACTTTGAAGACGACCTGTATGGTGACGGTTGGCTCATAGGTAAGAGAGACACTTCTTTCTATAGTCCATCTCTGGCTATGTGTTTGTGGCAAACACCACAGACATGGGGAGAAGACTGGGGTGAGGAAAAGCGTTGCTGCCATGATAAGTGGCTTGTACAGTTACATCTGTAGGCCATTGCTCCAGGGCTTGGATTTTTCTCCCCATGCTGCAAAGGCCTGCCAATCTTATGTTGACAAACAATGCACCAGCCCTAAAGCTTGGGGTGTGAGTAGGCACTATACACTTTCAACATATTCATTTTCAAAATGGTTCCTATCCTCCCATTGGGATCTACTTAAATCTCACTGGTTAATGACAAGCTTGAAGTATCCAAACTGCTGGTATTGCATAAGCACATGTGGCTGGTTAGTGATGCGTCATCCAGATTGTCAGCCACAGTTTGCTTGAGCCTCACACACTTCAGCCACAAACAGTGTCCTGTGCATATTAATAGCCTGGCATATTTCCTGTGTAAGGGCTCACAAATTGTTTTAAATGGAGGACATACTGCAGAGTAAGCAGGGAAATTTGCAATCAAACCATCTAGCATTTTTCTAGCAGGCAAGACCTTTTGGGCTAGGCCATATAACTGAACACAGTGTATGCTCCTAAGGAAGTTGGCAAGAGCTAAAGAAGAAGTTTATTACTGGGGACCATCAGTATTGCCTCTTGTTGCCTTCTTCACACTACATACCCTTAGCTAACTTCTGCTTACATGGGCTTATATGTAAGATGGACAGTAGCTAGCTGCTGTTAAGGGGAAGATACAGTTGTCATCATCCGCAAGACTTGATCTTCAGCCCCCTTGTTTGAGCATGGTTGCAGTTGCTTGCTCCAGAGAGAGTGAACCATTGGATCACTGCACTATCTCAGGTCAAAGCTCCAAGGTAGGCACTGTGGGAGGTGAGCGTATCCAAACACAGGCTAGAAATGGATTGAAGCTTTGACATGGATTGTAGCTTGGATTTGGATCGTAGCTTACTCAAGCCTCCACTGAACCTGCACACACAGAGTGAGATCCAACAATGCAATGCTGGGCTCTAGGGTAGCACTCTAGCCACTCGTAGCCCTTTCAGAGCTGCCGCTTGAAACGGTGAGTGCATCAGGACAGACAAAGGCTGAGAACAAGACATGGCATGACGAGGAACATGAAGAAACTGAAGGCTTGGACCTTGGATGAAGACTAGGAACTTGGACGAAGGCTCTAGAAAGAGGAACATGGATGAAGGCTCAGGTTCAGGTTAGAGTTCCCTTCAATGGGCATTGTACTGCAGCATGCCCTACACAGCCCGAGGGCTGGTTGAGGACCATGCTGTCCTGCTATGCGCCTTACACAACCTGCTACAGGTTGGTCGCAGACTATGCTGGGAGTGAGACAGTCTTGGGACTGAGACTCAGATGAGGACGGGAGCCAATACTTCCCTTGGAAGGAGGAACATGACTTGGAATGAGGAACATGGCTTGGAATGAGGAACAAGGAGATCTGCTGGCTGGATGGAACAGCTCCCCTATGAGGAAAGACTAAAGAGGTTAGGACTGTTCAGATTGGAGAAGAGACAGCTGAGGCGGTATTTGATAGAGGTTTTTAAAATCATGAGAGGTCTAGAATTGGTAAATGTGAATCAGTTGTTTACTCTTTCAGATAATAGAAGGACTAGGGGGCTCTTCATGAAGTTAGCATGACATTTAAAACTAACTGGAGAAAGTTCTTTTTCACTCAACACACAATTAAACTCTGGAATTTGTTGCCAGGGGATGTGGTTGCTATTAGTGCAGTTAGTAGCTGGGTTTAAAAAAGGATTGGATAAGTTCTTGGAGGAGAAGTCCATTACCTGCTATTAATTAAGTTAACTCAGAAAATAGCCACTGCTATTACTAGCAACAGTAAATGGGATAGACTTAGTTTTTGGGTACTTGCCAGGTTCTTTTTTTTTTTATTTTCTCTTTATTGGGTTTTTAAATCAATAATATGCAAAGCATAACTTTGTTACGGAAACATGGTGTTTTTCATTACAGGAATAGTTAAAAAAAAATTCTTTAAATTAAATATTTCAGATTAATTACACCTCATTAGATCTCAAGAAAAGGACGGGGGTGGTCTACTTGCAAAACCAAGGGAGAATATAAGGAAAAGAAAACAACACATTAAATAGTAAATAGCCACCTTACATCAGGTATAACTATCTAGACCATTTTAACTACCACCCATTTGCTGTTCCAACTTTTTAGCATTGACAAAACGTCTTAGCTGTTCAGGTTGGAAAAATATATAATTGTCCCTCCATTCTTAAGAACCCACTTACAAGGGAATCTAAGCATGAAAGAGGCACCAACTGCTAACACCTCCTGTTTTAAAGCTAGAAAGCTCTTCCTGTCAAACACAGGATCCTATAACAGGTACATTGATATTTTTAAAATATGCACGCATTATTATTCCCATATCATTTTCGCTAAAGAAGGAAATCAATAGTGTCACTTTTTCAACAATCTCATAAGTAGAGGATTCCAAAAACTCAGTCATATTTTCTAATACATTTGAGACTGTTGGCATTTGTTGATTTCTTCGTACAGGCAAGAAATATATCTTGTCTAGGGATAGAGTCTTATCAGGGGAAATCTCCAATATTTCATGAAAATACTGCTTCACGGTGATTCTAGGAAATTCACCAACAACCCTCGGAAAATTAGTAATTCTCAGATTTAGATGCCTTAGCGTATCAGAACATCTTGTTCCCTACCCAATATGGATTCCAAAAAGCATTAAGTACAGAATCCCTACTCATTTCCTTGATAGACTACCTCATCATGGGCCTCGACAAAGGTCATGCCTTCTTACTGATTCTCCTGGATCTCTCGGCAGCTTTTGACACCGTTAACCACTCCATCCTCCTCAAACAACTGGCGAACATCGGCATAACAGGAATTGCACTGGCCTGGTTCAAAACATTCCTTGGGAACAGAGGCTAAAAGTTTAAAATCCACAATAAAGAATCCCTTCGTTATCCTTCCTCCATAGGAATTCCCCAGGGTTCATCCCTGTCCCCCATGCTTTTCAATATTTACCTTCTTCCACTATGCCAGTTGTTAACCAAATTGAACCTAAAACACTTCTTATATGCCGACAATGTCCAGATTGTAATTCCCCTTAAAGAATCCATCACAAAAACACTGGAATTTTGGGAAAACCGCCTTCAAGAAATCAACTGCCTCCTCACCAGCTTAAACTTAATACTAAATTAAATTCTTCAAAAAGTGAATTCCTTCTCATATCCCTGGAAAACTGTAACATCACGATGAATCCACCAGCCAACCTTCACATCTCCAAAGCAAGAGACTTAGGAGTTATTATTGATAATCGTCTAAACCTAAAATCTTTTATTAACCAAACAGCTAAAGACTGTTTTCATAAAATACATGTCCTGAAAAGAATACAACCACTCTTTCACTTTCATGACTACAGAATGGTTCTACAAGCAATAATCTTCTCTAAGATAGACTACTGTAACTCTATCTTATTAGGTTTCCCCTCGTCCCACACCAAACCTCTTCAGATGGTCCAAAACACGGCAGCCAGAATATTGAGAAACACGAGGAGAAAAGACCACATATCTCCAATTCTCAAAGACCTACACTGGCTGCCAATTCACTTCAGAATCATTCATAAGTCCATTACCATTATCTATAAAGCCATCCATCACCACACTCCACTCAACCTACAAATCCCATTCAGAAAACATACTTCCACCAGACCCATCAGAGAAGCTTACAGAGATTCACTACATGTTCCACACACCAAAACCTCTCAACATATAACATTTAGAGACCGGGCCTTCTCTACAGCAGGACCATCGCTATGGAATTCCATTCCACTGGATCTTCGACAGGAAACGTGCCTTCTAACTTTCAGAAAAAGGCTTAAGATGTGGTTGTTTAAGCAAGCCTTTCCAGAACCCAACTGAACCTTAATTCACTGACAACCACAGTCAGACATTCTTTGAACATTGTAAACAATGCACTTTCCGTTAAATTCCTCTAGCCTTTCCTTCTACTCCCAGTTTTGAACTTCCCTGTTTTATTGTAACTGCAGAGTTTCTCTTCACTTGTTACAGTTTAGTTTATTTGCTGTTTACACCCCCTGTTAAATGTAAACCAGCATGATGTAATCCTTATCTTGAATGCCGGTATAGAAAAACACTAAATAAATAAAATTTTCTATTTTTTCAATTTTTCACTTTATCATTCCACAGTCTTGTATTATTGATATATGTACTTCTTTAACTTGTTTCAATCCTGTCTCCAAGTTAGAAATTTTCTCAGTAGCTTCCAACTTATATCCTTCAAAGTTATTATTCAAAGTATCTAGCTGACAGGAAACCGAATTAATTTTAGCCGAGCACTCTGCTATTGACTTTGCCATTGCAGATGACAAATTCCATAAGCAGTCTAATGTGACTACTTCTGATTTTTCCAAAGTTAAGTCTCCTATGGTGTGGGGAAGGGAACCTTGCCCCCGAGTCTCACCTCCAGGGTTCTTGCATTCTTTTCTCCTTCCCAGTTCGTCCTCACCCGAAAACTATCTCCATGAGCCATGGAGGTCTGAGCTTGCAGTCCCGCCAACATCGCCCAATCAAACTGTACCTCGAGAGCTAATACTTCAGGCTCTTGGGTAATCGCGGTGTTGAAGTTGCTCAAGCAGCTGGTGGAAGTCGGACATCCAATGGGCTGAGGGAAACCTCTTCCGAGGTCGGGTCACAATCTCCTCTCTGTGACCCGACAGCCGGACCACTCAGCACCGATGCCCCCGAATTAGCAACACATTGTGCGATTGTCCTCTGTCCGTATGGGATCACTGAGGCAGAAGGGTAAATTCTGGGTTTTCCCTTATGCTTTGGAGGCATTGGTCATTGGAAAATTGCTTCAAGAAAGGAAAAAACGCCGGAGCAGAAGCACAGTATGTCTGCTCAGTACGCCATCTTTGACTCCACCCCCTGCCAGGTTCTTATGGCCTGGATTGGCCACTGTTGGGGACCAGATGCTGGGCTTGATGGACCCTTGGTCTGACCCAGCATGGCATGTTCTTATGTTCTTATGACAAACTCCACAAGACTGGAATTAGGAACATGACTAGGAACTTGGTACTTGACTTGAAACTTGGAACTCTACAACATGGATGGAATCTAAGGACTTGACCCAGCGAAGACAGACTTGGAGAGAGGCCTTGTGCCAGGAGGCACCCTACAGAACCCTTTATGGTTTGGTCACAGACCACAATACTGGCATGCCTGGAAGAATGATGAGAGATGAAATGAAGGGCAGAACTTGGAATGAGAACTGGAACATCCAAAACTTGACAGAAGACTTGGACAAGGTGAAGACTCAGAAGACTTGGATGAGATGAGGACTCAGAAGACTTGGATGAATTGAGCACTCAGAAGACTTGGATGAGGTGAGGACTCAGAAATTTGGATGAGGAACTGATGCAAGACCAGAAGCATGGAAGGCAACACAAAGGAACTCCAACAAAGAACAAGGAAACCAGGAACATGAAGAACATGGAGACCAGGAACATCCAACGAGGAATATGAAGACCATCTGGACAGGAGCATGACCACAGAAGACCTTACAGGATGAAGAGACCATGGAAGACTATGAAGATCCTTGCAAAATCCCCAAGGAACTGGCAGAGATTCCATTAATAGGACTGCTAGACTGACAAGGTGATGACATCATCAAAGAGGGCCATGGGGCTTTACCCACCTAAGGCCCTTTCAATCAACAGGAGAGGCACGGGTACTTGCCTAAACAAGAGCTGGCATCAGGCAGTCTCCGGGCAGCGTTGGCAGCATGCAGGCCACTAAAAGAAGACAGCAATGGTGGCGGAGTCAGTGCCACATGGGAGCGGCAGCCCAGGAGTGTTGGAGCTCCTTCCAAGGAGCCAGCATCGGCAGCATCCCATCTGCAAAGAAGAATAGAGTTAGCAGCACAGCACCACAAGGCAGGGATATAGGCAGAGGCAACTTCAACACTGTAAGGACCAGCTCAGCCTCAACATCAGTAGAAACTGAGCCATCATCTGCTGGCAGGAAGGTGAGAGGCCGCTTGTGGGCTTGTCCCATGACAGCATCACAACAGCACCCTCTCCTCAAAGCCCCCTCCTCAAGCCTCCTTTCTTTAGCTTCAGAGGAGACACAGATATATCCCTTATACCATCAGGGGGAAATGAGGGTCCAAACATAGGATCTAAGGATGCTTGGTTTCAGGAGCTGAAGTGAGGAACCATTCAGAACATACTGAAGAAGGATATAACTGTAGATTGGACAAAGATATGATTATAAACTTGAAAAAAAGACATAACCAAGGATATAACTGAAGGTACAGATTTAGTTGTCATCCAGGAGTACTGGTCTAACTTCTTAAGTTCTCACTTGGGTAAGATGGAGGCATGGAATGGAGTAGGATTATATTCCTTTGAACCTTCTGTGGCTACTAGTATTGCCCTGAATCCCTCAGGCAATGGTAAAAGCTGATCTTAAATTTAATCATCTTTGCATCCTTTGGCCGCTGATGCTGAATGTGTTCAAGACCCATGAGTAGATTAGGTCACAGGGTTACTAATGGCAGGCACTTGGGGAATAGATGGTACAGGAGAAAATAAAGCATTTTAGTAAGGACCAAAAAGGGAGGTAAATCCTCAGTTTGACAATCTACATGTTAAGGCAAGCTCATATTCAGCAATGGATTTAGGTTTTTAGTTGAAAACTTGGTAGAAGATGGATTATAGGCAGTTGTGTGGCTTAAAAGAGGATTTACTCCTAGATACTGAAATCCATGGTCAAGTAGATAACAGTCAATTGTAGCTTCTGGTTTTTAGATTTGAAGAGATGATAGGAAGATGGAAGAAAAACTGGTGATGACTTTCCTCTCCACTTTCAATTTTCAATATTGGAATTCACCTGAACAGGACTAATTATTACCAATTGTGGAGAGCTGATTTCATGTACACTTGATAGAATTAAAAAAATACTTGCAAGGACAGAGTTTATGATTAAATGTGGAATAACTCTAAAGACCAGGTACCGTCTCACACTCTTGCAATTCAATGTCAAAGTTTCAAAGCTTCAAAAAATCAATAATCACCTCCAAGATGCACTTTGGCTGAAGTGGCATTCTCAAAGCAGTAGGCCTATACATTAGGCACTGTGTGCTGTGTACTATGGAGGCAGCTTGCAGGCTCCTGAAGTCATCAGCTGACAACAGTTTCTCTAGCCTTAATGCTTTACACAGAGCAGATCATTGAGAGTGTAGGAGCACACCTACTCTGCTCACCACTAACTGTAAAAGTGACTTACACCACATGAGGCACAGCGTAGAGGACAGCAGCTTTTCCTAATTCCCCGTAAGTTGTGACAGGCATGTGGATCAGCAAGGGCCTGCAACCATTAAACGTCGGAAATGTGTGGAGTGATGCTGCAAATGGAACTTTCTGCAAGCTGTTTGGCACAAGAGTGCTCAACCTATGTGCTTTAAAGGTGGTAACAGATCACATCAGGTCTGTATGAGATATTAGCAATTGCTCAAGGCAAAATAATCTGCATATTTTCTGGGTACATACACATGTACATACAGCTATTAGTGAACCATAATTGTTAAGGACCTTGCAGCACCCAGAGATCTCAATAATCTCTGTAAGGCTAGCTTTGATGATTGATTTAAAGGCAGGAGGTTCAAACATACTTAGCCATTGGCTTCTATGATGTTAACCTTTGTTCAGGAGAGATGTGTATGCCTTTAGAGTCATTAAACTATACAGTGATGGTAATATCTCTGAGCTCATATAAAAATGCACGTGAAGGTAGGATACCATCTGATTCCCAATCCTGCCTTCTCAGAGTCAGATGTGCATCCTTGTGTAGGCTCACCAAGAAGCTAACCAAACCTACATGACATCACAACAGCCAAGGCCCTCACTTTCTGCACTTTATCAATTACAAATTGCACAGCCAGATGTAGTACAGTGCATGTATGTGGGGTGCATGCAACCACCAAGAGGTATGCTGCCTTGGAAGGACCTGTGCGCATTGTGGGAGTGCCACCAGGTAGCACAACCCCTTTACCCAAGATTTTAAGGGAGGACATGCCACTACAGCACTCTGATGTCAGTAAAAGGGTTGCCAACTGTCTCCAGTTTTCAGAACAGGTAAATACTGGCTTGGTTTGGAACACATTACATGCAGGGATTTCATCAGATTTCCCTGTAGCTTTTCCAAGCAAAACCAAGACTATCAATACCTGCATGCATGGGAGTAAGATTTTCTGAATCTACATATCCTAGAAATCTCGATTCAGTTGGTAACCTGAGTCAGCAGTGGCTCTAAAACTGGTGATGCAATGGTGTCAGCTGTGTCTTGGCACGCCCACTGACAATAAGCCAATCCAGTATAGGTGTTTATCTTCACATGCACATGTTTGTCAGCTATGGAATGAGGCAGTAAAATGGGACCTTTAACTGTCTACCTGAACCTTTAGACTGTGCCTTTAAGCTTCAGAGCTATTTGATATTTACAGCATTTCTACAGCTGTAGCTCTCCATGCTCAAGGACCAGCTGGGGTGGCATCACACTTATGGCACTCTCTCATCCACATGTGAGTACTAGGATGGGAATCGCAGGGGAGGGCCGACAAGCCATACAACACTAGCTAGGCCAAACTGTGAACACTGTGTTGGCAGTCATTCAAACCTACATGCCACACATGCCTCTTTTAGTGTCACTATGAGGCAAAACACGTTATAAAATCTGCTTGTCCATTTGCGTGCACCAGGAACTACATGCACATGGATGCGTGCACACGGGTTTTAAAATCGACCCCTAAACGTTTTTTCTCATAGACACAAAATGGGAGAAAATCCTTAATGCAGTGGTTCTTAATCTTTTTTCTGTCATGACATACCTCACAGATGATACTCACATGCTTGACCCATTACACACTATATTTAACAGCTATACTAAAAAAAAATCCTAGATATTATTTTATTGTTGGAAATGATGCAGGAGAAAGATAAAATATTCTTTAATTTCAATAACTGCTTATAAAATAGTATTAGTAATGCTATTTTTTTCACAAAAATTTTAATCTTTGCGAAATACCAATATGCTGATAACTTCAATGTCAGAGTGAGCAATAAGGACCAAACAATGTAAATTATATTATTAGTAGAATTAGAATTTGTATTTGCTGCTGTCTTGACCTAGAAAATGTTTAAATAGATTACATATTTGCTGATGTGGTGAATTGTTGACCTGGAATATGAATGGATATGAACTAGAATATGCATTTGCTATAATGTTGACCTAGAATAGGAATGTTGACAAAGTATGTGAATGATGATCAAGAATTTTAATGCTAATTTTGTAAACCACTGTGATCTTCTTTTAAAACAATGGTATATAAAATTCCTAAATTAAATAAATAAATAAATACATAGATCTAGGACTGATATGCACATATAGCACACAGTTTTTTGATACAGACAAACTCCTATGCATTTCACTGTCAACCTCAGGAAGTTCAGACCTCTTCTAGAGTTTATACAGAATATGGATAGGAAATTTCCCCTTTCAACTCACCATACAAAAAAATATATTCAGATTCTGGTATCTCCTCAGTAATATTACTTCAAACCCCTTCCCTGCCAGTCACTTTGTGAAATATGATGAAAACCTGCTAAAAAGACATTTAGAAATTATATAGCATACCAGCCATACTATAAGAGCACAAACATCCAGGACTTGAACAGCAACAATCTTACTTATGAAAAGTATGACTGCAAATATAGAACACAGTACACTTATTATTGGAAAAACAACGCAAGAAAGACTGCACTAGATTCCTACACATAATCTACATCCTAGTTAGCAAAATCCCTCACCTCTGTCAAACATGCAGAATGTTGATTGACCCTTATCTAATACAGAATAAAAGACTATAAATTTTAAACAAGCATACAGAGAAAAATTGAAACTCTAAGAAGCCAGGGAAAGGGAGGTGTGGCAGGAAGGCGGGGGCAGGATACAGCATGCCTTCAACATTTCTGGCTTAGATTGGTGGTGGCAGTGATTGCCAGGGTTGAGGGAAAAGAAGCGACAGGGAGCAGTGATGAGGAATTTTCTTACTCTGCACTCTCCTCAAGCAGCAAGTACTTGTGGCTGTTATAGAAAGCATAAGTTTGCTATGTGAAATTTTTGGTGACACACTTTCCACCTCTTGGTGACACACCAGTGTGTTCCAACATACTGGCTGAGAACCACTGCTTTAGAGCACAAACAAAAGAGTGGTGCTCTCTTGAGAACATTTGATGACCCTCAGAGTGAGGAAACTAGGGATGTGCAGAGGGACCAAATGCATTACATTCGGTATTCGTATTCTTGGGGGGGGGAGATAAGTCGCATTCGGCAAGGGGGGGCCCCGATCCGTTCATGCTTTCCATTCTTATTCATTTCCCGGCTAAAATTTAATTAACTACAACTACCCACCCTCCTGACCCCCTCAAGACTTGCCAAAACTCCCTGGTGGTCCAGCGGGGGACCCGGAGCCATCTACTGCACTCACGCAGTCGGCACACCCCTAGAGGAAACTCACCCAAAGATGAGATGCATGCAATGTTCTCTCAAACTAGCTTGATGGACGCTCTACCTGGGTAACAGCAAGCTAGGTTGAGAGAACATTACACAAATCTCATATTGGGTGAGTTTCCTCACTCCGAGGGTCATCAAATGTTCACAAGAGAGCACTGTCCTGTTTGTACATCTCACATTGAATGTCAAAGTGACCCCTACCCCCTACACTAATACCTAAACCTCACCTCGAGTTACTAGGTGGGCCTCCAGTAGAGATATAAATACCTATCTAGGGTCAGGGCATTACAGCTAGATTCTCTCTCTCTCTCTCTCTCTCTCTCTCTCTCTCTCTCTCTCTCTCTCTCTCTCTCTCTCTCTCTCTCTCTCTCTCTCTCTCATCACATGATCAAGCCATCACACGGCTTAACACTCCTGAAAAAGTAGAAAGCTAAAATTGGCATTAAGCTGTGCAATAGGACTTCACAAAACAGCAAGCCCACACCTCCTCTTTTTCAGATTTGCATAGCACCATACAATATGGCGCTATTGCATGCATTAAGGGCTTTTCACATGCGATAAACTGCTAATGCATGTGAAAACACCTTAGCACATTTTGATAAATGAGGGGGTAAAATAGCAACTAAGTTGGACACATTTGAATCTCAGATATCTACGGTTGAGAAAGTTCAAAATACATTAGTCCAATCAGAGCAGGTACATGTTAAGAAGTTAGAAAATTCTTTTAGACATTTGAATTTAAATCTTGAATTTTCCTATTATAAGATTGTTTTCGCCTGTTGAACTTTTCAAGAATTACATCTCTCAAGTCTTGAAAGTGTCTAATGAAGCAAAGCCAATAATAGCGAAGTTATTTTACTTATCATCTACTGAAGGTGCAGATGGTATTCAAGTTCAAGATCATACATTAGATCTTTCAACTATTTTGGAATCATCACAGTCTCTTGAGATTGCGCAAAGAGGTTCTCTTTTGGTGAATTTTGCTTTTTACTCTGATAGATATAATGTTCTAAAATCTTTTTTTCATAACGGTCTATCTTTGTTTTATGGCCAAAAGATATGGATTTATTCAGATCTCACTAGAATCACCCAATTGTGTCAAAAACAAATTCTTGCTATGTGTCCTGAGGTGGTTTCTAAGGGGGGCCATTTCGTACTTCGTTATCCCTGTAAATGCTTTTTGAAATATAAAAATGTGGATTACATCTTTTTCATGCCATCTCTGCTCCGTACATTTCTAGACTCACACACTTAACTGACTTTTTTAGCTGTATCTCTCAGTTGTTTTTTTTTTTCTTTTAATTTTCCTTGGTATTTTCGCTTTATTTTCCCTTGTCCTCTCTTATTTCTATTTAAAAGTGAAGTTGTGTAATCTGTATTTAAGAGTAATATTTTCAGAATGTCATTTCTTTACAGCACCTCCTATTTCTGTAACAAGAATTCTTGTTGATATTTGTAAATGCATAAAAAAAAATAAGAACTGTTTTCCGATAGAGATCCTTTCCTCAAAGAGGCTTATAGTTTTGAGGAATAATTTAGGAGAAGAGGAGGCATACCCCCATAGAGTTTCTACCTCTTTCGATCCAGGACACTGATAGATTGGAGATCGTAAGTACATGTGGACCTCAGGTACTGTGGGGAAGACAGGGATTTCCACACCTTGGATAACCTGGCCGCTTTGGGAACCTTATTCAATTTACCTTATGGAGGATAAGAAAGTCTCAGGACCCACACAGAGGGTCACATTCACAGAGGTAGCAATACTAAAAATCAGTACTCCTATATGGCTGAAGAGCTTGGATGTACCTGGACCCTTTATTGTTTGCTCCTATTGATTCTGTTTTAGGGATGTGAATCATGTGCCCGATCATTTTAACGATCGGGTTCGGCTGGAGGGAGAAAAAAATCTGATCGGTAGAGATGTGAATTGGAATCGGTTCTGATTTCAATTCACATCGTTAATTTTTTTTAGTGAGGCCCGAGCCGATAAAAAAAAACCCCACCCCAACCCTTTAAATTTGATCCCTTAGCTTCCCCCACCCTCCTGAACCCCCCCAAAACTTTTTACAAATACCTGGTGATCTAGCGAAAGTCCCAGGAGCGACCTCCCGTTCCCAGGCTGTTGGCTGCGCTAATAAAAATGGCGCCGATGGCCCTTTGCCCTTACCATGTGACAGGGTATCTGTGCCATTGGCCGGCCCCTGTCACATGGTAGGAGCACTGGATGGCTGGCGCCATTTTTAAAAATGGCGCGGTCCATGGCCGGCGCCAACTTTAAAAATGGTGCCAGCCATCCAGTGCTCCTACCATGTGACAGGAGCCAGCCAATGGCACGGATACCCTGTCACATGGTAAGGGCAAAGGGCTATTGGCATCATTTTTATTAGTGGCAGCCAACAGCCTGGGAACGGGAGATCGCTCTCGGGCCCACCACTGGACCACCAGGTAATTTTAAAATGTTTTGGGGGTAATCGGGAGGGTGGGGGAAGCTAAGGGGGCGATTTTAAAGGGTCGGGTGGGGTTTTTTTTTATCGGGCCATCGGCGACATTTTTATGAGTGGTAGCCGATGGCCCGAGAGCGGGCGATCTGTCCCGGGGCTTCCACTGGACCACCAGGTACATGTAAAAAGTTTTAAGGGGGGGGGGTTTGGGAGGGTGGAGGAAGGTAAGGGATTAGTTTTAAAGGGTGGGTGGGTTTAGGGGTTGTTTTGGTGTGCCAGTTTTCCCACCCTCCCCCCAAATAACTCCCTTTAGTGGACACTAACCCGATTAACAATTTTTTCATGATAAATCGGGGGAATTTCTATTGTATCGCACTCTTTAACGATTTTTGATGATTTAAAAAATATCGGACAATATTTTAAATCATCAAAAAATGATTCACATCCCTATTCTGTTTCAATCAATCACAGTAAAATTTAGTTACAATAAATCACAGTAAACCCATCCAGCAAGTTCAGCCTGTTTTGTCACCATACCTGTCCCAAAAAACCAATGTCCTGGGCCTAGAAGGTTATTTTTCCCCCCAAAATAAAGAGCCCACCCCTTGGGACAAGAAGAGGGGAAAGAGACTGAGGAGTTAGCCCCAAGATAATTCTTTTATGGATAAAGCATATTCACACATAAAAAAAGGGATACAAGTACATCTGATGAACTGGCTCCTGAGAGATGCATTCAGCCCAAATGTCCCAACAGCACATTTTGGTTTACATCTAATTTTCATGACTCCAAGCAAATACTTAAAAGATTGGAGCTTCAATGCTGGCAAAACAACTCTACTGAGGTTCATCATGCATTTTTAACCACCATAGTTAATTACAAAAAAAGCTTCTGATGAGGCCAAAAATAATTTCTATTCTAAGAAAACTGCGCAGTCCTGCAATAATTTGTGTGAGCTTTTTCATCTTACTCATAGATTGACTATGTTTCCTTCCAACAATAATAAAAAAGAATTGTCACTAACCAATGTTATGCTTTTGCTCAGTTCTTTTCAGCTAAAATCTCTAAAATGTGACAGATTTAATTGCTAAAACCTCTAATATGCGACAGATATGAAACCTTAATCACCAGCTGTAACTTCACTATGGGATTCCTTTGCTTCAGTTTGAAGCAAAGATATCTAACAGATAGTGGCCCAACTGAAACCTTCTGTCCATGCAATCATTTTTTTCTCGATCTTTTGAAAATTTTGCGGGAAGATTAAAATGTTCGTAATGAACATTGTTTATCTTTCTCTTGCCAAAGGTTTTGTCCCATTATCTCTAAAGCAGGCATCCATATAGCCTCTTTTTAAAAAGTCCACATTGGACCTGGCACTGCACAGTAATTTCTGGCCCATTTTAACTCTGCCTTTCTTAGCCAAAATTGTTATGTGCTGTCTTATCTCAATTTAATGTTTTTTGAAACAACTTGCTATATTGAATCAATTTTAGTTTGGTTCCATAAACTGCACAGTACTGAGACTCTATTACTGTCCAGTGTCAATACAATCTGTTGTTGCTTTGACAGGGGTGTAATGTATGCTATGGTTTTACTTGATATATCTGCCACATTCAGCACTCTTAATCATGCCATTTTGCTTAATCACATGAAAGAAATCGATATTTCGGGCTTTGTGCTTCAATGGGTTTCCTCCTACTTGACCAATTGAGTTCAGCGGGTTTCAATTTAACAGCTTCTTCAAATAGTACAAACTGATGACCAGGAAACCTCAGGCTTCTGCATTATCTGTGGTTTTATTCAATATTTATATGATGCCACTATGTAAATTGTTGGATAGGCTGGGTATTCTGCTTTACACTGATGATATTCAGTTGTTTTGTACCCAAACTTTCTTCATGACAGGCAACTAGTCAGCTATTGAATATATGGTTTTCTTCTATTTGAGCCTTGTTAACTCATAATCATTTATCACTCAGTACTGATAAAACTGATATTTTAGAGTAGACTTCCTTTAGATGATGCCCCTGAAGTTTTTAATCTTGCAGGTGTTGATATTAACATATCTTCATCTGTGTGTAATATGGGCATAATTTTAGACTCCACTTTATCTATGAAACCTCAAATAAGACTTGTGGTGAAGTCTTCCTTTACAAAGATACGGCTGTTATGCAGACTTAAACCCTTGCTATCTGCTAATGATTTTAGAACAGTTGTCAAAACATTAGTGATAACTGGGCTTAATTATTGTAACTCACTTTTTATTGGCCTTTCTGCTAACCAACTCCATGTTTGACAAATAGTGCAGAATTGTGCAATGAGAATCATCAAAGGGCTTGAGAGCAATGATCAGATTAACCCTTTCCTGCAAACCCTTCATTTAGATTGCCTATAGCCTGGCAAACTAAATAAAAATATAATATTGTAATGCTGATTCATAAGCTTTTAAACAAGGACAGTGAACTCTGGAATAACTCAGTCCTCAAGATTTATACTCCTGCCCGTTCACTTTGCTCCGCTAATGAATTCTTGCTTTGAAGTTCCATCTTTTCAGTTGATCCACTTGGATGAAGCTCAGGAGAATGCTTTTTCAATGGCAGGACCATCATTGAGGAATGTTCTCCCAGAAAATATTAGCGGTCTACCGTTTATATCTGCTTTTAAAAAAAGACAGTTAGAAAAACGTATGCTGAAGCCAGTACCATTTAACCTTTGTAACATTACCTTTTAGAGTGGAGCTTTATTAGTCCAAGTCTTTAGGTTTGTGGCTTGAGTGCAGTTTTTTGGTATTGTAATGCGGATGTTTCATTAGACCAGTTTTAAGGTGTGCTCGTGTGTATGTGCGTGTGTTCGTCGGCCCATACCCAGGGAAAGGGCCAATTAATTCATATGTTTGTATATGCACACATGTTATAAAATAGCCTGACCCTGTGAACATGTATGCTCAGTTTTAAGTAAGCATGCATCTGTGCGCGAATGCTGCATCTACCACATAAGTGGGGGTATTTTAAAAGGCCTGCACGCTGATACCATTGCCAAATTCCCCAGTTTGTTCACAGTTCGCTCACTTAAGGGGTAAGGCTTCCAACCCCCCCTAGTTTATTAGCCTCCCTTCCCTCCTGGTAGCCCCAGCCTTTAAAACCCCAGTGATTGTCCTTGATTTGTTTGTTTTATAACTTACACATCATCCATGGCAGAAGTAAAGTTATGTGGCAAGGGACCGCGGTATGCGCCAGTGTGCGAAAATGTTTACACACAAATTTCATGATCAAATCCCAGAACACCCATGCCCTGCTCCTTTTTGGAACGTTTTCATTTGTGCACACAGCGGCGCGTGCGCACATATATGAGCAGCTTTTAAAATTCTCTCGGCACGCGCTGGTCTGACATTTTCATGCATCCCCTAATTTTGGCACATATCGGGCTTTTAAAATTCACTTTTTAATGTATTATTTATTATGCATGTTATTTTTGTAATCCACCAGGAATTTCAGATATATGCAGAATATGAAATGCTGAAATAAATAAATAATAAATAAAGTCTCACACTTGGTACTGTTGCGCGCCCCGTCCGTGTCCAGCCCTCGCACAGACCTGCTCACCTCTCTGGCGCCTCTGCAGGTCCCAGGTTGGTGTCTCCAGCGGCAGCCGCAACCACCTCCAGGCCTCAGTGTCCCGCGGCGGCGGTCGCCGGGCCTTCCACTGTGCATCAGGCCTCACACCAGAGTTTGGCTTCTCCCGTGGCATTGACCACGCCCTTACGCATGCGTGCGGACCGCCCGGCCTCTTGTAGGGCAGGGGTGGGTCCTAGCTCCATGGTGCATCCTGATTGAAGGAACTACTTAAGGAAGTCCCTGCCTGCACTTTCTTGCCTTGGCAATCGGGTCGGCATTTTATTGTGTGCTATATTGTCACTGCATTCTAAGCCTTGTTCCAGTCTCATTCCAGTCTTGTTCCAGCCTTGTTCCAGTCTCGTTCCAGCTTTGTTTCAGGATCCTACTGTTCCAGCCTTGTTCCTGCATCCTACTGTTCCAGCCTTGTTCCAGTGTCCTTCTGATCCTGCGCCTGTCCGTTTGTCTCCCCAGGTAGTACCCTCGGACTGTCTCTTGGTACTGACCTCGGCTTGTTCCTCAACCTTCCTGTCTGCTGCCTGCATCCTGACCTCTGCCTGTCTTGTGACCTCATCTGACCTCTGTAACCTGGCCTCTGCCTTGCCTGACTACTCCTTGGACTGACCCTCAGATTCTGACCCCTAACTGATTGACTAAGTCTCCTGATTCTGGCTCTGTCCCTTGCCTTGTCATCGCCTACGCTGTTCTGGTCTTCCTTGCTCCATCTGAACCTCAGTCTCAAGTCCGACCGTGCTCCCTTGCTGTCCGTGGGCACGCCTGTCTACCACCTCTTCAGGAGATCCTGCGAGGCCCATCTAAGTCCAAGTGGCCAGGGTCCCTCCGGCCTTCACCCGGGGGGACCGTGGGCTTCCAGTGATGAAGCTTATCTTAGCCTCTGTCTCCTCCAGTGCTCCGCCCCCTGGGAGCAGGTGCTTCCTGGTCCCTACCAGGGAGCCGTTCTCCACTGCTCCAGGACAAGGGTCCACCCCCGATGCAACAGGTACTTTCTAGTAAAAACAGGATTGGGATTCACACCCCAAGAAAAATAGAGGCTGTAGGTGCAAATATGAGTCTATAGCAAATGATCATAAAGGGATAAGCATATATTGATCCTGTGGCATTTTAGGATTGTTAGGGGGTAAAATTGCAGGTGTATCTCTATGAAATCATGCAGTGTTTTATTGAAGCCACCATAACAAAGCACTGAGCGGCTGAAGGTACGCCTGCTGTGTTGTTAATTTCATGTAAGGGATATTATTGTCTCTGACAAAACTGCTACATATAGGGGCAGCAGATTATGCAAGCACTTTTCAGCTTAGACATTTTACCAGTGCTGTTCTTGCTGTAGCATCATATGTTCCTTGAATTATTCTGTTTGTGTCACATTGTAATTTCTGGCTAATATGGCATATTCAAATCCTACTTTATTCCCTTCATCTGGTACCAAATTAGATTGTTATGAAGTAAAGCGATGCAGACATTTCACTGCTTTACATATTACTTGTTCTAACAGGCACAAGTCAGGAATACATTCATTGCTTGCCTCAGTGAGCATCAAAATATGTCTTGTTTTTCAGAAGTAATTTCTTGTCATATGCCAGACATTTGCAGAAATTGTACCCCTACTTTCTTAAAGGCTAAGCATCAACCCACTGCAGGAAATGCTGTTCTATTACACTTGTACAGAAATTGTCATTTGTGTATGAATCACAGCTGGTTACTGCCACCATTAGCACTCCCCGCCCCAGTGATGAGCCCTAGCACTCTTTCCTTCCCACAACCTGCCCTATAAATCATAGCTTCCTTCCTGTATTGTGCACCTTACTCAACATTCAGCACCCTCCCAAATCTTGAAATCCCAGTTGCAGACTGAGCTGCGTGTCTGTTTCAGACCCTCTCCTTCAGATTCTTCCCATATGCTGCTTGCAGTGTCGTGATTCTTATGGCCTGGATTGGCCACTGTTTCCAACAGTGGCCAATCCAGGCCATAAGAACCTGGCAAGTACCCAAAAACTAAGTCTATTCCATGTAACCATTGCTAATGGCAGTGGCTATTCTCTAAGTGAACTTAATAGCAGGTAATGGACTTCTCCTCCAAGAACTTATCCAATCATTTTTTAAACACAGCTATACTAACTGCACGAACCACATTCTCTAGCAACAAATTCCAGAGTTTAATTGTGCGTTGAGTAAAAAAGAACTTTCTCCGATTAGTTTTAAATGTGCCCCATGCTAACTTCATGGAGTGTCCCCTAGTCCTTCTACTATCCGAAAGAGTAAATAACCGATTCACATCTACCCGTTCTAGACCTCTCATGATTTTAAACACCTCTATCATATCCCCCCTCAGTCGTCTCTTCTCCAAGCTGAAAAGTCCTAACCTCTTTAGTCTTTCCTCATAGGGGAGTTGTTCCATTCCCCTTATCATTTTGGTAGCCCTTCTCTGTACCTTCTCCATCGCAATTATATCTTTTTTGAGATGCGGCGACCAGAATTGTACACAGTATTCAAGGTGCGGTCTCACCATGGAGCGATACAGAGGCATTATGACATTTTCCGTTTTATTCATCATTCCTTTTCTAATAATTCCCAACATTCTGTTTGCTTTTTTGACTGCCGCAGCACACTGAACCGACGATTTCAATTTGTTATCCACTATGACACCTAGATCTCTTTCTTGGGTTGTAGCACCTAATATGGAACCCAACATCGTGTAATTATAGCATGGGTTATTTTTCCCTATATGCATCACCTTGCACTTATCCACATTAAATTTCATCTGCCATTTGGATGCCCAATTTTCCAGTCTCACAAGGTCTTCCTGCAATTTATCACAATCTGCTTGTGATTTAACTACTCTGCACAATTTTGTGTCATCTGCAAATTTGATTATCTCACTCGTCGTATTTCTTTCCAGATCATTTATAAATATATTGAACAGTAAGGGTCCCAACACAGAACCCTGAGGTACTCCACTGTCCACTCCCTTCCACTGAGAAAATTGCCCATTTAATCCTACTCTCTGTTTCCTGTCTTTTAACCAGTTTGCAATCCACGAAAGGACATCGCCACCTATCCCATGACTTTTTACTTTTCCTAGAAGCCTCTCATGAGGAACTTTGTCAAACGCCTTCTGAAAATCCAAGTATACTATATCTACCGGTTCACCTTTATCCACATGTTTATTAACTCCTTCAAAAAAGTGAAGCAGATTTGTGAGGCAAGACTTGCCCTGGGTAAAGCCATGCTGACTTTGTTCCATTAAACCATGTCTTTCTATATGTTCTGTGATTTTGATGTTTATAACACTTTCCACTATTTTTCCTGGCACTGAAGACAGGCTAACCGGTCTGTAGTTTCCCGGATCGCCCCTGGAGCCCTTTTTAAATATTGGGGTTACATTTGCTATCCTCCAGTCTTCAGGTACAATGGATGATTTTAATGATAAGTTACAAATTTTTACTAATAGGTCTGAAATTTCATTTTTTAGTTCCTTCAGAACTCTGGGGTGTATACCATCCGGTCCAGGTGATTTAGTACTCTTCAGTTTGTCAATCAGGCCTACCACATCTTCTAGGTTCACCGTGATTTGATTCAGTCCATCTGAATCATTACCCATGAAAACCTTCTCCATTACGGGTACCTCCCCAACATCCTCTTCAGTAAACACCGAAGGTCCACAGGAGCACGCAGGTGTCTCCAGTCAATTCCCACAGGCCCACAGGAGAATACAGAAGACATAAGCTGTAGATGCGGAGCTGTGCCAGTATGCTGTCCCTGTGGTTGCAAGTCGAATCCCCTCTCGTTACCTTGAAAAGCCTCTAAGAGTAGTCCGGAAACTGCCAGAATTGGAGTACTGCCTTTCCCCCCAAGGGACAGCGAAGGCTCTGTGTCAAAGAACTGTGCTGGACAGGGAAGTAAGGGAGATAAAGATGGTTAAAACTGATAGAAGATTCAGCCTGCTTGCTGGGAGAAGAGGGAAAGACGAAGAGGGTCCCAGTACGCAGGCCGAATTTCATCTTTCATTCCCTGGAGTCCAGGATCACCCACATCTCAGAGAAAGAAGACATGGAATGGTTATGTTAGAGCCATTGGGGGAGGGTGGCAGTGTTATGTTGGGGCTGCTGAGCAGTCATTATTCCTTTACTGTGTGTGTGTGTGTGTGTGTGTATGTGTGGTGAGGGGTTAGGGTGGCAGTGTTATGTTGGAGCTGCTCAGCAGTCATTATTCCTTTACTGTGTGTGTGTGTGTATGTGTGGTGAGGGGTTATTTTGGGGCTGGAAGGCTCTCATCACACATTGTGTGGGTGTGGGTATGCGTGTCTGTTAAGGGAGAGGTTTATTTTTGGGGCTGCTGAGCTCCTATCATTGTTATGGGAGTAGGGTATTATATCAGGATCAAAATATCCAGTTAAGAAAGGTAGATAAAAAAGAAAAAAATATGTTTCAGTTTTGCTTGGTGGTTTGAATATGTGAGCTTTGGGAATGGGAATGGGCAGCATCTCTAATATCTTAAATTTTATACAGTCAACGAAGAAATGCACAACTGTCGCACTGCTTGGAGAGTCTGGATTCTTAGGGTTTTCAGTTCAGTTTTTGTCTGCACATTTTTATTTCTAATTTGTGATTACTTATTCTGTTTTTGACAGGGGTCTATCCATATTCTTCATTTCATGTGTAAATTAAGTGAGGCATTTTTCTCGTGTGTAGTTCCTGTGTGGCGATATATAGCAGTCTGTCCTGCTATGTTTTCACAATAAGAGGCGCATTACTACTCTAGGGACCAGTGTAATATGAGCAATGCTGTTTTTTCATAGGGTCTGTGGCTAATTGCAGGGGCTGGGTCTACCCTGGGAAAATAATCTTGGGTGGACATCTTCCTCTGCTCCCCAATGGATGCTTCTGCATGTGTATACCGGCACATTGTTTTCTAGAGAAAAATGCACTGATACTACTAAATACAAATATAAATTTATGATTGTACTGTTACGCTTGGGCTCCGGTCAGGAGGCGTGAACACCACCCAGCAGGGTGGCTCCAGGTGGAGAGAGACAGGAAGCTTAGAAACAGTGTCTGGTTCCAAGCTGGGTCAGGGCAGGCAGCAATAAGCAGTGTCTAGTTCAGGCTGGGTCAGGGCAGGCGGCAAGGAGCAGAGTCTAAGTTCAGGCTGGGTCAGGGCAGGCGGCAATAAGCAGTGTCTGGGTCCAGGCTGGGTCAGGGCAGGCGGCAATAAGCAGTGTCTGGGACCAGGCTGGGTCAGGGCACAGTAAGCAGGGCAAGGCAGGTCAGAAGGCCCATAGGCCACACACACACAGAAGGCCCGTAGGCCACACAGCATAAGCGGGGCAAGGCAGGTCAGAAGGCCCGTAGGCCACACACACACAGAAGGCCCGTAGGCCACACACCATAAGCGGGGCAAGGCAGGTCAGAAGGCCCGTAGGCCACACACACACAGAAGGCCCGTAGGCCACACACCATAAGCGGGGCAAGGCAGGTCAGAAGGCCCGTAGGCCACACAGATACAGAAGGCCCGTAGGCCACACACCATAAGCGGGGCAAGGCAGGTCAGAAGGCCCGTAGGCCACACACACACAGACAGAAGGCCCGTAGGCCACACACCATAAGCAGAGCAGGGCAGGTCAGAAGGCCCGTAGGCCACACATACACAGAAGGCCCGTAGGCCACACACCGTAGTCAGGGCAAGCAGGTCAGAAGGCCCATAGGCCACACATACACAGAAGGGCCGTAGGCCACACACCGTAAGCAGAGCAGGCAGGTCAGAAGGCCCGTAGGCCAGGTGAGAACAGCGAGGAAGGAGGCCCGAAGGCCGCTCAAGGCAAGGCAAGGAAAGGCCCGAAGGCCGCGCAGGGCAAGGCAAGGAAAGGCCCGAAGGCCGCGCAAGGCTAGAGCAGGGAGCCCAGGTGAGCTCGATGCCGAAGCACCGAGGCAACTGTCAGGCAGGGTTATAAGGGCACACCCAGAACATAGAGTGGACAGAGAAGATGGACTGGACCTGTCCGGAAAGCCAGCACTAGAGGGACCCCTGGTGGTGAGGCGGTTGCACTGCAGCCAAAACTGTAACAGTACCCCCTCCTCAAGGCCTCCCCCTCCTCCTGGGTCCCATCTTAGCAGGGAGTACTCAAAGATGAAATCTGGCCCCTCCGAGGGCAACAACAGCTGGAGCAATTCAACAGGCTCAGATGGCTGAGTTAGAAAGTCTGTTAGTGGTACCGGTTTGAGCCCCTCCGGGGGTGGCAGCAGGACCGGTTTAGCAGGCTCTTCTCGGGGTAGTGCAGCAGGTTTGGGCCCCTCTCGGGATGAAACAGCAGGCTGGAACACCTCTCCGGGCGTTGTAGCAGGATCGGACCCCTCCCGGGGCGATGAAGCGGCCTTGGCCCCCTCTTGGGGCGATGCAGCGGGCTTGGATCCCTCTTGGGGCGATGCAGCGGGCTTGGATCCCTCTTGGGGCGATGCAGCGGGCTTGGATCCCTCTTGGGGCGATGCAGCAGGCTTGGCCCCCTCCTGGGGCGATGCAGCAGGCTTGGCCCCCTCCTGGGGCGATGTAGCAGGCTTGGCCCCCTCCTGGGGCGATGCAGCAGGCTTGGCCCCTTCTTGGGGTGATGCAGCAGGCTTGGCCCCCTCTTGGGGCGATGCAGCAGGCTTGGCCCCCTCCTGGGGCGATGCAGCAGGCTTGGCCCCCTCTTGGGGCGATGCAGCAGGCTTGGCCCCCTCCTGGGGCGATGCAGCAGGCTTGGCCCCCTCCTGGGGCGATGCAGCAGGCTTGGCCCCCTCCTGGGGCGATGCAGCAGGCTTGGCCCCCTCTTGGGGCGATGTAGCAGGCTTGGCCCCCTCCTGGGGTGATGCAGCAGGCTTGGCCCCCTCTTGGGGTGATGCAGCAGTCTTGGCCCCCTCTTGGGGCGATGGAGCAGGCTTGGCCCCCTCCTGGGGCGATGGAGCAGGCTCGGCCCCCTCCTGGGGTGATGCAGCAGGCTCGGCCCCCTCTTGGGGCGATGCAGCAGGCTTGGCCCCCTCCTGGGGTGATGCAGCAGGCTTGGCCCCCTCTTGGGGTGATGGAGCAGGCTTGGCCCCCTCTTGGGGCGATGGAGCAGGCTTGGCCCCCTCCTGGGGTGATGCAGCAGGCTTGGCCCCCTCCTGGGGCGATGCAGCAGGCTTGGCCCCCTCTTGGGGCGATGGAGCAGGCTCGGCCCCCTCCTGGGGCGATGCAGCAGGCTCAGCCCCCTCCTGGGGCGATGCAGCAGGCTCGGCCCCCTCCTGGGGCAATGCAGCAGGCTCGGCCCCCTCTTGGGGTGATGTAGCAGGCTCGGCCCCCTCCTGGGGCGATGCAGCAGGCTCGGCCCCCTCTTGGGGCGATGGAGCAGGCTTGGCCCCCTCCTGGGGTGATGCAGCAGGCTCGGCCCCCTCCTGGGGCGATGCAGCAGGCTCGGCCCCCTCTTGGGGCGATGCAGCAGGCTTGGCCCCCTCCTGGGGTGATGCAGCAGGCTTGGCCCCCTCTTGGGGTGATGAAACAGGCTCAGATGGCAGAGCAGCAAGGTTAGAAGCAGTGCACATAGAAGACACAGGTTGCACTGCTGTGGGCTTGATACCTCGAGCCGAACCCTGAGGCTCCTTACTTTGTTTCCGGAGGAGCAGTTTAGAGAAGGCACAGGCAGTTCTAGGACGTCTAGGGAATGTGCTCGTTAGTGTCTCAACAGCAGCTGTGGGAAGCAGATCCCTGCTAGAGTTCATCAACTCTCTCCGTTTGAGAGAAACCTGTTCCTGAGGCTCTAGCACTGGTCTCACAGAAGCCTTCTTGGCCAGGTAAGTCCTGGGTTTTTCTATTCACAAACTGCCAGCAAAAATGTCTGTTTTAGTTGAGCCAGAAACAGAATACTGGTTAGGAGAGCTAATAGCTTTTTCTAATTGCACAGCTGGTCCTAGAGCAGAACAACGGGGGCAGGGTTTGCCTGGTGGTAACAAACACGGAAGACAGGAGCATTTCCACCACCCTGGTTTAGGAGCCAGACAGTTCAAACACTCCTGATAGACAGAGACATTTTTCTTGTTGCAGTTATTGCATGACCAGTGTTCCTGACCAACAAGTTCACAGGCTAGACAGTTCTGATAGCTTGGATAATTCAAAGTCTGACAGGAATTGCAGGTATAAAACTTTAAAGAAGGAGGCATCTTGAATTAGTGAAAAGTTGACTCGCCGGCAGGACACAGACCTATCTCTTCCTCTGGAAAATGTGATGGCTTCGGCATACTGTTACGCTTGGGCTCCAGTCAGGAGGCGTGAACACCACCCAGCAGGGTGGCTCCAGGTGGAGAGAGACAGGAAGCTTAGAAACAGTGTCTGGTTCCAGGCTGGGTCAGGGCAGGCAGCAATAAGCAGTGTCTAGTTCAGGCTGGGTCAGGGCAGGCGGCAAGGAGCAGAGTCTAAGTTCAGGCTGGGTCAGGGCAGGCGGCAATAAGCAGTGTCTGGGTCCAGGCTGGGTCAGGGCAGGCGGCAATAAGCAGTGTCTGGGTCCAGGCTGGGTCAGGGCACAGTAAGCAGGGCAAGGCAGGTCAGAAGGCCCGTAGGCCACACACACACAGAAGGCCCGTAGGCCACACAGCATAAGCGGGGCAAGGCAGGTCAGAAGGCCCGTAGGCCACACACACACAGAAGGCCCGTAGGCCACACACCATAAGCGGGGCAAGGCAGGTCAGAAGGCCCGTAGGCCACACACATACAGAAGGCCCGTAGGCCACACACCATAAGCGGGGCAAGGCAGGTCAGAAGGCCCGTAGGCCACACACACACAGACAGAAGGCCCGTAGGCCACACACCATAAGCAGAGCAGGGCAGGTCAGAAGGCCCGTAGGCCACACATACACAGAAGGCCCGTAGGCCACACACCGTAGTCAGGGCAAGCAGGTCAGAAGGCCCATAGGCCACACATACACAGAAGGGCCGTAGGCCACACACCGTAAGCAGAGCAGGCAGGTCAGAAGGCCCGTAGGCCAGGTGAGAACAGCGAGGAAGGAGGCCCGAAGGCCGCGCAAGGAAAGGAAAGGCCCGAAGGCCGCGCAAGGCTAGAGCAGGGAGCCCAGGTGAGCTCGATGCCGAAGCACCGAGGCAACTGTCAGGCAGGGTTATAAGGGCACACCCAGAACATAGAGTGGACAGAGAAGATGGACTGGACCTGTCCGGAAAGCCAGCACTAGAGGGACCCCTGGTGGTGAGGCGGTTGCACTGCAGCCAAAACTGTAACATGTACCTTACCTTTTTACTATAAGGTAGCATATAATAAATATTAAAAATAAATAAATATAAGTAACCAATCATCTCGGGTAATCCAATGGTTCAGGATTTTCATTTAGAAGTGATAGATTATAAATGTAATGCAGATGTTTGTTATATTCCTTACAGTGTGGCAACTGGTTTAAATGACTGGCAATGTGCTGAGTCCTAGAGATATGCAGGCATTGGATCTTAGTGTCAAGCTATCCAATAGCATTGAAATTTAAGGCTACATGTAGAGTTGTCACTAAAACCTGCAGCATATCTGTAGCACACATTGTAATTTCTCTTTAACTGCATCAGTTAGAGGCAGATTTTTCTTATATTGTAATTGGACATTCTTATGGAGACAATTTATACAGAAATTCAAAGTAAAAAATATCAGATTTGTTTCTGTAGATATGTTTGGCCAAGTATATCTTTTGTAAAATGAAATTAGGTGATGGAAATAATAATTAATGTGTCTATCTCTTCATAGTGTGTATATTAAAATAGTGCATTCATATGCTTAAAGTGAACTGATTGGATATGTATTTAAGATCATTTGCTGTTTAAATGATCTTGATGGTCATTAGGGATGTGCATTTGTTTGAAACGAATGGGAAAAACATAAAAAAATGTGCACATATTTATTTCATTTATGGCCACCCCCTCAAAACAAATGGAGGGGACCCACAAATGAAACAAATAATCTAGGTCATATTTGTTTATGTTTTCCATTCAGTTCTATAGACCATTGAAATATATGGCTGACTGCATCTGAGAAAAAACAACAACTGGTAATTATAGCAACCACCTCTTGTCTGTGTGACCTCAGCACTTTGTCAGAGCCTTGTCAGAACCAAGGCAAGGAGACTTAGCCAGAGGATAAATCACAGTGCGGCATCTTTTAACATAGCCTTTTGCTGATATCTAAATTAAGTAACATTCATATCCTCCCACTGTAAAGTCTGAGCAAGTCTAAAAAGCTCTGTATTTCCTTTCTAACTCTTTGCAGAGAAAAAAACATGCTACTAGAAGCTCTCACAGAGTTTTTAAAAAAGCATACAAATTATAGGATTTAATATGGGAAATCTTTCTTAATAAAACAAACCTCACAAACTACCAGGAAAGCCATTATTGAGAGACAATTGTGACAAAAAGTTTCAATTGGAAAGCAAATTTCACAAGAAACCCAAAATTCCACTCAGCAGCAAGGTCAAGTTCTAGCAGATAATGTAATAAAATTTAAGTCACAAAAGTGATACTAATGATAGATCATTCTCTTGTATTAAATATGACAAGTGGGAAGTGCTTCAGCATAAAGACATATGTAACTCATACTACTGTTCTACACCCCCTATCTTATAGTTTAGTGGTCTTTCTTCTTCCACTCGCATCGCTGCCATATCCAGAATTTGTACCTGCAGGTCTTGCTGACACTTTGCCTTGCTGTCATACCCCATATATATTATACTTTGGAGCTTTCTTGCCACTCTGGGGGTTTCTTTGCGCCACTCATGGTGCCTTGATGTGTTGATGCCAATCTTTGTTCTGGTTTATCCCTTTATCAGTGCCTTGGGTTCTACTTGATGCCAGCTTTTCTATTTTGTTCCCCATTCATGGTGCCTCAGGATGCTAATGCCATTCTTGGTGCCACTTTGCCTCTCGTGCCACCTTTAAAGAACCATGACACTATTGTCGATGCCCTCTTTTGAAGGCTTTGGATGTTCTTCCCATTCTTGCTGCTTCTTGGCTCCTCTGACAGTGCCTTGGAGAACACCTACCACTGCTGGTTTGCCCTTGGGGCACATTTAAAACTAATCAGAGAAAGTTCTTTTTTACTCAACGCACAATTAAACTCTGGAATTTGTTGCCAGAGGATGTGGTTAGTGCACTTAGTATAGCTGTGTTTAAAAAAGGATTGATAAGTTCTGGGAGGAGAAGTCCATTACCTGCTATTAAGTTCACTTAGAGAATAGCCACTGCCATTAGCAATGGTAACATGGAATATACTTAGTTTTTGGGTACTTGCCAGGTTCTTATGGCCTGGATTGGCCACTGTTGGAAACAGGATGCTGGGCTTGATGGACCCTTGGCCTGACCCAGTATGGCATTTTCTTATGTTCTTATGTTCTTGCCTTTTTACAGTACCTTAGGTTATACAGGCCACTTTTGTTGCCATGTTGACATAGTCTTGATGTGTTGGCATGCCTTCACCTTTCTGCTAATGATGTAAATATTTAAGTAATAAAAAATAAACAATTACCTGGATACTGGGACTTGAGGCCTGGGCTGGAGATGGGCTGGAGCAGGCCCAAGAGGCAGCCAGACTGTAACCCCCCTTGATATAAAGGGTGCATAGAGGGACCAAGAGATAGCTGGAAGCTGTGCCGCAATGGAAGGAGGTGTAGAGCGGTGGCAGCAATTCCCTGTAAGCCAGCCGACTCATGGCGAAAGGGGAAATCTGCAAGAGGAACAGTGATAGCCGCAAACACCTCTGGGCCTCAGTGGTGCTGAGGGCTATGGTGAAGCAGAGGCAGACACGGCCATGACAGAAAAGGACCCTCCTTGAGTGGGAGATGAGGAATCGAATCACTGGGCCCTCTTAGTATTGCTAAACCGCCACCACTGTGAGAGCTGCATTGCTATAAAAAAAAAGAAACCTGCAATTGGTGAAAGGGGAAGAGGCAGCTATGGGAACAGTGACAGGCCACTGCAGTGAGGCCCCAAGCAGTAATGAGAGATGAGGCCTGGTGTCAGATCACCACTGTCGCTGGGCCCAAAGTGAACGTGAGGGAGGGAAAATGGCTTAAGGTAGTGAAACAGGAGGAATCAGCTGACAGGCAGTGGTCAGCTTATTGATCACTGCAGCATCCTCCTCCTGCAGCTGTGCTGCAATATGGTGAATGCCCAGAAGTGCTGCCACGGTTTGAATTTAAAATGAAAGCAAATGGCGTCAAGGCCTTGGGTAAGTCTCAACGCGGAGATGGGCTGCACCCCCACTGACGTCAGTGCTGACATGAGCCGGAGACCCACAGTGAAGGGGGAGGGGGTACACAAACGTTAATGAAAACAAAAGAAACCAAGTAAAATTTAAAAGAAATGAAGGTGTTGACCAGGTAAGGGGGACCCTTGCTGCCTGACTGACTCCACTTCCCCAGCTCTGGAATCACTTTTAAATTTGAAATTTGCCCCAATGTGAGCCATACATATTTTAGGTTTAAAACCCCATTCAAACATCCAAAAAGTGGGAGATTTCAACAGCGGGTGTCAGATAGGATCCTGGGAACTAATGTTTGGGCAATAAAAACTGCACATTTTAAGAGAAAAATATAAATGCCTGCCACAAGCTAGAGAATAGGTTTTGCACAAGGAAATAATATGCATATGTATTGTTGCAAAAGGAAAATATATGTGCTATACAAAAGAAAACTCCATGAGAAATTTTAAATTAAGAAAAATATAGAAAAATGATCAGTGGTAGTGTCTGTCCACTTTCATAATTAGTGGGCCGGCCAAATGCATCCCAGAAAATTTAGGACCGCCATGGAAACCGGAGAAATTCTGAAGCCGTATCTAGGGGTTACATAGTGACAGCTTCATTAGCAACCAGTAAAGTGGTCTGCATAGACTGACTAAAAATGATAAAAGCACTAGTAACTTTAAAATTAACCAACACTATTTAAATAAAAGAGAAATCATAGAAAATTCCCATATGACCCTTCCGTCTCCACCAGGGGTTAGAAAAGGCTGTTACTAACATTAACAAAAGTAAATCCCAGTGACACAGAGGAATATAGGGCAGTCTAGTAAAGGAAAAGTCATTTTAGAATTGCAGAGAGAACTGAGCTGCACTGTGAAGGAGAGGAAACAGTAACACCACACCAGTTCTCCACTCCAAATAAATTAAAAGTGCTCAGAAAATAATGATGGCAAGAACAATAAGGAAAGCTCATGAATGAGCGTGGTGTGAATATAGGCAATTTGATTTTTCATTTAAATAGGAAAAATCAGGGTAAAGTGGTTTAGAAATAGTTAAATGTAATTATTAGATAGCTGACCCATTCTTTTATATGGTCAGCATTGATAAGCAGAGGTTATGAAAGTAAAATATTTGTTGGTGAAAGTGAAGGGACACCTAAACCATACATAAGACTCCCTGAAGCTTGATAACAAGGAAGAGTCTGAAGCTAAATCCACGTGCATGTTATTAAATCCAGGGTCGGCGCATGCAAGAGGGTACACACTTATGCACCTTGTGCGTGCCGAGCCCTAGGGGAGCCCTGATGGCTTTCCCCATTCCCTCCGAGGCCGCTCCAAAATCGGAGTAGCCTCAGAGGGAACTTTCCTTCCCCTCCCTTCCCCTACCTAACCCACCCCCCAGCCCTACCTAACCCCCCCTCACCTTTGTTTTACAAGTTGCACCCGCCTCTGGGCTGGCATAGGTAGCGTATGCCGGCCGAGTGCCGGGGCACGATCCCCCAGCCTAGCAGCCCGACGAAGACCTCTGGCCACGCCCTGCCCCGCCCCAGACCGCCACGCCCATTATTTTCAAACCCCGGGACATACATGCGTCCCGGGGCTTGCGCGCTTCGCCGGGCCTATGCAAAATAGGCTCGGCACGTGCAACCCCCCTGAGTGTGTAAATCCAGCTAGATTTACATGCGTAGGGCTTTTAAAATCTGCCCCTAAGTGTGTACACCTTACCACGATATACCAATCTGTTTAATAAAGACAGTAAATTACAGAAAAAAAAGAGAGCACTGATAGAAAAGAAGGGAAAAACAAAAGAAAAGAGAAACAGAAAGAACACAAAGAGATAGGAAGTCAAAGCAGCTAAAAAACAGGGACCACTGGGCCTGTCGGGGGTTGAGGCACTGGGTGCGGCATAAACATTCTAGGTTCTTGTGGTCCATATACACGATCACTGGGTGCTGGGCCCCCTCCAACCACTGGCGCCATTCTTCGAAGGCTATTTTGATGGCCAGAAGTTCCTTGTCTCCAATGCCATAATTTTTTTCTGCAGATGAGAATTTCCGGGAAAAGTAGGAACATGGCAGGGATTTGCCGTTGCTGGATATTTGACTCAGGACGGCTCCGACCGCCATGTTGGAGGCATCAACTTTCACAATGAACTGATGTTGGGGGTCTGGGTGATGGAGACATGTGTCCTGAAGGAAGGCTGTTTTCAGCTCTTGGAACGCTCATACCGCTGCAGCAGGCCAGGTCCTGGCGTCAGCCCCCTTCTTGGTGAGGGCCTTAAGCAGTGCCACATCGTGTTGTAGTGTGGTAGAAATTGCCGGTAGAAATTGGCAAAGCCAAGGAAGTGTTGAAGCACCTTGATCCCCACAGGTTGAGGCCAATCCTTGATGGCCATCACCTTCTCGGGATCCATATGGAAACCTGTGGAGGACACAATATACCCAAGGAAGGGTAAGGACTCTTGCTCAAATTGACACTTCTCCATCTTCGCGAAGAACCGATTATCCAGAAGTTTCTCGGTGGTGCGTGCACAAGTCCTTTGACTATATCAGGACGTCATCTAGGTAGACAATAACCGATGTATGTAACATGTCTATTAGTACCTCATTCATGAGGTTCTGGAAAACCGCAGGAGCGTTGCAGAGGCCGAAGGGCACGACCAGGTATTCGTAGTGGCCATCCCTTGTGTTGAATGCAGTCTTCCATTCATCGCCTGGCCGAATCCTGACCAGGTTATAGGCCCCACAGAGATCCAGCTTTGTGAACACCTTGGCTCCCTGTAGTCGGTACAGTAGTTCAGGAATCAAGGGCAATGGGTAACGGTCACGTCGGGTAATACTGTTCAGACCATGATAGTCTATTCAAGGTTGGAGGGACCCGTCCTTCTTTGCTACAAAGAAGAACCCGGCTCCCGCTGGGGTGTTGGACGGCCTGGTGAACCCTCGGTCCAATTTCTCCTGGATAAATGCGGATATAGCTCGTGTCTCCGGGACTGACAATGGGTACACCCATCCTCGAGACGGCGTGGTATCCGGGATCAGATTGATAGCACAGTCAAAATATCGGTGCTCCGGGAGGAGCTCGGCTTTCTCCTTTGAGAAGACATCTTGGTAGTCTTGATAATGGGGTGGCAGCACTAAAGAAGCAATCAGAAGAGGTATTGAAGGTCGCGGGTCAGTGGTCAGACAGGAGTCGAAGCACGACGAACCCCAGGACGCCACCTGGAGAGTATCCCAACAGATTACCGGGGAGTGCTTCCGCAACCAGGGTAGTCCCAAGATGACCGGGTGCATGGATTTTCCCAAGATGAGGAACGAGATTTCCTCCACATGCAGAAGGCCCGTGCGTAGGGTGAGGGGCTTGGTACAAGTAGAGATAGTCCCTGGAAGACGGGTCCCATGAATGGAAGACACCCGGACGGGAGGTCTTTGGGGTTAGACCCCAATCTGGAGTTGTTGGACTAAGTCCTTGAGGATAAAATTGCCCCCAACTCCGGAGTCAATCAAGGCTAGTGTATCAAAGTTTCCCTCAGGAAGAAGTATGGTCACTGGAACAGTACATGGGGAGGCAGAAGTGGTGTTACCTAGGATTAGCTCCCCGATTATCCCTAGGTCCGGGCGTTTCCTGGCCGCTCACCACACTGAGCAAGGGAGTGGCCCTTGCCACCACAATATAGACACAGACCCTGGGCCTGGCATCTTCTTCTCTCCTCCTGAGAGATTGGACCTCGTCCCAACTACATGGTTCTGTATCTTGATTTCCTGGAGAGGCCAAAGAAGAGGGTACTGGTTGGGAAAATGGGGTTCCAGAGTGTCCGAGCCTCAGAGCAGGTCTCCCTTCCTGGAAGCGGCATTGGATATGGCGGACCACGCGACCCACGAGGTCGATGAGGCTATTCAGATCGTTCGGGATGTCCCTGGCCACCAGCTCATCTTGGAGTCTTGGGGAGAGACCCTCCAGGAATATGCCGTGAAGGCTGTCATTCCCCCATTTCAGCTCAGCTGCTAGCGTCTGAAATTCTATGGCATAGTCGGACAGGGGCCAGTTGCCCTGACGTAGCTGAAGTAACTCTGAGGTGGCGGTGGGTCTGCAGGAGGGCTCATTGAAAACCTGCCAGAAGGCTGCGACAAATTGTTCCAGGTTAGCCAGGCGGGAGTCCTGACGCTCCCATAGGGAGGAGGCCCACGCCAGGGGTTTCCCATCCAACAAGGTAACAATGTAGTTGGTTTTAATCTGATCCGTAGGAAACTGAGCTGGCAGTAGGTTGAACCGGATGAAACATTGATTAAGAAATCCTCGGCATAACTTGGTGTCCCCAGAGTACTGTGTGGGTGTGGGCGGTCCGACGTTGGCCACAGCTACGGGGCCCGGGGGGCTGAGCACAGTGGCTCCGTCAATCCGATTTGCTAATCTCTGCACGGTCATCATCAGGGAGTCAATGCAAATTTGTTGTTGTTGCAACTGCTGTGCAATACCAGGAATAGCTTTCATGCCCGTGGCATCCGCCGGGTCCATGGCCTTGCAAACTGTTGTGGGAGTGGACCCTTGGGCCGGCTGAAATGGATGGTATTGCACTGTGGGGACCCACAGTGGGCATCACAGCCGGGAGACAGGGGCGGAAGCTGAAGTCGGAGTCAATGGACGAAGCAGGTTCAGAAGCCAGAAGTCAGAAGTCCGAAGCCAAAACCAGGGTCGGAAGCTGAAGTCAGAGTCAATGGACGAAGCAGGGTCAGAAGCCAGAAGTCAGAAGTCCGAAGCCAAAACCAGGGTCAGAAGCTGAAGTCAGAGTCAATGGACGAAGCAGGGTCAGAAGCCAGAAGTCAGAAGTCCAAAGCCAAGATAGACAGGAGTCCTGGAGCAGCAACTAACAACTCAGCAAGAGCGAACCTCATTGCAAGGCAGGGAAGGAGCTTAGCTGCAGGGTTTAAGTAGGCCTGCAGCATCTGACGTCATTGGGAGGCAGTCCTAGTAGTTTCCCGCGCTGGCCCCTTTAAGTTCAGAGCCCCCGCGCATGCGCGCGCCTAGGGGGCGGGGACAGATGCGAGGGATCGCCAGCGTCTCCCTCGAGGAGGGAGCGCCGCAGCCAAGGCCAGGACAGGCCTTGTCGGCATCTCAGTGGCCCGGGCCGGCCTCGAAGTAAGTGGAGTATGCGGGGCACGACCCGGGGCTGTAACAGCCAGATTGTTTCACTTTAATATATGGAAGTGTATTCTCAAGATTAATATTTTAAATGCCTTGCGATCACCAGCAGCACAATGCTTCATTTGCCCTCATTTGAGACTTGGAGAAAATTATATGACAAAGTTTCTAGCTGACTTTGAAGAATACAAAAATCATATTCTTTGTTAATAATGTGACTCAAAGGATCTATGCATCTTGAAAATACTGCATATCTGTACTTAGGTGGAGGAAACACACTGAAAGTGCTCAAACCATACACTCAGCTTAAGCGAAGGGAATGAAGTAAAAAGCATTCCCCTTAATTTCAATGAACACATAGCTTCATTTGAAACTCTTCAAATGCATTTATTTATAATTAACATTTTTGACCATCATATCCAGTAAGCCCAGAGCTATTTACAAGCATAATAAAAACATCCACTATACAATCATAAGAATTATACAAATAGCAATTCTAAAAATCATACATCCCACCCCAAACTACTAAAAACCTTAGCCCTGTCCCATTACACAGTACTCCTCTAATTTCACATCTTTTACTATTATCTTATCAACTCTGCTGATTAATCAAACATTTTCTTGCACAGCCAAGTCTTAAAGCTTTGCAAAACACAGAATTGTTTCATAGGTTGTTTGTTCTGTCTTAATCTTTTTTGCTGATTTTATTGTGTATATATTTTTATGCTTATCATCTAGAGCCTTGGTATAAGTGGTCTATAAACTGGACAAATAAGGTATAACCTTTCTGATGGCCAGCTGCACTTAGTAATGAATTCTACAGAGCAGGTGCCAGGCTACAAAAAGCTAGAAAACTCCTTGTACTCTGTAGGCTGGCAACAAGTTTGGTAGAAAATATCAGTAATCTATCCTGAGAGGACCACAACTTTCTCCAGGGCACATAAAATAAAATCTTATTACTAAGATATTTAGACCCTACTTTGTGTATTTTACACTAACACCATTTTTGATGAAAGACTACTGATGTTAACTCTATGGAGCATTCCTGAACATTTTTTGTGTATACTTCTTGAGATTGCTTATATCTCTGAAAAATAAATACAAACAAACTTCAAAACAATAAGGAAAAATGACAAAAGGGAAAAAAATCTATTAGGCCAAAATTTAAAAAAGCTATAGAACAAATATCTTATCCAAATAAATTTAGCTGGATAAGTTATCCTGGATGTTCAGTGGAAAAATGGACCACTGAATATCACTGATTAAAGTTATCCAGCTTTAATCAGGTAACCTGAACAGAAGAACATATGATATACCATACTGGGTCAGACCAAGGGTCCATCAAGCTCAGCATCCTGTTTCCAACAGTGGCCAATCCAGTCTACAAGTACCTGGCAAGTACCCAAACACTAAACACCACTGAAATATAATTAGTGTGGCTAACTTTTGAATATCACCAGTTAGGTGATGAGAGGTACGGCTGCCGCTTCTACTGGCTCACACAGGCTGGCACCAGCTCTTTCCGGATCCGTCCTGCATGAACTGACATCAGACTGCATCCTCTTGGTGTTCTCCCATGCTGGAGCATGATATTCCCCTGCTGCCAGCTTATGAAGATGACAGAATAACAGCGGGGAAGGCGAACTCACAGAGGACACAATCTGGCCAGCAGTAGAGTGCATGCGGTATTGCGTTCCAACCATGTGTGTCATGTTGCGCTCACATGATCTGGCCAGTGCATCTGCAGACATGTGGCAGGGGACAACTTGACGAATGCCCATTCTTTTTATAAAGAAGGAAATACATTTTTATTACCAATTTTTTTCCATAAGAATTTGTTGAAGCAAGGTAAAAGGATAACAGAGTTGAGACATTCCCGCTTACCATAGGAAACCCTCCACAACCTTTACAAATAACAGTACACTTTCTTGGGTTATTAAAAAGGCCACAGTTTATTTATGACCTGAACATGAGCCTAAAACTTTAACATACAATCAAACGAAACCCCCCTTTTGCCCCCACCCTTTCAACACCAAGAGCCCACCACCACGCCCTAGTGGTAGGGCTAATCAGTGTCCATCTCTCATCTTACCCCGCCTCTTCCCAGCGAGGGTAAGCACGTGGCCTTGAGCTTCGGCCCCCCTCTTGCTCATTGGCCATCTCATGTAGCAGCCCCCCAAACTACATGAGAGTTCCTCCCCCCCCCCCCCCGAATGCCCCTTTACAGTAAATAACACACTTAACAATATTGGGCTCAGGTTTACCGCCACCATCTGCGACAAACAATTTATCGAAAAACTAACACATTGAAACTCGCATATGCCTACACATATAGTGCCATAGGGAGGGAGGGAGGGAAACAGGATTAATACCGCCGCTGCCTCAGCCTGCCCGGACCGTCTGAGGCATGAAACTACGGCTCAGGGAAAAACATTCAGACAGCACCCAATCACAAAGGAGCATTTCAAAATGCTCCCCTGCCATTGGGCGCTGCCACTGGGCACCCTCTAATCTCCCCCCCACCTCCTTCACATACTCCTCCCACTTCCAGAGCGCTCCTCTCACGTTACCCGCGGCGGTACAAGACAAGCATGCACCGCCTTAACATAAAATACAAAAAAATAAAAACAAAGGACAATAATGAGCCCAGCAGGGGTTTACCTTTGAAAATATGGCTGAAGCACAGAATGTGGATATTACTTTGCACATTCACCAGAAATTTAGTGCAGAGAGGTGAACTTGCATGCACTTGTCTTTTACCCACACTGCGGAGACGGGGAGGAGGAAATAATCAAACTGCATCTTTTCAGGAGTGAACACAGGTTTACCTGAGGAAAAATTTCTGATTATTGCTCGCGTAATGATTGTAAGATACTAGCTACCAATATTGCATTTTCTTTTACTTGGTATGATAACATTTTTTTTTTTAGGTACATTTTTGTTTATTTTGAAGACAATGTTCAAAGGTATTTAACGGGCAGGTTATCCTGGCTGAAAATTGTACCCCTCATAGCTGCTAAAAGTGTGAGTGGGCTTCTATGACCTGCATGCTCTTAAATGGGTTAAAAAGAGGTGATCCCCTAAGGGAGGAGGATTTAGGTGAGGGGAGGAAACAGCACATGTACAATTTCATTTTCAAATATTCATTTGCTGCTCTTCTCGCACCCATCCCCCTCGCCCCCCGCCAAACATCTGCCTGCAAAATTGCCAGTGAACAGTCTGACTGTCAATTGTAAGTGTGCACTTGCAGGCAATTTTCAAAGAAAAACACCCCAGGCAGTTTCCTTTTTGAAATCAGTTATAATGTACATCTGGACAACAGTGTGTGTGCTTTGCAACTAGGCAGGCTGTTGAAAAAGGAAAAAGGCCTCCTTTAAGTCTTCCGAATCTGAAATATTTTGAAGAAAGTTTAAGGTCCTCCTGTTCTTAAGATAAGTTTTTAAAAAGTGGGCACGTAATGAACTTCATTAAGAAAGATTACCCTTCCTCTCCGTATGTGACCAGAATAGAGATACAATTTCTACTGTCTGCCTTCTTAGAATAGCTAATGAACCCACTACTTTGCAAATTGTCATGGTTGCTGGAATTTTAACAACTATTAACATAAAAAATGTGTAAGGAGCTGTGCCATTTGAAGTTATTTTTTTTTAATAGCTAATTTTCTTCTGATCCTATTGACTTCAATTTTGCCTTAAAATTAGATATATTTTCTTGAACAAAAATGCGTTATCTCATTTTTCTAATCTGCAGTAATGGGAAGATCACAGTGTGCTCATGTCTTTTGGCTGCATAGCATCTAATACAAAATTTCATAATGAGAAAGGCTGTAGGAAACATAAAATCATTATAATTAGGCTCGCGGATCAGTCCTGCAGTTTATCTTTCACTGCACAGTGCAGTGCACTTGACCCACAGTCTGGAGTCCTGTCTATCAAAGTCTGGGACAGGTGGGTGAATCACTGAGATGGTGCGTTCCATGTTCTTGGGAAGAAGCACAAACTCTGCTGGCTCTTAACTGTCAGTTTTGGTAGACACTTTCCTTCCAGCCTTTGTTTGAAGGAGGTGATGGTGGTAGGGAGCAGGCAGCATTACGTGGCTTATGGATAAAAATGAGTGATAGAAATAAAAACATAAAAGCAATAATCCATACCATAATGTAACCCTTTATACATATTTAGGACACCTTACGATAAAATTTCAAAATGATGCTTAATTGGAAATGTCTTTAGCCCTTTATATATCCAGCAGATTTTCAGATAGAGATACTTGCATACATTTAGATCTATATTAAAAAAAAACCCCATCAACTGAATAAGATAACCAAGTCAATTTACCCTGGTAAGAGCGTAGCTGAATATCTGGCTAAACCTAGCCAGTTAAAAATTTGACCAGCTACATTTAAAAAGACTGGGGAAACATGGGTAAACTTAGCTGGCTAACACTGAGAATCAGTACTAGCTGTCAGAGCAATACCGGAAGCCACTAGCAGGTTCGTAAGAATGTGTCCTCCTGACATTTTTTAAAATTATTTTGTGTTCATTTGACAAGAAATTAAAATAGGCTCATTCATTTGTTTTTCAATTTTTACACTTTCGTTTCAAGTGATGTCACATTCCTAAATGGCGCATGCAATCAGTGTTGCTGTCAGAGGAACACTAGAGGCCAGGCCAGGAGGATGGAAAGACTGTATCTCCTCTCAGCTTGGCCTGGAAATGTTCCCAAAGGGGTTTGAGAGAAAGGGAGATGGGGGTGGAAAGGGGCCCAGAGGCACTTGGGTTTAAGTTTATATACTGAAGGGAGAAAGGGATTGAGAGGGAGGAACACATTGGTATACCTTTTTTATATAATCGGAGGAGCAGAAAGAAGGGGGTTCCCTCAGGGACCTGTTGGGCCCCTGTACAATATTTATTTGCAGATCAGAGAAAGGGAGATCTGTCTAGCTAAATTTAGGCCTGCTATTGCATCACCTAGGTTTGATTGGTCGCAGGGCCGGTTCAAGGGTATTAGACGCCCTAGGCGAAACGTCAGCTATGCCGCCCCCCCCCCCCCCCGCCTCCACACACAATTAACTTACATTGTGCATTAATGAAAATAACGAAGTCTGTATTTATAACAGAACACTTATTTGACATTTTTATGCCATGTAAACCATTGAGATGATTTGTCTTATCGACGGTATAGAAACTCTTTTATAAATAAATAAATAAAAATAAATAAATAAAATAAACATAAACCAAAGCTATACTTGTTGCTCAAACAAAAAAAAGCAGACACATCACATAATATTAAATAATTAAAATGGCAGTCAATCAAGAAAAATAAACTTAAAAAGCCATCTTTACTTACCCCCTCCAGCAGCTCTCTTACTCCTCTTCCATGCAGGCTGTAGTACACACCAGAAACAGCAGTAGTGGCTAAGCTCTATACTCATGGTCCTCTTCCTTAGGGCCCATGTCTCTCACACACACACCATATCAGTCATGCCCCCATGACCAGTTTCTGTCTCTCACACACCAATCACCTCCCAAACAGTCTTTGACAAACACACCAGTCACCTTCCTGAACAGTTTCTCTCATGCCATACACACACAGGCTTCCCACGCCCGTGTTCCACTTACATATATGGGCTTCTCACTCTCATAATCACTTTCTCTTTCTCACACACACTCACCAGTCTCTCACTCCCATGCTTGTTCTCTCCACATGCACAGGCTTCTCATTCCCATAATCACTTTCTCTTTCTCACACACATACCTAGAGTTCTCACTTCCATGCTTTTTCTCTCTTTCACACACACACACACACACACACACACACATCAGTCACATCCCTGACTGTCTCACACTCTCACACATCAGTCATCTCTCTGAGCAGTCACTTTCATTGTCTCTCACATATACACATACATCAGCTCTCTGACCAGTTTCTCTCAATCACACACACATGCTCTCGATCAAATACATTCTCTCACTTACACACAGGCTCTCAATCACACACAGGCTAGCTGGCTGCTTCTCTCTCTTTCTCTCACTCACTTCCCCCCCCCCCCCCCCGAGAACAAATGGTAGCTGCCGCAGCCTCCTCCAGCCCCCACAGGCCAAGAAGGAAGAATCCCACCGGCCGCAGGAGGCTCATGCTGCTGACTCCTTTCCCGATTACAGGCTGCTTCAATTGCTCAGGGGCCGATGCTGCTGTCGCCGCTATTTTTTTCATGCGGCACGGCTCTTTCTCCTTCCCGCCAGTGGCGTAGCCAGAATTGATTTTTTGGGTGGGCACAAGGTTAACATGGGTGGGCTGTAGGCATGCAGGTCTACTAGTTGTTTTTTTACTGATAAATAATGCCAAATTATGCAGCATAGCATTCACATCTACGCCTAAGTATGAGGTTTACTTAATGATACAAACATAATTCACGGTGATTTGTGGTACTTTAGCCTTCTTATTATTACGATTTTATACACGGCTCCTACCTGTCCATAAATTTTGAGAGAGCGGTTGTGTTGCTTATATTTAAATTGCTAACATCTCAAAATATAGATATATATTTTTACCTTTGTTGTCTGATCTTTGTATTTTTCTAATCAGTTGGTCCTGGTCTCTTTTTCCCATTTTTTCCCTTATAGCTCATTTCCTAATTCCTTTTCAGTGTCTTTCTTCTATTACTGTCTTCTTCCCTTCCACATACACGCTTTCTCTCACAGACTCCCTCTCACACACTCAAGCTGTCACTCTCATATGCTCTCCCACCCCCCCCCCCCACAAGCTCACATTCAAGTTCTCACTTTCTCACCCCTCCCCAGGCTTATATTCTTATGCACACACAGACGCACATCCAGGCACCCATTCTCACCCACACACATAAACCCAGACTCCCATTCTCACCCACAAACCCATGCTCCCAGTCTCACCCACACATATTCAAGCTCCCATTCTCATCCATACATATACACATTTAAGGTACTATTCTCACCCACACATACACACATTCAAGCACCCATTCTTATCCACATATTCAAGCTTCCATTCTCACCCACCCACACAAACCCAGGCTCTCATTCTCACCCATATATACACACATTCAAGCTCCCATTCTCACCCACCCACAAACCCAGGCTCCCATTCTCAACCACACATACACACATTCAAGCTCCCATTCTCACCCACCCACAAACCCAGGCTCCCATTCTCAACCACACATACAGACATTCAAGCTCCCATTCTCACCCACCCACAAACCCAGGCTCCCATTCTCAACCACACATACGAGCTCCCATTCACCCACATATTCAAGCTTCCATTCTCACCCACATACACACCCAGGCTCCAGTTTTCACCCACACACACTCCCATTCTCATCCACACATACACATTCAAGCACGTGCACAGCTTCCGCTTTCTCCCCCAGAGCAGGAAGATCAGCTGCCTCTCCTGCTGCCACCGGCCTCCTGCTATCTTCGGGCGTCGGGCCGTACTGCCCGCCAAACTTCCTGTCGGGGGGGTGGGGGGAGCGGAAGCGCAGCGCACAACGTCCGCTTCCTCCCTCCCCCCCCCCAAGCAGGAAGATCGGCGGGCAGTTCGGCCCGACGCCCGAAGATAGCAGGAGGCCGGTGGCAGCAGGAGAGGCAGCTGATCTTCCTGCTTTGGGGGAGAAAGCGGAAGCTGTGCGCGGCGCTTCCGCTCCCCCAAACAGGAAGTTCGGCGGGCCGTTTGGCCCGAAGATAGCAGGAGAACGGGTGGCAGCAGGAGAGGCCAGCTGATCTTCCTGCATTGGGGGGAGGAAGCGGAAGCTGCGCGCGGCACTTCCGCTCCCCCCCCCCCCGAACAGGAAGACCGGTTGGCCATACGGCCGCAGCAGCACTTCCCCATGTGTGCCGTGATGGCGCGCGAGGCGTGGGTTCTCTTGTTCGCTGTCGCGGGGATGGGATCCCGCGACAGCCTTGCAGTTCCGGTGCCAGTTGGGTGGGCCTGGGTCTAAGTTGGGTGGGCACCTGCCCACCCAGGCCCACCCGTGGCTACGCCACTGCTTCCCGCGCATCACTTCCTGTTCCGGGTCGGGGGGGGGGGTGGGAAGAAGAAAAGGGCAGCCGCGGATGCAACAGCTTTTTTTTTTTTTTGCACCGCGGGGCAGGGGCGGGCTGCCGGCAGCGGCTCTTTTATTTTTATCAGGGGGCGGCGGCTTAATGCAGCTCTTTTATTTTTACCGGGGCACGCTACGGCTCTCTTAATTTTACCGGGGCAGTGCCGCCCCCGGGAAGCTGGTGCCCTAGGCGACCGCCTAGTTTGCCTAGTGCTTCCGCCGGCCCTGATTGGTCATTAAATAGCCAGCACTGAAAATCAGTACTGGCCTCTTTAACTTTCTCCCTCTGAGCTATTCCACTCCAAGGTCCATGTAGAATGTAATTGGCTAACTTTTATCTGAAACATCACCTGAAAACTAAGAATCATATACAGGTTTAGAGATATGGATTGATAAGTATTAATTAGTACACTTTTTCTAGGGATTTATGAAGATTTAGGAAGTAAAAACAAGTGAGAGGCAGTCTCGTTAGGTCTGTGACTGGTCTCCACTGTGAAGCACTCTGAGACCCACTGGGCTAGGCCTTTTATAGAGAATGGGTTAAAAAAGGAAGATAAATTTAGCTGATAAAAACCAGATCTACGGTAACAGTCTTGCTGTGAAATTATCTAGTGATTTAAGGACCATTAGCAAGATTTGAATGACAAATAATAATAATTAAAATGCATAAAATGCATAAATTTTCAGGAATTATAATTTTATCAAGGAAGTTAATTTTAAACCTGACAAGCACACGCATTGATATTTAAAATGTTTTTAAAATGTAATTCTCTGTGATATATTATAAAATGTTAATATAAATTCTAAAAGCTAAGCTATTATATGGTGTTTCCAGATTATTGCACACCTTTATTTCTCATCAAGTGTTTCACATGACCAAGATCTGTAAAGCGTCATATGCTATCCTGAGTTGCTAAATCTTATTACAATGATTATACTGTCTCGGTGTCAGATTATTTTCCCATGTAGTGTAAAAACAAAACTGATAGCCATCACAAAATAAAATAGCTATTTTTGAAGTTCAGGTATCATATCCTAAGAACGAGAAATTGTATCTCAATGAAAACCTGTTGGTGAATGTTCTTTGACCCCACTGTAAGTATAACATATTCTGACAAGGGTGTCTTAAAATGCTTTCCAAATGGTATATCAGGAGAGGATATTAAGCACCATGGTAAGGTCAATGAGCAGCACAATATGAGCTTCAATGAAGAGAGTGATGAGATCAAGGCACCCACGATCCTATGAGGATAGCAACACTTTTGAAGGGAATGTAGTTTTCATGTCAATAAGTGTTTAGAGAGTTGCAGCTGTGCACATTGCAGATAATGACAGCTTGAACAGATACCCAGTGACCAATTTAGAAACAATTTATGAACCATCTTGTCCATGGGAACAGCTAACTGTTTTAGAGCTATTATTTTCTCTCTGACTGTAATGTGATGTTAGGTTTACTGACCTAGGATGTAGTCTATTGCTGTTCATTCATTCAGGGGCCAAGTGAAACATTGCTCTCCAGCAAGCATCTCCCTCTGGGAAGAAATGTATTTGCTAAAATAAAATAAAATCACCCAATTCATCTTTATCCATCACAGAACTGTCTTCCATGCAGGAAACATATGCTAAGAAAATGTTTGAACTGATTGTAGCCTAACGGGAACATTTTATAAGGCCCGCGTTTGTAAAATACGGCGGTTATGCGTGTGGCTGGGCCCACTGCGCGCTGCACACATTTTCGAAAGGACCTGAACATGCGTGTTACCCCCGATACGTGTCAGGGCCAGAAGAAAGAGGCGGGGAGGGGCGTGGAATTTACATGTTCCTTAGATCATTAGAAAAATTAGGGAGGGTTTAGGGGTCAGGGAGGAGAGGGGAAAAGGTAGGAAGGCCAGGTAGGGGTGTAAGGAAGTTCCCTCCCAGTCCGCTTCTTTATTGGAACAGACTGGGAGGGAACTAGGAAAAAGGCAAATTGCATCACCGTGCATAATTTTAAATATCCCCCCTGCATGCAGAAGAACCCTCCTGCCCGCACATGCACCCACGGATATTCAAATCTGGTGCCCATGTGCATGCGGGAATCCTATTGTACAATATACACGCGCCAATGAGCGCATGTTACAAAATAGCTAGATCCATGAACGCGTTGGGAACTGTGCGCACATGGATGCCCACACGTTTTTTTTAAATCTGCCTTTAAGCTAGCAACTTGCTAACTGCATTTAATGCCTTTCCCCCAAGAAAGGAAAACCACAGAGTGGGTACCCCATGTAGTTACATTCATCCCAGAACTGGAAAAACTAAGAAAAATCATAAAAGACCTGCAGCTACTACTTCTTTAGGATGAAGCACTGAAAGAAATATTCCCTGTCCTACCAGTATTGACCTTCAGGTATCCACCTAATCTGAAGCAAAAATTAGTAAACAGTAAGCTTCTAACAGAAATTCAGAAAGAAAAAAATGGCACATGCCCTTACAATGTACCACCTGCAAACTATGCCAACATATATCACAGGACCCCATAATCATTCATATAGGAAAGACATTCAATATTAGGGGATCCTACTCCTGTTTCTCCTCTGTTGCAGTATATATATTTCAATGCAGAAAATGTGAAGAAGCATGCAACATTGGTGAGATAGGCCAGACGTTAAAAGCAAGAATCAATTCACACAGACAAAAAAATCAAACACTACTTGGAAGACCAGTCCAACACCTTGTGGTAAGCAATTTTTGGAACTAGACCACAACATCAATGACCTAATGATCGGGAAATTTAAAACAATAACACTGGACTTTGAACTCAAAATGATCAGACACTTTGAATCTGACAGAAAAGGATGAAGTAGAGACTTGGTTTCTTATCACATTATGTGCCATAAAATTATACTTCTTATCACCTTCTGAACACTCATCAAACCCCTTTCACTCCTTCCCCTTCATCCTATCATTGTAAAACATTTTATGATTCACTTATGGTGGACATACTACTCTATATTTCCTGGTAATGTCATATTTTGCTCATTTTAGCTCTGACATAGTGAGGCTAGGTGGGGATAGCAAGGCCCGGAGATGGAAAGGGAGCAGACCTGGCTTTGCAGGCACCAGTGGGGAAGTGGCAGAAGGCCTTCCATGGTGCTCCAATGGAGATTGGTGCTGGGCCATTGTGGTGCATTGTGAAGATTTAAACTAGAACAAAGGGGAAAGCTGACAGTTGCTCAGCAATACATGGTTCAGAGGGCAATATCTTTGAAGGATACTAATGAAGCAGGAGAGTTAGTGCATCCCAACATAGAGGTTCCAATAAAAACAAAAGTAATCCATGGGCCTATAAGTAAAGTATCACCTCAGCTAAAAGATTCCAAATTATCCCTGTCAACTGAAAAGCCCTGTCAAACAAAAAAACACACTTTGAAATGTCTATATGTCAATGCCAGAAGTTTAACAAGTAAAATGGGAGAGTTAGAGTGTATAACAGTGAATAATGAGATAGAGCTCAGCTAATTGGCATCTCAGAGACATGGTGGAAGGAGGATAACTAATGGGATAGTGCTATACTAGGGTACAAATTATATCGCAAAGATAGGGAGGAACAACTTGGTTGGAAGGTGGCACTTTATGTCCGGGATGACATAGAGTCCAACAGGATAAGGATCCTGTAAGAGAGCAAATGCACACTCAAATCTTTATGGGTAGAAACCCCATGTGTGTTGAGGAAGTATAATGATAGGAGTATACTACCATCCACCTGACCAAAATAATGAGACGGATGATAAAATATAATAATAATAATATTTCAATTTTCAATGCAATAATAAATCAACTTCCAACTCAGCAATACAACATCTTCTCCCTCCCCAAACTAAAAAAAGAGGGGGAGGCATCCTACTAGCAACAAAAAAAGGTCTTGGTTTCAAGCAACACTCGATCATATCAGAACCTAAACTGGAAATTGGCTTCTTCTCCTTAGATCAACTTCAAATCCTTTTAGTCTACGCCCCACCTGGGCTCTTGGAAACCAATACCTCGCCTATCATTGAGTTAATCACTACCACCATCAATTTGGATACCCCAGCAATCATTCTGGGAGATTTCAACTTACACGCTGACGATCCGATTCCCTCAACCAGCTGCAAATCTTTCCTCCTGGCACTATCTGCCCTAGGTTTCAACCAGATAGTCAACAAACCTACACACAAAGCAGGCCATACACATGATCTAATCTTTGTCAATTCAGGCATCAAGCATCCCTCTCAGCCGAAATGCAAGAAGATTCCCTGGTCAGATCATACTCTTATCACCACCAAGTTTACAATAAATAAAACTAGCCTGACACAAGGAACCCAACCCTCCTTCCAATATAGAAGAACGTGCTCTCTAGAAGACCTCAGCAATCAATTAATCCCACAACTCACCAACATAGATCTCACCAACCCCAACACAGCTCTCCTATCACGAACAAAATTACGGAAACCATAACTAACAAGTTATGCCCCTTGCACAAAAAAACCTAATACAAACTCATACAAAAGACAACCTTGGTTTACCGATGAGCTTAGAAAATTGAAACATATCTTAAAACAGAAGGAAAGTAATTGGCGTAAAGCTCCCTCCACGAGCACACTCAGAGCGTACAAACAGGCACTCCACCAATACAAAACCTCCACTTCCAGATCCAAAAAGGACTTCTACGCGTACAAGATCCACGATCTAGTCTTCGACACCAAAGCCCTATTCTCCTTTGTTTCCAACCTCACTCAACCCACCTCACCAGTTATCCCCATCAATCAAGCACAAGCTAAAGCCGATGAACTGGCCCAGTATTTCCATGACAAAATCGGCAGGCTAGTAACTCAGCTGCCCAACTCCACCACTACTCTTCTGACCTCTTCACCATGAACAAACAAATCCTGGCACCTTGATTCATTCGAACTCACCTCAGCCAAAAAGATCCAATCGATCTTGAACAAAATGAAGCCCTCCTCTCACCCTGCAGACCATATACCCACCAAACTTCTACTGTCCATCTCGGATGCCATATCACAAACGCTATGGTATAATCACACAAGGGTCAACACAAGAAAAGAACCTCTTCACCACAGTACTACACAACATACATAAGAAGAGGAATACAATAAATTGCATCAATATTTTATTTGCATTTTATAAGCCTGTCTAACATTAAAAAACTATCTAACACACTCATACTATACTCATGCGCTCACATTTAAAAACAAACATCTTCAAAAAACATGAAAATCAGAAATATTATCAAATAATTCAATTGTAATATAAAGTGCAAATGCTCACATCATTTTTTAAACATTATACAATAGATCAACCAATGGAGTCAGTCCTCAAAATGTCCAACAAAGATCTTCGTTTCGCCAAGTTTATCTTAATGGCTTCATCAGGGATAGGACTGGTTTGGATGAATAACAGCTATCGTCTCAAAATATTAATGAGTGACACAACTGTAGAAATTCGAAACTTCAATTCTTAACAAGTCTTCCAACATGCGATCAAACCTTCAAAATGTATTCGGTATGAAGTTCCTTCAAAGAAGATTCAAAAATCATTCATCTCTCAACCCACTCTAAAGTTCAACCCGTTCTTTAACGGGGGCACTTCCAAGTGACACTTAAATTTAATGTGTCACCATTAATAGACTTCTTAGAAACTACAACGCCGGAAATGACATCTATTCCATGTTTGAAATCTCTTTCAAACATGGAATAGATGTCATTTCCGGCGTTGTAGTTTCTAAGAAGTCTATTAATGGTGACACATTAAATTTAAGTGTCACTTGGAAGTGCCCCCGTTAAAGAACGGGTTGAACTTTAGAGTGGGTTGAGAGATGAATGATTTTTGAATCTTCTTTGAAGGAACTTCATACCGAATACATTTTGAAGGTTTGATCGCATGTTGGAAGACTTGTTAAGAATTGAAGTTTCGAATTTCTACAGTTGTGTCACTCATTAATATTTTGAGACGATAGCTGTTATTCATCCAAACCAGTCCTATCCCTGATGAAGCCATTAAGATAAACTTGGCGAAACGAAGATCTTTGTTGGACATTTTGAGGACTGACTCCATTGGTTGATCTATTGTATAATGTTTAAAAAATGATGTGAGCATTTGCACTTTATATTACAATTGAATTATTTGATAATATTTCTGATTTTCATGTTTTTTGAAGATGTTTGTTTTTAAATGTGAGCGCATGAGTATAGTATGAGTGTGTTAGATAGTTTTTTAATGTTAGACAGGCTTATAAAATGCAAATAAAATATTGATGCAATTTATTGTATTCCTCTTCTTATGTATGTTGTATATCACAAACGCTAGCAGACATCACTAACTGCTCTTTATCACAAGGCTTCTACCCAGATGACCTCAAGATGGCTTCCCTCAAACCACTTCTAAAGAAGCCAAACTCAGACCCCAACGACCCGAACAACTTCCGTCCAATCGCCAACCTACCACTCATAGCTAAGATTATGGAAAAATTAGTCAACACGCAAATCTCAGATTACCTCGAAGACAACAAAATCCTCTTCCCCTCACAATATGGGTTCCGCAAAGCGTCCAGCACAGAATCCCTCCTGGTATCACTGACAGACTACCTGATTCTGGGTCTTGACAAAGGTCATTCATTTCTACTGATCCTGTTGGACCTCTCAGCCACCTTCGATACCGTTAACCATGCAAGCCTCATAAACCAACTCACATCCATTGGAATTGCAGGTACTGCTCTAACATGGCTCAAAACTTTCCTCAACAACAGAGGTTACAAAGTGAAAATCCACAATAAAGAATCCTCCCGTCATGACGCACCTATAGGTGTCCCACAGGGATCCTCCTTATCACCCACCGTGTTCAATATATACCTACTCCCGTTGTGCCAGCTCCTAACGGATCTTAAACTCAAACACCTTATCTATGCAGATGATGTTCAGATAGTAATTCCTCTCAAAGAATCCCTTGTCAAAACCCTCGAATATTGGGAATCTTGCAGATAAAAATCAGTGACCTACTCTTTAGCCTGAATCTCATTCTAAACACCTCCAAAACCAAACTAATACTTATTGCTCCAGAAAACAATAACTACTCCAGCCACTCAGCAAACATCCCTCTATCTTCTCAAGTCAGAGACCTAGGAGCCATAATTGACAATAAAATGAACCTGAAAGCTTTTGTAAACCGCACCCCTAAGGACTGCTTTCACAAACTCCAAGTGTTGAAAAGGATAAAACCACTCTTCCATTTTCAGGACTTTAGAATTATACTTCAAGCAATAATCTTCGCAAAATTAGATTACTGCAATGCCATCCTTCTGGGCCTTCCATCTTTATACACCAAACCCCTACAGATGGTACAAAACATGGCTGCAAGAATTTTCACAAACTCCAAAAGAAGAGACCACATCTCACCAATCTTAAAAAATCTTCACTGGCTCCCCATTCACTTCAGAATCATCTACAAGTCCATCACCATCATATACAAGTCCATCCATCACCTTACAGCTCTGGACCTTCAATATCCATTTAGCCTACATGTCTCTCACAGACCAACCAGAGAAGCCTACAGAGGATCACTCCAGGTACCGAACACAAAATCCACCCGGCATACAACTTCAAGAGACCGGGCTTTCTCGACTGCAGGACCCTCACTCTGGAACTCCATCCCCACGAATCTGCGCCAAGAATCCTGCCTACCAACGTTCTGAAAAAGATTGAAGACTTGGTTATTTAAACAAGCCTTCCCAGACAACACTTAACCACCTCCAATTCCACCCAAACAATGTAGCCTACGGGCACTGTAAATAATTAACTTATGTTAACCTATTCTGCTCTCCTCTTCTTCTCCTAGTTCTATTACCTTGTTTCATTGTAACTGCAACCCTGATGCACCAGTTATAGTTTTATTGTTCTATGCACCCTTGTTCTAATGTAAACCGGCATGATGTGATCTGTTCATGAATGCCGGTATAGAAAAAACCTAAATAAATAAATAAATTATGAGAAATTAGGGAAGCTGATCAAATTGGTAGTGCAGTAATAATGGGAGATATCAATTACTCCAATATTGACTTGGTAAATGTAACATTAGGACATGCTAGAGGAATAAAGTTCCTGGATGGAATAAATTATATCATTATAGAGCAATTAGTTCAAGAACCGATGAGAGAGAGTGCTTTTTTAGATCTAATTCTTAGAACAGTATTTGGTAGGGATGTGCAGACCAAAAGTTTAAGTTCATAAGTCCATAAGTCGAAAGGGGGTGTCATTTGCGGTCAATATGGACATATGGAGAATTCCATAAGTTGAGTCTATGTCCATATGTGCAAATAAAAATTTAAACCCCTCACCCGCCTTAATCCCCCCCCCCCAGACTTACCAAAACTCCCTGGTGGTCCAGCGGGGTCAGGACGCCATTTCTGAACTCCTTTGTAAGGAGCACGTGAGGTCGGCGTCACGTCGGAGTGACGCGGCGTCACGTGATTCTTCTCGGGTCCGCTCCCGGACCCTCGTTGGGCCCAAAAGGCACTTTTGGCCAGCTTGGGGGGGGTCAGGAGGCCCCCCCCAAGCTGGCCAAAAGTGCCTTTTGGGCCCAACGAGGGTTCCGGGAGCGGACCCGAGGGGAATCACGTGACGTCGGCGTCAAGTCGGAGTGACGCGGACATCACGTGATTCCCCACGCGTCCGCTCCCGGACCCTCACGGAACTTTTGGCCAGCTTGGGAGTTTTGGTAAGTCTTGGGGGGGGGGGATTAAGGAGGGTGAGGGGTTTAAATTTTTATTTAGATCAACAATCGCGATTTCCAACGTATTCAACATAGCTATGTTGAATAAGTTGGAAATCCGATCGTTTACGCCTCATCACTTTTTTAAGTTAAAAAAAAAAAAAAAAGTTGCGTTTTCCATTTAAGTTCAAAACGAATGCACACCCCTAGTATTTGGTGAGAGAGGTATTGACTTGGTAAATGTAACATCAGGACATGCTAGAGAAATAAAGTTCCTGGATGGAATAAATTATATCATTATAGAGCAATTAGTTCAAGCACCGATGAGAGAGAGTGCTTTTTTAGATCTAATTCTTAGAACAGTATTTGGTAGGGATGTGCAGACCAAAAGTTTAAGTTCATAAGTCCATAAGTCGAAAGGGGGTGTCATTTGCGGTCAATATGGACATATGGAGAATTCCATAAGTTGAGTCTATGTCCATATGTGCAAATAAAAATTTAAACCCCTCACCCGCCTTAATCCCCCCCCCAGACTTACCAAAACTCCCTGGTGGTCCAGCGGGGTCAGGACGCCATTTCTGAACTCCTTTGCAAGGAGCACGTGAGGTCGGCGTCACGTCGGAGTGACGCGGCGTCACGTGATTCTTCTCGGGTCCGCTCCCGGACCCTCGTTGGGCCCAAAAGGCACTTTTGGCCAGCTTGGGGAGGGTCAGGAGGCCCCCCCCAAGCTGTGGGGGGCCTCCTGACCCCAAGCTTGGCCAAAAGTGCCTTTTGGGCCCAACGAGGGTTCCGGGAGCGGACCCGAGGGGAATCACGTGACGTCGGCGTCAAGTCGGAGTGACGCGGACGTCACGTGATTCCCCACGCGTCCGCTCCCGGACCCTCACGGAACTTTTGGCCAGCTTGGGAGTTTTGGTAAGTCTTGGGGGGGGGGATTAAGGAGGGTGAGGGGTTTAAATTTTTATTTAGATCAACAATCGCGATTTCCAACGTATTCAACATAGCTATGTTGAATAAGTTGGAAATCCGATCGTTTACGCCTCATCACTTTTTTAAGTTAAAAAAAAAAATAAGTTGCGTTTTCCATTTAAGTTCAAAACGAATGCACACCCCTAGTATTTGGTGAGAGAGGTAATAGTAATGGGACCCCTTGGCAATAGTGATCATAACATGATCAAATTTGAATTAATGATTGGAAGTGGGACAATAAGTAAATCCACAGCTCTTGCACTAAACTTTCAAATGGAAAACTTTAAGAAAATGAGAAAAATAGAAAAAACCTGAAAGGTGCAGCTACAAAGACAAAGGGCCGGATTTTAATAGCTATGCGCGGGCGTACATTTGTGCGCGCAACCCAGCACGCATAAATCTATGCCCGATTTATAACATGCGCGCGCAGCCGTGCGCATGTTATAAAATCTGGGATTAGCGAGCACAACGGGGTGCACCCTAGTGTACCTTGCATGTGCTGAGCCCTAGGGGAGCCCCAATGGCTTTCCCCGTTTCCTCCAAGGCTGCTCCAAAATCGAAGCGGCCTCGGAGGGAACTTTCCTTCAGCCTCCCCACCTTCCCCTCCCTTCCCCTATCTAACCCGCCCCCCAGCCCTACCTAAATCCCCCCATCTTTATTTTATAAGTTGTGCCTGCCTCCAGGCAGGCATAGGTTGTATATGTCTGCCAACTGCCGGCCTGCGATCTCGGGCACAGCAACAAATGTCTGCTGTGCCTGGAGGCTCTGGCCATGCCCCCGCCCCACCCATTCTCCGCCCCTTTTTTCGAGCCCCAGGACATATGCGTGTCCCAGGGCTTTACGCGCTCCGTTGGGCCTTTTGAAAATAGGCCCGGCACGCGTAACCTCCCCTATGCACGTAAATCTGCCTGGATTTACATGCGTAGGCATTGCACACACTGCGCACATTTTAGAACAGGCCCAGGACTGGTAAAAGAGCCTGGGGACATGGTCTGGGCGGGGAGGGGTGGGGCGGGTGTCATTAGATGCTATCTGGGAGAAGTGCGCATTGACAGCCGGCCAGTGCAAGGAGTTTGCTCTGCTCCGGAGGAGCAGTAAGTACTAAAAATTGAAATTGGGGATAGATAGGTTTAGTTTAGGGGTCAGGGAGGAGAGGGGGAATGGAAGGAAGGATAGGGTTAGGGGTAGGGAACTGGGAAATAGGCCAATTGTGTCGCCTCATGTAATTGGAAAAACTCCCCCCCTGTGCATGCCGATTATAAAATTGGGCACGTATGTGCACGTGGATATCATATTTTATAACATGTGCGCAGTGACGCGCACATGTTATAAAATTGGCTCATCTTTTAAAATCGACCCCTAAATTAATTCTTTGCTTTGGTATTTACTGAGGAGGATGTTGGGAAAATACCCATTCCGGAAATGGTTTTCAAAGGTGATGATTTAAATGAACTGACGCAAATCACAATGAACCTGAAAGATGTAGTAGGCCAGATTGACAGAATAGAAGAGTATAAAGTCACCTGGACCAGATACTATACATCCCAGAGTGCTGAAAGAACTCAAAAATGAAATTTCAAAACTATTACAAGTAATTTGTAAACTATCATAAAAATCATCCATTGTACCTGAAGACTGAAAGGCGGCCAATGTAAGTAACCCCGATATATAAAAAGGGCTCCAGAAGTGATCCAGGAAACTATAGACCAGTGAGCCGGATTTCAGTGCCAGGAAAAATTGTGGAAACTATTATAAAGAAAAAAATCACAGAACAAATAAATAGACATGTTCTAATGTGACATAGCCAGCCTGCTTTTACCCAAGTGAAGTCTTGCATCAGAAATCTGACACTTTTTTTGAAGGGGCGAATAAGCATGTGGATAAAGGTGACCTAATAGTTGTGATGTATTTGAATTTTCAGAAGGCTTTTGACAAAGTCACTCATGAGAGGCTTCTAAGAAAATTAAAAAGTCATGGGATAGGAGGAGATGTCCTTTTATAGATTGTAAACTAGCTAAAAGACAGGAAATAGAGAACAAAATTGAATGATCTGCTTTCCTAGTGGAAAAAAAGTAGACAGTAGAGTGCCTCAGGGATCTATACTTGGATCAATGCTTTTTAATACATTTTTAAATGATCTGGAAAGAGGTACGATGAGTGAGGTGATCAAATTTGCTGATGATTCAAAATTATTCAGAATAGTTAAATCACAAGCGGATTGTGATAAATTACAGGAGGACCATGCGAGACTGGAAGATTGGGTATCCATATGGCAGATGAAATATAATATGGACAAGTTCAAGGAGATGCATATAGGTAAAAATAACACGTGCTGTAGCTACACGATGTTAGGTTCCATATTAGGAGTTACCACCCACAAAAAACATCTGGGCATCAAAGCTAATATTACACTGAAATCATTGGCTCATTGTGCCGTAGCAGTCAAAAAAGCAAATAGAATATTAGGTATTATTAGGGAGGGAATTACAAATAAAATGGAGGATTTCATAACGCCCCTGTATCACTCAAAGGTTAAACTGCACCTTGAATTATGTGTGCAATTCTGGTCACCACATCTCAAATAAGATCTAGTTGCACTGGAGAAAATTTAGAGAAGTGTGACCAAAATGATAAAGTGTTACGGCCGCTGGTCGCAGCAGTCTGCGACCGGGACTGGCCACTCACCTGCGGCATCGGGCCCTTCCTGGGATGGCTGCAGGAGCCGACAGCCGTCGCTGAGATTCTCTTCGCGGCATGCCGAATCCAAGATGGCGGCCGTTCAGCTGACTCCGCCCCCGCCAGGCCTCCTAGAGCCACGCGCGCGGCTGCTGATGTGATTTAAAGAGGCCATGACAGGAAATGGTCATGGCTCCTCTTCGGGACTTCTTCCTGGTGCCCTCTATTTAAGGCAAGGTCTGCTCTTCAGACCTTGCCTTGGTATCTTGGCTCTTGGTCTTGTGCCTTGGGTTCTTGGTCCGCAGCCTGCTCGTCTGGTTCCTGTTCATCTTGGTCCTTGTTCCTGGTTTTCCCCTCATTGGACGGATTTCTTCTGGCTTTGACCCCTGGACCAGCTTCCGACCATCCTCTGGCTTCGACCCCTGGACTGGCTTCCGACCATTCTCTGGCTTCGACCCCTGGACCGGCTTCTGACCAACCTCTGGCTTCAATCCCTGGACCGGCTTCTGACCAGTCTTCTGGCTTAGTCCCTCGGACCGACTTCGGGCTTGTCCCCGAAGAGCTGCACTTGAATCAACCTCAACCTGCTGGAGGCGCCAGCCATCTGGACTATACGACCTGCAGGAGGCGCCTGCATCCAGATCTTCTTCGGTCTTCAGGGAGTCTCCTAAGTCCCAGCGGCTGGGTTCCTACAGGCTCCTCCTGGGGGAATCACGAGCTTCCAGGGTGAAGTCTTCATTCCCACATCTACATCACCAGGTCTCACCTTCCAATGGTAGGGACCTAGAGAGTTTACTCTCCTAGGTAGCGCTGACTCTACCTCAGACCAAGGGTTCACTGCCAGATCCATAACATAAAGGGCATGGATTGGCTCCTCTATGAAGAAAGGCTAAAGAGGTTAAAGCTGTTCAGCTTGGAGAAGAGATGGCTAAGGAGGTATGTGATAGATGTCTATAAAATCATGAAAGGTCTTGAATGGGTAAATGTGAAATGGTTATTAACTCTCTGTTACTAGAAGAACTAGGGGACATTCCAAGAAATTAGCATGTAGCACATTTAAAACAAATCAGAGAAAATTATTTTTCACTCAGCACACAATTAAGCACTGGAATTTGTTGCCAGAAGAAGTGGTTAAGACAGCTAGTATAGCTGGGTTTAAAAAATGTTTGGATAAGTTCCTGGAGGAGAAGTCCATAAACCATTTTGACCTATACTGAGATTGCAGTCTAAAAATGATTGTAAATGGAAAATAAATAAATAAATAATCAATATAGAATAGCCACTATTTTTTGCCGGCATTCATAGCATGGGATCTATTTAATCTTTGGGTACTTGCTAGGTACTTGAGACTTGGATTGGCTGCTGTTGGATAAAGGATACTGGGCTTGATGAACCCTTGGTCTGACCCAGTATGGCATATCTTATGTTTTTATAAATGCTGCGGGAGCCATAATGATGCTCCTTGTAGTTGGATGAAGGGTGCCCTCAGCCATGCAAGCCATGATTAAAAACATATGTACCACGAAAGCAGATTAGAATCTTCCTTCAGCATTTCTGACGATGACTGGAGGTGAGGCTGGAGCGAGCAGCTAAATATGATGCTTCTGTCACTGCCAGACTTACACTGAGGAGTCCGGCTGCGGTGGTCATTTGAAGTAAAAGATCTGCCATAGGGGTGAATGAAAGTGGCAGTAGCAGCCTTGGGAAATCTGTCACTGCAGATTGGATGCATGCAAAGGTATCAGGGACCTATAATTATACTATGCAGGCCAGGTCCTGTTGAGTCATCAATAACATCAGCAGGCAACTGTGGATCCAGTCCTAAAGTAAAAATAAAAATTTTAAAAAAGGGCAGAATTCAATAAAAATAAAACAAAACAAGGCCCGATTCGAAGGTGGGAGACCCGGGAGAGGTAACCCATGAGTTTTATTCCTCGGGAAAGCACAATGGCAATCCCGGCACCAATGGGTGCAAAAGCTATTTAAAAACTCAAATTTTAACTAAAATAACTGTTGGGACATGAATTAAGAGGTTGGGGACCAGTATTAAGCTCCTGCCTTATTTTAAAATTGAATTTTAAAAGTGAAATTCAACCCATTTTCCACAGTGTAGTTTTGAAGAAAAAATTGCATACAGCACCTCGGGAATAATCAATCAATGGGTAGAAACACCTGACTAGGGACCATAAACCCTATTTGATTATTATTTTGAACAAAAAATTGTGTTATATATAAGACCTGGATAGGGCAGTAATTATGTTCATGATGACATCACTAAAATAAGGATATTCTTTGACAGAGAAAAGTTGGTGACAGTTTCAGAGCACAGAGGAGCTGCATTAGATTTAGTCAGAAAGGGAGTATTTTACTCCTACTCTTCTCTGAGACCTAGTTATAGTCACAAAATATTCAAAAACAATGAGGGAACATAATTGTAAATGAAAGTATGAATGAATAAGTGTTCCTGTACAAATAGGTAACCTGAAAAGGTAAGAAAAGAAGATTAATCAGTGTCAAGTTTAAAACAGTTAAGCCGTGGGATTTTAAAATCAGCTGCAATCAAGCTAGGTAGAGAATACACTGTACAAATCAACTCCTCGTTTACCTTTCATCACTCCATGTGACAGAAAATCTTCACTGATGTCAACTTTGCTGTTCATACCTCTGACTGTTTATATAAAACTGCCTCCCAAAACCTACCCCACTCCCCCCAAACCTCACCTCGAGTTAAAAGTGCCCTCTCTTACAGTGGTATAAATAGTAAACTTACAGATTGGTCTCTCTCTCTCACTCACTGGCATTTGTGATAAAACCTTTTTGGTTATGCACCTGCAGTGGATAAATGTATCGCACATTGCAGAAATTACCTATGTGGGAGCCGGGAAATTATCCAATGTCCCCTTTTTTTTATTACGGGTACAATTTCGGCTATATTTATAGCATTTTGATAAATCTAGGTCTAAAAGAGATAGAATAGAAGAGAAAGGAACATAACAAAGGAATACACATTGGAGTATTGTGAAAAGACCTGGTAATACTTAGTACTTTTAGAATGTCACAGTTCTTTATTCTCTCAAGATTTCTCTGAAGTTTCTGAAAGATAATAAATAAAGCACAAAGAATTCATTCTTGAGTTTTAGGATAGAGATAACAGAGCAGAGATAGTATATGAAAAGAATATTTTAGAAAATTACTTATCTGATAATAGTACAGGGTGGCCCATGGAAAAGTAGCCTGCCTGCGTGGCACTGGTATTGGAGGCAGGCTCTTTTCCATGGGCCACCCTGTATTTTTGGAAAAGGAGCCAGTTCCATAGTAATAATTAGGGATGTGAATCGTTTTTTGACGATTTAAAATATTGTCCGATATATTTTAAATCGTCAAAAATCGTTAGGGCCACGATACAATACCAATTCCCCTGATTTATCGTCAAAAAATCGTAAATCGGGGGAAGGGGGAGGGCAGGAAAACCGGCACACTAAAACCCCCTAAAACCCACCCCCGTCCCTTTAAATTAAATCCCCCACCCTCCCGAACCCCCCCCCAAATGCTTTAAATTACCTGGGGATCCAGCGGCGGTCCGGAACGGCGGCGGTCTGGAACGGCCCCCTCAATTGAATCATGTTGTCTTCAGCCGGCACCATTTTCCAAAATGGCGGCGCAAAATGGCGGCGGCCGTAGACCAACACGATTCGACTGCAGGAGGTCCTTCTGGACCCCCGCTGGACTTTTGGCAAGTCTTGTGGGGGTCAGGAGGCCCCCCCAAGCTGGCCAAAAGTTCCTGGGGGTCCAGCGGGGGTCCGGGAGCGATTTCCTGCCGCAAATCGTTTTCCGTACGGAAAATGGCGCCGGCAGGAGATCGACTGCAGGAGGTCATTCAGCGGGGGTTCCGGACCGCCGCTGGTGCCTCCAGCAGGTCGTAGAATCAAGGTGGATGTCCTCCGCAGGCCGTGGAGAGTAAAGCTGAGCTGGCACCTCCAGCAGGTCGTGGAATCAAAAGTCGATGTCTTCAGCAGGCCGTGGAGAGTAAAGCTGAGCTGGCGCCTCCAGCAGGTCATGGAAACAAACGTCGATGTCCTCAGCAGACCGGGGAGCGTAAAGCTGAGCTGGCGCCTCCAGCAGGTTGTGGAATCAAAGATGGACAGTTCAGAATACTGGAAGTGGAGGAAAATCCGAACCAGTCCAAGGGTCAAGATCCAAAGAGTACCTCACAGCCGATCCAGGGGTCAGAAACCAGAGAAAACTCCACAGCCAGTCCCGAGGTCAGAAGCCAACGAATACGCCACAGCCGGTCCAGGGGTCAGAAGCCAGAGAATATGCCACAGCCGGTCCAAGGGTCAGAAGCCAGAGAATATGCCAAAACCAGTCCAGGGATCAGGAGCCACAGGTCAAGATCAGGAACCACGAGCAGGAACAGACCAGGAGCCGAGAGGAAGTCAAGGCAAGGCCTGAGGTGCAGAGCTTGCCTTTAAATAGCTCCCACCAGCTGGCACTCTGGAAGTGGGCCAATCCCGTCACAGGAGGCTTCCTACAGCGAATCCCCGGCCTTGATGTAAGCCCCAGAAGGGGGCGGAGTCAGCAAGCCGGAAGAGAAGCAGAAACGCCGCGGCCATGTTGTGCCGCGGACCGCGGCCCCGGACCCAAGACCCAGCACAACTCTAAGGGGAACGCGGCGGTCTGCCGCACTGGTAAGCGGCGGTTCCCGGTCGCGGCGAGCCGCGACCACGACTCCTAACACTCATGGTGAGGTTTAGGTATTAGTGTAGGGAGTTAGGGGCCACTTTGACATTCAACGTGAGATGTTCGAACGGAACAGTGGTCTCTTGTGAAGATTTGATGACCTTCGGAGAGAGGAAACTTACCCAAAGATGAGATTTGTGCAATGTTCTCTTCACCTAGCTTGGTGAACTCTACCTGGGTGCGCTCTCTCTCTCTCTCTCTCTCTTTCTCTCTCTCAATCTCTCTCTCTCCCCCATCAGCCTCGCTATCTCACCCCCTCCCCCATATATTAGGCCCTCCCCCAGCCTAAAAATGTCCAAAATAGAATTTGCAAAAAATGGCAAATTGTGTTATGGGCATAACACATGAGATACACAGCTTAACACAAAGAAAAAGGTGTAGGTATTTTCAGTGTTAAAACTGTGCAATATGTATGTTATGGCTTCGTGAAGCCAGCCCACTTTTGTGGAAACCCTGCCCCCATTCCCTTCCCTTTTAAAAATTTGCATCACATCATGTGTTATGGTGTTTATCGCGTGCGTTAAGGCATTTTCACATGCCAAAACGCCATAATGTGAGTTGATAAATGACCCTGTAAGTCACAATGAAATTGAAGGTACAGTTTTACATAGGATAACAAACAAAAGGTTAAGGATCAGCAGATGACCTCTCTATAAGATATGAGGGAACAGATGGTATTTTACTTTACAAAGGGATTCTGTGCATATAGTTGTGTAAATAGCAAGTTTGAGTGTATATGCTATTTTATAAAAATTGAGGGTATGCATTTATTTTCCCATTTCACATGTACATGTTAACTGAGGAAAAAAGGGACAGTCTAGGGTTGGGATTCAAAAATATGCACAATAGTTGCTATTTTGCAAGAGATATACACACATATACATTTCTGAACTTGTACACTTTGTGATGGGTGTTAGTATCCTCATCACAGGTTTTCCCTAGGAAGTAAAGACTAAAATAGAAAAGCTGTTTACAAAGAAAATGTTTTTTTAAGGATTCACTTAGGTCCTTAGGACCACAGGTGGATACTACATTCCCATAAGGACTAGAAAGTTAGAAGCCAATCACAAGACTTGTGATAGGCAGCTGGGGCCGGGGAGATACAACCACCAGGTGCATGTAACATAGTTAGTGAGCAGCTGAAGTTGAAGGAGAGCCAGTCACAGTGCATAGGAATGAAGTAGATCTGCTGGATGAGCTGGAGAGCTTGGAAGTAGAATTACCAGATGTTCCTTCCCAGGTAGACATGGAGGACATGGAATACATTGAGGATCTGGAATCCCATGTTCCTTGGTCCACAGCCCCAGGGAATCTCTTCCTGCCAGATACAAAAAAATGTACATTGCACTGGATTTCCTGATAATCACCATCTTCCATAATTTCACCACTGTCTATAACATACAAACCTATATGAACATTCCTGCCACTCTGGTCTTTCTTATGGCTGTTAAGATATTGCACAAAGTATGGGTGGTATCTATAACCTGGGTGTACTGCACAGCCCAACTGCACCCTGATCCTTGGTCCCCACTAGAACTGCTGTCTGCCCCTGCCTCAGTGTGCCATCCCGGAGAGATAGCCATGTATAGTGTTATGACTGGTCCAGATATCATTGGTGAAATGCACTGGTCTTGAGGTTGAGCGTGAACTGTGAGGAAAAAGACCAGGGGCATCACTTGCACCTTCTACCTGCACTACCTGCTCTTCCAACATCATCAGTATCATCTAGCTCTCCCACTTCCTCACTGTAGGTTGAGACACTACTGACTACTATATGTGGCTACTAGCTCTATGATATATTCTCATTCAGGGAATCTGAGACATAATTCTTCCTCAAAATCAGTTTTTTAAATAATGCCTCCATTACCGCAGAAGCATTAATCACTTAGAAATGTTGATAGGTGGTCAATACATTTCTAAATAAATAAATAATCATCACAGAGTGTGCTGCTGGTTTTGGGTGTTGCTCTTCTGCTACCCCTACCATGTTCCTCCCCTGATAATGCCACCTTTGGATGACTGTCTCACCTTTTCCCCCTTTCCAAGCAAGAGAGAGAGGAACAGAGAGTGATGCACATGTTCTTACAATTTTAATTTCTTATGGTTTGAGCCAGCTTCTACTTTTGACTTTATGTGGCTAAAAAAGTCTCTTTCAAGATTAGGGGCAGGACTCCATTTTTTTTTACTGCTACTAATGCTTGTGCTTCTAACAGGCTGGGCCGGCTCTACAGGAATACCTAATCCTCTGCCCCTGCCTTTTTTTTTTGTCTATGCCATTTGCTTCTTTCCTCTTTGCTCACAGTGCATGATAAAATTAGAAAAGACTACTGGGGATTTTGATGTCACAATATACTTTAATGATAATGTCCTTTCAAGAGTACCACTCTAATTCTGATTATCTGTCTGTCTGTCACACAAAATCAAGTTGACAGACTAAGTTCACTTCAGTGCTTAGCAAGCACAGCACCAACTTGCCAAGCAGAGTTAGCAGCTTGGTAGTCAGTCTCTGTCTTTCCAGGGCCATCCCTCACAATGTATGCAAAAAATGTCTCTGTCTCTCTCTCTCTCTCACACACACACACACAGAGTGTATGTGTAAATACTGCTGATTTACTCCTTTTGCATACAGAAAAATAAAAACTGATGGAAAAATAATAAACTGAGAAGGTTATTAAGCTATACTTCTCTTCAAAGCAATTTGTTTGCAGATAAGCAATGCATTGCATAATGCAGTGTCAGGCAGACTCAAAAAAATCGCTGTTATTGTTCACTGATTCTGTATCTCCAGTCCACTACATTTCTTCATTGAGAAGACAGAAATCAGTTCCTCTGTTTCTCTCTCACATTGAGAGCACTATGACTGAGCAGTGAACATAACAAAAAGTGCTTTGCCTATGACAAAATTCTTTGTCTAAAACAGGGTTTTCCAAATCTGTACTGGGGACGCCACAACCAGTCAGTTTTTCAGGATATCCACAGTAAATATGCATGAGATAAATTTGCATATCACAGAGACTCAGTATATGCAAATTTAGCTCATGCATATTCATTGTTTGGGAAGAGATCTTCTGAACAGACAAGCTTTCACTGTGAAATCCAATAGACAAAATGAAGGTTATTGGCACATGCTCAGACCTTTGAGTGGGAAGCCGTCAACATCACATATTTATTTATTTATTTATTTATAAAAATGTATAGCCTGCTGATCCACAAAGCTCAGCAGGTTACAATAAACATACACAGTAAAAATATAAACCAAACCATTTAAATTAAACAGTTCTAAATAAGAACAGACAAAACAAAACATTGCAAAGAATAATTAAAAGCCTTTTATTGAACTGATGCATCACATCCCGCAAATAATGCTGTGGCTAGGCTAGAAATGCAGAAAGGAACAAATGGGTTTTCAGGAGTTTTCTAAAGCATAATAAATCCTTCTCTGCCTTAAGAGATGCAGGGTGCTCCTTCTACAACTAAAAACCCAAAATGCTGAACATTCTATCACGGGACTGGGCAAGACGTACCTTGATCCAGATGCCAGCTATAGGCTATTTAAAGAATGCTGCACCTTGATTCATCCCCTATCCCATCTACTTGCCTTTTTTTCCACCTCAGTTCCAGCTCAGCTGCTTCCTCACACAGGGATTGATTGGCTGCTATGGTTACAAGTCTCACTGAGCTCAATATCTAAAGTGCATTCAGTGCTATTTAGCCAGATAACTGTGACTTATGCAGCTAAATAGTGGCTGCTGAATATGTGCACATAAAAAGTAGGTGAGCAGTGGGCGGATTGGGGAGGAGTGAGTTAGCTGTACAACTTTTGTAACTAACTGCTGATATTCAGACTTTGTATAAGTTGTACAGCTAAGATAGATGTGCCACAGAGCAGGTCTAAACTTAGCCGGTTAGACTTGCATGGCTAAGCCCTCAGTTATACGCATATATTCAGCTGCATAGCCGTGCCACTGAATATACATCATACTTCAACCGGATAGATTCTAACTGGCTAAGTTACTTAACTGGCCGGTTTTGATATTGACCCCACTCCTACACTTTTCAATGGGCCATAGTTTTAATTAGAAAACATAAATTACTTCTATCTTGGTTTCCTTGTTTTCATTTACATTTTCTCTTTATGCCTGTTGTCTCTTTTCTTCATTCATTTCTCCCTTATCTATCTCTCAGATATCTTTCTTTAATCTAATTTCTTTCCATTTTTCTTCCATCTCTCTCCTTTCATTATACATGCTTTACATCTATACCTCTCTCCCTCTTCCATCTCTTTCCCTTCATCTGTCTGTTTCCTATGGTTCTGCTTTGCTGCCTTTTCCTCATTGACTCCATTGAGCTCTCCGTTTCTTCTTCAATGGTTCTTAGTCTCCCCCTCTCCATTATTTTGTTGCTCCACCTCATGCCAATCTTCCAGTGGCTCACTCCAACTTCCATCTCCCTTTTCATGAGCTCTCACAGTCCTTCCTCTGTAAAAAAAAAATAAAAATAATAATAATAATAATATCCACCAGCATTTCATCTGTCTCTCTCCCAATTCCTAGCCTTCCATTCACAGTCTTTGCCTTTTTCTTCCTTTTCCACCCCCTTGTTCTTGTTCTTTTCCTCACTTGTCAATCCGCTATCACTCCTGATTGTTCTCACTAACTTCTAACCCCCATCTCCTTTCTTAGCATTTCACACCCCTTCATCTTCCTAGTCTTGCTTTCTCCCTCATGCAACTGGGAAGCAGCAGCAAACACAAATATCATAGGACATAATTGGCAGTGTTCAGGAAAGGCAGCAGTTACCACAGGATTTATTGAAGGTGCTTCACTTACAATTGACTGCCTCAGCTTCCTTCTACCCATATGCAGTCTTAATTTCTATTCAGAAAGATTATGAGATAGGAAGAAAAGAGGAGAAAGAGGAGACAAAGACAACAGCTGCATGGAGATGAAGCACAGCACTTTTACTCTTCCCTGTGAGGCCTGCTGCCTCTGTTTAAGTGTGTTGTCTGGCTGCCTCACCTGATCTTCTTATGCTGCTGTGAGACTGGGAGATGACACAGGTGATCTGGGAGGAAGACATATTTTCTGACTTTGATTCTGATTCGTCCTTCCTGGAGTTTCATTGTGTGACGACTCCAGGGAGGGCGACTCAGAACCAACGTCAGGAAATATTTCTTCAAGGAGAGGGTGATGGATGCCTGGAATGACCTTCCAGAGGAGGTGGTGAAGATGAAAACTGTGAAAGAATTCACAGGAGCATGGGATTAACACTGTGGATCCCTAAAGGCTTAGAGGATGGAAATGAAAAAAAGAGTGCATGGGGAAAACTTGCTGATGCGGCAATTACTACCCTTAACCAATAAGCCTTCATACTCTTGATGCAGCTCCATCATGACTCTCTGCTTCAGTGTCAGGGGGAAAAAGGGAATTGGATTTGAACAGCAACCAATGAGGTTCCCGACCTTTACAGTCTGAGGAAACAAATAAGTATGGGGGTAACTTGCTGATGCAGCAGTTACTACCCTTAACTACTAAGCCTGATACTTTAATGCAACTCCAACATTTCTCTCTGCTTCAATGGCAAGGCATAACGGGGAACTGGATTCAAACATCAAACAACAAGGGCCCTGACTTATACAGTCTGGGAAACTGATAAGCATGAGGATAACCTACATGGTCAATGATGGACCCATCTGATGCAGCAGGTAGACTTTCCTCATCATGCATCGTTAACGAAGTCTTGGTTTCTATAACGCATTGAACATTTTGCATAGTCCAAGTTGTCCACAAGTCTCACCTTGCTGGCATCAAGCGTTTTGTTTCCCTGAAAGAGTGTCCTCCGAAACATTGCAGTGTCTGACAGAACAAGACATTTCATCATAAAGCCCCACCCAACCTGATTGTGGACTGCACATTGACTGTCAACATTAGGACTATTCAGAAGTGCAACCAAAAAATGGACTCTAACCTTTTATATAGATAAATGCACGATAGCTTCACATCAAAGAATCATCAACTTTTATAGTGACCAATGATTAAAAAAGCCCTAGTGCTTTCTAGAGCTTAATTCAAAAAGCCCGTAGCCTCTAGTGGCACTATATGAGGTCACTATAAAGTTACAATTTATAATTTACCCTGTCATATTTTCATAGCTGGATTCATTATAATTTTGATAACCTACATGGTGCAGCAGATACTACCATAAGATTGCTGGGAAGACTGGATGGACCATTTGTTCCTTTTCTGCTACCATTTGTATGTTTCTATGTTTAAGAAGGGAATGCACATGATTGCCTACAATCACTGAGGGCAACTATGTTGCTTACTCTCTTGCCTTTCTTGTGCAGCAGTGGTGGACTGGCTGTGTACCCTCTGATAGGATTCCAATTATACGCAGTTGTACACACACCCCTGATTGAGAACTAATGAACTATAATGTTAGAATTACTATCTCTTATATTTGTCATGCACCAGGTCATTTACGATAATGTTCTGAATATGTCTACTCTAAAGGTTCTAGGAAATTTCAGGGAAACAGCTGAAGACAACAGAAAATGACTCAGCAGAAAACAGTTAAATTAATCCAAGATGAGCATTACTGTTGGTCATATGCACTTCCAAAAAATTGCAGTCAATACAAACAGTACAGTTTTCTATAAAATAGTTATGCATTTCAAATTAACAAGTTGTCTACTGCTATGATGATGTTAGGAAGAAATGATGCCTCACCATTATAATAATGAACCATAGACTGATGGGAACTTATAGTCTGCCTATTTTTCCTGGCTGCTGTACTATCTTAGATCCTCTTTCTTTTATAGAATTGCCTTAATTTCTTCACTACAAAGGAACCTGTATTTGCCTCGTGTTTTCCTTAGTTAAGAACATAAGAATATAAGACTTGCCATACTGGGTCAGACCAAAGGTCCATCAAGTCAAGTATCCTGTTTCTAATAGTGGCCAATCCAGGTCACAAGCCAAGTACCTGCCAGAATCTCAAGTGGTAGATAGATGCCAAGCTGCTAATTGTTGCTGATGTGGACTCTTAGGCAAAAGGGGAGTTGGCACAACCCACAGGGAGGAGCACTGCAGGTCCAGACTGTCGGCAGGTGGAGCTGACAGTAGCAGATGCCCAACTGGAGCTTCGCCAGTACCAGTCCACATTCCTTTAGGTTGAGCCCTCGGATGCTGGACCCTGCTGGCTTTAGGTGTGGGCCTCTGTGGAGGTGAAGATCTGTGGTGATGAAGTCATTGCAGGCCAGCACAGAAAAGGAAATGGAGTCAGGACAAGTAGCAGTCAACAGAGTTAGGTTCAGGTTGTGGTCAGAGGCAAGCAGCATTTTTGCAGTGTCGTGGTTCAGGCAGTAGTATGGGCAGGCAGAGTTCAGTCAGAAGCAGGAGCAGACAGTGGCCAGGTGCAAGTGAAGAACTCTGAGGCAAAGCACTTCTCCAGGAGGAGTCGTCCTATTGCCGAGGGATGGGTTGCAGGGAGACGTTGCCTTAAATGCTGAAAGACTCTGTATCAAAGGGCGCTGAGGGGGATTTTCAACTGTGGGCCCTTTAAATGCTGGCAAGTCAGGCATGTACGCACTTAAGGAATCCCTCCAGTGTTATGTGCAGTAGCAGCGGTATTGGCCTAGCCGCACTGAATCGGATGAGTGCATCCTCATCGGGGAGGACATCCGCAGCATCAGGGAGCTGTGCGCCAGGTTCTGGGCTGCAGGTAAGAGCAGTGGTCAGCAGGATGGGCCTGCAGATTTCCAATTGCAACACTTATCCCAAGAATAAGCAATGGATTTCTGCAACTCTACCTTAATAATGGTTTATTCACTTTTCCTCCAGAGGTTTGTCCAAACCATTTTTAAATACAACTACTCTAATAACTTTCCCCATAGCCTCTTGTACTGAATTCCAGAGCTTAATTATGTGTTGAGTACAACAATATTTTCTTATTAGTTTTAAATGTACAGTATCACCTAGTAACTTCATTTTGTGTTCCCTAGTCTTTGTACTTTTTGAAAGAGTAAACAATCAATTAACGTTTACCCCTTCCATTCTGATCATTATTTTATAAACCTCTATCATATCTCCCATTAGTTATCTCTTCTCCAAGCTGAAGAGTCATAACCTTTTTAGCCTTCTGAATAGGGGAATCATTCTATCCCTTTTATCATTTTAGTCATTCTTCTATGAACCTTTTCTAATTCTGCTGCATCTTTTTTGAGATGTGGTCACACCATGGAGCAATAAAGAGGCATTATGATATTCTCTGTTTTATTCTCCATTCCTTTTCCTGATAATTCCTAGCACTCTATTTGCTTTGTTGGCTGCTGCTGCATGCTGGGCAGAAGATTTCAACATATTATCAACTGTGATACCTAGATCCTTTTCCTGAATCATGCTCTAATGTGGAACCTTGCATTGAGTAACTATAATCTTGGCTATTCTTCCCCAAGTGTATCACTTTACAATTGTCCGCATTAAATTTAATTTGCTATTTGCATGCCCAGGGTCCTAGTTTTGCAAGGTCCTCTTGCAATTTCTCACAATCTTCTTTTAATTTAACAATTTTGAATAATTTTGAATCATTGGCAAATTTGATCACCTCACTCATTGTTCCCTTTTCCAGGTTGTTTATATATTAGAAAGCAGTAGACCCAGAACAGGTACCAGGGGTGCCCCACTATTCACCTTTCTCCATTGCGAAAATTTACCATTTAGCCTTGCTTTCTGTCTTTTAACCAGTTTGCGATCCACAATAGGACACTGACTTCTATCCTATGATTTTTTATTTTATAAAAGGTATCTCATAAAGGACCTTGTCAAATGCTTTCAAGAAATTCAGATACACTATATCAACTGGCTCACCTTTATCCACATGTTTATTTATGCCCTGGAAAAAATGTAGCAGATTGGTGAGGCAAAGCTTCTCTTGTCTAAATCCTTGAAATGTTTTGTCTCATTAAACTATGCCTATCTATATGTTCAACAATTTTGTTCATGATAGTTTTCTACCATTTTGCCTGGCACAGATATCAGACTCTAGTATATATTTTTCTGGATCACCCATTGATCTCTTTTTAAAAATTGGTATTACATTAGCAACTCTCCAATACCAAAAATTTTTGCTTCTACCATCGCAACTGAGAAGCTGTATCTGTTATTAAATCCTAGTTATTCCAGGTCTTTCCTTCTCAAAAATCCCACTTTATGGTATAATATTTAATTTAATTTTGTGTACTATTTAAGATTATTCAAATTATTTTGTCAACATTTCAATTAAAAAGTCACACTGAATTCACAATCCCTGTGTGTTCAAGAATCTATTGTGACCCAAGATCAAAGTGTCCAGCTAAAGATAAAGGCATATCATTAACATAGGTACGGTACACTTAATTTAGAATATCCTAAATGGGCCATTGATTATTTTTAATAGATTAAGCAATTTAAAAGCATGATTTTAAGCTTTTTCCTCTTTATAGTTAATCCATTGTTTCAGAAAGTTTCTCCTGCTAGAATTCTCAGGCACTTGCAGCTGATTGGCTGGCTCAAAAATTTCCATTTTTTAAAATAGTAGAGAGATGCTTTAAATAATTTGGTCGGCAGAGGGGAGATTCCGCATTAAAAAAAACCTATCATCCAGCTGAAGTACTGGCATAGCCTGAATCTTCATTCTGTGCTACCCAGTGGCATCCTGTAGGTCAGTGGTCCCCAACCTTTTTTGCACCAGGGACCGGCTTCAAGCAAGACCATTTTTCCATGGCCCAGCAAGGCTGGGTGGGGGTGGGGCAGGGGCGGGCCTTTGGTCATATGGGGCGGGGTTATGGATGGGGTTGGATTTAGTGCATACTTATCATTTAATTATGACATTTATAATGTGAATGTGACTCAACTCACCATAGGTTCAGAATGTCCATTCTCTCTCACACGTACACTGTCACATACATACACATTCATGCTCTTATACCCAACCATTAGCTCTCGCTCTCACAGACACTGACACACTCTCAGGCTGTAAAATACTCCTCCCCCCCCCCCCACTCCTACACTCTTACTCCCCTGGATTTTGTCATGCACACTCATGCTCTCACTCTCACTGGCTCCCTCACATCCTCAGAGCCTCTCTCATTCCTCTGCTGCCACTGTCACTGCTGCTGCGTGGTTGTTGGGGAGGTGCTTATTGCTGCTACTGGCAGTGAAGCCCATTCTGCACACAGAGAAAGTGCTACTCTTGCACATTCCCAAAGATTGTGCCAATCAGTAAAAAGTAATTTATTTTTTTTACATCTGCTGTCTGATCTTAGTTTTCTAATTGGTTGGTCACAGGCTTTTTTTCCCCACTTTCCCTTTCTTATTTTTTTTGCCAATTCTTTTTATATTGTCTTTTTTTCTATTTCTTTTCTCTCCATCTTCTTCCCTCAAACACACAGTCAGGTTCTCATTCTCACATGCATTTCTCTCTCTCACACACACAGGCTCTCAATGGCACATGCTCTCTCTCATACAATCATTCATACATACAGTCTCTCAATGGCACATGCTGTCTGAGTCTCACACACCCAGGCTCTCTCTCACTCCCACATGCTGTCTTGCTCAAGCACAGGCTCTCACTCTCACATGCTGTCTCTCTCACACACACAGAGGCTCTAACATGCTCTCTGCAAACATTCAGGTCCTCACTCCCACACACAGTCTCTCGACTCACTCTCACACAGTCTCTCAACTCATCTCATAAAAGCACACTTACACACTACAAACCCTCAGCCTCTCGCTCACCTCTGGGCCTCTTCTTTATGGGTCGCCACTGGATGGGCTCTGCAGCGGCCCTGGTCTTCTCGGGCCTCAATGCTCCTCTTCTGCATGCGGCTGAAGCTCCTCCTCCTTCCTGCCCATGCGGCTCCAGCAACATTTTTCTTCCGGGGCAGAGTGGGCAGGCAGTAGGAGGCGCACCTGCAGTGGCTGAAGCTCCTTCCTGCTCGCGCGGCTCCGGCCCCATAGTTTGCCGCGATGCGCTAATTTGCTTTTCGGGTCGTGGGTTTGAAGGAGGCGGGTCTCCAGCCTCGCCCTGCCTCCCCGCAGCAGCGGCAGCCAATGAATGGCAGCCGGGGAGAGCGGCGCCACGGATCGGCAAAAAACCCCAACGGCCCGGTACTGGTCCGCGGACCGGTGGTTGGGGACCCCTGCTGTAGGTGACCACCGCAGCTCACAGTCAACTCCATTGACTTCAGTGGAATGGGCAAGTGGTTTCCTTGACAACCAATGACCAAGCCGCAGGAGAAATGCAGTTTGCTAGCATTTAAAACTGATAGTACTGGTTCTGAAAGAAGAAGCAACTGCTTGCCATGATAGCAAAAAAGTTCTCAGCAAAGTTCTTTTTCAGGGTAGCAATTACCAGTGCTGCATCATTATCCTTAACATAACTCCTGAAGCAAGCATATTTATTGACTATTAGAAACTATCCTTCCTCTGTCCTAAGTAAAGCTGTACATGCTGAGTCTTGGAATCTCTTTTAATTAAGAACTTGTTAGCTTTTCAAACGCACACCAGGGAATATTCATTACAGAGTATGGTTCAACACATCTTGTAGAGCAAGAAATCCCACACCTATTTAGTTATGTTGCAATAAATGTGGGTAATTTATGTTTCCTTGATAGAATTACCATGAATACTTTGATCGCACAAAGATCGTCATTTGGATTCCTGATTGCTGAATGTTTTAATTTAATTAAAATTTATTTCATGTACACATCAGGCTTTTTATTAAAAAATTTTTGAGAAGTCCTCACATTATTGATACACAGGGAAAACAATTTTCAAAGCTTTTCATAGGCGTAAACAACTGTTTGTCAGCTTTAAAAGTCTAGTTGAAAAGTGCCCCCTTTATGAATCCAAAAAACAATGGAGGAGATGAGTCAGAGGGAAGTTAGGGGAAGCAAAGTACATACAGGTCTTTCACTTTGAAAGCCCCATGCATACTTTCCATGGACACATTTGCCCCTGCCTCAAATGAAATGAACAGAAAAACCAGAAAGGTAGATTTTAAAAGCATTGCTCATGCAAAAAATGGCCAGATATGCATGTATGCAGGCCATGTGCGAGAAACATGAATTTTAAGACACTGTGAAGTACAAGCATTTATACCCATGCACATGTCAAGTATAAAGGGGTGGAAAAGGGACGAAGAATGGGTGGGGCAACGGGCGTTCCAGGGTGGGGTGAAGTCTTATGTGCAAAACTCATAATTTAAAAAAAGCTGACCATTTTAGGCATCCACGTGTTATCCCTTAACTTTACTGCAGGTCCTGATAAGAAGTAAGTCTAGAGATCTCGAGTTTTAGGGCTTTCAGCACAACGTGAAGGTTCGGGGTCAAGTGGGGGGCTTATAGGATGAAGAACCAGAGGGGTCTTGTAGACCTCAATATCAACTTGATAAACTGGTGGCCTAATTGGAAAAACTGTTTTTTCCCTCATGCAAGTATGTTTTAAAATCCACCTGCATACGCGCATAAAAGCTGCTACAGCCCTAGTGGAAATAACGCGCGGGACATTTATTCGAGTTACCTCTTAAGATTATGCATACACATTCGCAAGGCAGGGGGACTTAAATTGATATGGTGTACTTTTGCACACGATATAAAATTGAGGCGTATTTCAGTTCGTGCGCCAATACGTGCATTTATAGATGCACGTGCATTCCTTTTAAAATTACCCAGAGAGATTTGAGGGAATAGATATTTGCAGCACTTTCAAAATAAGTGTATTGCAATCATTTTATTGAGATTGGAATTACTGTATATGAAATGACTGTCGACTTGTTCTCATGGACTAAGTTTCATGATTTGCATTATGCTTGCAGTCTCGCAGGTGCATTGTACCAGCTCATCCATGGCTAGCTGCATTTTCAAAGGGAAACTCTGCATGGGGTTTACCTTTAAAAATGAGCTTACAGACCTTGAGGGAGGAAAAAGATGGTGGCTTGAGGAGATATACTGTCCTCTGAGCTCCATTTTTACCATTGTTTTTTCTTAGCCCAATTTTTGATGGGGATATAGAAGATTGAAGCTAGGAGGAAAGCCTCAGATTCTCCTAAATTTGTACAGTTCAAACAAGCTTCATTTCCAAGTCCTTTTCAGATTTACTCTCTATCCTATTGGAGGTGATAGAGTAGGTGACAGGCTGGATCTTGAAATTTTCCTCAGTCCCAATTGGTAAACTGCACTTCAGTCTCCGATTCAGGAAGCAGCTTCTGAATTGCAGAGTTCAGTTTCCTTTTTCTTCTTGGAAGGATTAATCATGCTTGCTGAAGATGCACAGTTGCCCAATTTGGTGAAAGAGGCAGGTATCTCTTTAGAGTAGTCTCTTCAGTAGGTAATGGAATTTGCTAGAATCCTTGAGACTGAATTGGTGTCATGGAATGAACCATGGGAGTGCAGAGGAATCTGATGCAATTTCTGGGTTATAAATCAGGGTTTCATTGATGAGATCTGTGACTGTTACTTTAGACAGTATATGGAATGTCTTGACATCTACAGAACAAATTATGACTTCACTGGTAGTATTTACATTGGAGATACAATCCAGAAAACATTCACAAAATGGATAAAATTGTAATTTATGTGGAAAGGGTTGAAAAGATGGAGCAAACTTTTGTTAAAATAAATTCTGTACAAGCAACGTTGATAAGGGAAAAAATGTAGTGTACTGAAGACTTGCTAGACCCCTTACTGTGAAGGTGGTTAAAATACCATTGAATGGATGAATCAGAGACTCAAGTAGGGAGATTTGCATGTCACAGCCCCCTAGACTACTGTTGGTACCATGCAGTGAAATATCACTTTAAATAATACAGAGCTAAGACTGGAAATGTCCTACATTGAAGAACCATGAATGAGAGAGGGATTTGTGATAAAAATGTACTGAAAAACAGTCATAGAAAGCAAACAGATTTTCAACCTATCAAAGGGAGTCAGAAACCTTGGGTACCCAGGTCTCACACAACAGAAAAAAAAAAGGTCTGCCAAGCTGAAAGGGTATGCATACATTATCTTTCAATGGTCCTGCCTAGTTCTTGGTCTTTTGGTTGAGAGAAGGTGACCCTTCCAGGCTGGGTAACAGACAATGAGTGGGCATGAGCTTAGCAGAGCTAAAATCAGAAAAAGCTGAGCATGAGAAGGGTCTGGCTCACTAAATCATAAACAAGCCATATGCCTAGTAGAGCTATTACTCAAGCCAGGAAAAGCCCTCCTACCAAGGGAGGGGAGCTAAAGGACAGTGGCAAATCGAGTGGTCCCCCAGGAAGTTGTGGATCCCAGAAGCAGATCGAGTAGCACCCAAGAAGGTGTGCACTCCAGAGGCAGATTGAGTGGTCCCCCAGGAGAGAAAGGACATAAGAAATTGCCATACTGGTTCAGACCAAGGATCCATTGAGCCCAGCTTCCTGTTTCCAACAGTGTCTAATCCAGGCTATAAGTACCTGGCAAGTACCAAACACTAAGTAGATCCCTTGCTACTGATGCTAATAATAGCAGTGGCTATTATCTAAGGCAACTTGATTAATAGCAGTTAATACACTTCTCCTCCAAGAATCTGTCTAAACCTTTTTTAAACCCAGGTATGTTAACTGCACTAACCACATCCTCTGGCAACATTTCTAGAGCTTAATTGTGCATAGAGTGAAAAAGAATTTTCTCCGATTAGTTTTAAATCTGCTGCTTGCTAACTTCATGGAGTGCCCCGTAATCCTTCTATTATCCAAAAGAGTAAATAACTGATTCACATTTACCCGTTTGGACCCCAATGGCAGAATGAGTAGTCCTCCAAGAATGTGTGGCCCCAGCGGAAGATTGATCAGTCCCCCAGGAGGACATGGACCCCAACAGCATTTCTGGAGGCAGTCGAGTTACCAGGAGGTTGTGGACCCCAATGGCAGGCTGGGAGGTAGAGTCAGGTCTCCAGGAGGGCATGGACCCTAGCCTTGGCACTGAATTTTCAGCAGAGCAGAAGCAGCACCGATAAGATGGCAGCAGTTTAGATAAAATGGACCCCCACAGGCCAACACTGCCCACCAGCCTAGTTGCATTTTTTCACATGGATGAGACATGGGATAAAAAGGGGAGGATAATAATAATATTTGATTAAGCGGGAAAGCAAGAGGTCCTTTCTATTCTATGTGGTGGTATACTGTGGGGCCAACAACCCAAACTACCAATTATTAAAGGTTCTTGCTATCTTGTAGAAATGTATATAGATGTTGGGCCTGAGACTACTAACCACGCATAGAAAAGTATGTTGTTTGACAACCTATTAGCAATTTATATAGTCATGAAGAAACGTGTATACTTATATAGTCTAATAAACCTGTATATATGTGTACATACATACTGCCAGCCTTGTAATGCTCATAGTCCCATTTGTTTTCCTGGGGTAAAGGGAGGGAAGTACCACCCCTTAACACCTTCTTCCCTAGATGGAGACACCAGGCACCACGAACGTGAGGACCAACGGAGTCTGCCTTTGTGGGGGGGGGGGGGAGTGCTCCTGCCAGGTCATTCCTGGACCTAGGAACTCCCCGCAAGGAAAGCGGTCAAAGGGGTGTTATACTTAGATTATTAAATTTTTCTAAATCTACTGTGTTATCACCTTGAGAATTATGAAATATTTGAAATAAATATTCCACCTATTAGTAGAGTTTTACTTCTGCCTTCCTTCCTATAAAAGAATTGGTGGTGAAGCTTCTCTAGTGTGGGCTTAAATCGTTTGCATGATAGTTTTGATGAATATTCTTGAAAACTCCAAAGAAGAATACACTATCAGAGCTACACTCTTGGTCTCATTTGTATTTCCTCAAGACCCATAATTCAATCCTGAGATTGTATATTTGGAATCATCAAGTACAATTTATGGGCTCTAAAATTTGAATATTTTCTGACCTGTTTTGTGAGATATAGGAATGAAGGAGTATGTGACAGGAGGCGGTGTCTTTAAGCACTGCTTTTGTTATTAGATTTCCTTGTCAGTATTTTCTTTTGTATCATGTATGATGGGAAGAATGTCCCTTTCTATAAGCCAGAGTGGAATAAGGATCTAAAAGAATCAAGGGTAAGAATGAAAAGGGCTGGGGGAAGGGGAAAATGACAACTCCCTGAGAGCCCAGGGAAGCAGTAGAGAAGAAAGCCATGAGAGTCTGGAATCAGGTGCTGACCTACTTAGGGAGGAGGATCCACAGGAAGGGGAAAAAGTACTAAAGATAGATGGTGGAGTGAGGGAGAAGAGCTGAACAATGTTTCTCCAGCTACAAGGTAAAAGGCTTTCACTTGGCCGTTGATTCCCTAATTAAGAATGAAAAAATAAATGTGTGGGGAGGTGCAGGAACAGACTGCAGTAATCAAAGAGAAAGGAAACGTGCAACCTGATTATCCTGCAAGTGGGTGGTGACAGTCCATCCCAGTGCTGGGGGAAGGGGAAGCAAGGCTTCTGTGAACCAAGTCTAAGCCTTGTACAGTCAGCCTTAAGCTGGAGAAGTAAGTGCCAGTAGTGAACTGTAGGAATAAACAGCTATCCTGGAGAAGGTGGCAGGGCTAGACTAAACTCTGGATTAAGGTGTTGAAGGACCTAGGTGCTATACACTACCCAGAGGGACAAGTCTAGCTTGGAGGAAGTTTCTTTGGGACCTGATTTCCAACCTAAGCAGTGTCTATGAACCAGAACTCTGCCTGTGTGGTTGGTTTGTCCAAGCATATTGCAACAGAATCTATGCCTGGGAAGTTCTGCTGTGATGTGAATCAAGGTACCAAGAGACAGAGCCTTCCACTGGTGTCAGATATATTTTCTTTGGTAAGAATTTGGATAGGCCTATGTCTTATTGCAGTAGTATACCATAAGAAGCCCTGTAGGTTTTTTACAGTTCGAAACAAGTATGGTGATTCTCTCTCTTATTAATAGATTGCCTTTTATTTTATTATTTTGTTATACCTAGGTTTTCTATCTCCCTTTCTTGTGGATCTCATTTGAAGTAGTTATTTTAATTCCTTCTTTAATTATGTTACTTGGGATATGATGATTGTTATTGTGTTTCTTTACTTTTTTGGGTATCCCTTGATTTAAACTTGAAATGGAGATAAATACAAAGCAACATAATTTAATTTAAAATATTGTTGCCTGCCCATCTGCAGATCTAAGTAGATATCATAGTCACATTTATAATAAAATCAACCAGCTATACAATTCAGACAATATACAAAATGCATGCCCATTACTAGTCATGCTCAACATATCCAGCAAAATACTTAGATCTCAGGCAGTCTCACACCTCGAAAACTGGGTAATTTCTGCTAATACTACATATGATTTTTATTATCCTTCCTAGCAAATGTTTGTAGAAATAAAGAGACATTTAATTTCTTTCCTGAAAGTTTGAAAACACTGCTCAGCTCTTAATTCATCAGGGAGAGAATTTCACATAACTTACCCAATAACTGAAAACATTCTGTCAAGAGATTAGACCAAACAGGCCAGGCACATAGAAGGCACATCAGGGAAATTATACCCAGAGGATCATAGAGAGCAAGAAGCTTTATATATGTTCAATGCTGCCTTTAGACATATAGGGTTGTCATTATGCAAGGCTCTGTGGATCAAATTCAAAATTTTATCCATGCCATTACAGGACATCAGAGCACTGAGACTAAGGTTGAGGTGATACGTTTCCTCAGATAAATGCCAGTCAATATTCATGTAGCTGCATTTTGGACTGCCTTCAATGCCACCAAGCAATGATGCAAGCAATCCAAGGTACAGTGAGTTACAATAATCCAAAGTCCCATGGGTTTGATGTACCCGTGGGACTGCAAACACCATGGCCATTATGAACATTTTCCCATAGGAATTGTTATTAGCTCTGACAGATGAACTAAGAATGAATCTAGAGAGGAGAATAGATTCAGTAATTGTCCTTTTGAAACTAGAGAAGCTTTTGATTCTATGGACTATAATACACTGATCACAGAAATGAAGATCCTTGGTCTCAAAGGCTCAATGCTAAACTGGTTCACATCTTTTCTGCAGAGTAGGTCCCAGAGGGAATAGGTTGGGGCAGAACTTTTAGATTCTTCATATTATAGATATTCAAGCAAGCACACAGATTCTCATCACAGATATCATTCCAACAAAGTTTTCTGACTACTAAAGAAGCACAATTTCAGACAGTACAACATCCTATTATGCCAATTATCTCAGGATCCTGAAAGATAACAAGTCTCTTGCTGCACCCACCTACCATCTGATTGTGTCTGTAAAGGGTTCACTCTTGGAGCCATTGTCAGTGTTTATTAGTCACCATGGATGTTAAATCTTTGAATACCTGCATTCTTCAAGATTCAGCATTGTAGATGGTGGCTTCTGTTCTGGAAGATACATCTCAGTCTGTTTTTTTTGGCTTCTGATACTAGTTTTATTATCAAATTTATTGTAGAGTTTATTGTTTATTGTAAATGTTTATTGTTTATTGTAAAGCACTGTTGCACATGTTCGTTCTATTTGGCACAGCTGCAATGTTTCTGTTAATTGTGAACCGATGTGAGGTTACTAAACAAATGTCGGTATATAAAAACTGCAAATAAATAAAATAAATAAATAAATTCATAACATTGCCATGGTGTCATCTATGGCCCCAAACAATGCAAATTGGTATCTGGTACAGTTTGAAGAAAAATGTATTCATACATTAAAGTGGTTTATCCAAATTACCTGCCATTTGTATATAAATTTCATTTTGTTATGGACCTCTACCTTCAGTGAACTAAAGAATTCCAGTGATCCCACCAATTTGAAATTTATTGTGTGGCACCATTAGACCAACTACCATTTTTCGATATTACCATTAGCAAGAGTTTGTGTGGTATTAAGAATTCACTTTATTGAAAGCTGGTAAAGCCTAAAGACCTTTTGAAATTTGACAGCTGTCATTCACTTCCTCTTAAAATTAGATTATCAGTAAGTCTTTTTCATATACAGAGGTTATGCTCTGATCTATGAGAGTTTAAGAAGAAGGTCTGTATTTTAGCTGGGCAATTTTATGTTTGTGGGTACCAATGAACTGCTCTTAAAGCAGCTTATCATATAAGTGGATCATGAAAGTCTTCTGTAATACTGGTTAAAAGCAAGGGAAGCAGCTAATATGTGTGCTTCAGCACACAAATAAGTTGTTACGCTCATGGACCCTTGGGTCGAGGCAAGATTGGTGCATCCTGCAGGGAGGAGACATGCAGGATCCCACCATCAGTAGGCAAACCTGGATGAAGCAAAGGTCCAGCTGTAGATTCACCTATACCAGCCCTTGTTCCCCTTTGGTTGAGCCTTTGGGTGCTGGGTCCGGCAGGGTGGAGGTCTCTGCTGATGGTGTATGAGATTGTCACAGAGTAATCAGGTAAGCAGATGGAAGTCCAACATATCTGTTATTAGGCACTGGTCAAGATTATCTGGTAGCAGGCAGTGGTCAGTGGCAGGCAGAGGTCAAGCGTGTCCAAACCTACCCCGACCCTTTAAATCTAATTATTTAGAATCCCCCACCCTCCTGACCCCCCAAAAACTTTCCTAAAGTACCTGGTGGTCCAGCGGAGGTCCCAGGAGTGATCTCCCACTCTCAGGCCATTGGCTGCCACTAATCAAAATGGCAACGATGGCCCTTTGCTCTTACCATGTGACAGGGGCTATTGATGCCATTGGCCGACCCAAGCACATGGTAGGAGCAATGGATGGCCCATTGCCATTTTTTAAGATGACGACTGCCATCCATTACTCCTACTCCTACTCCCGGGACCCGTGCTGGACCACCAGGTACTTTAGGAAAGTTTTGGGGGGGTCGGGAGGGGGGATTCTAAATAATTAGATTTAAAGGGTTGGGGTGGGGATTATTTTTTTCAGCTTGGGACAGCCAAAAATAAAAGCGGTCAGAACCGTGGGAAACAAAGATTTCCCATGGTTCTGCGAACACGATACAGGAAATGATTCCGGAACCGATTCACATCTCTATAATGCATAGGTGTTGGCAAGTTAAATGTAAGACATTGATAAGACAGGCTAAGAGAGAATTTGAAAAGAAGTTGGAAATAGAGGCAAAAACTCACAGCAAAACTTTTTAATATATATCCGAAGCAGAAAGACTGTGAGGGAGTCAGTTGGACCGTTAGATGATCGAGGGGTTAAAGGGGCAATTAGAGAAGATAAGGCCATCGTGGAAATACAAAATTATTTTTTTGCTTCAGTGTTTACTGAAGAAGATGTTGGGGAGATACCTGTATCAGAGAAGGTTTTCATGGGTGATGATTCAGATTGACTGAATCAAATCACTGTGAACCTTGAAGATCTGGTAGACCTGATTGACAAACTGAAGAGTAGTAAATCACCTGGACCAGATGGTATATACCCCATGGTTCTGAAGGAATTAAAAAATGAAATTTCAGACCTATTAATAAAAATTTGTAACCTATCATTAAAATCATCCATTGTAACTGAAGACTGGAGGGTGGCTAATGTAACCCCAATATTTAAAAAGGGCTCCAGAGGTGATCCGGGAAATTACAGACCGGTTAGCCTGACTTCAGTGCCAGGAAAAATAGTGGAAAGTGTTCTAAATATCAAAATCACAGAACATATAGAAAGACATGGTTTAATGGAACAAAGTCAGCATGGCTTTACCCAAGGTAATTCTTGCCTCACAAATCTTCACTTTTTTGAAGAAGTTAATAATCATGTAGATAAAGGTGAACTGGTAGATGGAGTATATTTGGATTTTCAGAAGGCGTTTGACAAGGTTCCTCATGAGAGGCTTTTAGGAAAAGTAAAAAGTCATGAGATAGGTGGTGATGTCCTTTCGTGGCTTACAAACTGACTAAAAGACAGGAAACAAAGAGTAGGATTAAATGGACAATTTTCTCAGTGGAAGGGAGTGGGCAGTGGAGTGCCTCAGGGATCTGTATTGGCTCTTACTTTTCAATATATTTATAAATGATCTGGAAATAAATAAGACGAGTGAGTAAATCAAATTTGCAGATGATACAAAATTGTTCAGAGTAGTTAAATCACAAGCAGATTGTGATAAATTGCAGGAAGACCTTCTGAGACTGGGAAATTGGGCATCGAAATGGCAGATGAAGTTTAACGTGGATAAGTGCAAGGTGATGTCTATAGGGAAAAATAACCCATGCTATGGTTACACAATGTTAGGTTCCATATTAGGAGCTACCAGCCAAGAAAGAGATCTAGGCGTCATAGTGGATAACACATTGAAATCATCAGTTCAATGTGCTGCGACAGTCAAAAAAGCAAACATAATGTTGGGAATTATTAGAAAGGGAATGGTGAATAAAACGGAAAATGTCATAATGCCTCTGTATCGCTCCATGGTGAGACCGCAGCTGGAATACTGGTGTACATTTTAAAATACAGCGCGCACACGTACTTTTGTTCGCGCATCAGGCGCAAACAAAAGTATGCTGGATTTTATAAGATACGCGCGTAGCCAACACGCCCCCGAACACGCCCCCGATCAGAAACCACGCCCCCTGGCCATGCCCCCGACCTCCCCTTTTTGCAAGCCATGGGACTTATGTGCATCCCGGGGCTTGCGCATGCCCCGGGATGCGCAGCGGGGTTTTAAAAGGGTTACGCGTGTACCTTATGCACGTAACTTTTAAAATCCAGCCCACTGTGTACAATTCTGCTTGACGCATCACAAAAATGATATAGTTACGATGGAGAAAGTACAGAGAAGGGCAACCAAAATGATAAAGGGAAGGGAACAGCTCCCCTATGAGGAAACACTAAAGAGGTTAGGACTTTTCAGCTTGGAGAAGAGACGACTGAGGGGGGATATGATAGAGATGTTTAAAATCATGAGAGGTCTAGAACGGGTTAATGTGAATCAGTTATTTACTCTTTCTGATAATAGAAAGATTAGGGGGCACTCCTTGAAGTTAGCATGTAGCACATTTAAACTAATCGGAGAAAGTTCTTTTTCACTCAAAGCAGAATTAAACTCTGGAATTTGTTGCCAAAGGATGTGGTTAGTGCAGTTAATATAGCTGTGTTTAAAAAAGGATTGGATAAGTTCTTGGAGGAGAAGTCAATTACCTGCTATTAATTAACATAGAGAATAGCTACTGCTATTATTAGCAACAGTAGCGTGGGATAGACTTAGTTTTTGGGTACTTGCCAGGTTCTTATGGCCTGGATTGGCCACTGTTGGAAACAGGATGCTGGGCTTGCTGGACCCTTGGTCTGACCCAGTATGGCATGTTCTTATGTTCTTATGTCTTATAGTTTCCAGCTGATAAACATGCATAGGCTCATGCATAATTACATGGTGGGTGGAGGATCTTTGCCACATTGATGTTACCCAGGTAGAGTCCATCAAGCTAGGTTGAGAGAACATTGCACAAATCTCATCTTTGGGTGAGTTTCCTCACTCCGAAGGTCATCAAATCTTTTCAAGAGTGCACTGTTGTATTCGTATGTTGCACTCTGAATGTCAAGGTGGCCCCTAACCCCTACAATAATACCTAAACCTCACCTCAAGTAGCTAGGTATGCCTCATATAGAGGTTAAATACCTACCTAGTATGAGGCCCTCATAGGTAGGTTCTCTCTTTCTCTCTCAAAACATTGCAAAGTGTAAAAAAGCCATATTGCACATTTTAACACAAATGAAAAAGGTGTAGTAGAACTCCTCCCCTTTTCCTTATTTGCATCACACCATGCATTATGGTGTTTTCGCATGGAAAAATGCCATATAACACTTAGATAAATGACCACCTTAATTCGGACATTGTAGGAACAGTACTTTAACCGGATGCCCAGAGCCAGCTATAGGGCAAATAATGCACTGGGTGAAAATCACACCCCATTAAATTGATGGTGTGTGTCCCCCCCCCCCCAACTGATGATGCCCCCGGGCCACTCTTCAACCATAGTGGGATGGTGTCTGCTGTAGTCACATTGGGTCTCTCTTCAGCTATGGTGGGATGGTGTCTGCCATGGCCATGCTGAGCCTTTCTTTGGCGACAGTGGAATGGGATCCTTCATAGCTCAGCTACCATGGGATGGGTGATACTGGTGGTGCCCGTGGCATCCATCAGCTCATGGTGCCCCAGGTGATGACCCAGTTTACCCTACCTAAATGTTAGCTCTGAGGGTGGCAAACACCAAGGCTTCTTCCAGAAATCCTGCAATCATGAGCCCTGAATCCAGCCACAAGGTGTCACCCTTAAGCCATGACAATGATGCTCTTTCTCCTAGGGGCAACATATGCTGCCTCTGAAGTATCCCCAACCCCAACCAACCCAGACAGCAAGCATAAACCCTGGCTTAAGGACCTTCGTCTTAGCAGTGAACTGCACTGCCATTGAACCACATGACTGTTCCATCTCCATTCTAATTCCTAGAAACCAGCAATGCACCTCATTATTTTTCTTACTCAAAGTGTTTTTAAACTGAAAGCTGAATTATTGTTAACTTTGGGCCAGATTTTTAAACCTATGCATGGGCGTAGATTTGTGTGCACAACCCGGCGCGCACAAATCTACGCCCAATTTTATAACATGCTCATGTAGCCGCACGAATGTTATAAAATCCGGGGTCTGCGCGCGCAAGGAGGTGCACACTTGTGCACCTTGAGCGCGCCGAATCCTAGGAGAGCCCCGATGGCTTTCGCTGTTCCCTCCGAGGCTGCTCGAAATAGGAGTGGCCTCAGAGGGAACTTTCCTTCCGCCCCCCCACCTTCCCCTCCCTTCCCCTACCTACAAGGGAAGTGATTATTCCCTTGTACAGGTCCTTGGTGAGGCCTCACCTGGAGTACTGTGTTCAGTTCTGGAGACCGTACCTTCAAAAAGACAAAGACAAGATGGAGGCGGTACAGAGAAGGGCGACCAGGAAGGTGGAGGATCTTCATCGGATGACGTACGAGGAGAGATTGAAGAATCTAAATATGTACACCCTGGAGGAAAGGAGGAGCAGAGGTGATATGATACAGACTTTCAGATACTTGAAAGGTGTTAATGATCAAAAGACAACGACAAACCTTTTCCTAAGGAAAAAAATCAGCAGAACCAGGGGTCACGATTTGAAGCTCCAGGGAGGAAGATTCAGAACCAATGTCAGGAAGTATTTCTTCACGGAGAGGGTGGTGGATGCCTGGAATGCCCTTCCGGAGGATGTGGTGAAGACCAGAACTGTGAAGGACTTCAAAGGGGCGTGGGATAAACACTGTGGATCCATAAAGTCAAGAGGCTGCCAATGAAGAGTGGGTGACTCGCCAGAATGATGGCTACTGCCTGGAGTCAATACCCTTATTAAATAAACATACACAGGCTTACGGTGACTCCAACATCGCTCTAAGCTTCAACAGCAAGAGGAAATGTGGAAAAAAGGATTCACACTCACAAAGAGGGGAGTAGCTGGCTTGTTACGGCGGTTACTACCCCAAATCAAATAAGCCTGATACTTCACTTTCAATGCATATACAGCATAGTTCTCTGATTCAACGGCAGGGGAGAAGAAAAGAGGGTTCGCACTCACAAAGCGGGGAGTAGCTGGCTTGTTACGGCGGTTACTACCCCAAACCAAATGGGCCTGATACTTCACTTTCGATGCACATCCAGCATGGCTCTCTGCTTCAACGGCAGGGGAGAAGAAAAACAACCAATAAGGGCTAATAACATAGTCTGGGTAAAACAAATAAGCATGGGTGCAGCTTGCTTATTGCGGCGGCTACTACCCCAAACTAATCAAGCTAGATATTTCACTTGGATGCAGCTCCATCACTGCTCTCTACATTAAAGGTGGGGATGGAAGGGAAATAGAACCAAGAGCTAAGAGAAACAGATAAGTATGAGAGAAAATATGTGTGAAGCTTGCTGGGCAGACTGGATGGGCCATTGGTCTTCTTCTGCCGTCATTTCTATGTTTCTATGTTTCTATGTAACCTGTCCCCCAGCCCTATCTAACCCCCCCCCCCCCTCTGACCTTTGTTGATAAAGTTGCGCCTGCCTCCGGGCAGGCGTAGGTTGCACGTGCTGGCTGAGTGCCAGCGCGCGAGCCCCCAGCATGACCGATGTGCCGGAGACCTCAGACCCGCCCCCAGGCCGCCAACCCTGCCCATTGTTTCAAGCCCCAGGACATACGCGTGTCCCCGGGCTTGCGCGTGTCACCCGGCTTATGTAAAACAGGCTCGGCTCACACAGGAGCAGGTTTTCGGGGTTACGCACGTAATGTACACGCGTAACCCTTTGAAAATCTGCCCCTTTCTGTCCTGGTTTACTAAGGTTTTTCTTCCATGATGTGTCTATAGGATTAGGAAATAATGCTTAGTAAATGAGGTCCTTAGTTTAAAATCAGTTGTATATACATTGTCAGTGGCTTAATGGAGGATTATACTGTATTTTAGGCTAGACTAATATGGTTGATTTACACAATTTCAGAAACTACTATATACAATAAAAAAACTCATTGAGGGCTGGGTCGTGTTTACATTTGTAGTTAGTTATTGCAGAATTTGATACAATGGAAGACCAGCCGGACCCCGTGTCCGGCCGGGCGGCGTAATGTGGGCGCAGGCTCACTTCAGAGGCGAGGCGCGTGTGGTTGGAGAGGGGGGGGGGGGGGAAGGTGGAATAGACGGAGGTGAAAACAACGTGGGGACACAAGTAGGGCTGCAACGTGAAGTACGTGAAGGAGGGGGGAGGGGGGGACTGAAGGCGAGTGTCATAGAGTCGTGGAATGCAGTGATTGGCTTTAGGTGCAAGGGGGGGGGGGGCAGAAGGAGTAAGCGTGGAGAGCTGGGATAGGTGGGGAGAAAATTCAAACTGCTGGTTAAGCAGTTTTAGTAACGCGGGCTTCAGTCGGTAGCTGCGAGCGAGAGAGGGGCAGAAGGTTCGCGCGATCTTAACATACCTTTTGTTGCTGGTTCCTGTGTGATTGTTCGTTGGGGACTGTTCGGAGATCGCAGGCATTTTTTGCAGCTGTAAACTTCCAGTGCTCGTGTGCTGACGGCAGCATGGCTGGCAAGAGGCCCGATTGGGAGGAGGAGGAGCTCGATGGTGGTGTGGCTGCGTTCCTGGAGTCAGAGGAAGCCGCATGGGTGCCGGGGGAGGAGGCAGCAGGCGACGGTGTGCTGATCCCAGAATGGGTGAGCGACTTTGGCGTTGCAGAGCGGGGAGGAGCACGATCGTTAGCTCGGGGGGCGGATAGAGGAGGTGTGGAGATTGAAAGGGAGGGACCGTTGCTGTTAATTGAGAGGTCTGCAGAGCTGGGTGTGGTGAGGGGGAGGGGCGGTAGAGCTGTGAGGCCCCGGGCTAAGGGGAAGTCTGGAAAGGCAGCTTCTAAGAGCTGTGAGCCCATTCTAGCTGCAGAAATGATTTCTGATGCTGCAGAGCGCTTTCCTGGCCCTGATGAAGGTTCATTTGGTGAGAGTGCTGTGTCTATGGGAGCTTTATACAAAACTAGGTTTCGTGGTCAGGGGGGTAAGGGAGCGATGGTAGGGCGGTTAAGTGGAGCGGAGGAGCGCAGGGCAAGGGGTGCCGGTAGCATGTTGGGGAGGGGCATGGCTGTGAGAGGGGAGAGGGTGAGTAATACGTTATTGGTTCCAGAACTGGCAAGGGGGATGTTGGGGGGGGTAAGCAGGCACTGCATGGGGCAAAGAGGTAATCGTAGATTGACTGGGGGTTCTCGCCGGCGTTTGAATGGAGGGGGGAGAATCGGGAGGGGAAGAGATGACCTTGGTAGAGGGAGGTCTGTGGACAGGGGATGTGCGAGCAGTTTTGGGGAGTTTGGGGGGTTGGAGGTGGAGAGAATTTGGGATATTGCGCCGGCTCCTGTTCCGTCTCCTGCTCCTGCTGTTTTTCCACAGGGGAATTTGGCAGAGGATGATGGTGAAATACCTGGCCCATCTCAATGGGAGGCTTGGCGCAATGACGCGCCAGTGACGGCAGGCAGGGGTCGGCGAGAGCAGTTATACATGGATGATGTGCTGCCTGTGGAGCCTGAACAGACTGGTGAGTTTATTATTTTCCCTAGACAGGACAGAGGTGGAGCTGCATGTGTGAGGGGGGCAGAAGAGAGGGAGGGGGGGGAAGCAGGATGGCAAGGACGCAGGTGGCAGCGAAGTGTTACCAAGTGTTAAGGAAGGGGGGGTGGATAGGAAACGGGGGTCTTCAAAGTCTGGGAAGTCTAAGAAAAAGAGAAAGAGGGGGCGCTCTAGTTCATCGGATTCGTCCTCGTCGTCGTCGTCCTCTTCGTCATCTTCTGATACCTCTTCGGATTCGGGAGCAGCGGTTCAGGGGGGAGCAGTCGGAGGGGCCACAGTACGTGGTGCCCCGGCTTTGGTGGCTTTTACGGAGTTATGGGAGGAGGTTCCGCGTTCCATTCGTAGACGAATTAGGCGTAGGCAGTTCATTGATATTTTTCAGCTGCTGGAGGGCAGGCGTGGTAAGCGTAAGGATAAGAAGAAGAGGAATAAGAGAGATCAATTTGTAGGGGCCCCGATTAAGGTGGCACGAAATATTCATAATTGGACAAGGGCTTTTCTGCGGCTAGCAAGTGTAGTGGGGAAGAAAGATCCGTCACAGTATGGGGCGTTGTTATCTTATGCAGATGCAATCCTAGCGGCCAGTAAGACTTACGAAGGTTGGTCCTGGCTTAATTATGATGAGCGATTCCGGGATCGTATGGAAGAAAATAAGTTTATCTCCTGGGGTACTCAGGATGTTGGACTCTGGCTAACGCAGATGGCTGCAAAACCGTCCTCAGGTAGTATGGGGCAGGGGTTAGTGGCTGGTACTGGGCCTGGGAGGTCCTTTCGGAGGGACGTGCCCGGCAGTAGTGTTGGAAAGGGGGGCGCGGGGCGCAGTGATGTGTGTTGGAGATTTAATCGCTCCACGTGTATTTTCCCGGACTGTAAGTTCCGGCACGCTTGTTCCGTGTGTGGAGCCGGTCACCCAGTGTCCAAGTGTTCAAAGCGTCAAGGGGACGGACCGGCCACAGCACAACCTGCAAAAGGTGCCAGTAGACCGGGTCTTTGAGCGAGCACATACACCTATCTGTTTAACCGCGATGTTGCCATGGTTACGGCTGTACCCGCGTATAAAGGTGGCGGAGTTGTTAGATCAGGGTTTTCGTTATGGTTTTAAAATACCGTTTCAAGGACAGGGGGAAGTTGGGGGTGGGGTCAATTGCCCGTCGGTTCGGCGTATGCTAGCGGTGGTAAGGGAAAAGTTGCTGGGGGAAATAGGACTGGGCCGTATTGCAGGTCCCTTTAATGTGATTCCGTTCCGTGATTTGGTCCTATCGCCTTTAGCTGTGATTCCAAAAAAGGATCCGGGCAAGTTTAGATTAATTCATAATTTGTCTTTCCCCGAAGGGAGGTCTGTGAATGATGGTATCCCGAGGGAATTATGCACGGTGCGATACGCATCTTTTGACTCCGCAGTGCGAATAGTTCGGCAGTGTGGCCCAGGGGCTTTAATGGCGAAAGCGGACATAGAAGCGGCATTTCGTTTGTTGCCGGTTCATCCTGATAGTTTTCACCTGTTAGGGTTCCGCTTTCAGCAGCAGTTTTACTTTGATAAGTGTATGCCTATGGGTTGTTCTATAGCATGCTCTTATTTTGAAGCCTTCAGTACATTTGTGCACTGGGTGGTACAGAAGAGGTCGGGATCGAGACTCGTGGTACATTATTTGGATGATTTTCTATTTGTGGGAAGGGCTGGTTCGGGTGATTGTCTCAGTTTGATGAATTGTTTTCAAGAGGTGGCCAATGATTTCGGGATTCCTCTTTCGGTCAGTAAAACAGAAGGACCTAGTACTTCATTGGTATTTTTGGGAATTGAGCTGGATTCGGTAGCTATGGTATCGCGGTTACCGGAGGATAAGGTTCAGCTGTTAAGGGACATGGTGCGTGGGGCTGTTGGTCGGCCTAAGTTGTCTTTACGAGAGTTACAGTCACTCGTTGGTAGTCTAAATTTCGCCTGTCGGGTGATTCCTATGGGCAGAGTGTTTTTGCGCAGGTTATCACATGCTATGTCCGGTTTAAGAAAACCGCATCATCGTGTGCGAAATTCTTGTTTTTTGCGGGAAGATCTGAGACTTTGGGATAGGTTTTTGGAGGATTTTAATGGGGAGGCGTTGTGGCAATCTAATCCGCGGTCAAATCATGATTTGGAGCTGTTCACCGACGCAGCGGGTTCGTTAGGTTTCGGGGCTTATTTTCGAGGGGCTTGGTGCGCAGCAGGTTGGCCGGAGGACTGGATTACGTCTGGAGTTACAAAAAATATAGCTTTCTTGGAATTATTTCCAATTGTAGTGGCAGTGTATATTTGGGGCGCTCAGTTGGCAGGAAAGAGAGTGGTATTTTGGAGCGATAATCAGGGGGTGGTTGAGGTCATAAATAAGAGATCGGCGCGTTGCATCAGAGTGTCAGAGTTATTGCGCGAGCTGATTTTGCGTTGTATGTCCTTAAATGTAACAGTATGGGCTCGACACGTGCCTGGAGTTTCTAACAGTGTGGCTGACTCTCTTTCTCGTTTCAAGTGGGACTTGTTTCGAGAACTCGCCCCAGAAGCGGAGTCATGCGGAACCCCGGTGCCGTCTTTCCTTTGGAAATTTGGTTCCCAGAGTCCTGGAAAATGCTGCGAGATTCATTAGCGCCCTCCACGTGGACAGGTTATGTAGGGGGGGGCCCGACGAGTCTCAGCGTTTTTGTGTTCCTTGGGCTGGGCGGGGGGTCCGATCTCGGATATGGCATTGGTACGTTTCATTGAGCGTGCTCGGGCGAGTGGGTGTTCGCAGGCTGCAGTAGGCCGCCAGCTGGCGGGGTTTTCCTTTTTTATGAAGGCACATGGTTGGGGCTTTCCTTCGGGTCGTTTTATAGTTCGGCGTCTGTTGAGGGGTTGGTCGCGGACAACGCAGAGCAGAATTGATCAGCGTTTGCCCATTACACATGATATCTTGATGCTGTTATGGGAGGCGTTGTCTGCAGTGTGCTTTTCCCCTTATGAGACACTATTGTTTCGAGTTGCTTTCGTATTCGCTTTTTTCGGGGCCTTTAGGATTAGCGAGTTGGTGGCTCGCTCAGCCTCCAGTACTGATTACCCAGGGATTTTGGCGCGGAATGTGGTAGTCACGAACAGAGCAGTATTGATAGTAATTCCGCGATCTAAGACGGATCAGAGGGGTCGTGGAGCCTCCGTGTTGTTATCCAGGGTTCCAGGTTTGACGTCCTGCCCGGTTAGAAATGCAGCTGGGTATTGTAGGGTGCGGCCGGAGGTAGCAATGCAATTTCTAGTGCACGAGAACCGGAGGCCATTAACCAAGTATCAATTCGAGACGGTACTGCGCGCAGCATTGTATGCTGCCGGTTTGGAGGGGCGCAGGTTTGGAACACATTCGTTCCGCATTGGGGCCGCTACATCGGCGGCAACGGCGGGTGTGCCTGGAGGGGTCATACAGAGGATAGGCCGGTGGCGTTCCGGGGCCTATAAGAGTTATGTTCGCCCAGATTCTGGGCATGATTGATCTTTGCTAACTCTAGTTTCTTTGCAGGTGCTGCGTCTGAGCCCATGACAGTTTGGATCATTGGTCATTCGTTTACTTACTGGGGTCACAGACACGCCTGCGGCCGTCCTTACGGCCCTCACTTGGACTTACAACGAAGGGGGGTTCGGGTTATCTGGCTTGGCCGGAGGGGTATGCTGTGGGACGAACTTGTTCCTTATGTTAGGAAGGAGCGAGAGCGTCGGGCAGCTCCTCGGGTCTTGGTAGTTCATTTGGGGGGGTAACGACTGGGGTAAGATGTCGGGCAAGCACTTCATTAGCAATGTCCGTAAGGACTTAATGACTATATCTATTTTGCTGCCGACGACGATCTTATGCTGGTCTGATATTGTGGTGAGGCCTGCTGAATTGGATAACATCAGATGGAAACGGTGTAGGTCCAAGGCAAACCAACAAATCGGGACTTGGTTGGAGCGCTTGGGTGGTCGGCATATTAAGTATGCCTGGTCATGGGGTAAGGTAACAGGTTTGTTCCGAGATGATGGGGTTCACCTGTCTTTTCTAGGATTAGACTTGTTCCTGAACTCCATTCAGGAGGTCTTAGAGGAGTTATTTCCTCTGTAAAGCGAGGCCGCATCTTTGGGGGTCACAGGGCATTATATGCCTGTGCCTGTGGCGGTTGGTCCGAGCCATAACTGTTCAATTTTGTTGTTCAAGTTATTTGGATTTTGGTAAAGCCGACGGTGGTTGACAACTGAGGGCTGTTGTCAGGGTGTGGCTCCTTGCCGGATGAGGCGGGGGCCGCTTGGCCAGACTCCTTGCAAGTTGGAGGCGGGAGTACACCTGGGTTGGCTCCTTGCAGGAGAGTGTGGCGGGAGTCGGAACCTGGCGTGTTGGGGCCAAAGAGTGTAACAGAGAGGCTGGTTAGGCTATCCTGCCGGAAGGTGGCGGATAGTCTGGTGGGGGCTGGGCAATACCAAAGTCCTAGTTGTTGGTGTTAATGTGTGGATATAAGCTCGGACCACTGAATGATTAAAGCTGCGGCCTTGTTTTACCCACAATGAAATGTGTCTGTGATTATTGGATTGTAAGGGGGTGGTTGCGAGCGAGTGAGGTCCTGCATGCCCACATTATGGAAGACCAGCCGGACCCCGTGTCCGGCCGGGCGGCGTAATGTGGGCGCAGGCTCACTTCAGAGGCGAGGCGCGTGTGGTTGGAGAGGGGGGGGGGGGGGGGAAGGTGGAATAGACGGAGGTGAAAACAACGTGGGGACACAAGTAGGGCTGCAACGTGAAGTACGTGAAGGAGGGGGGGGGGGGGGGACTGAAGGCGAGTGTCATAGAGTCGTGGAATGCAGTGATTGGCTTTAGGTGCAAGGGGGGGGGGGGGCAGAAGGAGTAAGCGTGGAGAGCTGGGATAGGTGGGGAGAAAATTCAAACTGCTGGTTAAGCAGTTTTAGTAACGCGGGCTTCAGTCGGTAGCTGCGAGCGAGAGAGGGGCAGAAGGTTCGCGCGACCCTCCCACCCACCCTTAGTCCTAGGCGATTGTTGTTGGGGAATTGCAGTTTTGTTTGGGGGATTTGTCGCAGCGGGGGCGGTTGGTCCGAGCCATAACTGTTCAATTTTGTTGTTCAAGTTATTTGGATTTTGGTAAAGCCGACGGTGGTTGACAACTGAGGGCTGTTGTCAGGGTGTGGCTCCTTGCCGGATGAGGCGGGGGCCGCTTGGCCAGACTCCTTGCAAGTTGGAGGCGGGAGTACACCTGGGTTGGCTCCTTGCAGGAGAGTGTGGCGGGAGTCGGAACCTGGCGTGTTGGGGCCAAAGAGTGTAACAGAGAGGCTGGTTAGGCTATCCTGCCGGAAGGTGGCGGATAGTCTGGTGGGGGCTGGGCAATACCAAAGTCCTAGTTGTTGGTGTTAATGTGTGGATATAAGCTCGGACCACTGAATGATTAAAGCTGCGGCCTTGTTTTACCCACAATGAAATGTGTCTGTGATTATTGGATTGTAAGGGGGTGGTTGCGAGCGAGTGAGGTCCTGCATGCCCACATTATTATTTCTATATGAAACAAAGGCTTGCTTTTGTTAAACTGATAAGGGTATACAATTGGAGAAAATCTTTTTTTATTAAAAGTATCAGATGATAGAACAGCAGGGATTTGAAATGAGAAATCTGAAGCGTCATTAGCATCAAAGAATCTCATTAATCACAACTACATGAAACTAAAAATCCTCGAGTGCTTTTGGATGATTGAATATTCTTAATAGGAATGTCTTTTTTTTCATTTTTATTAAATACACATTCACATGTTTTATGTGACTAAGTCTGTCATAGAAAATAAATTAACATAGGCTATCAAGGAAAACATAAAAATAAATTAGGCAATTTGGATAAAGTAAGTTAAGCCAATTGGACCCATTTGCAAATGTGCTCTTTTAATCAAAGATTTATAATATGTACAGTACAGGCTTATGAAGATATAACAGGTAAACATCTCATATCCATGCAAATGATAAAACTGCAATAGTTTTGTTATAGTTAGGTTGGCACATGTTTATTTTTCTTTTCTTTTTTTTCTTTTTTTTTTTTTGCAAAATTGCATCTTGCATAGCTAATGGCTTGGTTTGATAGAGCAAACATTTTGGCATATTTAAAAAATCCAGAAGATATGCTCATCAATATTACGCACCCTTAGAATTTCAGAATAAAATTAAGCAGGTATAACTTGATAGTCATAAATGAGAATTAAAATCTTACTTGGTTAAGATTCCATGGTATCTAATCTGACTTTCGTTGTATGTACAAAATTATTAAATTGGAGTCTAATGCATGCGGATTACTTTTCTTTCTCACCTTGATGAGCTGTTCTCCTTTCACAATTTTGATTTTTTTTCAACACTTTGATCTTCCTGGTGTCACAGTGTGACTGTCTAGACCAGATGATTATTTTATTAAAATAAAGCCCACTTTAATTTCACTGAAATATTTGCCTGAAACGAAACCACAATCTCCTATACATCTTTAGAAAATATTCAGATAGTGTATTAATATTTGAAGTACAACCCTAGAACTAAGCCTCCCCTCTATTAGTAATTTTTCTTGGTGTGAGGGTACTGCATTTTTCTTGCTCTGTATAACCAGACATCTGAAATCAAGTCTTAACTGAGAGAATAACTCCTTTGTATTAATTATAATACCCTTATTCTTATCCATTCTCAAGGTGGCATTGGTGTAGTAAGGGATATTAGGTGTGTAGGTGAGTGGTGAGTGGTGGGCTTCAGTGTGAGGCTGCAGTGAGAAGTAGGTGAATGATATGTGAATTGTTAGCACAAGTTGTATGGGGGCTTCAGTGGTCAGGGGCTCGTGAGTGGAGAGTGGATGAGGGGGGTAGAATAGTGGCTGTCAGTACTGAATGGAGGTTTGTTGGTTGGGAATTAGAATGAGAGTACAGAGGTTGAGAAAGTGAGAAGTTAAGAGCTTAGAGGGCGAACAAGTTGAGTGAAGGACCTGGGTCAAAGTGTCAGTGATCTAGTGGTCTCAAGTCAGAGGGTGTCCAGCCCAAATGTCTCAAGGGAAAGGGCTCTCTGTTCCGGTGGTCTTGGGGCAGATGGTGTCTGACTCAAACATCCTTGATCAGAATAAATCTTGCCCAAGGGTCCCAGATCCAAATTTGTTTAGCTCACGGTTCTTAGGTCAGAGGCTCTGTGGCTTGGAGGTTTGGGGTCTTCAGCCTTAGAGGGCCCAGAGTCAGAGGTCTTGCGCCAAGATACATTGAGACCAGAATCCCAGGCCAGAGAGACTTTTTTTTTCATCTCAGTGGTTAGAGATGTAAATTAAATTTATCTTCCACCTCCAATCTACTGAAGTTAAAATGGTATTACAATTATAATGAACTACCATTTAGTATATTGTAACCCCAGGGTAGGATGGCTCCCATAAACTGAACCCAGAGGCACATAGAAAAAGAGATGAACCCTACCTGCACACAGTTTCTCTTACTTTCTCCACAGATAGCATTTATACAACTGAGTTCCAGGGCGCCCTGTAGAGGACATAGTTTCAAGGCCCTTTTGAACTGAAAACACCACAAGCCCATTTTTCATTTCTGTAAACAGCATTGATAATAGTCTTTTGCATCCAAAAATCACATTGAGAAGCCACGTGGTTTCCAACCTCCTTACTGATAGTTGATTAGATGACTGAAGAATATTTACAGCTCTCAAATCAGATTTCAAATAGAGTCAATGAACATATAGGCAGAAGAAAAATTAATACATTTGTGGCCTCTTTTAATTTACTGGAAGCCAGTTCTTTAGAAACTGATATCCTCTTTGTCCAATTACTCAGCTTTTGAGGAAAATTTGCACCTACTTCCAACTTCCAATTTGACCCAGCTGCTTCCCACTATGGACTAGTTAGAATAAAGTCCCAATAATTTATCAGGCTGTAAGTCCCAACACTCATATCTTTCCTGAAGTCTTCGTAAATATTTTGGATCTCCTTATGACAGTTCCAGTGGGCACTCTCCTCTCAAGTGTGGCTCACTTGAGTCAGCAGTGAACACAGTTCTCATAAACATTTGGCACCTTCCCTATAGCAAGGGACAGGACTCCACTTATCAGATGTAACTTTTACTCCTCAGCCTCCTACTAGGTGAAATTAGGGGTGTGCATTCGTTTTCGCCGTATTGGCAATCCGCAACGTATATTGCACTATTCGTAGTATTCGTGGGGAAGCGAAACGTATCGCGATTCCCCATGAATATACGAATCTTCGCCGAATTATACGGCTACCTAAATAAAAATTTAAACAAACCCCCCACCCTCCCGAACCCCCCCAAGACTTACCAAAACTCCCTGGTGGTCCAGTGTGGGAGGGGGGGGGCGGGAGCCATCCCCTGCACTCACACCCTCGGTACCGGTTTCATCATGGTGCCGATAGCCTTTGTCACAGGGGCTACCGGTGCCATTGGTCAGCCCCTGTCACATGGTAGGAGCACAAGATGGTGCCGATGGCCATGTGACAGGGGCTGACCAATGGCACCGGTAGCCCCTGTGACAAAGGCTATCGGCGCCATGATGAAACCGGCACCGAGGGTGTGAGTGCAGGGGATGGCTCCCGGCCCCCCCCCCCACACTGGACACCAGGGAGTTTTGGTAAGTCTTGGGGGGGTTCAGGAGGGTGGGGGGTTTGTTTAAATTTTTATTTAGGTGGCCGTATAATTCGGCGAAGATTCGTATATTGAGTGTGATTTGGTTTGAATAGGTACCAACATGTGCTAATCAAGAGAACAGTGAGTCACTCTGGGTGACTAACTGAAGTTAGACTGTTTGTATTTCCCAACCCTCCCAGTGGGCAGTGCACGGCTCTCGTGCTGGACTTTCGGAGGGGGAAATTTGGTGGGGTGGGAGAAATGGTTGTAGGGGAACTGGGGGGAGTGGCTACAGAGGTAAAGAGTATGCAAGATTGGAGGATAAGTCCACTACCTGCTAATAATTAAGTTGACTTAGAAAATAGCCACTGCTATTACTAGCAACAGTAACATGGGATAGACTTAGTTTTTGGGTACTTGCCAGGTTCTTATGGCCTGGATTGGCCACTGTTGGAAACAGGATGCTGGGCTTGATGGCCCTTGGTCTGGCCCAGTATGGCATGTTCTTATGTTCTTAAAAAAGCATTAAAAAAAAAACCAAAAGGAGAGACAGGAATAATGGAAAAAAATATTCCTTGCTTCACAACTGAGGAGATAGCACAAAAGACCAGATCCTTTAAAGTTGAAATGACTCTGCATTTGGTCACAGAAGGTTTAAACCCTGGAGGAGTTGTAGACTATAGTGTGAATCTTCCTATCCCTTGATTTAACCATACACAGGGAAACCCCAATCCTCTGTGAACGGTTCACATAAGAATCTCACAACTGGAAGTCTCTGAAAAATGGATTAAAAGAGCAAAAAGCAATTAGAAGTAGGTCAGATTGACAAGCTGACCCACAACAGGGAAAAAGAGACAGTTCTTATGGGCTAAGAACAAATTAACCAACAGGAGACAGAGAGCGCCTGTCTTCAGGAAATCTAGCTAAAATTGTATGCTCCTTAAGATGGTGCCCGGTGGTGAAAAAGGATATGGCAACACCAACTCAGTCTCTCACATGGGGGAGTAAAATCCAACTGTTTACTAAATATCTCTGAACCTCCCCACTAATTAGTATGCGCCTTTTAATAAGGAAACCAAGGTTTCTTTACAGTACCATTAACCATTTTAGAGCACCTTTCTATTTTAGCACCCATTTTAAATCTACCACATGCTTTGCATAAATCACTAACTTATTAACATATAGAAACATAGAAGTGACGGCAGAAGAAGAACAACGGCCCATCCAGTCTGCCCAGCAAGCTACGCAGTTTATCCACTTTTTTCCCCCTTTTTTCTCCCTCCCACCCGTCTCTATTGGCTTCCAGCACCCTCCGGCCCCAATTCCCTTCCACCCCTCCACCAATGCAGAGAGCAGTGCCATCCTAGTGAACATCCAGCTCAATCAGGGGTAGCAACCGCCGCAACCAGCAGGCCACACCCCTGCCCCTTACCCACCCCTGTTTTGTTTGCTTGTTTGTTTGTTTTTTTTATTTTTTGAGATGGCAGCCCTCCATCCTTCCGCTCCGTGAAGGTGGAACACCAACCACTGGCCACCGGCATCCCGCTCCGTGAATGCCTCTGTGGCTACTGCCGCTCCGTGCAGTGTTTTGTTGCATGTAAGTGGAACACCAACTACTGGCCACTGGCATCCCGCTCCGTGAATGCCTCAGTATCTACTGCCGCTCCATGCAGTGTTTTGCTGCCTGAAGGTGGAACACCAACTACTGGCCACTGGCATCCCACTCCGTGAATGCCTCAGTGGCTACTGCCGCTCTGTGCAGTGTTTGCTGCCTCCTCTCTATTTATGCCCACTAGACTTGATGGATCCACAGTGTTTATCCCACGCCCCTTTGAAGTCCTTCACAGTTTTAGACTTCACCACTTCCTCCGGAAGAGCATTCCAGGCATCCACCACCCTTTCCGTGAAGAAATACTTCCTGACATTGGTTCTTAGTCTTCCTCCCCGGAACCTCAGCTCGTGACCTCTGGTTCTGCTGATTTTTTTCCTACGGAAAAGGTTTGTCGTTGTCTTTGGATCATTAAAGTTTTTCAAGTTGTGTTATTGTGTTGCATATTAGCTTTTTGCATGGTAGTTATAAAATATGCATTAAAATCTCAGCATACATTCTTTTAGCACAGGTTTTATTACTCTGGCCCTCAAGGGATGAATCATATTTATTTTCTGAAAAAAAAACAAACTTTGAGTCAGTGCAAAATCAACTATCAGAGCACCCCATCAGACACTTCTGGAGAGGATTCAAAAAAAGGGAGAGGTCCAAGCCATCATATAAGTGCTCCTCCCCTGATGATCTTCTACGCACTTCTCTGGAGGTAGATAATGTTCTTAAACAACTGCTGACATGGCATTTTTAGAAGTTTTCAGTATGTCATGAAAACATCACTTTAATGTAGCTATCAGGGCAGCACTTGCCAGTTGGGTAAAGTTGATAGGGCAGAAACTGTTCCTTCTAAACTTCTCAAGTTTTTCAAATCATTAGAAAAGAAAGATTTTAAGAAAATCCCTACTTAACTTAGGCCTAGCGTCATCTTTTTGCTATAAATTTCATGAGAATAGCACCTGTAATAAAAAAAAGGGGCATGTTTAGGATAATGAATGGCCAGCGGCATGTATAGCTAAATATCGCACGTAGCATTTCAGCATCGCACGCAGGGATGTGTCATCGCAGCTAGCATTACTTACGGCATGCTTCGTTATTTTTGGCCGGTATATATACAGGCTTCCTGCATGTGCCTCTTGAGGGTGTGTCAGACGTTGGTTCAGAGAGGAGAGAAAGTGTGTGCTTTGGGGAGTTGTTTAGAGGAGTTTTCGATTACCAAGTGAGTTGTCTTGTTTTCTGTTGTCCTTTGTTTACCTTAACCTTTGTCTTTTGTCTTATTTGTTGGAGTGAAAGTGTTTGTTTGTTAGTCCAGTTTGTCTGTCAGTCTTTTTGTGTGGAGGAGTGGTAGTGGAGGAGGAGGGGTGGTAGAGGAGGATTGTGTGTGTGAAGGAGTGTTGCTGAGGAGGTGTGTGTGCTGAGGAGGTGTGTGTGCTGAGGAGGTGTGTGGGTGTGTGTGCAAGTTGTGGACAGGATGGAGGGTTACAAGCATGGGGAGAGAGAAGAGAAAATAGGTACCAGGATAGGAGGCGGAGGAGGCCCGAGATGGAGTGGGAGGATGAGGGCAGGAGTGCCAGGGGAAGGAGGAGTAGGAGTAGGAGTAGGGACAGGCCCAGGAGACGAGAGAGGCAGGAAGGAAGGGAATAGGAGGGTATGGGAGGGGGAAGGAGCTAGACAGGTGAGATTGGAGGGAGGAGTAATGTAGGCTAGTGATAGACAGAGAGGGCAGAGTGGAAGGGAGTCAGTAGGGCAGTGGTGGGGGGGGGGGGGGAGGGAGGGGAGAGGGAAGCGGGACAGAGAGTGAGGAAAGGGAAGACACCCAGAAGAGGAAGTGGCTCCACCATCAGGCAGCTAGGCAGCACCACGTGTTTGTCTTAGGGCCATAAAGTTCAGCACACAGGAGAACGACCTGGTGATCACTCGGGTCCTGCAAAATTATCAGATGTTGTTTGGCAACTGTGAGGCGAAGACCTCCAAGGCAGCTAAGGATCAAATAAGGCGCAACACTGCACAGACCATCACTACGTGCAGCAGAGTGGCATGAAGCACGGAGCAGGTCTCACACAGATACCGTGAGATCAAGGTCCATCTCAAGGCAAAGGCGGCGGCCTGAACCAAGTATCAATGGTAGACCGGCGGAGGAGCCCCCTGTCCGATCATTGTCATGGAGATGGAGTAGCGACTCATCGAAAGGATGGGATTGGACATTTTTGAGGGCATGGCTGAGCAGCTGGAAACCACACTTCCCCAAATGAAAAAATGAACCAAGCCAACAATTTTGAGGCTGCACATACCTACTTTTTGTATTACAATGACCACCCCTACCTTCCCATTTCCAAGCACTTTGCAAGCACATGGCAAAGCAGCATGAGAGATCAAATGGTTCCAGGATGAAGCTAGTACCATGAGGCCCTTTGTGCTTACTACTGAGAGAGGGAGATCAGGGCTTTAAGGCCTCTTGTGTTTGACCTCAGTGTGTGATTGGGGGAGGAATTGTCAGTGCTCAGAGGATCCCTATGTATGCTACTGAAGGAGTGGGATTGGGAGTTGGAGCTTCGCTCCCAGGTAGTGGGGGGGGGATGTTGAAGCTTAGATGTCCTTTGTACTTGCTGTTGGGGAAGGGGAGAAAAACCCCTGTGCTAAATTCCCTTTCCTTTTAGAATGATTAGCATGGCAATTTAAGCTGGCATCAGGTATGCTAAAATTTGACTAACTTGTCCAAGTTAGGTGTTACATTTTTGGGCTTTATCAAGAATGCAGCAATAGTAAAAAGCAGTGTGGAAAGCATAGCCCTGGTAAAGACTTATTTACATATAACACTCCCTCATTTGTATGAGGTCAATCACTAACTAACACTTACAAATTAATGTAATAAGGGAACATCTTATCATGTACATTAAGACCAGGGCAATAACTTATCAACAGCCGTATGGGCGTACAGGTAAGCACGTATTGCAGTTCACATGAATGGGCGCAACCATTTTATAGCATATGGCATATAAAATCATCTGTACATGCGTTCATGTGCACGCAATTTTGTATGGATGCGCTCGTCTGCGTGCAAATACCGACTCTACCACATAAGTGGGTAGATTTTATTCGATATGCACGCCCATGCAATGATCAGTTTCCCCAATCCGTTCCCATTTTTCCCAGGTAAAGGCTTCCGACTTCTTAACTCCCCTAATTAACCTTCCTCCTGTTTACCCTATTAGCCCCGACCCTTCAAACCCCGCTGACTTGCTCTGATATTTTTATTTTTAAAACTTACGCAACATCTATAGCATAAGTAAAGATAAGCAGCAGGGGGCCCCAGCACGCACTTGAATGCATAAATAGTTACTTACAGGCACATTTCGAGTAATTTTCCCAGAACGTCCATGTCCCATCCATTCTCCACCCAGACCAACTTTTTGATTTGTGTGCATTCCGAAAGATATACATGTACTCGGGCGCTTCTTAAAATCCGCACCATGCATGCTGGCCCGAGACACACGTGTATCTCCTGGGTTTGGCACGCGTAGGGCTTCTAAACGAAGAATGTAGAGGAAAATATTATAAATCCTTGCATAGAAATGCAGTCCGAACATACAACGTGCATTCGGTCTATACCAAGGATTTTTAAAGCAAACGAATGTGCATAAATGTGCTTTGAAAATCCTTCATTGGCCAAGTATGCACAAATAGTTCATGTATAAAGTTGTACTTGCTCCAAACAGGGTGTAATTTTTGTGTGTAGTAATTTACACATATACTTTTGAAAATAATTCATTTAAGTTGTATCCCGCCCCAACACTGCCTTCTGGAATGACTATTTCCCAGTTTAGATAAAACTATGTGCATGGTCCTCGGGCTATTTTCTAACAGCCATTTATGCACAGAAAAATTGAGTTTATGCACATAAATAGCTTTGAAAATAAGACCCATGTTAGAAGTCTTTTCTGCAAACTTAAAGAAGAGTGCTATATAGCAAAAGGCAAATTTTAATAGGATGTGGTTTAGAAATGTCTAACTTTTAACTATTGCTAGTATATAACAAAAAGAAAATTATTTCATGCTTGGGTAGATCTGCTTTTCTTCAGTCTATCTGAATGTTTTAACTTATTAACTTTAAAAAATGTTATTCGAAGAAAGCTGTTTGGATCATTAGTAGTGAAGCCAATAATTATGCAGGTTTGTGACAGAGTTTGAAGAGTTGACAAGGAAGGTTTCAAAATAAAATAATAATAATGAAATAGGACTAGATATGTAACAATCTGGAGCAATTCATATGAGACTGGATATTTATTAAATGGAACAAACTTTGACTTTCAGGAACAGTAAGAAACAATTTGAATTGTATATAGCAATGAATATGCAGTGAGCATGCCGAAATTAGCATGCAGAGAAAATTTGGGGGGGTCATATGCTTCAGGTTTGCATGGAATTTGTTTTGAGCAAAACAGAACTAGAGGGGGATTGTTATTTGCTAGAAGAAAATTAACTACTAATAACATAAAGACATTTTGCCATATGATGAAAACAATGAACAGTAAATTAATCAATAGCCTTTATATATTATTCATTGTATCTTACAGGTAAAATTTACAGGTATCTGAAATGTTTATCCTTAAATAAATGCATGAATAAATAAAAATGTTCATATCCCGCTGGGGATAGAGAAATACCTACAGTACCTGAATGTAAACCGGTGTGATATCTCAATTGAGATCGAATGTCGGTATATAAAAAAAAACAAAAAAAAACCAATAAACAACAATAGTATAGGGAGATGTGTTATTGATATTAGAGCAAGATGGATATTTATATATGGTCTTCTAAAATTAATTTATAGATAACAATAAAAATAATTTTTGTTATTACTGATGTAGCCTTCCCTTCCTTTTTCCTTGTGAGGAATGGAGGATATTAAGGATTCTTTTCTGAAGATGGGAAGCTTAACGTTATGGTCCTATCAATATGGTTCTCAGGAATTAGGAAACTAAGATCAAGAAGCATACACCACACAGTATGGTTGTTCCGAGGAAAGATTTTAATGTCAATAAACTTCTTCAATGCCAATGATCTCACACAAATTGCATCCGGCAGATGATGAATCAGTATGCTTAATAACTTCCAACGCATCTCTCCCACATTAACACCTTCCAAGGAGTAATCATAGGATTTGTCACTCCAAATATGGCTTTTTTTTTTTGTCTAATTACTTTAACATCTAGTGTCCTGGGGATACAGCTACAATTCACAAAGTGCCTTGCTGTTTTCTCCGGCTGTTCCTTCTGTATGGATAAATCTCTTTGCAGTTGGTTTTCCACTACTCCTTCCACCAGACCCCAATACCTGGTTATCCTGATTCAAAATGATTCTCACATCCCTTGCTGCAGGCATGGTGTCTCGCCTTTCATCCCACGGGTAGTGCAGGATGGGTGCCCTAAAAGTATGATAAAGCAAATTACAGTCCCCTTCACCTCTTTGCACACAGCAAGTTGATTACTGTATGGTATTCAAGAAAACCACAGGGTATTCCTTTAATAGACTCTTTTCCTTCTTGTGGCTCACTTTGGAACTATAACATTTTCTCTCTCGGGTAGGAAACTCCTTCTCTCACCTCTTGGAGGCTCCTCACTTCTCAAAAGCTTTAGAAATGTGCTAGGAGACTCCATATTCTCTTTGGGAGCACTCCATTTCCAGCTTCATGCAAAGGTGTGCTTTACAAGTGGCAGTGTCCACCTCAGGCCCTGTACTAGGGATACAATCTTTCGTAGGCACACAGTAGGGATCCCTATATTAATAACAATATCCTGAATTATTAATTTAAAAAAGCTCCCTTCAGTCAGACAGGTGGCCTTAAACTAGTTAATTCTCACTGTAAAATTGATATTAACTAAGTTGCAAAGCTTCATTGGATTATTACAATATCTTTGTATTTAAGGGAGTTTTATATGTTTATTTTATTTTTGATTTGTAAAACCAAGAGGGTAATTTCAGAAGCCATTTGTACGGGTAAAAGGGCTGTCTGAAATGTATCCCGTATATATGCAGGTAAGACTGCACATGTTTCTCTACAACAGGCATACTTTTATTCGCATTTTTGTGGAAACATTCTCAGGGTGGAATTAGGCCAGGGGATGTAGCATTGCACATCGTTTTGCATTTTTTAAAACGATGCACATTGTTTTGGACAGTAAAAGTAACCACAGAAAAAAGCAGTTGCAAATCTTTGTGGGTACGCTTTCCTTTCAAAATTGATGGAAAAAACATGTCTAACGTTACCTGTGGACAGTGCACACAAAAAAATGTTTTCACAAAAAGAAGTGGGGCATGGGTATGGTTTAGGCGGGGCATGGGCGGGCTGGGTCTGTACCATGAAGTCTGCGTGTAAGTCTTTACATTTACAAGCATGCGCCGGGGTCCCCTACTTTGTAACTTTATCTATGCTATGGATGGCATGCAAGTTGTAAAATAAAAAATAATAGGGGAGACAGCAGGATTTTAAGGGATGGAGCAAATAGGGTAAAAGGGAGGCGAATGAGCTGGGGAGGGGGTTAGGAAGTTCTCTTCTTTCTTTATTTATTAGATTCTGTTAAACAATAGGGATGTGCAGGCAAAAAGTTTTCGTTGAAACGTTGATACGTTGAAGGTGAGGGTCGATTCCGTTCAATATGAAAGTATGGAGAAATCCATAAGTTGTGGATCTGTCCATACGTTTCCCAGAACTTTTGGCCAGCTTGGGGGGGTCAGGAGGCCCCCCCAAGCTGGCCAAAAGTTCCGGTTGGGTCCAGCGGGGGTCCGGGAGCGACCTCCTGCCACATGACCTACCTGTCACGTGGTAGGAGCACAAGATGGCGCTGGTGACCATGTGAAAGGGGCTGACCAATGACACAGGCAGCCCCTGTGACACAGGCTATCGGCGCCGTGAGGAAATCGCAAAGGAATGCAGGGATGGTTTCCTGACTCCCCGCTGGACCACCAGGGAGTTTTGGTAAGTCTTGGGGGGGTCAGGAGGGTGGGGGGTTTAAGTGTTTATTTAGGTTCAACGTATTCAACATAGCTATGTTGAATAAGTTGGAAGTCGCGATGCGTTGCGCATCAAACCTTTTTTTTCTCTTTTAAAAATATAAGTTGCGTTTTACATATGCGTTCAAAATGAATGCACACCCCTATTAAACAATCATAACAGTGAACTGGGAACAAACTTGGAAGAGTTAATTACATCAGCACGTGTATCTGTCTAGTAAAATCCCCACCACTTACATGAGTGAAGTGGCCTTTGCATGCACATAAAAATGAAATCATGAGCACGTGTATGTGTGAATAGCTGATTTTAAAACATGTGCACGTATATGTTTTAAAATTGCGAGCAGGTCTTAAAATTTACCTCTTAGAGCAGAATTCAGTAGCACAGAGGACTTGTAACAGTAACAACAGAACACAAGAAGACATTCAACAGTCCATATTCAGATCTCCTGACCTCTCAGGCATGTTTCTGGCACCTGCAATTTATACAAGCTGAATCTGGCGAAACTACTGGACTCCCAGCTCAGTAGCTCCCTGAACCAGAAACTTCTCCCAGCAGTCTTTCTCACAGACTCACTTTGAGACTCCCTCTCTCCTTATTAGAGGTTTTGCTTCCCCTATACAGGAATTATAGCAGATGACAAGATTTAAAGACACAGTAGTGCACTTTTAAACCACACCCCCAAAATGAATTGTTTTTTCTGTAAAAGAAGAATTATGTGTGTGTATTTTTTTTTTTTTTTTTTAGTAATATGGGTGTTTTAAGAAGTCATATCCTGTCCACTAGATACAAAAATATTTTATGTTTGCATTTTGTTTTTATAACTGTGTTGATACAATGTATTTTATCTGTTTGCAGATTTTATTAGGTTTTATTTTTGTTTACTTGTTTTAATCTGTCTTTTTGTTGATTTTTCTTGAATATCTGTGTATTTTATACTCTGCTATGAACATATTTGTTTTGATTTGTCAGATTATAAAACTAAAACTATATTAAAGACAAGGTATCTATTTCTTGCTCACTCAATAAACTTTATTTTACATTAATTTATTTCATTTTTTATCTTCTAAATTGTATACATATGTCTTAAATCCGACTTATTAACTTTAAAACCACATTATCATAATGCACTCATGAAGACTCATACCCCATCACACACATCAAACATTCAAATCCCATGTGTACCTTCAACCCCCTACCCTTTTTAATCTAAGCACTTCCTCAAATAATATTTTTACACAAAATAATCTCTGATGAATTGTTTCAATATATCCTCTTACTTAACACTGTAACTGTATCTCCACATCAATTTCATGTAAGTGTGTTCATTGCGATAAAGTTATAAATATTTTCAAATCATCAAGTCATTTGAACACTGGGAGCACCCATTTCTCCATTACCATAAACTGTTCCAAGTGCACTGTGGTCTCTTTACTAATGTTGGAGGTCCCCGTCAATTCTTCAGCCTCACTTGCTTGAACTGTATCCAAACAGTAATATAATATTTTCATATGGGGTGTTATGCTTGGGCTGAGTTCAGGGGTAGTGAACACCACCCAAAAGGGTGGCTCCAGGTGGAGAGAGACAGGGGATGGCTGGAAACCGTGTCTGGGTCCCGGCTGGGTCAGGGCAGACAGCAAGTAGCAGTGTCTGGGTCTAGGCTGTGTCAGGGCAGGCAGCAGTTAGCAGGGTCTGGGTCCAGGCTGGGTCAGGGCAGGAGGCAGAACAAGGCAGGTCAGAAGGCCCGTAGGCCACACACCGTAAGCGGGGCAAGGCAGGTCAGAAGGCCCGTAGGCCACACACACACAGAAGGCCCGTAGGCCACACACCGTAAGCGGGGCAAGGCAGGTCAGAAGGCCCGTAGGCCACACACACACAGAAGGCCCGTAGGCCACACACCGTAAGCGGGGCAAGGCAGGTCAGAAGGCCCGTAGGCCACACACACACAGAAGGCCCGTAGGCCACACACCGTAAGCGGGGCAAGGCAGGTCAGAAGGCCCGTAGGCCACACACACACAGAAGGCCCGTAGGCCACACACCGTAAGTGGGGCAAGGCAGGTCAGAAGGCCCGTAGGCCACACCCACACCGAAGGCCCGTAGGCCACACACAGTAAGCAGGGCAGAGAGCCCGCAGGCCAAACACACACAGACAGTAGAGCGGAGGGCCCGTAGGACCGCACGCACAGTAAGCAAGGCAGGGCAGGGCAGAAGGTCCGAAGACCATACACAGCACAAGGTAGAAGGCCCGAAGGCCGCGCAAGGCAAGGCAAGACAAGACAAGACAAGGTAGAAGGCCCGAAGGCCGCGCAAGGCAAGACAAGACAAGACAAGGTAGAAGGCCCGAAGGCCGCGCAAGGCAAGGCAAGACAGAAGGCCCGAAGGCCACTCAAGGCAAGGGAAGACAAGACAAGGTAGAAGGCCCAAAGGCCGCGCAAGGCAAGGCAAGGCAAGGCAGAAGGCCCGAAGGCCACGCAAGGCAAGGCAAGGCAAGACAAGGTAGAGGGCCCGAAGGCCACGCAAGGCAAGGCAAGACAAGGTAGAAGGCCCGAAGGCCGCGCAAGGCAAGGCAAGGCAAGGTAGAAGGCCCGAAGGCCACGCAAGGCAAGGCAAGGCAAGACAAGGTAGAAGGCCCGAAGGCCGCGCAAGGCAAGGCAAGGCAAGGCAAGACAGAAGGCCCGAAGGCCACGCAAGGCAAAGCAAGGCAAGACAGAAGGCCCGAAGGCCACGCAAGGCAGGGCAAGGCAAGGCAAGGTAGAAGGCCCGAAGGCCGTGCAAGGCAAGGCAAGACAGAAAGCCCGAAGGCCACGCAAGGCAAGGCAAGACAGAAGGCCCGAAGGCCACGCAAGGCAAGGCAAGACAAGACAAGGTAGAAGGCCCGAAGGCCGCGTAAGGCAAGGCAAGACAGAAGAAAAGGCCCCAAGGCAAGGCAAGGCTAGGCTAGGCAAAGCAAGGTCAGAGGACCACACGCACAGCAAGCAAGGAAGGCTAGAGCAGGGAGCCCAGGCGAGCTCGATGCCGAAGCACTGAGGGAACTGTCAGGCAGGGTTATAAGGGAAAGCCCAGAACATAGAGAGGAGAAGGGAGATAGACTGGGCCTGTCAGGGGAGCCAGCTCTAGAGGGACCCCTGGTGGTGAGGCGGTTGCACAGCAGCCATAGCCGTAACATGGGGTGTACAACTACCTTTGTTAGAGGCATTTCAAGTTTTGAGAATGCATTGGATGAATCGGGATTTACATGGAGCAGCTTCTGCAAGATGGAGGCCAGAATTCAGCTGATGGGTGTTTAATAAACCGCTATACACATTGATGAACCAAACGCTATACAAACTGATGAATCAATGAACCGGTTGAAATCCAAATTTGGTGTATAAGTTTCCCCTGATGCAGGCGGCAGGGCAGCCGCCAAAACGCCATGGCGTCAGGTATTTTTGATTAAGGATGGTCCATGTTGACACGATTGAAGGTGGTTGCACACCCCATATGAAGGGGTTGAAGGTACACATGGGATTTGAATGTTTGGTGTGTGATGGGATATGAGTCTTGATGAGTGCATGTATGGTAATGTGGTTTTAAAGTTATTAAGTCTGATTTAAGATATATTTATACAATTTATACAATTTAGAAATAAAAAATGAAATAAATTAATGTAAAATAAAATTTATTGAGTGAGCAGAAATAGATACCTTGTCTTTAATATAGTCTTTGTTCTAGTGAGGAGACAGGTTTTCTGGTATTTTTCTATTAGATTATAAAACTAAGCAAGCAAATAAATATATTTGCAACAGTATAGGGATTTCACTCTATTTTAATATTCCCCTCCCAACATAGCCCAGCATAGCTATCACCTTCAACCAGAGAACATAAACCACAGTTCCCATAAGAACCTGGCTTATGTGGACCCTAAATCTGACCACTAGGTGTTGAATTGAGCAATGACTAAGACATCTCTCCCCCCAGTGGCTGTGACCTATATCTCCACAGCATTTCCATCCCTGGCCAGCCCAGGTAACAGAAGAATGATCCAAAACTTAAATTCAGGCCTTTTAATTGTCAGTGCACACAAGAAAAAAAAATCTGTGTTAAACTTCATGAGGTCAATATTCAAAGATGTTTGTTTGGCTATGTTCAGGTCTTAGCAAATAAAATCTGAATTTTTAGTTTCCTATCTTCTGGAACAGCTTTTAGTGGGTAAGTTGTACCCGGCTAAAACTTACCCAGATAAAAATAATAGCATCAAGATATTATTGGAGTCCAGCTAAGTTTAACTGTCTGGCTGTGGTGGAAAGCAAGTCTATATATCTGGGTAATTGACCCAAATAACTTTAAATCTAACAAGCTATATTCAGCATATAGCCAAATTTAAAAAAGTAATACAATTTAGGCTAGCAGCAGCCTGATTTCCACACCCCCATCCCCAAACTTAAGAAAAAAATGTTATGGACATAGTAGCCAAATCTGTAAGACTCAGACAAGGATTTGAGGAACTTGGAAGACTCAGACAAGGATTCAGGATTCAGGCACTAGTACAGGGTGAGTACTGTACCGCAGCGAGCTCTACACAGCCACCCATGGCTGGTTGCGGACCACACCGGAAGTGAAGCAGACTCCAGACGAGAAGATGAAGACTTGGAACTGATAACATGATGAAGATTCAGGAGAGACCTGCACTGAGGCGCGCCCTACACAGCCGCCCATGGCTGGTCGTGGATCACGCTGAAGCAAAGCAGGTTCTGGCTTGAGTCTAGGGCAGGGACAGAAGCAGGAACAAGGAACTCTGAAGATTGGGAACATGATTCAAGACTCAGGATTCAAAGATTCAGAACATGGATTCAGGAACAGGCCTCAGCATTAAAAGCAAGGGCCTTCCGGAGACTTATGCTGCAGATGTGAAGACAGGTCTTGTGCCACGAAGTGCCCTACACAGTCCCCCATGGGCTGGTCACAGACCACAATGGTGGCACACCAGGAAAGGTAGATGAGCAGGAAACCTGGAAGCAGGATGAAGAGCCAGAGGTGGGAACATCAGAACCAGGACTGGAACAGCAGGAACAAGGAACATCAGGAACATGGAACAGGAAACGAAATAGCTCCAACGAGGGACAAGAACAGGAACATCAGATGAAGGAGCCCAGGAACATCAGGAACATCCAACGAAGGAGACCAGGAACATTAGGACATCTAACGAAGAGTCATCTAGACACGAGAAGACCATGAAGGACCTTGACCGGAGAGAGACCACAGACAACTGTGAAGATCCGATACAAAGGCCATGAGGAGAACAAACTGAGCCCATTTATAGGGCTGGAAAAGGCACAGGAAGATGAGGTCATCTGTTGGGGCTGTGGGCTTTTCCCACCGCTGGCCCTTTAAATACTGAGGAGTGGTGCGTGCCTATGCAGGGCCTGATGCAGGTGTGAGGCAGCGGTGTTGGTGGCATCCCTGCTACGTGAAGATGGAGGGATAAGCAGATTCCCTGTTGCTTAGGCAGCGGCGACGATGGTGGCGTCCCTAACACATGACTGGAGGCAACGGCAACGACAGTGGCTCCATGCCATAAAGAGGAGGAGCCCACAGTGGGGCGGGCCCGCTGGGGAAACAGCAGCGGCATGTCACTCTGGGCCACGTGGGAAATAAGGTCTGGCGGCGGTTCCTCAGCCACAAGGTGGGAGAGGCCTGCCTCAGCATCGGGCCGGGAAGATGGTCGGGCACCAATCGGTGTGGGACATGAGAGGTTGCTCATTGAATGGGCTCCGTGAGCAGCATCGTAACACCAGAAGAGGAGTGGAACCACTTGCTTCCTCCATGCAATGTCAAATTGTTATGCTAGAAGGATCTGCCAGCCCTTTAGCATCCTGCCTTTCATCCCTTGCCTTTAAAAATTTCGGGAAAGATCCCTCCTGACCCCCACATTCCCCTCCCTCCTACCAGAAGCCACAATGTTGTGTGGCATCAATACTCAGCTTGCACCTGCCCAAACTGACAAACACTGCAGAAATCTCCTCCCCTCTCCCCATCTCTCAATGTGTCATAATTGAAGAGAAAGCAACATTTAGCCAGGAGGACACATGCTTTTGTCTTCCTGATTAATTATCCAGCATTGCTCTGACAGCAAAGCTGTTAGCGTACACTATCTGTGTTGCTAGCAGAGCAATGCTAGATGCTGGGAAGACAGAGGGATTATAGCCCTCTCAGCATCTAACATTGCTCTGACAGCAACCCTGATAGCGTACGCTAACAGTGGTGCTGACAGAGCAATGCTATACACTTGTCTGGGAGTACTGAAGCTTGTGTCTTCCTAGCTAGGCCTTGGATTCTCTTCAGGTGGGAAATCTTGGAAGTGGGAGCAGGGGGATTGGGAGTGAGGGTGGATTTCTGCAATATTTGTTGCTTGGTCAAATGGGAGAGGGTGTTACCGGTATTACCATGTGGCTTCTGGTAGGGAGAGGAGGATGTGTGTGTGGGTGTGTGATGGGGGCAGGATATCTGGTCCAAAACTTTTAAAGATGAAGATTGCAAGGGGCAATACTGGAGGGCTCACGCTCCAGGAGTAAAACAATTTCACATCACAGAAAGGATGTAAGAGCTTCTTCTTCTTCTGTAGGGGTAATCAAAGACTTTAGTGAGTTTGGGGGTGGAGGCGATGTTTCTTATATTTAAGCAGGAAAAGGGGGAATAGGCCATAATTGCCCCTTTTTTTCCATTCACTTTGGAGGGGAAATTAGGCTGCTCTTGGCTTGAGAGAGTTTGTTTTTTTCCTGAAATACTGAGCAAGCCGGTGAGCAGCAAAGTTACAAGGGTAACTGTATCTGGATAACTTTATCTGAGTATATTCAGCGGGAGACTTGTTATCCGGGTAACTGTATCTGGATAACTTTGCATCTTGCTGGCCTACTGAATATGGGCTTTAATGTTTCTTCAGAAATTATGGAATTGCAATAAATCACTTCCATCATTTTATGCCATACTATTATAATGAAATTATATTTTCTTTGGATTTTCTTGTCGAAAGAGTGTTGCATACATTTTGGCAATATTAATAATGGAGTTGTTAAGAAAAATATGTCTGCTTAAAGTGACCTAAGAGTGTTCCTTTACATGATGTATGATGTGCTTTAGAAAGATATCCTCAATGTATTTATTACTGTGCCATATTAGGGGGTAATTTCCCATTTTATGTCTATGAAAAAAATGCTTAATAAATTAGGCCATTTGTGATATGGACCAAATCCTAAAAATGAATCCACTTAGTTATAGGAAAGGTTTGGAATGTTAATGGAAATGTTAACAAATGGTTTTCCTCCTTCCTAAAAGATAGGACATTCCAAGTCAAACTGGGGAATCAAATTTCAAACACCTTCCCAATCAATACAGGCATCCCCCAAGGTTCAACACTCTCGGCCGAACTATTCAACATATATCTGCTGCTTAAACACGCATTACTAGCAAACCTAGGAATTAACTTCTTCCTATATGTAGACTACATTCAATTCTATATCCCATTCAACAAAACATTTGAAAAAACTGTGACGTCTCTGTCAACATACATAAAGGCCTTACAAGAAAAAGTTTCTCAACTGAAATTAACTCTAAACCACCAAAAAATCTGAAATTGTGTGGTTAAGGAACGACAACATGATAATCAAACCATGAATCCTAGACCTAGGAATGACTAATATTACTCCCTCAGATCAAGTTACGAGACCTTGGAATTCAGATTGATGAGAACCTCACTATGAAAAAGCATATAAGCAAACTAATCTAAACAGGGTACTTCAAACTGAGAATATTACAAAGACTGAAACCCTTGCTAACAATACAGGTCTTCAGCACTATTTTACAAACACTTATATTTTCAAACAGACTACTGCAACTCTATTTTACTAGGCCTACCACCAAGTCTACTAAAACCACTACAGTTACTTCAAAATGCCTCTGTGTTAGGAAGCGCTAGGAGAGAGGTTTCACTTTCCAGGGGTTTGTGTGTTCTTGGACCATGGCTCGACCCCAGAGGAACTCCGAAGAGGTGCCAAGGCAGGCGAAGCAAGCCCGAGCATGGGCTGGACAGGAGCAAGGCTGGACTGAAGACAGATGACTGAAGATACTGACCCTCCTCTGGACCTGCACACTTTGGGAAGACCAGCAACGCAATGATGGTCTTATGAACAGTCCTCCAACCATTCCAAGTCCTTTCGGACCTGCTGCTGGGTAACGGCAAGAAGCGTCAGGCCGGATAGAGGCCAGGGCAGCGAAGACTGGAACACGGAGATTCAAATGAAGACTCAGGAACGAAGTACTTGGATGCACAGACGAAGTCTCAGGAACAAGGTACTTGGATGCACAGACAAAAACTCAGGAACATGGTACTTGGATGCACAGATTAAAACTCAGGAACAAGGTACGTGGATGAAGTTTCAAGGTAATGAAAAGCATCAAGCAAGGTTCAAGGTATTCAGAAGACTCAAGTAAAGTACTGGGTTGAGACTGCGATGCAGCGCGCCCTACACAGCCCACCTCCGGGGCTGGTCACGGACCACACTGGACTCGAAGACCTCTAGATAAGATGTGGAGTAAAGAAAGGAACATGTCTCAGAAGCTGTAGAGGCCTGCACCAGGGTGCACCCTACAGAGCCGCCAGTGGCTGGTTGTGGACCACGCTGGGATGGCGCAGGTGCTAAAAGAGTCTTTGGCATGGACGGAGCAAGCACAAGAAACTCCATAGAGCAGGGACAAGGATACAAGTGGAAGTCTCCTGGAGGCTTGTGCTGCAGGAGAGAGGAAGGCATTGCACCACGAGGCGCCCTACACAGCCCGCCCATGGGACTGGACATGGACCACGACATGGCATGCCAGGAAGGGTGGCAACGAGGAACCAAGGGTTCAGGACTACTGGACTGGAACACAAACATCAGGAACGGATCGCAGACTTCTGGACGAGACATGGAGCTCTGACAGGAAACAAAGAACATAGGACCTTGAAGAAGAGCTAGAACAGAGAAAACTGTTGGAGCGAAGACAGGAACATTCAGGAGCATCTAACTACTTGTGAAGGCAAAGCTGGAATGAATGCTGGGCCCTTTTGTAGGTCTGCAGAGGACAACGCCCGGGGAAGAGCTAGCAGAGGGCCTCACCTGGCTGGCCCTTTAAAGCAGAAGAGAGGTGTGTGCCCGCACCTAAGGAGAGCTGGGAGAGAGCAGGATCTGCTGGTGGCGTCCTAGCCATGTGGAGGGCCTAGAATGGAACAAGGCAGGCAGTGGAGCAGCCCTGCCATGGAGCTGAAGGAAGGCAGGCTGCAGGAGCAGCTTCCCTCCTCGAAGACAGCAGCAGGCAGACTGAGGAGAGAATGCAGGGCAGCAGGCACCGGTAGGGATGGCTTCCCTGCCGGCTGAGTAACCTAGCAGCAGCAAGGATGGCTCCCTGCCATCTGAGGACCCCAGGAAGGAGCAGGAGTGGCTACGAAGGTCCCAGCTGTATGGTAAGGCTCCCGGTACTCGGCCCTGCTGCACAGGGCAAGAAAATGCGGCTCCCGTGCCGCGTCGGAGGGAGCAGCGTCAGTGGCCCAACTGGTCACGGGAGGTTAGGGGACCTGCCCGCGCTCCTCATGGGCAGGTTCACGACGCTCTGCAAGATTCTTACTAGGGACAAGGAAATTCGACCACATCACCCCCTCACTGATTGCTCTGCACTGGTTTCCTGTACAATCCGGAATTCATTATAAAGTTTTATCTCTAATATTCAATATAAGCAACAATATTAATCCATGTTTATTAGAAGTAACAATTCAACAATTCACACCACAGAGAGACCTAAGATCACAAAGCAAAGATCTGCTAATGGTACCTTCCACTCGGAACACACACCTAACGCAAATAAACCAAATGTTTTCCGCAGGAGGCCCCAAGTTGTGGAACTTACTTCCAGAGTCGTCATGTCAGATAAAAACAGAAAGAATTTCAAGCATGAACTGAAAACATGGCTCTTTAGAAAAGCATAGCATTAAACATAAAAGACCAATATACTGATAACAACTACATCAGTTCCAGAGATAATGTGAATGGAGCGAGCAATAAGTAATGAATGATGTGAAATACATTTTTAATAGGATTAAAACCTGTATTTACTATTAGGTTGACGAAGAAAATGCATGACTATGAACTAGATTATATAGAAGCTAGTGTAATATCCTAGAATATTTATGATTATGAACTAGAATATGTATGCAATGTGGAATAGAACTAGAAGGTGAATGCTGACCCACAGTATCTCACTGCTGACCATGAGCATGTATGCGGATATTGTAAACCTTTGTGAACTTCTTTTGGAACGACAGTATATAAAATGACTAAATAAATATATTTCAATAGCGGTAGCTTAGGTGATGAGCAGCAGAAAAAATGTCTTCAGCAGCTCTTGAACCAGGAAGGCCTCACAGATGATAATGAGCCTCTCGGGCTCGTCTGAGAATAAAAATGTCACCCTGCATGTGAGAATGAACATTCACCAGCACTAAATGTTTTCAAAAAAGTAAGCAAGGCATTGAAGGATGACAAATCCTATGGAAAAAATATTTTTTAGAGAGATTTATATGGTCAGTTTCCATATTTTTCCTGGTATGGGTGACAGGCCTTTGCCAGTCACTAACATTATCCCCGTGCATTTTTCTAGCAATGGCCAGTAGGAGGGGCATTTGACATTTTTGATTCCTCCCCTTGCTGTTTGGGGGAAGGCTTGAATAGGATGTAAAGAAACCCATGAGCATGCTCAGTCTTCAGTGGGTTAGGAGTTGGAGAGTGGGAAGGTGACTGGAGAGCATCCTCAGGATCTCCTGCATGTGTTTAGAGAGCTGTTAATTCTTTGGAGGATTGTTCTGGATGAAGATTGACCAGTTCAATAGAAAGGGTGTACCTCCGGTATCCCAAAAGATTGGGGCAAAGATCTTGCCCAGGCTACCAGTTAAAAGCATGGGTGAAGAGAAGTATTGAGGGTTTTGAGTAAAGAAATCAAGAGTCTTGAAGATTTTTGAGAGTTTGTATTGCAGTTGAAGTTTTTTTACTTAGTTTGGTGCCCAGTTTACCATTTTTTGTGCTTGGGAATATTCTTCCACCTGATATTTTTCAAGTTTTACACTGGAGCTACACTCTACTTATCACACCCTCACTAGTGAGGATACATTAGGGATGTGCAGACCAAAAGTTTATGTTCATAAGTCCATAAGTCGAAAGGTGGGGTCATTTGCGGTCAATATGGACATATGGAGAATTCCATAAGTTGAGTCTATGTCCATATGTGCAAATAAAAATTTAAACCCCTCACCCTCCTTAATCCCCCCCCCCCCCAAGACTTACCAAAACTCCCTGGTGGTCCAGCGGGGTCAGGACGCCATTTCTGAACTCCTTTGCAAGGAGCACGTGACGTTGGCGTCACGTCGGAGTGACGTGGCGTCACGTGATTCCCCGCGCGTTCGCTCCGGGACCCTCGTTCGACCCAAAAGGAACTTTTGGCCAGCTTGGGGGTGTCAGGAGGCCCCCCCAAGCTGGCCAAAAGTTCCTTTTGGGTTGAACGAGGGTCCCGGAGCGAACCCGCGGGGAATCACGTGACGCCGCGTCACTCCGACGTGGCGCCAACGTCACGTGCTCCTTGCAAAGTTGGTCAGAAATGGCGTCCTGACCCCGCTGGACCACCAGGGAGTTGTGGTAAGTCTTGGGGGGGGGGGGGATTAAGGAAGGTGAGGGGTTTAAATTTTTATTTTGGATCAACAATCGCGATTTCCAACGTATTCAAAATAGCTATGTTGAATACGTTGGAAATCCAATCGTTTTCGCCTCATCACTTTTTTAAGTTAAAAAAAATAAATAAGTAGTGTTTTACATTTAAGTTCAAAACGAATGCACACCCCTAGGATACATTTTCCATGGATGAAGCTGCAAGAGATAGGAGAGAGGCGAAAGATCTACTGTGGGCAAGGAAACCTTCATTTTCATTGCTGTGATTTGTTTGATGCTGATTTTGATTTTTGTGATCCTGGCATGGATCCATTTCTTTAAGTTGCAGTAAAGACTTTGTTTTGAATACCACATTTGGTTTATTTGAATTTTTTTCTTTTTTGTACCCAGTGCTTGGGGGTTGAAAGGATGGACATTGGTTTGAATTGTGGTTTCTACCCCCTTTTGTTAATTTTGGCTTCCTTGTTTCTATTCTGAACAGTTTGATACCTTTTTGGAGATTTTTGAGTTAGACCATGAAGTTGAGACAGTAATAGTGATTGAGCATGCTTGGAGACAGAAATATTTTCTTTTGCCTAATCTAGGCTTGGACCCAGACCCATAGCACCCCTGGTTGAGGCTAACTACCCACTCAAGGGACCCAATACATGCCAGTTTCAGAAGTTTGATTGTTTCTAGGATATTATTCATTATCCACATTTGTTTTTGTTGTCTTCTTTTTGGTTCTCTCCCATCCTGGGTTGATATGCATGTAAATTGCAGCAGAAAATCCAATACCCAGCTTTCCCCCTTCCCTCATGATTTATTATCAAACTTTATAATAATCTAAACAGTGACCAAAACTAGTGAGGTTGCCACTCAAACATTTGACCACCATGATCCCCTGGCCCTGCTACATGATACTTGGCAACTACCAATCTGCTGCTATTAATTTGGTTGGTTTCTAGGGAGCAGTAGCTTATTGATTCCAACCTACTCTTGGACCTGGTCTTGTAGATTCCAGTCTCTTGATATCCCATGGCCTGTGATTGATTTTTGACTGTTGTAGTTAATCCCACTGCCGCTCCTTATGACCTTGGGCAAGTCACTTTACCCTCTGATTCCTCAGGTACAAATTTAGGAGTGAATTTTAAGAATTGTTTGTTAAAAGGCCCATATATACAAGTATATGAGCACAGCACAAGCAACTCATATTTTAAAACCAGCAAATTATGTTTATATATGTGCATGCACAAGCAACAGAAAAAGGGGCCAATGGGGGTGGGTCAGGGGAGTTCTGAGTTGGGGCCAACACTTGCAAGTTTAAATTCCAATTTTAAAACTGGTGACTACAGCATGTATTAGGCTGTTACCAGTGCTAATTTTCTTCTTTTCTTTATCAGGTGTAAGTCTGAAAATAACTCAGCCAAAAACTGACTGGGTGAGGGGTCATGGTAAACTGGGAGGAGTGCAGGCTGAAGAACCAGAGGGGTTTTGATGATTAAGAGATAGACTGGTCAAACTGATGGACTAAGTGTTGAAACTGGTTATTTCCGTCACACATGTATGTTTTAAAATGTGCTCACTTGTGCATGTAAAAGCCAATAAATCCAATGAAACGATATATGAATATTTCCTTGCTAACTGCTTAAAATTAAGGGCGCACATACACACGGAAGGCGCCTTTTAAATGATATGCACAATACATGCAAGGGCAATTTAAAATCTAAGCACTTATGCACTTGCAGCCATATATAAGTGTGTATGTGAGGCATGTGCACTCATTATAAAGTTACCTTCCCTGATAGTGAGCCCTCTGAGGATAGGGAAATACCTGCCGTACCTGAATGCAATCCACTCTGAAGTGCTGAAAAGCAGAATATAAATAAATAGTTTTATTTTATATAACACTAAGTACTGTTATCTTTTAATTTATGTTGATGTTTTCTTTTTTGAAATACAGGCATGCAATCCTTTTTGAGAATGGAAGGCTTTGTTCACTAGAAAGAGCATAGCGAGGCATATGATCGATGATTTATAATAGATTGAATTGAACAGCTTATAAACGTAACAAAATATGTGACTAATACTTCCCTGTACATGGGGTGCTACTCTGAAATTTTGTTTTTGTATTTTTCCATAAAACAATATAAATATATTTTAAAGCATAATGTTTATTAGTATATTATAAAGCAGATGTCGTCATGTTAAACCTTTTCATCATAAGCCATAGTAATCTCTTTGCACTGCTGTTGAGACAATTTGAAGAAGACACTTGTCAGGTCGGAAAAGGCATATGTCACCTTCAAGTGATTTTTACAATTAATTTACTGAGAATGGGGTTTTGACGGGATTAAATAGCTCATGGTAGAAAAGAGGTTTTCCCCTTTCCATTTCTGAAGAAATGATGAGATAATATCTTTAAGTGGCAAGCCATTATGAAATATGAACCTTTTCTTCTTCCTAGGCTGCTTCGCATTTTTGCTTTACATTGCTGTAGCACTTGCTTCTGTTGCAGAAACAGACAAAATGTACAGCTGCAGTGCACCACACAAAGACGAGGATTCACTGCATACTACCTTTGATAATAAGATTTGGAATTTCAGCTGACAGTATCTTCTGTTATTCGTGTCCATTTATCCCTTCATTTATAGGAAGCAGACTGTGACTGAAGTACCACATCATCCATTTCTGACAGCATTTAAAAGAATCACCTGATGCTTCATCATTGAATTCTGGCTGCTTTCGACTAAAGCTAAGAAATTCATCTAGATTGTAGAGCAATCTTATTTATCATTGACCCATACTGTGGATAGGTACTTCAAGATACTTTTCCTGCAGATTCATTAGGGGTTCACTACTGAATGTATTTGTCACTTTATAGAACAGGGTTTCTCAGTGAGGGCTATAAACTGGTCTGGTTTTCATAATACCTGCAATACATATTCACTAGAACCATTTGCCTACTTATGGTCTAAGAATGAGGTTAGTTTGCATAATTTGGTAAACCTTAAAGACTAGACCTGTTGATGTCCCTTGAGAATCAGGTTTGAGAACCCCTGCTTCAGAAAATTCCTTTTATAGCATTTAATTTCCTGAAGCACTTGAAAAAAACTGTAAATAAAATGAAAATCTAAATATTACTCTGAGGTGGAGTTGGAAGAGATTGATAAAGCGATGAAGCTGGATGAGATACATCCGTGAACTAAGGGAACTTAGAGATGTTACCGGCCGTCCATTGCTCCTTCCATGTGACAGGGGCCAACCAATGGCACCGGTAGCCCCTGTGAATGTATTTGTCACTTTATAGAACAGACAAAGGCTATCGGCGCCATTTTGAATACCGACAGCCGACAGCCCGAGTGCAGGAGATCACTCCAGGACCCCCGCTGGACCACCAGGGAATTTTGGCAAGTCTTGGGGTGGGGGTCAGGAGGGTGGGGGTTTATTCATTAGTGATACGTTGTATTCGTGGGGGTTCGCCATACGTTTCATAACCCCCACGAATACAACGAATATGGCATATACATTGTGGATTGCCAATACATTGCAAACGAATGCACACCCCTACAAATCAATAAGTTGCGAGAACCAAGCAAAAGTGGCAATGGAAGGGACTGGAGGTTGCGCTGTTCTAAGATCTGGCTACCAGCATGCTTAAAAAGAGATTTGAGCTCCAAACAGCCATGCAAATTCTACGGAAACATGACATATGATATCGGTGGAATTTCCCTTTCTCGCTTTCTTTCCAAAGTATCGGTATCACGTATTGGGTAAAATCATTACCAGAAGCCGCAAAAGCTCTTCATGAAGCCAGCCTAGAAGTTAACCTCCAAGTTCCAATGCCAACATCGAAAGAACACCATGAGGAAGTCCAAACAACTTGGCGACAAGTTGGGAAGCAGAGGTGAGCACTTTTGAAACAAGCCACAGCACAACAGGAGAGGCCCCCAAAACCTGACTAATAGCTGCAAGTAGTGGATAGTAGTGCTTTAAGGGACATATGACTGTCTCAGATATTTGGGGGAACAAGAGCTATTTTTGATTTGGAATAGCACTCTTTTTGGGTGGTAGAAGTATATCCTATTTCATAGGTTGATTAGTAGGCAAATAGAATTCATGTTATCATTGTTTGAATCGAAGGGGGGGGGGGACGAGCTCATCTGGTTGGTTGAAATCAGCTCACTTCCACCAGGATCCGTAGGGGAAGGTTCATGGATCAATAATGCAGAAATTAAATCTTTGGAGGAGTTATGATATTGATACATCTTGGTATGATGTCACATTAGACACTTATGAATCCATGACAGAGAACATACATCCTGTAACATCAAAGTGCACTAATCAGATCAATCCTTACCTTGAGATATTGACAACATTAGCTAATGGATATATTATACTAAAATATGTTGAAATTTTTAACACTTAATGTAAAGGAGTGAACACCCACAGGAAAAGGCACCTATTACGGAGGGAATTAATAAATCAAAAAGCCAATATCACTTTTATTCAAGAAACGCACCTTTCAAAGTGGCATGAACATCTCCTTAAATACAAAGAATTCCCACATAGTTACTTAGTGGCAGCAAATAATCAGGCTAGATATGCTGGTACCGGAATCCTAATTTTGGCTGATGTGACATTTGAGCCTTTGCTACAAAAAATAGATGCAATGGGTAGATATGTGTTCCTCAAACTTAAACTTGAGCAAGAAATTTTCTCTTTGATTTCTGTCTATGTACCAAATCATAATCAAACCCTATTTTGGTCACAGATGCAAAAATTAATTGATAAAGAGGGAGAGGGGCATATCATTCTGGGGGGAGATTTCAACTTTACTTTAAACCCTATCAAAAATAATTTGGGTGGTGTCACCGGTGGGTGTCATATGGTCAAAACATGGAGCTTACTGACTGGTCTAATAAACAAATGGAAGTTAGTAGATATTTGGAGGCATCATAATCCCACAGCTCGATTGTATACATTCTATTCTCACCCTCATCAGTCCTACTCATATATTGATTTATTTCTGATTAACAAGTGTCTATTGCTCCGGGTTCGGGGAACAGATGTCTACTTGTTGTGTTCCGCGGCCATGGCGCCCCACGACCATGGCCCCCTACCTGATTTGCGGTGTTCCTTCACCGCGGGAGCCACAGGGGAGGGCTCCGACTCGAGCCGTCGTGCCCGTGCGGCCTCTGGTGCTGCTCCTTGCAGGGGAAGCCGTCCTGCTTCCTCCCAGCAGCTTCTCCCCTCTGCGGGGGAAATCCAAAATGGCCACCACCATCCTTAGGCGCGAGGCCGCGCCTCCTCCACAGAATTAAAGGGACCCAATCCCTTTAAATGGCTTCACCTGTTCTCTATCAGCCAGAGCAGGGGAAGTATAAAAGGCAGCTTCTTCTGCTCATCCAGTGACTTGGCAACGTCCTCCAGTGCTGTCTAGCCTTCTTGCTTCGGTGAGTCCCTTGAGCTTTGGATTCTGTTCCTGTTCTGTCTTGGTGTTCCTGGTTCCTGACTTCGGATTGGCTTACGGTGATTCTCTGGTTCCTGACTTCGGCTTGACAAGTGGTGATTCTCTGGTGTACGACTTCGGACTGGTGAGCGACGACCCTCTGGCACTCAACCTAGACTCCTTCAAGACTACCGTCTCCAAGGGCCCACCTAAGTCCCAGCGGCCCGAGTCCCTACGGGCTCCTCTCAGGGGGACCACAGGCTTCCAGGGCGAAGCTCCAGTCAGCCCTTGCACCGTCACCTGACCTCTCAAAGGTCCACCTAAGTCCCAGCGGTCTGGATTCCTACGGGCTCCTCCTGGGGGAACTGTGGACTTCCAGGGGTGAAGACACAGCTCCTCTTCTCGACTCTTCCTCTGCTTCCACTGTCGCTACAGTCTCTAGTGCCAAGGGTCCACTGGTCACATCTTCTGCTCAGCCTCACCACCCGACGGGAGAACCTTCGGACCTCCCTCCTAAGGAATTCCATTCTCCCGTCGGTCCAAGGGTTCACAACCCGAGCTTAACACTACCCAATTTCTTAGTCTGATCATGGAGTGGTGGGGACAGAGATAATGTCCCAAGACAAAGTAAATGGAGAGAGTTTCTGGAGATTGAATAGTGCCCTGCTTAACAACAACTGCACAAGCAAATTAAGGAATATTTTGATATTAACTGTGATTTGTCGGTCCTGATTACTACAGTCTGGGAATGCTCTAAAGCAGTGGGAATGCTCTAAAGCAGTGGGAATGCTCTAAAGCAGTGTGTATTTCCAGAGCCTCGGCACTTAAAAAGGAGAGGGAGGCCACCAGGATACAACTCCAGTCTGAAATAGATTCACTGGCCAAACATAATATGCAGACACTATCACCTAAAATATATAGTAAGCTAATTAAAATTAGAGAAAAACTGAAAAAGTTAGACGACAAATTAATTGCTCACCAGCTTGAATGCTTGAAATAGTCACATTATGAGGGGGATGATAAAGCTGACAAGCTATTAGCATATTCACTTAAAACCCATATCTTAATATTAATATTAATATATTATATATTAATATATTAATATAAGTGAATATTAATATATATAATATATTAATATTCACTTAAAACCCATATTTAAAAAATGTTTAAATGTTTAAATAAATAAATAAATAAATAAATAAATAAATAAATATCGAACAGAGTATGATTATTAAAATTAAAGACTCCAGGGGAAATCTTACCACAAAACCAGCAGAAATTAGGAAATGCTTTGTAGACTTTTATGAAAATTTATACAGTCAGGATACTAGTATTAAGACAGAGGATATTAAAGCTTATTTAAATTCCACACCCCTCTCATCATTGTCTGATGAGCAAAGGCAACTTCTAGATGGACCAATCATGGCAGAGGAGGTAAAAGAGGTCATTAAGCATTTAAAAAATGGCAAATCCCCAGGACTGGATGGGCTATCAGGGGAATATTATAGGACGTTTCATGATGTCCTAGTGATGCCCTTGGTACATCTCTTCAACTACATTAGGGAAGGGGGGACTTCCATCCACATGCCAATATAGCTGGTATAACTGTCCTCCCCAAACCAGGTCAAGATCCTACCATGTGTGGGTCTTATAGACCCATCTCATTAATTAATCAGGATCTAAATGTTTTGGCCAGGATATTAGCCATGAGATTAAATAAATATATGCTGGAATTGGTACACACGGATCAAATAGGTTTATACCCCAACGGAAGGCTGCAGATAATGTGCCCAATATTCTTGATTTAATTTGGTGGGTGAAACAAGAAAAGATACTGGCAGCCTTGCTATCTATTAATGTGGAAAAAGCATTCAATCTAGTTCATTGGCCTTTTTTGTTTTCCACCCTGGGGGTTGATGAATTTTGGGAGTTTTTTTCTCCAATGGCTAAAACAATTATATAATGCACCGAAAGCGTCAGTGAAAGTAAATGGCAGGTATGGGCCTAAATTCGCAATTGAAAGAGGTACAAGGCAAGGTTGCTCACTATCCCCGTTACTCTTCGCTCTTTTCTTAGAGCCTTTTGCCAACCGTATTAGGAATTCAAAGACTATCCGAGGAATAGAGATTGGAAGTCACTTATTCAAATTATCCCTGTTTGCAGACGACATAATGTTTACACTTGCATATCCTAGAGCCTCTTTAGAAAGGGTTCGCCAGGAAATAGCCCATTTCAGTTGAGTTTCTGGATTCAAAGTGAATCTAGAAAAAACAGAACTACTCAATTTGACCCTCCCTATGGCAGACATTCAATACATAAGCCAAGTAATGCCCTTTAGATGGGCGAACAAGGCACTAACATATTTGGATATTAGGATCAGCTCATCACTTGAAGAGTTGTTTGAATTGAATTACACTCCACTTCTCAAATCCATTGAAAGGGATCTTGATAGATGGTATAAAAAACCTCTCTTGTGGTTAGGAAGAATGGCCACGGTGAAAATGAATATTCTCCCTAGATTACTTTACCCATTTGTCACTTTACCCATCTATCTGACTCCTGCGCTATTACGCAAGGTTCAAAAGAAAATCTTTGACTACATATGGCATAGGCGCCTGCCTAGGGTGGCACGTCACATGCTTTTTCTACCTAGGGTCCTAGTAGGAATGGGAGTCCCACATATTCCTGCCTGTGAGCCCCAAGGTACGTCATAATTCCATGTCGCCGGGGAGAAGGGGAGGAAGGGTGATCTTCCATCATGCTGAAGGCTCAGGGTTTGATCTTCCTGCCTGTGATCCTCAGGGTTCATCATAATCATGGACCACACTTCAGTAGGGACTTGCTCCTCCTGCCCTTGAGGGGTCATAATCCTGGGCTGTGACATCAGTGGGGATTTTCCCTTCTTGTCCATGGGGCTTGAAATCCCCATGGGCACTTCAAAATTCTGCACTGCCGACTCAGTCTTTCTTCCTGCCCGCAGGGCCTGGGATCCCTGTGGGCACTCCATTATTTGGGCAACTGGTGACATTTTTCTGTGCAGATGTGGATGCAGAGGTAGCTGCTGTAGAGGTGTTTTGAGGGGCACTTTATGCTGCTCCAAAATCTTGTCGCCTGAGACCACCGCCTCACCCTGCCTCATGATAGAACTGCCCCTGACTTTAAGCCCCACTCCTGGAATGCCTCTTTTTTATTCAAAAATGTTTTATCCAGATAATGACTTATCTGACTAAAAATTATCTTGACAGGGGAGCAAAAGTTAAACAACAAATTTATCCACTTAAGACTTGAGTTTACCAGACAAACCCTTTCGAATCTTGATCTCTTTGGATCTTGGAATCTTAGACTTCTTCCCTATCCATGAGATTGTCTTGTTAATGTCTTTGAATAAGTTACTTAGAGATAGTACTATAAACAACTCAAATAAGTGTAGGACATGACCTAGTTCTCTCAGTAGCTAAATTGTCCCTAGCTTAAACTCTAGGCTAGGATTCAGTATTTTGCAGACCATCCCTTGCAGGCACCTCCACAGATGTTTGCCTGGATTGGACAGCCAGCTCCTTAAAAGCAGGTTGCACATGAGAAGAGTGGGGTTTTCTTTGTTTCTTGTTTTGTTTTGTTTTTTTAGTTTGAGTTGTGAGAGGAGGAAGCTAATATCAGTGGTTCCTATTCTCCCCCCCCCCCTCCCCTGTTAATTCATGAGAAGAGGCTCTGCCCTGGCCAGAATACCCAGGTCTGGAAGGGATTGTCTTGGTAAGAGTGAAAAAAAAAGAGTTGTTGGAGGCACTGCTTACTTTTATTCTAAGAGTTTGGTTTTTGGGAGCCTTGACCTGCCTAAGCAGGATTGTTACCCCTGCCTTGGGAGGTCAGGATATGGTGCTAAGGAGGGACAACAGTAACCTGACAGAGAAGGAGAGATGAATATTTTTTTGCAGAGAGTTTTTTCTTTGTGTTTTGAGAAAAAAAATTTTGCCACCAGTTTCTGCCCACTGAGTAGAGAGTGGATTTTCAACTGTTTTGGGGACTTTCTACAACCAGAAGTCCAGTTTATACCATCAAAGAGAGAGAGAGAAAGAAGGAGATCCAAGTCTCCTCTGGGAGCCCACCTTCTTATATTGGGAGGGTTGGGTCTTTGCCTAGTGTCTGCCATTTTAGGGTCACAGACACAACTGTTAGAACTGAGGAAAGAGGTACCTTTGGACTGTTTATTTTTGTGAGAAGATGTATTGGAGAATTTAGTTGTGAATTGGACAAGTATGTTTAGTTACAATAAATTTTCATTGAACACCCGACCTGCATGTCCAGCATCTTCAGTGAAAGTGAGGTGCCCTGAAACAAGGGCATCCTATGTCTGCATACTGTGGAAACAGAAACATTAAGGTACACACCCCTGTGAGCCTAGGATCCCGGTGGCTGAATCCTCCTCCTGCCAGATAGAACCCTGGCACCCTGGGGCCTGCAGAGTGTGGAGAAAGACAGAGAGAAAAGTGGCCCCAGGGATAACAATGTGCCCCTGCATTCTGGGAAGTCCCTGAAGAAGGATTACACAATAAGATCAATGAAAATGTCAATTTGTGGTATTTCAAATGGCAGCATATCATTTATGCTCAAATTAGCTTTATATCCAAAGACTTTCCTAAATTCTTCTATTATTATCGCTGTCGAAGAGGGAAATGGGTTGCTTATATAAAGAAGCACATTATCTATAAAAAATACCTATTTTATGCTCAACATTTATCTTTCCAAAAATTTGCTCACCATGAAGGTGAGTCATTATTTTTACTGCAAAGGGTTCCAAAAGCATGGCAAATAATAGGGGAACAAAATACAACCCATTTTTCTTCCTTTTTGGAAAAAAAAATCAGAGTGTATGCCACTCAGTGAAACCAATGCTTAAGGATTCTAATACATGCTATTAATCCAGGTAATAAAATTAAGCTCTAAACTTGAAGTTCTTCATAACAGAATACAAATAAGGCAATTTCACTCAAAGAGCTTTTTAGCATCAAAAGAAATGAGTAAACTTTGTTCTGTACTGCCATTAGCCAGGTTAATTAAATTAGCAGTATGTTTAATACTATCAGTATCTTGTCTACCTTTGATATATTCTCTTTGGTTTCTACTATAACACAGGGCAGATAGACTTCCATAAGTCTTGCTAAGACCTTAGCCAGGAATTTTATGTCATAATTAAGTAAGGAGATAGCTGGATAAGGTATTTTTTTTCCTGGTTTATACAAAATTGAGATGGGCGTCTTCATCATCATACCAAGACCTTTTGCTCTTCTTGGAGAAAGTAAGGATGAACATATCTTTTAAAAAGTTAAAGAAAAACTATCTTGCCCTGGACTTTTTCCACATTTCACAGATTTTATGATTTCATGCACATGAAATAATTGCTTTCCGAAGACAGCAGAATTTTTGCAAGTCAACGGTGTCTAGAAATTTGTCAATTATTATGGTTGACTTTTAATTCAGAAAAATATAATTGGTGATAAAACTAAGCAAAGGAAACTTCTGTGCTTTTAGAGTTGGAAATAAGTTCTCTCCTAATACTTTTAATTTTAGCAATGATATTCCTCTTTCAATGTCTTCAACTTAGAACAGGGCTTCCCAAACCTGTCCTAGGGACCCCACAGACAGTTAGGTTTTCAGGATACCCACAATGAATATGCATGAGATAAATTTGCATATACTGAGTCTCCATGGATATGCAAATGTATCTCATGCATATTCATTATGTACATCCTGAAAACCCGACTGGCTGTGGGGTCCCCAGGACAGGTTTGGGAAGCCCAGACTTAGAAGCAAAAAAGTGATTTGTTGTATTTCCCAAATTGTAAAATAGTTGATTGCTCTCTCTCAAATTGTCCTCAATCTTATTATCAATTGGATTTAACAACTGTAGTCATTTGTAGAGAATTCTGTAGTAAAGAACACTTTTTAAAGAGTTCCAAATCAGAGAGTTTACTTTCTTCTAAAACAAAAGATCTCCATGATATCTCTACTCCTATTATTGGCAGAGTTTAAGAAAATGAATTACCTTCTGTGGCTTTGGCAGCATCTCATAAAATGCCCAGGAAAATTACAGTTTGTCCATTGTAAGAGAAATATTCCTCAGAAGCTTCAGGAAATCTTTAAGGAATTAATTTTCCATGCATCATTTATTTTTACATCTAAATTAGGCCAGTGAGAATGAATGATCAGGTTATTGCTTGAAGTACATTTCTACTACAAAATATTGAATCAATTCTAGAATAATAATTATGTGATACAGAAAACGAAGAAAAATTTACTGTCAAGGGGAGGAGAGAGTACAAGATAGCTCCAAACATCCATCTCTGATTATTTCAAACATCAAATAAAAGCAACTGGCAATCTATTTCATCAACATTTGGACAGAAATCCTGCTCCAATGTCCTCCCCCTTTTCAAATTAGCATCACACCATGCATTATGGTGCTTTTCACATACATTAAGGTGTTTTTCGCATGCGAAAAGGCCATACAGCTTGGAAAATAACCCCCAGAGATTGCAATGTAGCATATGCATGCCTTTGCATCTACCCCATTGCCTTTACCATACCTGTCTCTCGTTTTTAGGATCCACACTTAGCCTCTTCCAAGGTATGCTAGCATTAGCGTTTAGGTCCCAAGCCACAACTGTCTTAACACTTTGCCTCTTGCCGCAGTATATCTGAGCAGCTTTCCTTTGCCTGATAGCAGACTTAGTAGAGGCACAAATAGTCCCAGCAATATCTGTGCACCTAGGTGAGCATTAACATCTGTACCTGAATGACAAAGCTTATACAGATAAGGCTTGCAGAGAGCAAAAGGGCTTTAGAAATAGCTAGAAATTTAGTGTTTGAGGCCGAAGGTTGGAAGCCCATGCTTGCTGCTGAAGTCTCTAAAGGAATTCCTCTGTATATCTGTTAGCTGAAGGCCCAAACTATATGCCAGCTCTCACATTTTGTACGGTTTACCTACTTGAAAGAGAAAAGACTAGCAGACACTTGCATGTGCCAGGCCCCAGTAATTTGTCCATTCCAGGGCAGCCATTGTTGGAGAAGCCAATACTCAGAAGGAACTGATATATCTAGAAGCAGTACATGACAGAATGTAGAAGAGAATGACATCAATAAGGAGAAGGCGATACAGGAGAAGCATCAAGTGGTACAGTCTGAGTATGAGTGTTTACAGTACAATGAAGATCCATGCACATCAGAGCTGCTTCCTGAGGAGGAAGGTGGTACCATTCATCAGAGTGAGGAAGAGGCAGCAGAGTCCCCAGTGCCTGAGCCAGAGGTCTAATTTATACAATGCAAACTTAGGATGATGTTCTAAAATGACAGACTAGCCACCTACTTGACAGCATACAACAGATGCTGCAGTGTATGGATATAAGGCAGCCATATGCCAATATTACATTTCCCATGCTGGTGTCCAGCAGGCCCGACCATTTTCTCCCCCTACTGCCCACTAGCAGATTTAGCTGTCTCCGGCCCCTTCTGCCAACTGGTAGGCCCTGCAATTTCATGTCCCTTATGCCCAACCAACAGGCCCTGCTATCTCAAGCTGCTGCTGCCCACCATCAAGATCTGTTGTCTCAAACCCCTTTTGCCCACCAGCAACAGTATACTGCATCTGTCTCTACTGGCTCTCCTGTGATCTCTTCTTTACTCCTTGGACCTCTTATGCACCTCCACTTCTCCCCAATAATAACAGCTCTCAGGAGGTCCTTGGTGAGGCCTCACCTGGAGTATTGTATTCAGTTCTGGAGACCGTATCTCAAAATGGACAGAGACAGGATGGAGGTGGCCCAGAGAAGGGAAACAAAAAAAAAATGGGGGTCATCCATCCATCAGATGACTTATGAGGAGAGGTTGAAGAACCTAAATATGTATACCCTGGAGGAAAGGAGGTGCAAGGGAGATATGATACATATCTTCAGATACCTGAAAGGTTTTAATGATGCACAATTGACAAACCTTCTCTGTTGGAAAGAGATCAATAGAACTAAGTGTCACATAATGAAACTCCAGGGAAGATGACTCAGAACCAATATCAGGAAATATTTCTTCATGGAGAGGGTGGTGGATGCCTGGAATGCCCTTCCGGAGGAGGTGGTGAAGACAAAAATGGTGAAAGATTTTAAAGGGGCGTGGGATAAACACTGTGGATCCCTAGAGACTAAAGAATGGAAATGAAAAAAAGAGTGCATGAGGGTAATTTGCTGGTGCGGCAGTTATGACCCTTAACCAATAAGCCTTCATGCTGTTGATGCAACTCCATTATTGCTCTCTGCTTTTAAGGCAAGTGGAAAAGAAGAAAAGGGGAATTAGATTCAGACAGCAACCAACAAGGGCCCTGACTTTGAGAGTTTGTTAAACTAAGTAAGAGGGTGACTTGTATGGTGCAGCAGATGCTTGCTGGGTAGACTGGATGGACCGTTTGGTCCTTTTCTGCCATCTTGTTCTATGATTCTATGTGCTGTTTGAAACTTCCCTCCTTGACCCTGCTAAAGCTGACACTGCCCTCCAAGGGAAGTGTCAACTCTGCCAGAATACCCCTATGGAGAAGCTTTGGCATTGGTCAGCTTAGGGTGCCATTGCTACCCTGCAAAACTAGGAGTTTCACATGCAAATAAGGTGGAATATGGGCTTCTGATTATATAAAGACTGAATAATCACTTCTTTTTCCTGCAATCTTTTTGAAGTGACAAGCTAGATCAATTACTTGAGACACACTAAGCTAAGAATATGTTGAGTAAACAAATTCATGATCAGTGAATCCCAGGAGATGAAATGGTGTGACTGATTGTTTAAATAACCAATGACATCTTTTTTTTTTTTTTTTACTCATGCATAGTAAATGAAACTCACTTATTGATTGTATAATTTGACAAACTGCTTTACTCAAAATAGAAGTTATCTGTATAAGGCAAGGTTTTACCTGAAAGCGAACTAAGAAAATATTTAGGGATTTGTGGGATTTGACAGACTGCATACAAATTAACAGACAAATTTGCCAAAAATCATGAATCAAAAAGTAATGCTGGAGTAGAATGCTATATATTTCACAGTTTGTAGAATTAAACACAATGTGATATTTAAATCATGCTTTGGTAGTTAGCAGTTATGGAGGTAATCTTGTAATAGCCCACAAAAGAAAAGTCAGCAAAAACAAGCATAAATTATATTTTATTTATTTATTTATTTAAGGTTTTTTTATACCGGCATTCATGAACTCGTTCACATCATGTCGGTTTACAGAAAACAGGGGTGCGGATAATACAACCAAAAAACATAATAACGTGATGAAGAGAAGCAGTTACAATTAACAAGGGCTAATGAACTGGGAATGTAAAAAATAGAAAGAGATAGAGGAGAATAATTATATACAAAAGTTCAATATAAATATTGAACTTTTATATCAGTTTATATATCAGTTATATATCAGTTATATATCAGTTTATATATATCAGTTTATATATATCAGTTTATATATCAGTTATATATCAGTTTATATCAGTTTATATCAGTTTTCAAAGCAAGCATAGCACATATTTTAGCTGTGAAAATTATCACACCAAAACTACCCACACACAATTACACTTGATAATTTATGTGCAGGAAATTGTCAAGGAAAAGAATGTACAGCATTTAATTCCAAACCCCTTCCCAACTCTGTCCTGGTAATTCTTCCACTCATTGCAGGTAAACTTATGTGCATACTGGATATATGCAAATATGCTTACCTTTACATCAGGCAGGTCATTTTATAACAGGACATTTCTTCAGGTATCTGGGTAAAACGGTCATGCAGAAATGTCATTTTTATTTATTTATTTATTCATTTATTTTATTGATTAACATTTCTAATCCACATTTTCCACAATGATCAGTGCAGAGAACAATTAAAACATACATACTGTATTGCATAAAAAACAAACATTTTACAAAATTACCTACCCTATATGCAGGTACATTTATATGCCTACATCATGAGCATGTGTAACTTTACCAGGAGTGAGCAGAGGAATTACTGTGGGTGGAGATGGGTAGGGGTTTCATCCTACATGTATAATTGTGGATTTTATAAAGTATGCATGGACATTTTCATTAAAAAACTTGTATGAACATTTTAGTAGCTGTAATTTGTGTGGGTAGATTTGGTGGGATAATTTTTAAAACAAACATGTATTTAAGTCTGTTTTTTGAATTTTTACAGCTCAATGAATACATTTACTAGTTTTTTAATGTGAAATGCTGCAAAATTACAAAATCTGGAGTGCCAGATTGCAGGTCCAAAATGAACCAGCAATTTTCTGGTTAAAGTTAAATCAATTATTTAAACTGAACTTATTTAGGCCAAATATTTGGATAAAGTTAAACTGACCAAGTTGTTCAGTTGGTATTAGCCGCTCATGACCATCTGAATATTGACTTCTTAGGCACTGATATTCAAAGTAACTTATTTGCAGAAAATCATGTCTTATACATATAAGTATTATATCAAATAAAGCTGCAAAAGCTGTCACAGCCACACTTAAAGACAGCTGAAGTAAGAGTATGCAGGCAACGGTGACATAAATAGATGTATAGAAAATGAAGTTCAGCAAGTTGGGACAAGTGGTAGATCTCCTGCAAAGATGTAGAGGTAGCCTGGATCTCTCAATAATCTACCCATAATACATTAACAATAAAGAAAATAGTTTTAGAAGTTTCAATGATGCAAATAAAAAAGGACCGTCCTTATCATGGTGAGATTGGCTGATCCAGCGCTGAGCGAGTCTTTGAAAAGCTAAGTTCCTCTTGAGGCAGTGTTATTTCCAAAACAAGAGCTGTTGTCTAAATTATTTTTTTATTTTCTTCATTAAACTTTCTAAAAATATTTTCTTTATTGTTATTCTCTATACATATATTTATTCTCTGTCACCTGTATACAATTACTTAGCTTGTCTTTAAGTGTGGTTATGCATGTAAGTAACATTTTGAAAATCAATCAAAGACCAGTGCATGTAAAATTATGTGTGTAAACCTGTTTTGAGGATGCTTTTATGTCCATTAGGTGAAGCATTCCAGGGGGAGAATTAGGGTGAAGTTGAGACATTACCTGTATAAAGAATTGCTGGTAAAGTGGCCATTGTTAAGTAAAAGTGTTAATTTAGACTAGAGTGCTTTACCAAAATTTCAGATCATGCCCCAAGGTATTTACACTTTTGCCCTTCCTACTCTAAGTCTGTAAATGATTTGCTCAGAGATAGAGATGGGGAGTAAGGATACAAATTTATATATGATAAAGAAATTTAGATACTTGAAATAAAGATGATATTGCAAATTTAATTTATTTTGTTGATTTTCTCTTGCTAAAGAAATTGCTGGCAAAAAGAGTAATGTTGAAATATTACATTAACTTAACGTCTTTTTTGATCTTTAAACATTCACATTTAAGAAAGCATTAAAGATAACTATGCTTGTTTTAATCAATAATGAGTTTCCCTGAATTGAACTTATAAAGATTTCAGTTTCAAAGGAGCACCATATGACTAAATAATTCCTTAAATTCAAAGCTTTAAATCTTTTTATCAGGTATCTGTATTAACTACTCAGCCTGTATTTTGTGGATGTTCTTTTTATTTTCTTTACAGGTTTTTCATATATCACAGCTGTACTAGTATATATGTATTTGGATTTTATTTATCACTTTCTCTGACAATTTCCCAAAATTAAAACTTGGTTTGTTTCTTGCAGTTCTTTTATTATTTATCTATAGCACTACACTTCTAGAGAAGGAGGAAGACAACTTATCAGATATCTCTTCTCTATCTTGACTTTAACAGATGTTTGCAAGTAAAAAAAAATGTCAGTGTTTCTAGCTAGAAATGTATGTATTTGGTGTACAGTGCAGTTCATGGATCAGTCACTTGTGTGCTTTGGAATTTTTGTTTGGGCAGGTCTGTCTTTGTTGTTTATAGCAGGGATTCTTTTCCTTGCATCTACTACTCTAACTTACAGAAATCAATAATAAATACTGTGAGCTTTTTCTTATTTGTATCTTCCACTAGTTAAAATCAGTGTATGCCTCTTCTACCGGATACCTTAATTGCTTGTGAAACTAGCTAATTAAAAGAAAATTCTAAGAAATGTGTGTTCCTAACATTTTTTTTTTCCTTCTCTTGGATTTATTTTATTTTATTTTTCAGTTTCCTTTACTTAGCTATCACATACTAACCCAACCTTATTTTAAGGAAACCCTTAAACTTAAAAAGTTATTTCAGGTCAAATTGATTTCAATAACGGGATGATCCATTTTGTATGCTTGTCATTATTTCTTCCTACGCTATTTTTTCGAACTATAGCTGACACTGTTACTAAGCAAAGATTTTGTAAACTGTTATACATCAGACTTAAGGCAATTGAAAACCCTAGATTTAAGTTCACTGTGTTTCAAATACAAACAAATTTTTTCATTTCCTCTCAGATACATTTTTTCCACTCATACTAATTTATTTCTCATGTTTCTGCTTAGTTTCTAAAATGATTTTTTATCCCTCTTAAAATTTGGTTCCCTTACATTCTCCTGAAGGAACAATTCTGTTTAGCAATTTCTTTTTAAGTTTACCATTAAACTAATTTACAAAGTAAAAAAAAAAACACAAAACACCTTATTCCTGCTTTTCATTCATTCATGTTTCAGGACCCTGCATCTGTCCTGTGTTGCACAGCTGCTAATGAAGTTCAGACTCTTATCAAACTATCTGACATGCAGCAGCAGCTGAACTGTGCTGCCTCCATCCTCATGTTTTCTCAACTGCTTCTCCCACAACTGTCAGAAGCTTTTCCCAAACTCAAAACCAGTAGCTCTGAGATCTCCACAGCACGTCTAATGTTGAAAAGTACTGTACTTAAAAATGCACCTGAACCTCTGGCTCAAAATGTATTTCCCACCCAGGGTGGTTTAAATGCTGCACCTCCCTACTAAATACAATTGCACAGTACTTCTGGGACTACTGCCAGCCAAAGAAGCCTCCACCTCTGACTTTGCAATGATGGTAGGAACTGAACTTGATGCTCCCCAGCACTTCAAAAAGACTCTTGCTCTACTGCAGCAGCTGGCTTGAGTGGCATTGTGACCCTGCTCCTATTTCCAAATACATGTTGCTTGCATTCTGGAGCTGCTGTTCACATCTCTGGATCACAAAAGACTACCCGGGCAGCAAGAGCTGATAGGCAATGCTACCACTGCATTCTTCTGACTCTGGCTCAGCGCTGCACTCTGCCATGGGACCCCACAGCTTACTGGGTCATAGCAGAGATTAAAAAATGAATTCCAGGGCAGTCATTTTGTCCATGACTCAGCAGCATCATGAAATCACAGGGCCATGATGGGCTACCTGAGACCATCACTTACCATAGTAAGGGGCATCACCCAGATGTTACTGAGGAGCACCACCCTTACCTTTTGCTAAAAAAAAAATAATGTTTATTATTTATTTTTCTTGCACTTGTCACATATTCATACCTTTTATTTTAAAAATGTATAATTTTTCAAAGGGATGTTTTGAGTAAAAATGCCTTATATGCACATAGGCTTGATGTAAGCAAATATAAGTGATTTTCAAACTAGGCTGAGCATGCCAGAATTGGTAAGGAGCCATGACAGCTGAAGCACCTGGCCTGAAGGCCAAAGAACAAGACCTGAGGACAAGCCTGGCCAGGCCTCTATACAGAGTTGCTGTGTCAGCTAGATGGAAGAAAGCTGCTGGGCCTATCCACACTACAGAGTTGGGGTGCCGGCTAGAGGGAAGAAGCCTGCTGGGCCCGTCTGCACTACAGAGTTGCTGTGTCAGTACGCCAAAGGGATGGTCTACTGTCAAACATAGTGGTCCAGCACACTTACTATTATGCCCTCCTCAATGCTTTGCCCACATTCCATCCTCATTGGAGTGGCCTCCAGTCATGGCCATACTGTTGCCTCTTCTCATTGTGTCTCATCTCCTACTCTGGATGCTGGTGTCTCATCTCATCTCAGCTCCTAATGCTGCTGCATCCATGCTGCTGGGTCTCATCTCATCTCAGCTCCTGATGCTGCTGCGTCCATGCTGCTGGGTCTCATCTTATCTCAGCTTCTGCTGCTGCTGCGTCCATGCTGCTGGGTCTCATCTCATCTCAGCTCCTAATGCTGCTGCATCCATGCTGCTGGGTCTCATCTCATCTCAGCTCTTGATGCTGCTGCGTCCATGCTGCTGGGTCTCATCTCATCTCAGCTCTTGATGCTGCTGCGTCCATGCTGCTGGGTCTCATCTCATCTCAGCTCCTAATGCTGCTGCATCCATGCTGCTGGGTCTCATCTCATCTCAGCTCTTGATGCTGCTGCGTCCATGCTGCTGGGTCTCATCTCATCTCAGCTTCTGCTGCCTCCATGCTGCTGGGTCTTCTCCTGGGGCTCCTGCCTCCATGCTGTACTCTCCTGTCCTGGTCCTGCTGCCTCCATGGTGAACTGTGCTGCCTTGGCCCTTAGGCTGTCCTCTTAAGTTCAGTCTTTCAAAATGGACTGTCTGGGCCTTCGGGTTAACAGCACTTACTAGTGCTGCTTTAACCTATATCATTAGAGCTGTACTATAGCTATTGGGTTACCACTTCCACTTTCTATGTTACTTATTGTAATCATGATTGTGCCATAATGATAAGATGATAAGCCTGTATATGTAATGATGCCATTTCAAACAATGTATGTACAGATCTACACAGAATGTGCTGCTTATGAAATTTACTATGCTATCTTGTCCTTGCAGATTGTGATTATCTAAGGCACTGACTTTATTTCAAACAATGCACCACTTGTCTTCGCTAATAAAGTGGTCACTGGTTTGAAACATATACTTCCTGGTTGGCTCCTTTCATTGTGTGGATTTTGTGTTGGTTCACTAGGTGCAAGGTTTACCCTCCACATGACCTTGCATGCTAGAATGTCCTTGCACATTCCAACTTGCCACTTACCTAGAAGGCAGCACCATATGGCGTAGGCCATTCAACTGAACGCTCAGTGTATGCTCCAAAGGAAGACAGCAAGGGGTAAAGAAGAAAGTCAGTACTGTGGACCTTCTGTATTGCCTCTTTTGTCTTCTTAACATTACATACTCTTATTTAACTTGTGCTTACATTGGACTATATGTGAGATGGGCAGTAGGTAGCAGCTGCACACAGTATAATGTGTACATATAGAGCTTGTGTGGTATTAAGGGGAAGTTTGAATAATCATCACACAAGACTTGATCTTCTGACCCCTTACTTGTGTCATGACTCAAAGGTTAACTGTAACCAACCCTATGTCACTTTCACGGTAAACCTAATATGACGTGTACTTGCTGACTGTTGGAATAGAGTGTGAGCTGCTGTGTGGGAACCAGGGAGTAGGAGTGAGGAAGTAGTGTCTTGTGGACAATGTGCATAGGTGAAGAGCACAAGGCCTAGAGGGTTGGACCAGGCAGACTTCCACAGACTGACTGCCATCCTTGTACTAGGATGGCTTGTTGATCTGTATAATATGTGTGAGGCAAGGGTGACCTTACAGGTAGCATCCAGATCCCAAAGGCAGCACACCATATGGATGGCAGTCAGGGTGTGGAAGCCTGCCAGGTCCCAAGCAGCAACAGCAGCCCTTGAGACCCTGTGCTCTTCACCTGTGCACATTGTCCACAAAACACTACTCCCTCACTCCTCCTCCCTAGTTGTCACCCAGGAGCTCAGACTCTGTTCCAACAGTCAGCAAGTACACAGTGCTGTCAAAGGGAAGGGTTGGTTAGGGTAAAAGTGAAGCACCTAAAGTGGTAAGCAATCCCTGTCCCCTACATTGAACAGCATATATGGGTGCACCACCTCTATGTATGGACAGGAAAGCTATGGAATTACATATGGTGGAAGTAAGGTAGCCCTTCCATGTCAGTGTATACAGAGGATATAGTGAGTGTGAAATGATGTGTCCTGGGGTGGCAACCTCTATGTCAACTGTCCATGATATGATCAACCGAGAGGAGGCAAAGCAGTCCAGAGACAGCAAAAAGAAACTGTCCAATAGGACTTCCGCCAGGCCTCAGCACCTGCTAATCAAACCATTCCAAACCCCTCCCCCCCCCCCCCCCCCCAACACACATCCCTGCACCGGCTATCTGACTACATGCTGTCATTAAACCAACATCATGCAAACCATTCATCTGAATCATAACTACATCAATTCTATTCATTGGCCCTTGACAATCCACGTTCCTGCCGTCACAGCATCCCCTCATTCAGTGATCAGCTTCTTAACACCCACCACCTCCCTGCCTAAAGTTGCAAGCTTCTGTGAGAGCTTAAGCTGGGGGTAGCCCGCATACCCCCAAATAAGTGTACTATTAGGACCACTTCAAGTACTAGGTGGAAAAGCCTCAGGGGCGAGGGGTGGAAGATGTGTATTAGAGGCAGATGTCAAATGGACGGTGTCCATGAGAGGCGAATGTCAACTCTCATGTACACTTAAGACTGCATATTTGATGTGTCATGTTGGCTACTTTCACACCTCTGATCCTCTTTCAATGCTATGTAGAAACAGTGAGCGTAGTAGTGGAAATTTTAGAATATAAGGCGTGAGGGCATTCATACTGCAGGCCATATGCTCAACTGTCAGAGATGGCTCTGCTGAAGAGCACAAGTACTCCATCACTGCTGTCCAAAAAATATGTGGGCAAAAATCATGCACACACACTGCCTGCTCTGAAGTATGAATTGCTGTGGCAAAGGACGGATGTAGGAGTGCAACACCACCCCCAGACTCAGAGATTGACAGAGACTAACAAAGCATGTCACTCACTGAGTCGCACAATGACGCACTTATCTTTTGAGAATTGACTACCTGCAGCACTTCCTTCACCTACACATGGGACATGCGTATGTTCCAGGAATGTTGGTTATCAAACAACATTGATGTCTGTGGCTGCTTGTCCTTAATAGCTAAGGAAGAAGTCAGAGGTCTTTCTCGTACTGATTATCTATATCTGCCCACATAAAACATATCTGTCAGAGGCACATATGATACTTACTTTGTCTGAGGCAGTGACATGGGGCCCTCAAGGGCTTAGGTGCCTCTAGGGATGTGCAGAGCAAAATTTTATGTTCATATTTTTTATGTCCGAAAGGGGGTCCCACTTGCGGCCAATATGGACATAAAAAAAATCCAATGAGTTGGGTATATGTACATATGTGCAAAAAAAAAATTTAAACCCCCTCACCCTCCTTAATCCCCCCCCAGACTTACCACAACTCCCTGGTGATCGAGCGAGGAGTGAGGACGTCATTTCTGCAATCCTTGGCGAGAAGCATGTGACGCGGCGTCACGTGATTCCCGGCTCGTTCGCGCCGGACGGCTCGTTCGGCCCAAAAAGAACTTTTGGCCAGCTTGGGGGGGCCTCCTGACCCCCCCAAGCTGGCCAAAAGTTCTTTTTGGGCCGAACGAGCCGTCCGGCGCGAACGAGCCGGGAATCACGTGACGCCGGCGTCACTCGACGTGCCGCCGACGTCACATGCTTCTCGCCAAGGATTGCAGAAATGGCGTCCTCACTCCTCGCTCCATCACCAGGGAGTTGTGGTAAGTCGGGGGGTGGGGATTAAGGAGGGTGAGGGGGTTTATATTTTTATTTTGGCTCAACAATCGCGATTTCCCACATATCGAACATATCTATGTTCGATATGTGGGAAATCCGATCGTTTATGTCGAATCAATTTTTTAAGTAAAAAAAAAATATGAGTTGCGTTTTACTAATGCGGTCAATCCGAATGCACACCCCTAGGTGCCTCTAAATGCATCTGTGTCAAGATTCCAACACATAAAGGCCATCAGTCTACATGGATACTACATGAGACCTCTGGGAGGAGTAGGCCTCTACATTCAGCACTGTTTCCCTTGTACAGTGAAGGCAGCTTGTAGGCTCATCAAGTCTTCAGCTGACAACAGTTTCTCTAGCCATAATGCTATACACAGAGCAGATCATTCACAGTAAAGGAGCACACCTATACATGTTTTTATTACGTATGTTTATGATGTACATCACCTAGGCCTGTTTGTGTTAGGCGATGAATAAATTTTAATAAATGAAATGAAAAAAACACCTGCCCTGCTCACCACTAACTGTAAAAGTGACTTATACCACATGAGGCACAGCCTAGAGAATTGCAGCTCTTCTACATTCACCACAAGTCTCGACAGGCATGTAGATCAGCAAGGGCTGCAAGCATGAAAGCACAGAAATGTGTGGAGTTACAGTGGGAACAGAACTATCTGCAAGCTGTTTGGCACATGAGTGCTTAGCCTATATGCTTTAAGGGTGGACATAGATCACACAAGTATTGTAAGAGATACTGCTATAGCTAAATGGTAAAGACTCTGCATATATTCTGGGTACATACTAACGTCCAAACATTTGCACCACATGACTATCAGTGACCCATAATGGCCAAGGGCCTTACATCACCCTCACATCTCCATATCTGAGTAAGGCTACCTGTGACAGCAAAGTTGAAGCCAGAAGGTTCAAACACACCTTACTGTTGGCTTCTATGATGTCAACCTTGGCTTAGATACTATACTGTGATGATGACATCTCAGAGGTCATTGGAAAAGACCAGTGAAGGAAGGACACCATTTAATTCCCTATTCTGCCTTCACAGAGTTGGACGTGCATCCTGGTGTAGGCTCCCCGAGAAGGTAATATAACCTACATGACATCCTGATGGCCAAGGCTGTCACCTTCTGCACATTATCAGTTCTAAATAGCACAGCTAGGTGCATCTGTGTTGGAGGCATGCAACCACCAAGAGGAATGCTAACTTGATTGGAGCTGTGTGCATTGTGGGAATGGCACTAGATAGCACAGGCACTTTACCCAAGGCTGTAAGGAAAGGTGTGGTACTAGAGCACTCTGATGTCTGCAGTAGTGTTTGCAACTGTCTCCAATTTTCAGGACAGGTAGATCATGTCATGGTTGGAACCTATTACATGCTGGGATTTCATCTGATTTCAGGATAGGTTTCCCGAGCAAAACCAAGACTATCAATACCTGCATGCACGGGAGTAAGACCAGGACAGGTTCAAAATGTCCTGTAAACTGGATCCAGTTGGAAAACCTAGTCAGCAGTGCCTCTGAAACTGGTGATGGAGTGGTGTCAGCTGTGTCTTGGCATGCCCATGTGACAGTATGCACATCCAGTACAAGTGTACCACTTCACATGGACACATTTCTCAGCTTCACAATGATGCAGTAAAATGAGAAATCTGTCACTCAAATCTTAAACTGTCTACATGTAACTTTAGCATGTGCCTTTAAGCTTCAGAACTATTTGAGATTTTCAGCATTTCTAGAGCTGTACCTCTCCATGCTCGAGAAGCAGCTGGGGTGGCACCATACTTGTGGCACTATCTCTTCCACATGTAGATGAGATGTGGATGAGATAGTGGATGAGGATGAGGATGGGGTCTGCTAAGGAGGATCGGCAAGCCACATGGTGCTAGCTAGGCCACAGTCACGTGCCACACATGCCTCTTTTTATGTCACTATCAGGCAGAACACATTATGCCAGCCACTGTATCACAACAGTTTTTCAAGTAAAGGCTATTGCTCCATTGCAAAGATGATTCCTGAGTAGGCATACATGTTTTCTGTTCCACTCTGACCTACACAGGGAAGCAGTGACAGAAATATATATGATAGTGAGAAAAGCAGCAGCTAAGTCTAGTGGCCTCCCTTCCCTGGAAGGGGATGTGGTAGGTGAGGGCTATCAGGCAAAGTAGCAGTGTATAAGGTTTTAGTGAAGCTGGCTGCCACTCAGCATGGTGTCATGGGCTCGTGTGGGGACACATGGTGGATCCAGGGGGAGATCCGGATGTATCTCTATTCGTAGTCCATGGCATAGAGTGAGATTATGGAATAAGGAGCAAAGCAGCACTATATCTGCAACTTTGGATGGGACATACATGAAAGCTCTACCCATCTTGTCCAAACAGTGAAAGTGAATTTTGAGAACTCTGAATGTATGTTCAGAGTTCTCACAAGGCCTTGTTGTATCTCATCTCTGCCAGCATGTTGGGAATGGCAATGGAATTGAGAAGCCAGGTCCTGCAACTGTACCCAGAATCTCCTGTGGCAATGACAGATTTCAGCCATCAATCATAATATTGTCACTTGCAGATCTGGCTAGCAAAACCACAGCATCCTATAAGACTGTATAAGGTAGCCTGTACCTTTCCCAGAGCCTTAAAGGCTGATTATCCAAGCCTAAGTGCATATGACAATGTTGTGGGCCAGTATATGTGCAGGATAGCAGTAGGCTGAAGTTACTCAGCTGTTAAGAACATAAGAACATAAGAAATTGCCATGCTGGGTCAGACCAAGGGTCCATCAAGCCCAGCATCCTGTTTCCAACAGAGGCCAAACCAGGTCACAAGAACCTGGCAAGTACCCAAACACAAAGAAGATCCCATGCTACTGATGTAATTAATAGCAGTGGTTCTTCCCTAAGTAAACTTGATTAATAGCTGTTAATGGACTTCTCCTGCAAGAACTTATCCAAACCTTTTTTAAACCCAGCTACACTAACTGCACCAACCACATCCTCTGGCAACAAATTCCAGAGCTTAATTGTGCGGTGAGGGAAAAATAATTTTCTCCGATTAGTCTTAATTGTGCTACTTGCTAATTTCATGGAATGCCCCTGGTCCTTCTATTATCTGAAAATGTAAATAACCGATTCACATCTACTCATTCAAGACCTCTCATGATCTTAAAGACCTCTATCATATCCACCCTTCAGGAATACTAAAGCACATCTGGGTATTGCAACAATAGCGTGCCAAGCCCTCCCAACTAAGTTAAGGCTACTGGTATGTAGAAGGCTGCCAACCTTGAAGCAATATATAAAGGCTGCCACACCTGTGATAACTGCAAAAATGATACCTCATGGTGTGATTGCTAATAGGGATGTGAATCAGGCTTCGGACGATTGAAAATATCGGACGATATTTTCAAAATCGTCAGAAATCGGGGGCTCCCCCAAAACGATAGGAAAACCCCACGATATTGATCATGGGGGTTCTCTTATCATTTTTGGGGAGGGCGGGAAATACGGCACACAAAAATAACCCCTAAACCCACCCCGACCCTTTAAAACTAATCCCTTAGCTTCCCCCACCCTCCCGACCCCCCAAAAAACATTTTACAGGTACCTGGTGGTCCAGTGGGGGTCCCTGGAGCGATCTCCCGCTCCCAGGCCGTCGGCTGCCACTAATCAAAATGGCGCCGATGGCCCTTTGCCCTTACCATGTGACAGGGTATCCGTGCCATTGGCCGGACCCTGTCACATGGTAGGAGCACTGGACGGCTGGCACCATCTTGTGCTCCTACCATGTGACAGGGGCTGACCAATGGCACCGGTAGCCCCTGTGACATAGTAAGGGCAAAGGTTATCGGCGCCATTTTGAATATTGGCAGCCGACGGTCTGAGTGCAGGAGGTCATTCCCGGACCCCGCTAGACTTTTGGCAAGTCTTTTGGGGGTCAGGAGGGTCCCCCAAGACTTGCCAAAAACCCTGGTGGTCCAGCGGGGGTCCGGGAGCGATCTCCTGCACTCGGGCCATCAGCTGCCAGTAATCAAAATGGCGCCGAAAGCCTTTGCCCTTACTATGTCACAGGGGCTACCAGTGTCATTGGTCAGCCCCTGTCACATGGTAGGAGCACAAGATGGTGCCGGCCATCCAGTGCTCCTATCATGTGACAGGGTCCGGCCAATGGCACGGATACCCTGTCACATGGTAAGGGCAAAGGGCCATTGGCACCATTTTGATTAGTGGCAGCCAACGGCCCGGGAGCGGTAAATCACTCCAGGGACCCCCACTGGACCACCAGGTACCTGTAAAAAGTTTTTTGGGGGTCGGGTGGGTAGGGGAAGCTAAGGCACTAGTTTTAAAGGGTCGGGGTGGGTTTTTTTGTTTATCGGCTCGGGCGCAGCCGATAAACAAAACCGCGATCGGGCCCGATGAAAAAAAACCCACATGTAAATCGGAACCGGAATCCGAACCGATTCCGGTTCCGATTCACATCTCTAATTGCTAATGTCCCTATAGGTTTGGCAGTATTTCCTCCATAGAAACTCATTTGTGAGAGACGACAGAGGAAACATGGCATACCACCAGCATGTGCATGACACTGCTTCTGGATGAGATGTGTGAGGCTATAGACTAACTGTGGCTGACAATGTGGATGATGCCTCAATAACTGGCCATACATGATCATCATGTGCCAGCAGTGATTAACCGGTAAGATGTAAATATCTCCCAATGGAAGGATAGGAAAGGGGCCATTTTGAAAAAGAACATGCTCAAACCCCAAGCTTTAGGGCCGGTGCATTGTTTGCTGTGACAAGATTAGCAGGTGTCTGCAGCATGAGCCAAAAAAGACAGGCCCTGGGCCTATGGCCTACAGATATAACTGTACAAGCCACTTGTCCTGGCAGTGATGCTTTCCCATCCCTCCAGACACTGCCCATTTCTGTAACATTTGTAACAAACATAGCCAGAGATGGAATATAGAAAGAAGTATCTGTCTTACCTACGAGCACAACCATCACCGTACAGGCCGTCCTCAAAATGTTCAAAGAGGTCTGATTGCCTAAGTATAAAGAAATCATGCACAGCTCCCAGGAATTTGGCCAACACATCTAGGATGCAAATTTGTGTGTCATAGACCACTTGGACGTTGATGGAATGGAAGAGCTTTCTGATGCAGTACATCTCTTCCCTGTCACAGGGTAGAATGATGGCCACGTGAGTGCAGTCGATAGCTGCCAGAACCTTGGGAAAGTTTGCAAAGGCATAAAAGCCTCTTTTAAAATTCATCAAGTTCTGCCTGTTGTGAGGAAATGCTATGTAGTGATTAATGTGGTTAGAGACTGTTGTACTGACCTGGTTCAGGCAGCATGAAAATGTTGCTTGGGACATTCTCTCCATGACCCCAACTGTTGTTTGGAAGGAGCCACTTGCCAGGAAATGCAGGGTAGCCAACAGCTTCTTTTCAATCTATCATTGAACTTTAAATGGATTGAGATGGGGGGTTTTTGACAAGCTGTGATTAAAAAAGTCTCCTTATGTATGCTGTTGGGCATTAATGAGGATGTGACTTTTTGCCTGCTGCTACATTCAGTAGGTTATGAACTGGTGATTTTTCCATCACTTTAGTATTTTGCATGACAATTATCTATAAAAGGACCTATTATTTGTTTTGAGCAGCACAATATAGTGTTCCATCCTATATATTTCTTGTGTATATGTAATGGATATGAGGTTTGTGAAACAGCATCAAGAGAGAGCGCCTGATGCCCATACCGGCAGCTGGCAAATGCTCCCTGTAGCAGGACACTCCGGAGTTTGACCTTTACCAGACACTTCCTTCTCAGGTTGAGTCCTTGGATTCTGGCGGATGGCAGGACTTAGTTGGGTCCCTAGGGCAGAGGTGGAAACTAGATTCCAGAGAGATAACAGGGACAAGAAAACAGCAGGCTTAAGGATGATGGAGAAGAGCTAAGGTTAGGGCATGCAGTGAGCAAGAGTAGTCGGGTCCAAGCTATGGGGTCAGGTTCAGGTGGCAAGTAAACATAGTCAGGTAAAAGCAAAAGGTCAGGTCCAGAGCAGCATGCCGAGAGGAACGTGGACATGCAAGGTTCACAGATTTCAGGAACAAAAAAGACAAAATGAGATGAGTCTGGACTAGCAAGGCTGGACAAAGCAAGGCTGAAAGGCAAGGCTTGGATGAGGCAAAACTGGAAGATATGGCTTGGTCAAGGTGAGGCTGGAAGAAGGGCTTGAACAAAGTGAGGCTGGAAAGCAAGGCTTAGATGAGGCAAGGCTGCAAGACAAGGCTTGGATCAGGTGAGGCTGGAAAACAGGGCTTTGATGCAGTGAGGATCGAAGACAGGGATTGGATGAGGTGGGGCAGGAAGACAAAGGTTGGACGAGGCAAGGCTGGAACAGGAGAAACAATTGATACTACACAACTGTCTAGTCGACCTGTTGCTGAGTCATCTATTTGTTGCGCTGCTGGGATTTAAATATCCAGCCATTTGACATCATCTGTGGATGCTGGCCATAGACGTTTCTGCCATGGGGCCTTTAAGAAAAGGTGCATGCTGTTTGCATGACCCTAAGGTGATCCTGGTGGCAGCATGGTGGCAGCGTTCTTGCTACTGTGAAGAGGGCTCGGGAATTTGTGGTTATTGAGGGTGAGTGTGCCAGCTCATGGGGATGTCCCACAAGCCAGCAAATGTAACAATGTGTACATTGCATATATATAGAGAGAGAGAGAGAGAGAGAGAGAAAGAAAAGCACTGGCCCTATTGAAAATATGAGGGGTTGGTAAAATGGACATTTCACACTCTCAATGTGATGTCTCAAGGTGATGTCACACTCTTAAAGCTGACAAGGTGAGCAATCTTTTCAAGAAAGACATTGAAGATTCTCGCTTATAGTACCTATTTTCTAACTGTATATATATATATATATACATATCTATATATATATTATTAGAGATGTGAATCGTTTTCCATATCGTCTTAACGATAGAAATCGTGTGGCAGGGCAAGAAAATTGTGTTAGGCACGATTTTTTAGTTAAAAAATCGTTAAAAATTGTTTTTTCCGATTAGTGCGCACTAACTCGAGTTAGTGCGCACTAACTGAAAATGATACAATTTGATACTTTTCAGGTCAGTTAAGGTCAGTTTAGGAATGAATATGTATTCCTATTGGCTGCCCTCTTATTTATTCATGTTACCAAGCTTCCCACTGACAGTATATGGGGGATGGGAAATGGAAACAGTTGGTAGCTTGACAAAACAAGTAATGTGATCAGTCAAAGTGACTAGAACTTGTGCCCTAACCCTGATACCAGGGGTATTGTGATCTTCCTGCACACAGTGCCCTATCCCTATTAATACCAGGAGTGTTGTGATCTTCCTGCACACAGTGCCCTAACCCTGGCACCAGGGGTGTTGTGATCTTCCTGCACACAGTGCCCTATCCCTATTAATACCAGGAGTGTTGTGATCTTCCTGCACACAGTGCCCTAACCCTGGCACCAGGGAGGTTGTGATCTTCCTGCACACAGTGCCCTATCGCTATTAATACCAGGAGTGTTGTGATCTTCCTGCACACAGTGCCCTAACCCTGGCACCAGGGGTGTTGTGATCTTCCTGCGCACAGTGCCCTATCCATATTAATACCAGGAGTGCTGTGATCTTCCTGCACACAGTGCCCTAACCCTGGCACCAGGGGTGTTGTGATCTTCCTGCGCACAGTGCCCTATCCCTATTAATACCAGGAGTGTTGTGATCTTCCTGCACACAGTGCCCTAACCCTGGCACCAGGGGTGTTGTGATCTTCCTGCACACAGTGCCCTATCCCTATTAATACCAGGAGTGTTGTGATCTTCCTGCACACAGTGCCCTAACCCTGGCACCAGGGTTGTTGTGATCTTCCTGCACACAGTGCCCTATCCCTATTAATAACAGGAGTGTTGTGATCTTCCTGCACACAGTGCCCTAACCCTGGCACCAGGGGTGTTGTGATCTTCCTGCACACAGTGCCCTATCCCTATTAATACCAGGAGTGTTGTGATCTTCCTGCACACAGTGCCCTAACCCTGGCACCAGGGTTGTTGTGATCTTCCTGCACACAGTGCCCTATCCCTATTAATAACAGGAGTGTTGTGATCTTCCTGCACACAGTGCCCTAACCCTGGCACCAGGGGTGTTGTGATCTTCCTGCACACAGTGCCCTATCCCTGGCACCAGGGGTGTTGTGATCTTCATGTACACAGTGCCCTATCCCTATTAATACCAGGAGTGTTGTGATCTTCCTGCACACAGTGCCCTAACCCTGGCACCAGGGTTGTTGTGATCTTCCTGCACACAGTGCCCTATCCCTATTAATAACAGGAGTGTTGTGATCTTCCTGCACACAGTGCCCTAACCCTGGCACCAGGGGTGTTGTGATCTTCCTGCACACAGTGCCCTATCCCTGGCACCAGGGGTGTTGTGATCTTCATGTACACAGTGCCCTATCCCTATTAATACCAGGAGTGTTGTGATCTTGCTGCACACAGTGCCCTAACCCTGGCACCAGGGTTGTTGTGATCTTCCTGCACACAGTGCCCTATCCCTATTAATAACAGGAGTGTTGTGATCTTCCTGCACACAGTGCCCTAACCCTGGCACCAGGGGTGTTGTGATCTTCCTGCACACAGTGCCCTATCCCTGGCACCAGGGGTGTTGTGATCTTCATGTACACAGTGCCCTATCCCTATTAATACCAGGAGTGCTGTGATCTTCCTGCACACAGTGCCCTATTCCTGATACCGGGGGTGTTGGGATCTTCTTGCACACATCCCGGTATCAGGGATAGGGAACTGCATGCAGGAAGATCACAACACTCCTGGTATCAGGAATAGGGCACTGTGTGCAGGAAGATCACAACACCCCTGGTATTAGGGATAGGGCACTGCGTGCAGGAAGATCACAACACTCCTGGTATTAATAGGGAATAGGGCACTGCATGCAGGAAGATCACAACACCCCTGGTATCAGGGATAGGGCACTGTGTGCAGGAAGATCACAATACCCCGGAGGAGTGAGGGTCAGCCAGCTCCCCCCTGTCTGTGAAGCCAGCCTCTCACTAGTAATGCAGGGAGGGAGCTGTCTCAGACTTCACCATCCTCCTCCCCCCCCCCCTCAACCACACACCATTCACTAGCTGGGACATGGGGGAAGTCAGGAGTGAGGGTCAGGCAGCTCCCCCCAGTCTGTGAAGCCAGCCTCTCACTAATAATGCAGGGAGGGAGCTGTCTCAGACTTCACCATCCTCCCCCCCCCCCCTCACCCACACACCATTCACTAGCTGGGACATGGGGGAAGTCAGGAGTGAGGGTCAGGCAGCTCCCCCCAGTCTGTGAAGCCAGCCTCTCACTAATAATGCAGGGAGGGAGCTGTCTCAGACTTCACCATCCTCCCCCCCCCCTCACCCACACACCATTCACTAGCTGGGACATGGGGGAAGTCAGGAGTGAGGGTCAGGCAGCTCCCCCCTGTCTGTGAAGCCAGCCTCTCACTAGTAATGCAGGGAGGGAGCTGTCTCAGACTTCACCATCCTCCCCCCCCCCTCACCCACACACCATTCACTAGCTGGGACATGGGGAAAGTCAGGAGTGAGGGTCAGGCAGCTCCCTCCTGTCTGTGAAGCCAGCCTCTCACTAGTAATGCAGGGAGGGAGCTGTCTCAGACTTCACCATCCTCCCCCCCCCCCCCTCACCCACATACCATTCACTAGCTGGGACATGGGGGAAGTCAGGAGTGAGGGTCAGGCAGCTCCCCCCTGTCTGTGAAGCCAGCCTCTCACTAGTAATGCAGGGAGGGAGCTGTCTCAGACTTCACCATCCTCCCCCCCCTCACCCACACACCATTCACTAGCTGGGACAAGGGGGAAGTCAGGAGTGAGGGTCAGGCAGCTCCCCCCTGTCTGTGAAGCCAGCCTCTCCCTAGTAATGCAGGGAGGGAGCTGTCTCAGACTTCACCATCCTCCCCCCCCTCTCCCACACACCATTCACTAGCTGGGACATGGGGGAAGTCAGGAGTGAGGGTCAGGCAGCTCCCCCCTGTCTGTGAAGCCAGCCTCTCACTAGTAATGCAGGGAGGGAGCTGTCTCAGACTTCACCATCCTCCCCCCCCCCCTCACCCACACACCATTCACTAGCTGGGACATGGGGGAAGTCAGGAGTGAGGGTCAGGCAGCTCCCCCCTGTCTGTGAAGCCAGCCTCTCACTAGTAATGCAGGGAGGGAGCTGTCTCAGACTTCACCATCCTCCCCCCCCATTCACCCACACACCATTCACTAGCTGGGACATGGGGGAAGTCAGGAGTGAGGGTCAGGCAGCTCCCCCCTGTCTGTGAAGCCAGCCTCTCACTAGTAATGCAGGGAGGGAGCTGTCTCAGACTTCACCATCCTCCCTCCCCCCTCACCCACACACCATTCACTAGCTGGGACATGGGGGAAGTCAGGAGTGAGGGTCAGGCAGCTCCCCCCTGTCTGTGAAGCCAGCCTCTCACTAGTAATGCAGGGAGGGAGCTGTCTCAGACTTCACCATCCTCCCCCCCCCCCCTCACCCACACACCATTCACTAGCTGGGACATGGGGGAAGTCAGGAGTGAGGGTCAGGCAGCTCCCCCCTGTCTGTGAAGACAGCCTCTCACTAGTAATGCAGGGAGGGAGCTGTCTCAGACTTCACCATCCTCCCCCCCCCCTCACCCACAGACCATTCACTAGCTGGGACATGGGGGAAGTCAGGAGTGAGGGTCAGGCAGCTCCCCCCTGTCTGTGAAGCCAGCCTCTCACTAGTAATGCAGGGAGGGAGCTGTCTCAGACTTCACCATCCTCCCCCCCCCCCTCACCCACAGACCATTCACTAGCTGGGACATGGGGGAAGTCAGGAGTGAGGGTCAGGCAGCTCCCCCCTGTCTGTGAAGCCAGCCTCTCACTAGTAATGCAGGGAGGGAGCTGTCTCAGACTTCACCATCCTCCCCCCGCCCCCTCACCCACACACCATTCACTAGCTGGGGCATGGGGGAAGTCAGGAGTGAGGGTCAGGCAGCTCCCCCCTGTCTGTGAAGCCAGCCTCTCACTAGAAATGCAGGGAGGGAGCTGTCTCAGACTTCACCATCCTCCCCCCCCCTCACCCACACACCATTCACTAGCTGGGACATGGGGGAAGTCAGGAGTGAGGGTCAGGCAGCTCCCCCCTCTCTGTGAAGCCAGCCTCTCACTAGTAATGCAGGGAGGGAGCTGTCTCAGACTTCACCATCCTCCCCCCCCCCTCACCCACACACCATTCACTAGCTGGGACATGGGGGAAGTCAGGAGTGAGGGTCAGGCAGCTCCCCCCTGTCTGTGAAGCCAGCCTCTCACTAGTAATGCAGGGAGGGAGCTGTCTCAGACTGGTATCAGGGTTAGGGCACTGTGTGCAGGAAGATCACAACACCCCTGGTGCCAGGGTTAGGGCACTGTGTGCAGGAAAATCACAACACCCCTGGTGCCAGGGTTAGGGCACTGTGTGTGCAGGAAGATCACAACACTCCTGGTATTAATAGGGATAGGGCACTGTGTGCGGGAAGATCATAACACCCCTGGTGCCAGGGTTAGGGCACTGTGTGCAGGAAAATCACAACACCCCTGGTGCCAGGGTTAGGGCACTGTGTGTGCAGGAAGATCACAACACTCCTGGTATTAATAGGGATAGGGCACTGTGTGCAGGAAGATCACAACACCCCTGGTATTAATAGGGATAGGGCACTGTGTGCAGGAAGATCACAACACCCCTGGTGCCAGGGTTAGGGCACTGTGTGCAGGAAAATCACAACATCCCTGGTGCCAGGGTTAGGGCACTGTGTGTGCAGGAAGATCACAACACTCCTGGTATTAATAGGGATAGGGCACTGTGTGCAGGAAGATCACAACACCCCTGGTATTAATAGGGATACGGCACTGTGTGCAGGAAGATCACAACACCCCTGGGGCCAGGGTTAGGGCACTGTGTGCAGGAAAATCACAACACCCCTGGTGCCAGGGTTAGGGCACTGTGTGCAGGAAGATCACAACAGTCCTGGTATTAATAGGGTTAGGGCACTGTGTGCAGGAAGATCACAACACCCCTGGTGCCAGGGTTAGGGCACTGTGTGTGCAGGAAGATCACAACACCCCTGGTGCCAGGGTTAGGGCACTGTATGCAGGAAAATCACAACACCCCTTGGTGCCAGGGTTAGGGCACTGTGTGTGCAGGAAGATCACAACACTCCTGGTATTAATAGCGATAGGGCACTGTAAGAGATGACTGTAGTAGATTGAATAAAGATCTGATGTTTCTGCTCTCCTCACACCAAACAAAAGCAACACACAAGCAGAGAAGCCCTTCTTACAAAGCTGAGCTAGTGAGTTAAGTAGGAGGAAAAGTAAACATACTGGTGCCAGTGTGGCTACTTAAAAAATACCCTTACCAACAATCAATTACATATATTTGAACTGTGTACAGTTCCAGCCAGGACCACCTTTCTAAAATGCACAGTGATTGGCAAATTCAACATGCACTAGCATTTCAGGTGCCTGCTAACAAAAATAATAAACAAACAAGTTCTAGTCACGTGAGTGCTGATCATCACATTACTTTTTTTGTCAAGCTTCCAACTGTTTCCATTTCACATCCCCCCAACCATTACCTCAGTGTTAACCTTGGTAACATCAATAGATAAGAGCACAGCCAGCCAATAGGAATACATATTCATTCCTAAGTGACCTTTACTGACCTGGGAAGTGTGAACACTTTGTTTAATTTTCTGTTGGTGTTCGTGAGTTTCCAGTTCCATTTCCCATCCCCCCAACCATCACCTCAGTGGTAACCTTGGTAACATCAATAGATAAGAGGGCAGCCAGCCAATAGGAACACATATTCATTCCTAACTGACCTTCAGTGACCTGGAAAGTGTTTATTTGTATCATTTTCAGTTAGTGCGCACTAACTCCCGTTAGTGCGCACTAACTGGGAGTTAGTGCGCACTAACTCCCGTTAGTGTGCACTAACACGATTTAACGATTTTTAACGATAAATCGTTAGAATTTCTATTGTATCGTGTTCTATAACGATTTAAGACGATATTAACATTATCGGACGATAATTTTAATCGTTGAAAAACGATTCACATCCCTAATATATATATATATATAAACAAAAAATAAGGCAGTGTTATAAACCTAACTAATGCTTATTGTAAATCACACAAAAAAAAAGAAAAAAAGCACCTTAAGTAAGTCTATGTTCTTCAAAACACGAAAAGATTTATTTTTTTATTTTTATAAAATCAATATTTATTCAAACTATCATCCTGTAAAACAGTTTACATGTATTTACCTCTAAAAAATACTAGGAACGTTTCACATATATAATCTAAGACACACTACACCCTAATTTCCATAAATATATCAGAAACAGAAAATTTTTCACAAATCCTCAACACTAAACTATAAATAATCTCAATCTAACACATATCGGTTAACACAAAAATATACATTACTTTTGCTTCCAGAATACACAAGGATGCCTACAGTACAGGTTCACCAACTCCTTTATACAATTTTGTTACAGTATATTTATCAATGCATGTCTTGCAAATATTTCTCACCATATCAGCTTGAGAGTGTGACATTACCTTGACACCTTGAGTGCGTGAATTGTCCATTTTACCAACCCCTCACACTGCAGCCTCTGATATAGAGTTCAAGGCCATCTACCCTCATTCTTTCTCTGTGACCTTGTATCTAAGATCTTGCTACTTATGACTGAAGTATTGTACACTTATGTTATTAAGGAACATAGCATTCAATTTATGACTGATTTTCTTCCAGAACTGCTCCTTTCTGTAGGATCCCACTTTCCTGTACTCCTTCCCATAGATAACATTCTGGACTTTGATGACTTCCCTGACAAGAAGGTCCACCTCCCATGGCTGGACTTTAGGCATCCTAAGAAGGGGTCCCTTTCATCCAGGCATGGTGCAGTTAGGAAGATAGGCTATAAGATCTGCCTTTATATACTCACATTTGTGCATAAAGGTATTTCAAGTACATATATAAAGGGGCAGATTTTACACACACAAAATGTGTGTGTACATTTCTAAAAGCTATTTTTAGTGCAGAAACTGTACATGCATACATTTAGGACCACATTTTAAAAGTGTTGCTTGCATTAAAATGCCCATATATGTGAATATCTGGGCTGTGCATGAGTGACAAATATTTTAAAAGCCATAAATTATGCACAGATATTTACGTGTGTGAATTTTATAAAAGAGGGCGGATTTGGGGGCAGGGCATGGATGTTAAGGGGCAAAGCCAACAGTTATGCACATAACTCCATATTTTATAAACAGAGGCAATATATTGCAACAACTTGTTATCCGCATATATTTATTTCTTTCCTGATCATGAGCAAGTATGCAGATATCACATTTAAGGCTTATATGACAGGGTGAGAGGTCTGGGTCAACTGCAGAGCATGCAGGATGAAAAACCAGAAGTTACTGGATGACTTCGAGATAGACTAAGCAAACTGGTAAACTAATGGATTAAACTGAGATTGTTTCGCGTGCAAGCATGTTTTAACATTTGCTTACCTGCGTGCATTAAAGTTGATAGTTTCTTAAGGAAGATATGTGAAGTACATCCGCTTGAGTAATGGCTTAAAATTAGAAGCATACATATGCTTGTGTAAATGCGCACACGATTTAAAATTCCAGCTTATGTTCACTTGTGAAGCCATATGCGTGAGTATGGGCGCCCACGTGCTCATTTTAAACTTAGCCTGTTATATTATATATGCACCTACTAGAGATGTGCATCAGATGCCCGATTATTTCTGCTTTCGTTTTCGTGTAGCCATGGGAAAAGTTCATATTCCCACGGATCGGCATTTTTTTTTTGTATCGAATCGTTTTCACGTTAGTGCATGCTAAACTGAAAACCGATTTTTCCCAAAAATTCGGGGAAAATACAATCAGTTATCGGTGTTACCATACATGACGATTCAGGAAATTTCGTACGAATTTCCTAATTGTCAAAAAATGAATGCACATCCCTAGCACCTACTGTGCCATTTAGAAATGGCATACATATATATAAGCAAATAAATTGCTTCAATTGATTTGTTCATTGAAGCAAATCAATTGCTTCAATGAAGCAATTGATTTGTTCATTTTTGATATTAATTGAAAATTATGCAGAGGTAGGGTAACTACACACTATAAGATGTCAACTTATGCATAACCGTGTTAAATATACAACCATGTTGGTTATTTTTAGGGGTGATGAGTGATACGGGGAGTATGAATGAGTGATAAGGGGAGTATGGATGAGCAGAGAATGAGTGGAGGGTAATGCATGCAGTATATAGTTTTAACGTAAGGGAGATCATTACACACATAGGGGGTCTTATGTATTAGATTTAGTTGAGCCTAATTAAAGTGTGGAATTGTACATATGTAATAAAAATTGTTCTTGCAGAATTATAAATTGCTGAGTCCCTCTGGAGTGTCTGTACATTGACTGTCCTACATTCTCCATTTTGTGTAATTATGTGTGAATGAGATACAGTAAATGAACTGACAGTTCTGACCCAGCTTCAGGTGATGTCTGTCAAACTTGGAGGGTTGATTTCTTTGGATCCTTCTCTATTATGAGGGTTGCTTTTGAGTGAGGAAAACAGGTAATAGTTATATCTAGGAGTCCCTGATTTCTCCCAGTGGGAACTTTAATGAGATGGCCTTCAAATATAACTTTGGATATAGGAGCCCAGGGGGAACCTTTGTACTGATAGGTTGACTTCTATCGGCATGTAAGGATTCCAGAGATATAAGTGTTGCATGATAATGAAGGGATTTCTAGATGGAAACTGAGACTCTTCTAGTGGTTAGCTGGCTTCTACCTTGGATGAGAGCTGGTGTAAGTAACGGGAAGGTGAGAACTGAGCCTGTAGTTGACTCAGCCATCTGTTGACCTCCTTGTTAGCCTTCATCACTGTCATCACTGTAGGGTAAGACTGAATTTGTGCCCTATTACTGTCATTGAGATTAGCTTTTGGAAGATAGAAGTGAATGATTAGAACTTGATACAGACAGCTTCTATCAAAAAGAGTGCCTTCCAGCATATCTCTATATTACCTCTTCTTTGCTGGAAGGTTTCCTGTTGGTTAAAGGCCATTGAATTTCGGCTCCATGTCTCCCCATTATATGGTCTTAGTAGTGGCTAAGTTGACAAAATGTTTCCCTCTATAGGATATAACATTGTTTATGATTGGGCCACACTCACACTCTGGCACTTGGAGGAGGTAAGACGTAAGTGATGACTTACAGGCTGATGTGCTGTACCCATTACAGCAAGGACATTAATAAGAGCTAGGTATAGAATGGTGACCCAATTAAACAGGAGCTAAACTGAGACTACTGTAAGGGTAGATAAGTGGAGGATAGAGGTTAAAGAAAAGGTCAACAATCCTAGTTACACTGAGGCAAGTGTGTGGATGTGAGAGTGAGTGCAGTAGGCTGTGCAGAAAGGGAATCAGGGATGAAAGGGCATGTTGCATGTAAAAGAAGAAGCCACACACAAAATTTAAACAATTTAATAGCCTTTTAATATATACAATTTTTAAAATTTTAGCACACATTAACAAAAATTAAACAAGGAGTCAGGGTTGTAAAAACTCAGAAGATAGCTATATACATAAATAAAACCTCAAGAGGACTGGTAGCCCTTGGGAGCTGGGAGCTGGGAGCTGTGGTGGTCGTCTTATGCCCAGCTTATGAGCAGCCATTAATCACTTTTGAGCCTGCAGGAATCTCTCTACCATATCCATCAACCTCTTGAGGTCTGCATGTACCTTGAAAAGATCTTCCCTCTTTGTTCAGTCTTCTGCTACCACAGCTGCAAGATCCTGGGCCTCTGGATTTGGAGAAGCAGCTTCAGTTATAGAGCCAGCCTTTGTAGCCATAGGGTATTAACTAGATTCAAGTGGAGGATGCCTAGGAAGAGGTTTTCCTACCTCTACCAGCAAAAAGAACATAAGAACATGCCATACTGGGTGAGACCAAGGGTCCATCAAGCCCAGCATCCTGTTTCCAACAGTGGCCAATCCAGGCCTTAAGATCCTGGCAAGTACCCAAAAACTAAGTCTATTCCATGTTACCGTTGCTAGTAATAGCAGTGGCTAATTTCTAAGTCAACTTAATTAATAGCAGGTAATAGACTTCTTCTCCAAGAACTTATCCAATCCTTTTTTAAATACAGCTATACTAAGAACCTAGTCACCATCAGAACTTAAGTACTGAGGTCCTTGGGGAAAACAAAGTGGAGGCCATATAAGATCAGATTAGTGTTCTGGCCCAGCACTGCTAATGTGAAGGTGGGCTGACTGCCATGCAGCTAAAGATTTGTATGGTGATGGTGATTGTGGCTGGCTGATTTCCACTTCAGGTTGCTAAGGTGGTGGTAGTGACTCCTGGCCACTTACAACTGACATTGCTGCTGCACCAGCAGGAGGAGCAGTTGCTCTGGCTTTTTCTCCTCCTCTTCCTCAGAGCTAGTGGTGTCTGTGAACAGAAATAAAATTGCGTGGCAAGCTGTCAGCTAGGATGTGTGATGTGCACCATCATACAAACTGCTAGAGTACATTCCATTTATGAGAGAGATGGAAGTTATGGGAAGTGATCCTAGCTGTGGGACACCAATCTTCTATAGGGAATTACAAGGCCATGTTGAGTCTGTAGATCTTTGGGCTGAGGCGAGATTGTCTCTACCTGCAGGGAAGAGCCTTGCAGGTTCTCACTGTCAGCAGCAGACTCAGGCAAAGCAGAGACTGAACAGAACCTTTACCTATACCAGCCTATTTTCCACTTGGGTTGAGACTTTGGGTTCTAGGGCAGGCAGAAATTATGTGAGAGTCTCTGCTGATGACTGGAGATGTGGTCAAAGGCCAGGCAAAGGTCATAGGCAGGTGGGAAATAGACATGTTAAGGTCTAGGCAAGGGTCAGAGGCAGGCAGTGGTCAGGCATATCTGGAGTTCAAGCAGAAGCCAAAACCAAGTATCCATCTGAGGGAAAAGAGGAACAGATAGGGCTGAGATAGACAGGCAAGACAAGAGCAGGTTGAGCAGGAAAGGACTGGAACAGGCCAAAGATGAGGACTGGAACAAGCTGAAGATGAGTACTGAAACAGGCTGGAATGAAGATTATAACAGGCTAAAGAGGATGGATGGAACAGTCTGGAATGAAGACTGGAACACACTGAAGACGAAAACTGAGATAGGCTAGAACAAAGACAGGAATACTGGGATGCAACATGCACTACTAAACAGTAGCTGGACCTGTTGCTGAGGCAGTGAGGGAAGGGGAAAGAGAACCTTTTATAGAGATTGGCATGTGAGGTCATCTGGAGGCACAGTGGGGCTTTTCCTGCCATGGGCCCTTTAAGTATCATGACTTGGATACATGCAAACCTAAGGATAAGCATGGCTAGTTAGGGCCAGCCAACCAACAATTCTCCACAGGATGAGTGTAAACCTAATAAGACAAACCATTCCCTTATGTTTTCACAACCAATTCCTTATTATTATGGGGTAGATTTTCAAAAACGGCGCGTTGGCGTACTTTTGTTGGTGCTCCAGGCGCCAACAAAAGTACGCGGGATTTTAGTAGATACGCGCGTAGCCACGCGTATCCGCTAAAATCCTGGATCGGCACGCGCAAGGCTACCGATTCCGTGTAGCCGGCGCGTGCCGAGCCGCGCAGCCTACCTCCGTTCCCTCCGAGGCCGCTCCGAAATCGGAGCGGCCTCGGAGGGAATTCACTAACGCCCTCCCCTCACCTTCCCCTCCCTTCCTCTACCTAACCCATCCCCCCGGCCCTGTCTAAACCCCTCCCTACCTTTGTTGGGGGATTTACGCCTCCCAGAGGGAGAAGTAAATCTCCGCGCGCCAGTGGGCCGCTGGCGCGCCTAGACGCAACCCGGGGGCGGTTCCGGAGGGCGCGGCCACGCCCCCGGACTGCCCCGGGCCGAAACGCCGCGTCCCGCCCTGAAAACGGCACGCCGCTCGGCCCCGCCCCGATACGCCCCCCTCGGAAAACCCCAGGATGTACGCGAGTCCCGGGGCTCTGCGTGTGCCGGTAGACCTATTGAACATAGGCGCACCGGCGAGCAGGGCTCTTAAAATCCGCCCCTATATGTATAATTAACTGAATAAAAATATTTTTTAAAGATGGAGGGCAGGGGTTTCATACATGACTAAAACTGGTACCATCCAGGTTTACCGTGGCTCTCACTCCTAATCATTAACCACCACCCAACCACCTACATTCATACAGTTAATTTTATATATCTTTATTAAGTATTTTCTAAGAAGAAAAAGTTTTTTATATATAAAAAATGCATTATCTTTAAAAAGGCATCAAATGTTCATAATAAATTGTCGAGAATCCTTTAGAATTTATGAAATACTTTCATAAATTCATAAATTTCATACTTTCAATGTGCTATCCTGCTTCAAAATGTACCACAAAAATGTCCCGCTCATAACCATTAAACTCATCATAGCCGCATTTCAAATAATGAATCCTTCATCAGGGGGAAAACACTTCATTCTTGCGGATAAGCAGCCCTCCAGCACTGCAATTATTGGAGACATTACAACACTGGAGGGCTGCTTATCCGAAAGAATGAAGTGATTTCCCCTCATGAATGATTCATTATTTGAAATGTGGCTACGCCAGGTTTCATGGTAATGAGCAGGACATTTTTGTGGTATATCTTTGAAGTAGGATAGTGCAAGTATTTCAAGAATTCTAAAGCATTGCTGACAATTTATTATGTTTGACCACACTACCAGAGAACCCAACATATAATATCACAAAGAACACTTAAATATAAACATACAAAAATGTTTATTTAAGAATAACACAATATCTGTCTAAACAGTTAAATACTAACTATTCACCCAATCACATCATTCATTCATATTAAAATTAAACACAGTGCATCAATAATGGACCTAGTTGAATTGCCCAACATTTACAATATGTAAACAGTTGATTTTACACCTTTACATCAAGAACTAAACGCTGATTATAATGGGCAATAGAATTATAAATCTCATGTTTTTAATAAACTCCATCAATAATCACAATTATATAAAGTAAGATATGTTTTCAATATATTCCATTGAAATTGTTTTCACAATATCTTCCACCATGGGTACCCATTCCAGTTCACCGGTCCTTTAAAGATGATTTTTTATTGTGCACTGCCTTAGCGTCCTTCGCTTGGCTATTCCCCGCCAATCACTCGGCGGGGAATAATAGCCGAGTGATTGGCGAGGAATAGCCGAGCGAAGGACGCTAAGGCAGTGTGCAATAAAAATCATCTTTAAAGGACCGGTGAAGTGGAATGGCTACACATGGTGGAAGATTGGAACAGATTTATTTTTTTTTATTTTTAACTTTTATATACCGACATTCTTGCATTAAATGCAAATCATGCCGGTTTACAGTGAAACAGAAAAAGCAGGAAAAAATTCCTTAGTCGAATACAATGAAAACAGCTTAGTTAACAAAGGAAACATAAATATAAATTTTTACATATACACAAAGGTTTGCACGAAGGGGTGCACAAAGGGGAGAGCCCCTTTGTCGCGCCTCTTCGGAGCACGATGCCCGGCACACGACGCCTGGTGTTGAGGCTGTCTTAACTGTCCGATGTTAGTGACGTCATGGGGGGGCGGGTCTAATGATCGCAGCACTTACATCGCTGCTTCTTTCCAGTTCCAGGTGGAGATCAAGCTGTTTCCTTCACTTCCCCTCCCATGACTGTGGGGTGAGAAGCGCTGCAGGGTGCCCCTTGATGTTATCTGGCTTCCCACACGCGACGCCTGGTGTTGAGGCTGTCTTAACTGTCCGATGTTAGTGACGTGAATTGGTTGTTTATGCTTTCAAAAAGTACAAAGATTAGAGGACTTGCAATGAAGTTACTGGATGATACATTTAAGACAAATAGGAGAAAATACTTCTTATGCAATTCATAATTCAACTCAGGAATTTATTGCTGGAAGATGTGGTAAAAGCTGTTTATGTAGCTGGGTTTAAAAAAGTTTTGGACAAGATCCTGGACGTAAAATCCATACACCATTTTTAAAGTGAACTTTGGGAAATCCACTGCTTATCCCTGGGATAAGCAGCATGAAATCTATTGAACTTAGGAATCCTGCCATGAACTTGTGGCCTGGACTGGCTACAGTTCTAAACAGGATGCTTGGTTTAATGGATGTTTGGTCTGACCCAGCATGATTAAATTTATATTCTTACGTTCTTATACTTCCCCAGACATCTCTCAGAAAGTAAACTCCTGGGGGTGGGGTAATTTGTAGGAAAATTGAAGATTATTATCTGTTATTGTAACCCAGACTTATATGGTAAGAGAAAGAGGGGTTGGATTTGCTTTTTCTCTATATAGAAAAAGAGTTGGTGCCGGAGATGGGTTAGGATGGTGTGGTGAAGTAGTCAGCTTATACTAAAGTGGAGTATGGCACTGTCAGGACAAGAGTGACTGCGAAACATTACTGTCCTCTTTGGACTCCCTGTCTATGAAGTAATACTGGGGGGGGGAGTGGATCCCAGGGGATGGGAAAAGTCCAGAGAAGGAGGGAGGCTTTTCTTTTTACGTTTGACAGATGTGTTTTTAATCTGTGGGGAGCAGGCCTGATTGCCATCTTTTAATGTGAGCTGTAAATTAGTGCACTTTAAATGGGTTTAGTGCAAATCCCAAAATAAATGAAATATTATAAAAAAAATAGCTTCAATAAAAATGAACAATATATTTAGAAAATCTGAAAACAAAATGAAATGAAAATGTTCCTCCTGGGATGGAGCAATCAGAACTGAACTCTGTACTCAAGGAAAGGGTGCACCATAGAGCTACTGTACACAGAGGTATTTTGATATTCTCAACGTTGTTCTCTATTATTTTCTGAATAATCCCTAACATTTTACTTGCTTTTGTTTTGCTTTTAATTGCCCTTGCAATGAGCAGAGGATTTTAATGTAATGTCCACAATAACCCCAAGATCCTCTTCCTGGCTGGTGACTCCTAATATGTGAACCCAGCATTGCGTATGTATAGTTAGAATTATGTTTTCCCTATGTGCACCTCTTTGCCCTTGTCCCCATTAGATTCATTTGTTGTTTAGTTATATATCATCAAATTGCATGACATCTCTTTTTGTGTGCATAGAGGATAAGTGGAAGGAAGGCATATCGAGAGGTGCAGGGAGTCAATCAGAAACAGGATTGAGATCCAGTGCCATGAGCCCTTTTTCATAACTTCCGGGGGTTTTTTTTCTCCTATTTTGATTGCATTTGAATTTGGATGTGGATCTCTTTCCCAACTAAGTCCAGACACTGCAGTGACAGTTCACTGCTGGAGGCCACAAACTACGTAATCCTCCTGACGCTGGCTAACATAAATCCTGAATCTAGGTATTTCCATTTACTGGTGACAGAGACTCCTTCTCAGGTGTTATGACCACTGCCTCAGCAGGATATAAACACAGAAACTTTATGGCAGAAAAAGCCCATATGTCCTAATTAGTCTGCCCATCCCACATCTGCTCTGATCTACAATCCCTACCACTCCCTCAAAGATCCCACGCCCTTGTCCCAGGCTTTCTTGAATTCAGAAACTGTCCTTGTCTTCACCACCTCCACCTCCACACCATTTCCAGACCTAGCCAGTCCATGGAGTAGAAGCCCTGTGTGGGAATCAAATCCACATCTTTCACGTGCTGGAGTGATAATGGATTGGCCTACATGACTTCTCTTGTAGTTCTAATAAATTTGATGAGAATTTTATGGTACTGTATATCAACTTTCATAAATGTTAAATAAAGCTGAATGTTCAAAAGTGGAGGAAGAGTTATTAGGGATCAGATATGATTTGGGACCATGATAGCAGAAAAACAGTAGGTGGCAAATCACGAATTAATCTGTTTCTCCCACCCCTTTTAATCAATGATTCCTATGAATTAAAAGCTACAGTGATATACTAAAGGGACATCTTTATTGCAAAATAACGTATTAAATAACCTTATGTTATATTTTAAAAACAGGAAAGAACCGTTAGGCAAGATGGTGATTAGCTGCTATAAGTTAGAGTGCAGAAACAAATCCTTTTATAGTAAGATAATAAGGGAGAGAGAGGGAGAGAGAGAGATATTGCACTGTCAGCATAAGTTTAAAACTTTGCAAAGTTTAATGAGTTTCTTCTTTTTTTGTCAGTGTTTTGCAGAGCTTGCTTAAAAACTCTGCTACTGGGATCCAATCTGATCTATATTGGACAACAGTCAGCAACCACTCAATTTCCTCTAGTGCAAATTAAAGGGAATTAAAAACAGTGACTACAACCTCAGTTTCCAGGTCTGTCCTGGTGATCCATATAGCTGAAAACCTGACTGGCTGTAGAATCACCACGACTGGCTGAGAGTCTACCATAGCCAGACTCTCAGCCAGGCTCACAGCCAGGCTCACAGCTTCATTCTGAGGCAAGAAATGAAAAGCCTATGTAGAATGCTGAATGTAGTGATGATTTTGTGTGGGCTCATGTCTTTTGGTCTGGATGCAGCATGGGCTGAAGGCACGTAGGCAGTGTTAGTGACCTATGTTGGTTGAAGAAGGAAGTAGAGTCAGCAGCTCACACAGGTTGAAGGAGAGGACAACAGCAGCATTGGTGAGATCAGCAGCCTGTGTGAGTCAAAGAAAGAGGAAGTGGAGTCAGAGATCTGATTAGGCCAAAAGCTAAGACATGTCCCTTTTCACCAGCTGCTACATGTACTTTTGAAGATTAGTAGATGCAGCAAAGTTTGCCACAACTCCCACCACCTTAGCCTCTGGCTCCCTATTACTATTCCTCTCCTCCACCCCCTCTCTTCCCCATTATTATCTGATATTTCCTCCTCCACAGATCTGTCGTCTTTTATTTCAGATAATCATCCCTGACAGAATATGAGTTTTTGTTTTCCTGGTATGCTTTGTTATATTTGAAAACTGAAAGAAAATCTACAAACACAAAACTTGTTAACAGAAAGGGTCATTAAATGAACTTAAAGAAGGAGGCCAAGTGGAAAATGATGAATAACTTTTTTACTGAGTGGGTGATGGATGCCTGAAATAACCTTCTACAAGAAATGGTAGTAAGCAAAACTGTGACTGAATTAAAGCATGTTTGGAACTAATATAGAGAGTGATGGTAAAGGAAGGTGAGTGTAAATGGAATAGGAAAAGGAGGAGAGCTGCTGGGGTTTTGGTGTACCTAGAAGGGTATTCTTGGGGAAGGTGGGAGGTCATCTGCTTTTTGGGCTGCAGGGTGCATTTACTTTCCAGCTATGGTTAAAAAGAGTAAGGATTAACTTCCTACAGGTATCCAAGGCTGTAAAATGGACAGCTGGAAATCTCCATTGGCACAGAGTGTGGTGCAAACAGTGATAGATGTATAACCTGGCTGCCCTTAGGCATGTGGACTGTTATCTGCTTCACTATCACACACACACACACACACACACACACACACACACATATACACACACACACACACACACAACTTTTGTACATAAAATGCACTGTAGCTGGCATTGGCCAGCTGTAGGTGTGACATGAGAACAGGGTGGCTGCCCCACTGGATCAGCTGTCTCTGGGAGCTTGCCTACTTTGCCTATTAGTAAATTTGCCCCCAGGTACTAAAGGCAAGGAACAATGATAAACAGAATTGGACTGGTGCAGGCAAGGGCAGCTGGATAGTCTGGGTAGGCCAAATCATCCTTATCTGCAGATATCTACTATAAGGTCAATTCTTCCATGTTTCTTCCAGACAGCAGTCAAAGATGAATAGCTATTTGGGTAGGCAGCTGAATAAAAGTGGTATTCAAACCTTGACCAGGCACCAGCAATACAGCAAGCTCCATGAAGTCAGGCCTCAACTGGCTGGCAGCTCAAAGGTCTGGTAGATGGGGACAATATTATGAAGTGAACTTTTCAAAGGATTCTACACATAAAAATAGAATATACATGCATAAGCAGCATGTACATGTATATATATACTATTTTATGGCTCTTGACAGTATGAGCATTTTTTGCGTATTCATTTTACCTGCGGAAAAAAGGAACAGTTTAGGGGAATTCCAGAGTGAATTTCAAAAGTATGCACGGTAGGTATTATTTTGTGAGATATATATGCATATGCATTATCAAATTTATTTGTACACTTTTATACCTGCTAATTGACTCACACAAGTGAAATCAGACTAATGTCTTGTCTGCAGTTTTGGAGAGAAGTCTTGGTGAACTGATGGGGGCTCAGGGTGAAATGCTAGATAGTGAACTGGGGAAGGACTGGTTGTGATATCTGTGAACTGATGAGTTCAAGTTCATGTGCAAGTAAGTATTTTCAAAACAGTATAAGTTTATACTTTATAATACAACTGCCTCTGCATTTAATTCTGGGTATTTATTTGTGCAGTGTCACAATTATTTCACATATAAAATATATGCAAGTATATTTATAACATAGGTAAAAAATGAATAATTTATTGCATTGGAAATATATGCATGTACTGAAACATGCATGCATACTTTTGGAACAGGAACACGTGGTATTTTATAAACTATTCAGCTCTTGCCACACAGTTTATAAAATACTAGAATCAATAGCTATTGCTGGCAACAGATTTCAAATTTACTGTATTAGTAAATGTAGCATTTGATGGAAACAATTAATTTCATTCATCAAAAAGCAAATGGATTAAATTGAATCCCTGGATTTTTATTTTTTTGTAATATTTATTTATTTAATTTTTGTTCATTAACATACACCATGTAAGAAACAGTACAGAACATTTTTATGAACATATACAGAAAGTCTTGTTAACGTGGACATTGAAACCCAACCCTCCCACCCTTTCCCCTCCCAACCCCCACCCCTTCTTTGTGCTATCCATTATGTAGCCGGTAAGTAGTTTATCTACGGTGCGGGGCTTCCTGTGAGGAGTGGGCCGCCATTGCAAAGAAGAAGAAGACAAACCAACGCCTACTCCCAGTCCAAGCTGGAGTCGTTGGAAAGTGACCTTGGTGGTAGCAGCACATGTTAATTGGAGCAGAAAATCATAAATTTAAAAATCCCAAAAACATCAGGTCTAAGAGACAGACAGGTAGCTCATAATACTTGCGCTACACACAGAAGCAAAATGTTATGCAACCTAAATTGCCAAATTCTGTAATCAGGAGTGTGAGTTAAGGATTACAGAGGAACATCGAAGGCAGAGTTTGTTTAAATGGTATTCCCTATTGTTCATCGCTGATGAGTCGGAGCTCAGTGTGACTTCACGTATTTAGGTTGAGTATCTTGCTTCTGGCTCTCGTATTGAGAGACATTAAATATGGATTCCATATGTCGAGAAATTGTTCATACTTCCTAGTGGAAGGCAACGCCTTGGCCGATAACTGTTCATAAATGACCATTTTGTGAAGTTTCAATCTCCATTGGGTAAGCGTCGGCGAGTCTTTGACCAGCCATTGCGCTAGAATAATTTGCTTTGACAGGAGGAGGCCTTTACATAAGAAAAGATGTCATGTCTGATGAGGTATCCCTGATACTGTGTCCCGGATAAGATGTAGAAGACAAAGCTGCAGGTCCAGGGGTAGGTCCTGCGTTAGAAGACCTCCAAGGTAGCCCAAGACTTTATTCCAGAACCGACTAATTATTACACAGTCCCAAAAATTATGTCGTAATGTTGCAGTATCTTCGCCACATTTCAAACATGCCACCGATGATGATAGTCGCCATTTGTAGGCCTGCAGTGGAGCAATGAAGATTCTATGCAAAATTTTGTATTGGGTTTTTTGTAGTTGCACATTGTCCGTATAGCATGGTATCACCTTGAAACATCCCGCCAGCTGTGATGGGGAGATCTGATAGCACAGATCACGGTTCCAAGTGTCTGTCAACTGTTTAATCCTGTCTGAAGATTCCAGTGGTAGTAACCTCTGCAACATAGAAGAGCAGGTTATTCACTGTTGGTGAAATGGGAAAAATGCTTTCAAACGCTCAAGATTGTTGGCGTCTCCAGTAGTGGCCTCCCAGAACTGAAGGAAATGGCGGATTTGCAGATATGCAAAGAAACTCTTACGTGAAATCCCATATTGAGTCTGCAGCTCAGTGAAAGATCGAAGGTGCCTCCCAGAGGTATCTAAGAGTTGTCACACATGGGTGAGGCCGACCTCCTTCCATTGAAGGAACACCGAGTTTTCCCAGCTAGGAGAAAAGGAGGGCAGCCCCTGAATCATAGCAAAGATCATCGTCCTCCAGGTGATATGGAGATGGGAGCATATCAACTTCCATGCCTTTCGAAAGGCCACAAAGTAAGGGAAATCGCATATTTGTTGTGGCAAGGCCGATCTCGTAGCTACCAGTGTATTGCCAATAGCTAGTGGTTTGCACCAGTCCTTCAGTAGATCGAGGTATAAATATGTTAGTGTCCTCGATCCAGTCTCTGAGATGACACAACAAATTTGCCACATTGTATAAGTGAAAATTAGGACACATGATACCTCCTTCAGGGACTGGTCTCATTAATGTGGTCAGTACAATTCTGGCTTTCTTATTCCTCCAGAGAAACCCCCGAAGCACATGGTAGGAGCAATGGACGGCTGGCACCATCTTAAAAAATGACGCAAGCCATCCATTGCTCCTACCATGTGACAGGGGCTGGCCAATGGCACTGATAGCCCCTGTCACATGGTAAGGGCAAAGGGCCATCGGCGCCATTTTGATTAGTAGTAGCCAACGGCCTGAGAGTGGGAGATAGCTCCCGGGACCCCCTCTGGACCACCAGGTACTTTAAGAAAGTTATTTGGGGGGGTCAGGAGGGTGGCGGATTGTAAATAATTAGATCTAAAGAGTCAGGGTGGGTTTGGGGTTTTTTTTTGTGTGCCCTTTCTTCCCCCCCCCCCCCCCAAAAAAAAAAAATGATAAGAAAACCACATGAAAATTTCATGGGGTTTTCCTATCATTTTTGGGGACCCCTGATACATGACAGATTAGAAAATATCATACAATATTTTCATCCATCAAAAAAACAATATACATCCCTATTAAGTTCTGATGTTGAATATGATACTTGATCAGCTCTATAATGAGACAACTCTAGAGAAAGCTGTTAAAAGGAAAATCAGGAGCCATTACCCTTCGTAGTTTAATAAAAAGTTGGTGATTTTGAAAAGAGGGTTGCATAAGCTTGTCACAGTTTCACCTGCTATGCAGCTTGCCTATGCCATGGTTTTACCTGCTGTTCAGCATCCCTTCCAGCAGAGGTCCTCAACAAGCCCCACTCTCAGCTTATAAGTCACCACTTTCCTGATCATCTGATGCCTCAGCCACAGCCCTACTTAACACAGCCTGTACTGTTCCTCAGTGACTCTTCATTGAGTGACCTTGGCTTCTTGACCCGGCTACATCCTTTTCACTATTCTACCTTGCTTTGCAGCCAACCCAGGCCTCCTGCAATATCTTGTGGCAGAACCAGAACTCTTACCTTGTCTTTTGGCCCCTCTTGGCCTCTTACCTTGCCTCATGTCCTCTCTTTGCCTTTTCCTTGCTCTGGGCTGTTCTAGACATTCTGGCCTTGCATTGTAGCCTCTCAGGCCTCCCTTCCATGCTCTGTGTCTCCTGGGATTTTCTGTCTTATTTTATGGCCTCTGGGTCTACTAGGATTACCTTGCCCAGTCTCATACCCTGTTGTGCATTCTTGTTTCCTGTTGCCTGGATAGACCTTGTTCAGTCCTGTCCTTGTCTATTTCTTGTTCAGCTCTGTCTTTGTCCAGTCCTGTTTTTATTCAGTCATGACCTTCTCTAGTCCTTGACCTGCCCAGTTAAGTACAATTTCTTGTCTATTTCCCAGGCCTTGCCCTTGTTCTTAGTTTTAGCTTCCACTCCAGCCAGTACCTGTACCCAGCTCCCAGCCAGTACTTGTATCCAGCTCCCTGCCAGTGCCTTGTTTCCAGCTTCCAGCCAGTATCTGAAGCTCCATGTTGTTTGACAGAAGGAAAGTCATACTAGCCCCCAGAAACCAAGGGCTTAACCTGTGAGGGAGGGGGCTGATTAGGCAGAAGACCAAACTCCAGTTTTATTCTGCAAACCTGTATTGCTCCTGTGGGGGTGCTTCCACTCATGCCTGCCAGACCATGACAAAATGAAGAGGCCAAACAACCCCCATATGAGTGGGTGCAGGACTTCCTGCCAACCCAGTGAGATAAGCAAACATTTCTGTACCACTACTAATTTTTGAAATTGATATCAATGTCAGAACCCACCACCATTCCTTGAATGTAATAACTATGGCTCTCTTAACCCTGATAAGTGGAGATGTGTGGAATGCCAGGTTGGAAATCCAGCATCTGTTAAGACTAATCTGAGCTATGATACATTCTGTATTTCTGACTACTATTGGGACTGTAGTAAACAGTAGGGATGTGAATCGTGTCCTCGATCGTCTTAACGATCGATTTCGGCTGGGAGGGGGAGGGAATCGTATTGTTGCCGTTTGGGGGGGTAAAATATCGTGAAAAATCGTGAAAAAATCGTTAAAAAAATCGAAAAAATCGAAAAAACCGGCACATTAAACCCCCCTAAAACCCACCCCCGACCCTTTAAATTAAATCCCCCACCCTCCCGAACCCCCCCCCCCAAATAACTTAAATAACCTGCGGGTCCAGCGGCGGTCCGGAACGGCAGCGGTCCGGAACGGGCTCCTGCTCCTGCATCTTGTCGTCTTCGGCCGGCGCCATTTTCCAAAATGGCGCCGAAAAATGGCGGCGGCCATAGACGAAAAAGATTGGACGGCAGGAGGTCCTTCCGGACCCCCGCTGGACTTTTGGCAAGTCTCGTGGGGGTCAGGAGGCCCCCCACAAGCTGGCCAAAAGTTCCTGGAGGTCCAGCGGGGGTCAGGGAGCGATTTCCCGCCGCGAATCGTTTTCGTACGGAAAATGGCGCCGGCAGGAGATCGACTGCAGGAGGTCGTTCAGCGAGGCGCCGGAACCCTCGCTGAACGACCTCCTGCAGTCGATCTCCTGCCGGCGCCATTTTCCGTACGAAAACGATTCACGGCGGGAAATCGCTCCCTGACCCCCGCTGGACCCCCAGGAACTTTTGGCCAGCTTGTGGGGGGCCTCCTGACCCCCACGAGACTTGCCAAAAGTCCAGCGGGGGTCCGGAAGGACCTCCTGCCGTCCAATCTTTTTCGTCTATAGCCGCCGCCATTTTTCAGCGCCATTTTGGAAAATGGCGCCGGCCGAAGACGACAAGATGCAGGAGCAGGAGCCCGTTCCGGACCGCTGCCGTTCCGGACCGCCGCTGGACCCGCAGGTTATTTAAGTTATTTGGGGGGGGTTCGGGAGGGTGGGGGATTTAATTTAAAGGGTCGGGGGTGGGTTTTAGGGGGTTTTAGTGTGCCGGCTCATGATTCTAACGATTTATAACGATAAATCGTTAGAATCTGTATTGTATTGTGTTCCATAACGGTTTAAGACGATATTAAAATTATCGGACGATAATTTTAATCGTCCTAAAACGATTCACATCCCTAGTAAACAGCAGAGCAGTAATGCACCATTATCTTTGAATTATCTCAGGTGTAATGCTTTCCACTTTGCTTGGTGGGAATGCTATAAAGCTGTTATGAGAACTTCCATCCAAAACAAACCTACTTGTGTCTCAATTCCTTTAAAATAGCTTCCAAATTGCAAACACTGGTGCCTGCCAACATTCAACTTGCTGGGGAAGTTCTCAACCCAGATCCTTTGAAAAATGTATTTATGTATTTCTTTATGTGTTTTATATAGTGTTGCTCCAAAATAAGATCACAACAGCTTGCAAAATCAGCATTCAACTTCTGGGTCAACATTCCCATTCTGGGTCAACATTCATATTCTAGGTCAATACAGCAGTAAATACATATTATAGGTCATATTCATATGTAATCTTGCTCAACATAACAACAAATACATATTATACTTCAATACTTCAATATCAAGCACAAGTTAAAAACATAAGAACATGCCATACTGGGTCAGACCAAGGGTCCATCAAGCCCAGCATCCTGTTTCCAACAGTGGCCAATCCAGGCCATAAGAACCTGGCAAGTTAACTTGGGTGCTATGATGGTGGTTTGTAATCCATTTTTCCATTTCATTCTTCTCCACATAATATCCATTTTATAGTCTTTTTACATTTTATATTGCTCATTACTTATTGCTCAATCTACTCATCTAAGCTATGGTTCTGACAATGACATAATCCACATATTTGTATTTTACATTAGGTCATATGCATTTCTAAAGAGCCATGCTTTCAGTTTATATTTGAAACCTTTTCTGTTATCAGATGTTGTGACTCAGGAAGAGAGTTCCACAACTTGGGGTTAGCTATGGAAAACATCTGTTCTCTTATTTGTGTTAGATGTGTATTCCGTGATGAAGACACTTTTAGAAATTCTATATTTTGTGATCTTAGGGCTCACTACAATATATGGTTGAAGTGTCACTCCTATTAAGCATGGGATAATGTTGTTGATGATATTAAAAATTAGAGTTAATACTTTATAATACTCCCACTAGGATTGTACATATAGCCAGCATATAAATGTTGAATAGTGTAGCCGAGAGTGCTGAACCCTATGGGACACCTGTATTGATTGAGAAGGTGTCAGATATGTGACTTTCTAGTTTTACTTGGAATAACCTATCTGCTAGGAAGGAAGAGAACCATTTGATCACATTTCCATCTATTCCAATTATTCTCAACTGCTAGAATATCAGGGTATGGTCTACCTTGTCAAAGGCTGCTAATAGATCAGTTAGTACCAGGATACAGGATATATCATTGTCAACCCCCTGTAATACAGGCTCAGATAATGAAATGAGTAGGGTTTCTATTGAACGATCTTTTCTGAATCTGAATTGGTTTGGGTATAAAATATTATTGTCTTCTAGGTAGCTTTCTAATTATGATAACATTGATTTTTCTAGGTCTTTAGCGATGAAAAGTAGGTTGGAAATTGGTTAATAATTCCCCAATCATCAATTTTGCCAGTTTTATTAATTAGGATTGATTTGGTCACAGCTTGTTTTGCCCTATTAGATATCAATCCTTCTGATAGTGAGTGGTTGATCATGGTTGCGATTGTTGGTGTGATTATGCTGTGTACTGTTTTCAGTGAACTTGCGGGTATTGGGTCCAATGGATGTATAGCAGGCTTAAATGTTTTTAATGATTTGGTTAATTTCAACTTTAGATACTCTGTCAAGTGTGTTCCATTTTGCTTTGCCTTATTTTTCTTCAGGTTCTTTTGTTGGAAAGTAGGTGGAGAATATGTTTTTAACCTATTGATTTATCTGACAAAGAAGTGGCATATTCATTGCTTGAGTTCTTTGAGAATTCATAGTTATTCAAGATGGAAGAAGATGTCTCTTTGATTAAGTTTTTAATTGTTTCAAAGAGTAGTTTGGAATTAAATATTACACCATGAATCTGTTTAGTATAATAGTCTTTTTTTGCTTATTGATTTGTTCATGTTATTTTGTTAATAGTGATTTGTATTTTCCTAGGGATTCTGTAGATTTGCTTTTCTGCCATTGCTTTTCAGATTTTCTCAGGGTTTGTTTAATGTGTTTTAGTTCTTTGCTATAACAAGGTTTCTTCTGTTTAGAGATATTGTAAATTTTTTTCTGGATTGGGCATATGTTGTTGGCTATTTCATTTATGATGTTATCCCAAGAATCAAAAGCTGAGGAGGCATTATCATGCTTAAAATCAGTTATCTTATTTTTAATGGTTCAAGTATTTCCGGTTCTGTCTTTTTTCTATATGTGAATGAATGATTGATGGATAAATAATATATATAATCTACCTTATAAATGGCCTGTGACCGACGGCCCGCAAATGCGCAGTAGAGCGCAGCTCTACTGCGCATGTGCGGGCAAGGATGTCGATCAGAAAAAAAAAAATGGCGGTGGGGCCGCAGGAGCGGGAGGAGAAGCAGCGGCGCCGCGCGCGCGCGCGGTGCCGCTGCTTCTCCTCCCCAGATCTGCCGGCAGATCTCGGGGGGGTCACTCCCGCGCCCCCCCCCGAGATCTGCCGGCAGGAGCGGGAGGAGAAGTAGCGGCACCGCGCGCGCGCGGTGCCGCTACTTCTCCTCCCCAGATCTGCCGGCAGATCTCGGGGGGGTCACTGCCGCGCGCGCGGGAGTGACCCCCCCCGAGATCTGCCGGCAGGAGCGGGAGGAGTTAATGGAGCCGGGTGAGGGTTGCGGGAAGTCGCGCTTACGGCGCCGGGAGGAAATGGAGGTGGGTGAAGGGAGGGAGAGGGGGACTGAGTGAGTGAGAGGGAGGGAGGGAGAGGGGGACTGAGTGAGTGAGAGGGAGGGAGGGAGAGGGGGACTGAGTGAGTGGGAGGGAGGGAGAGGGGGGACTGAGTGGGAGGGAGTGAGGGAGAGGGGGGGACTGAGTGAGAGGAGAGGGAGGGTGGAGAGGAGTGGGTGGGGGAGGGGGGTGGTGAAGAGTGAGGGGAGAGAGAATGAGGGGGAGGTGAGAGACAGAGGGATGTAGCCCGTTTTAACGGGCTTTACGGCTTGTATAATATATAATTTGCTGTGTGTTGAGAAGGGATGTTTCTGCTTTTATTAGTTGATGATTGGACCAGGGTACAATGTTGTGTAATGAATTGATTGAGCAGTTTTTGTGATTGGTAAATATTAGGTCTAGATGTGTCCTGGTTTATGAGTTGGATTGGTTACAAATTTTTATCAACCCATTGCTTCCATAGTATCTAAAAATCTTTCACATGCTGAAGTTTAGGTATGTGTTACGGTTTCAATGAGGTGGGTTGGCTCCAATATAATAGGAACTAAACAGGAAAACATTTAAGAATTAGAACCATTAAGAAAGTTATAAAAGACCTTCCTGCAAAGCACTACCAGCTCTGTAAGCCTTCATAGCTTTATAAATAATCATTGGTCCCAAATTCAAAGTTCGGGATATATTTTTTTTTAATTTCTTATGCAAATAAAATAGAGAAACCACTTATCTTTGTGTTTATATTTCTTCTTCCTTTTCATAAATATTTCATAAAGTATCAGGTGTAACAGTTCCCATCCATCTCGACATGCACCATGTTTCTGTTAGTGTTAGTGAGTATGTGGACCCTGGGCCAAGGTGAGAGATAGTACCACCCACAGGGAGAGCCCTGTGAGCCTCACCATCGGGAGGCGGGTCTCAACTGATGTCAGACACAGAGAGAGTCTAGAGTCTTTATTAAAGAGTGGGGGGGGGGGGGGGTTGCAAGAATAAAGTCCTTCAGACCCAGAGGAGTAATGGGGTATGTGGAGTGGGGGATACCCAAGAAGGATACCTCAGTATAGTTGGTAAAAGTCCGCAGAGCGGGGTACACCGATGAGGTTGTCAGTAAAGATGGTAGAGGTCCGCGGAGTGGGGTACACCGAAGAGGTCTTCAGTAGTGATGGTAATGGTCTGCAGAGCAGGGTACCTAAAGAGGGTCCACAGAAGAGACGGTAGTGGTCCACAGAGCAGGGTACACTGATGAGGTCCTCAGTAGAGATGGTAGTGGTCCACAGAGTGGGGTACACCGATGAGGTCCTCAGTAGAGACGGTAGTGGTCCGCAGAGTGGGGTACACCGTTGAGGTCCTCAGTAGAGACGGTAGTGGTCCGCAGAGTGGGGTACACCGATGAGGTTCTCGGTAGAGACGGTAGTGGTTCGCAGAGCGGGGTACACCGATGAGGTTCTCGGTAGAGATGGTAGTGGTCCGTAGAGCAGGGTACACCGATGAGGACCTCTGTAGAGACAGTAGTGGTCCGCAGAGATGGTAAAGGTTCTCAGAGAGGGATATGCTGGAGAGGGGCCTCAGTAGAGATGGTAATGGTCCGCAGAGTGGGGTACACCAATGAGGTCCTCAGTAGAATAGAAGGTCATCCACAGAGCAGGGTACTTACAGCAAGAGTAGAGATGGTTCCAGGAAAGCCCCGGGGAACAGGGTAGGCCAAAGTCCTGGGCATCAGGCCCTCTGAGGAGCGGATAGCCAGAGACGAGGAGAGGGCCCCCGAGGAGTGGGTATCCGGAACGTCTCACGCTGAAGAAGCAGGAACTGGAACGAAGGGTCCTCTGTGAGTGAGGCAGATTTAGCAAAGAGGGATCTCATTGCCAAATCATTGGTAAGCAGGGCTAGCTGGCTTAAATGTTCAGGAGGACTGACGTCATTCGGGGGGGACACCACCGAGGTTCCTGCCATGACGTGCTTAAGACTGTCCCGTGCGCAAGCATGCCTATGGGAGTTTGATGGCAAAATGGCGGTCGGCAGCATCAGTGCCGCCCTGGGAGGTCTGGGAGCAGAAGGCAGACCGGTGACAGCTGGCAGAGGCCGCCAGTCTTCCCCAAGTAGTCGAGGCAGTGAAGAAAGAGGTGAGCAACAGTGGTCGCAGCCATCTGCGACAGATGGGCGTAAGAGTACCCTCTCCTTCTTAGGGCCCCTTCCCAAGGGTTTTGGCTTTCTTGGGTGAGACGCATGGTATACTGTTTAATCAGTTCCTTGTCAAAGATGTTGACTGCAGGCTCCTAGCTGTTCTCTTCAAGGCCAAATCCTTCCCATGAGATCAGATATTCCCAATGCTTCCCGCACTTCCTTACATTCAAGATGTCCTCAACCTTATACGTGATATCCTCTTCAGAAGCCAGAGGTTGGGGCTCAGGAGGTTTCTTGGAGAATGCAGATAGGATGAGCAGTTTTAATAGTGAGATGTGGAAGGCGTTATGAATTTTGAGCAAAGTGGGTAGACGAGGGCTGTAAGTGACCGGGCCCAGCTGGCAAAGTACGGAGAAAGGCCTGATGTATCTGGGAGCGAAGCGAGCTGAAGGCAACTTTAAGCGAATAAAGCGGGTGCTGAGCCACACCTTGTCTCCGGGGTTCAACTGAGGAGCTGCCCGATGATGGGCATCATAGAACTTCTTTGATTTCAGGGCAGCTTTCTACAGAAGTTGTTTGGTGTCCTCCCAAAGTTGATGGAGTTCTTGTGCAGAGACTTGTGCTGCCGGAGAGGGTACAGTCAGAGGTATTAGAAGAGGAGGCAGAGGCTGACGTCCGTACTCTACTTGAAAGGGGGATGACCCTGTAGATGCAGACTGATGGGAGTTCAAGGTGAACTCGGCCCACAGCAATAGGTCGAACCAGTCATTCTGCTGAGAGTTCACATACGCCCGAAGAAACTGCTTCAGGGTGTGATTTCGCCTTTCTGTCTGTCCATTGGCCTGTGGATGGTAGGCTGATGTAAGGTCCAGGGCAATGTAAAATTTTTTATAAAGTTACCTCCAAAACTTGGCCGTGAATTGAACACCCCGATCCGAAAGTATGTGTTTTGGGAGTCCGAGAAGGTGGAAGATGTGATAAATAAATAGCTTAGCTAGTTCCGGGGCTGAAGGAAGGCCAGGTAACACCACGAAATGTGCCATCTTCGAAAATCGGTCTATAGTGACCCACATGGTGATATTGCCACTGGAAGGAGGTAAATCCACAATAAAATCTGTGGATATGTGTGTCCACAGCTCAATATGTGCAGAAAGAGGTTGTAGGAGACCCCAAGGACAGCCTGCCGGCGGCTTTTGATAAGCGCAAGTAGGACATGATTCCACAAATGCTTGAGCATCCTTCTTCATGGTTGGCCACAAATAGAACCTCTGGAGTATGGAGAGAGTTCTAGCTTGTCCGGGATGACCAGCAAATAAGGAATCATGCGCCCAGTGGAGGATCTTCTTTTGAAGAGGTCAGGGAACCACTGTCTTCCCAGATGGCACTGTGAGTGTGGCGGAGAGGAGTATTTTGGTCGGGTCAATTATGTGCCCAGGGACATCTGGAGCATATCAGTGGTGAACGAACGAGAGAGGGCATCAGCTCGGATGCTCTTATTAGCTGGCCAGTATCAAAGTAGGAACTTGAACAGAGTAAAAAAAAGAAACCAGCGGGCCTGCCTGTGGTTCAGGTGTTATGCGTGGTGTAGGTACTTCAGGTTCTTGTGGTCGATGTATACTGTTATTTGGTGTTGAGCTCCCTCGAGCCAGGGATGCCATTCTTCAAAGGCTAGTTTAATCGCCAGCAATTCCTTGTCCCCAATTCCATATGTACGCTGAGCTGGAGAAAAGCGTCAGGAGAAGAATGAGCATGGGTGCAAGGAGTGGTTAGTAGAATGCTGGCTAAGGACTGCACCAACACTGATGTCTGAAATGTCTACGTCGACAATGAAGGGTCATCGAGGGTTGGGATGACGCAGGCATGGCTCTTGTAGGAATGCCTCCTTAGGCTCCCAGAAGGTGGACATGGCTTCGGGTGACCACTGGGATGGATTGGCTCCCTTTCATGTCATAGCCGTGAGTGGAGTGATGAGTGTCGAATAGTGATTGTAGTTAGCAAAACCCAGAAATCTTCGGAGTGCTTTAAGACCTATTGTTTGAGACCAGACCCAGATCTCTTAGTCTTTTGTGGATCCATCTGGAACTCCTGGCTAGAGACCATATAGCCCAGAAAAGGGATGGACTCCTTGTGGAAAGAGTGTTTCTCCAGCTTGGCGTATAACTGGTTATCCTGGTGATGGCTCGAGAGGTCTTGCGAAAATACCAGGATGTCATCTAAAATAGACCACGACACAACTGTAGAGCATGTCTCTGAAGATTTTGTTCATCATATTCTGGAACACTGCTGCAGCATTGCAGAGGCCGAATGGCATGACCAGATATTCAAAATGGCCATCACAAGTGTTAAATGTGGTTTTCTATTCATCGCCCTGGTGTATCTTGACCAGATTATAAACTTCTGTGAGGTCCAATTTGGTAAATATCTTGACCCCCTGGAGTCTGTCAAACAGTTCGGAGATTAATGGCAGGGGGAAGCAATCCTTCTGCGTAATCTCATTTAAACCACAGTAATCTATGCACGGCCAGAGGGAGCAGACCTTTTTCCCCACAAAAAAGAACCCTGCTCCAGCTGGGGATTTGGAAGGCCGAATGAAGCCTTTTGCCAAATTTTCTTGTATATATTCAGACATGGACTTTGTCTCAGTCAGTGAAAGTGGATGGACTCTTCCTTGGGGAGACTCCGTTTTAGGCAACAAATTTATAGCACAATCAAAAGAGCGATGAGGAGGTAGAGTATCTGCGGCTTTCTTTGAGAACACATCCTGGAAGGAAAAATACTGTGGCAGAAGCCCCAGAATGGATGGCACAGTGGCTAGGCAGGGCATCGGGGACACGACCTCCAAACACCTTTTGTAGCAGGAGTTACCCCAATGGGACAATTGAAGGGTGCTCCAATCAAACTATGGAGTGTGTAGTTTCAGCCATGGCAGTCCTAGGACCACAGGATATATAGCCTTGTCCAAAATCAGAACAGAAATGGTCTCTGTATGCAGAGATCCTGTGCAAAGTCGAATGGGGATCATGGAGAAGGCAAATTCGCCTGGTAACGGTTCACCATGAATAGAGGAGAGTAATAATGGTGTCGGCATATGGACAGTGGGAATCCAAAGGTGTTCCATGAGTTGTTGGAGGATAAAATTTCCACCAGCTCCGGAATCCACCAATGCCAGGGTGTGAAATTCCTGAGCTTCCAAATTAATGGTGACAGGCAGGGTTAATGGAGGAGAGGGTAAGGTAAGGACTAGGAGAAGTCCTCCGGCAGATCCTAGGCCTGGGAGTTTCCCAGACAGTGGACAGGAGGGTACCACATGACCCGGTTGACCATAATACATGCAGAGGCCAGATTTCTGGCAATGATGCTTCTCCTTAGAGGAAATGTGACTACGACCCATTTGCATTGGTTCCTCATCCTCAGTGTTTTGTGTAGACGAGGTCTCAGTGGATGATGTTGGGCGAATGCGTGGAGCACGCAAAGTCATCTTCTCGGTTCCTCTGACCTCTGGGGAATGCTCACGCAGATGGCGGTCTATGTGACCGGCGAGGTTTATGAGGGAATCCAAGGCCTCAGAGAGTTCTCATGCGACCAACTCGTCCAAGATGAGCAGACTCAGACCTTCGAGGAATATGGCACGCAGGCAGCCCAGGCCCCAGTGTAATTCTGATGAGAGAGTCCTAAACTCGATGATGTAATCAGTCAGCGATCTGGAACCTTGTTGCAGACATAGGAGCATAGACTCGGAGATGATTTCTCAAGCTGGGTCATTGAACACAGTGCGAAAAAGGGCTAGGAAGCCTGGCAGGTCATTGAGGATAAGATCCGTTCGTTTCCAAAGAGGTGACGCCCAGGCCAATGCTTTTCCATCCAGAAGGGACAAAATGTATGTAGCTTTGGAAACTACATCAGGAAAATATGCAGGTTGTAAAGAAAAGTGCATGCTGCACTGGTTCAAGCAGCCCCTACATAACAAGGGGTCACCTGCAAAACAAGGAGGTGCTGGCAAGGGCACTGGAGGCCAGAAGGGTGGCCCTTGCGAAGCTGAGTTAGGCTTGGCAGGCATCGGGATGGAGGCCAGCCAATTTCTTAGTTGGTTTATGGCACTAGCCAAAGTCTTTAGGATATTTTGCTGTTCTGTGATTCGCTGGGCCAGGCCAAGAATGGCCTGAATGGCTGAGACCTGTGCTGGGTCCATGGACTTGGCAATCTGTTAGGATTAGTGAGTATGTGGGCCCTGAGCCGAGGTGAGAGATGGTACCGCCCACAGGGAGGAACCCTATGAGCCTCACCATCGGGAGGCAAGGTCTCAGCTGACGTCAGACACAGAGAGAGTCTAGAGTCTTTATTAAAGAGGTAGAGTAGCACCCGTGGAGCGTGGGGTGCAAGAATAAAGTCCCTCAGATCAGAGAATTAATGGGGTCTGTGGAGTGGGGGATACCCAAGGAGGATACCTCAGTATAGTTGGTAAAAGTTCGCAGAGCGGGGTACAGCAAAGAGGTCTTCAGTAGTGATGGTAATGGTCCGCAGAGCTGAGTACCTGAAGAGGGTCCACAGCAGAGACAGTAGTGGTCCGCAGAGTGGGGTACACCGAAGAAGTCCTCGGTAGAGACAGTAGTGGTCCACAGAGCGGGGTACACCGATGAGGTCCTCCATAGAGATGGTAAAGTTCCGCAGAGAGGGGTACGCCGGAGAGGATCCTCAGTAGAGATGGTAATGGTCCGCAGAGCGGGGCACACCAATGAGGTCCTCAGTAGAATTGAAGATCGTACGCAGAGCAGGGTATTCAAGTCAAGAGTGGCGATGGTTCCAGGAAAACCCCTGGGGAACGAGGTAGGCCGAAGTCCTGGGCATCAGGCCCTCTGAGGATCGGATAGCCAGAGACGAGGAGAGGGCCCTCGAGGAGCAGGTACCCAGAACATCTCACGCCGAGGAAGTAGGAGCTGGAATGAAGGGTCCTCTGTGAGTGAGACAGATTTAGCAAAGAGGAATCTCATTGGCAAGTCGTCGGTAAGCAGGGCCAACCGGCTTAAATGTCCAGGAGGACTGATGTCATTCGGGGGGGGATGCCCCTGAGGTTCCCACCATGATGTGCTTAAGACTGGCCCATGTTCACATGCGCGCACCTAAGGGATTCCGATGACAAGATGACAGTCGGCAGTGTCAGTGCCGCCCCAGGAGGTCTGGGAGCGGCAGGCAGGCCGGTGACAGCTGGCGCAGGCCACCAGTCTGCCCCATGGAGTCGAGGCAGTGAAGAAAGAGGTGAGCAACAGTGGTCGCAGCCATTTGTGACCGATGGGTGTAACAGTTTTGAGTTGAGTCTACTTCTGGGGATGGAAACGTGGCACATGTCAGAATTGATAGGAACTGTTACACCAGATACTGTATGAAATATTTATGAAAAGCAAGAAGAAATATAAACATTTAGGACACAATTTAATTATGTCAAGGGGACTCCTTGACATTGTTTCGCAAATCTGGTTGACGTCATGTACATTAAATCCCTGTCCTTTTGAGCTAATTAAAATTAAGTTAGTTTTTAAGTAGATTCTTATTACCATTATTAATATTTCCTTGCCAGATAATGATGTCCCTCAGACTTCGAAACAATCTATTGTTCAGGCTGTACAAAAGAATCTGTCAATTTCTTCTGACATATTAAATAACTACACTGTGACAAAATATTAGAAAACTAGGAGTTGGCCCAATTAGACAAATGTTTTCTTCAACATCATATTTATGATAGGGAATAGTATAGATTCTGAACATTTTATGGAACTTAAGCTTTGCTGTTTACCTTACTTGATGAGACTCATAAAGTTGTTGATCATAAAAGGTTGGGTATATTAGTACAGTTTGCTTTATTGTCAGCTTTTGATATTTTCTGTCACAAAATAACTGTATTGGGATTGACAGAGTTGTTTGAAAATGGTTTAGATCATTCTTTAAGGATAGGACGCAGAGAGTTCAATGTGAGAAGAAATACTCAAATTGTTATGTAGTATGGGCATTCCTGAGGGGTCTGTGTGCCCCACAGCACTATTTAATAGGGATGTGCATTCATCCTGGTTTGGCCACCCCGAAAAATGAATCGGATTTTCCCGAAATTTCTGGAATTTTTTTTTTTTGGGGGGGTTAGCGCACACTAATTCCGAAAATCGGGGAGGCTGAAAAAAATCGGCCCGAACCGCAGTAAAACAAAATTTCCTGCAGCAGGCTGATAATGAAGGTCGAACTGAAAGGTTCTGCCAAATCACATCCCTAGGTTTCTTTCTTAACCCTTTAGGCAAGTAAGTTGGGTAAGTTAGAGTTTATTTATGAGATGAACACTGATGACTCCTGTTCAAGGAGAAGTTCCTATGTCACAATTTAACTTAAGTTTTAAAAAATTCCAAGACTGGCTTACTACTAATGGTTTGTTTCTCAATTGTGTTGACTTTAATTTTATGGATTGGAAAGCCTCCAATCAATTTTTTGTACAACATAAAGATTGATAATTGTGTTGTAAGAATCAAAAATGAATCAAGGAATTTAGGAATGACTATTGATTCACTATTTGTTACATTGGGCAGTTCATGGTTTGCTCCCGTGAACTGCCGCACTTACTCTCTTGGCCAGGATCCTGCCAGCTCTCAATGCAGCTGATCCACTCTGGCCTTTCTTGTGGTGGAACGCTGCACTCTGACAAAGTAACACACCACCAGGATCCCAAATGGCAGGACGCCACCAACCGTGACAGTCCTCACCCCTCCTTAGATGCGTGCGCTTGCCCGCCACTGGCTTTAAAGGGCTCATGGCAGGAAAAGCCCAGTGGCGCCCTTAGATGACATCTCACTCCCATGCCTTTAAAAGATCCTTGCTGACTCCTCTTCACTGCCTCAGCAACAGGTCAAACTACTCACAAGTAGATTGTGTTAGTTCTAGTGTTTTTTTTTCAGTTCCAGCATCTGTTGTAATCCTCTTCATAAATGTTACTTCATTGACCATCTTTTCATCATTTACATACCACCAGAAACAAGGCCTTTTCGATTGCAGCAATAATATTTTGGAATGCATTGCCTTTGGTGTCATGGAAGATTCTGTTGTGCTCGGGGATGGACCCTTGTCTTGGAGCAGTGGAGAACGGCTCCCTGGTAGGGACCAGGAAGTAACTGCCTCCAGGGGCGAAGCATTGAAGGAGACAGAGGCTGGGATGAGCTACACCATTGGAAGCCCAAGGTCCCCCCGGGAGGAGCCTATAGGTTCCCGGGCTGTTTGGACTTAGGTGGGTATCACAGGGTCTCCTGGAAGGATGGAAGTCCGGCATGCCCACAGGCAGAAGGGGAGCACGGTCAGGTTCGAGACTGGAATTCATATGGAATGAGGACCAGAAGAGCATAGGTGATGACAAGGCTAGGAACAGAGCCAGAATCTAGAAATGTGGTCAGGTGGGCAAAGGTCAGAGTCCAGGGGTCAGTCCGAGAAGTAATCAGCAAAGCAGAGGTCAGGTTCCGGAGGTCAGACGAGGTCACAGGCAGGCCGAGGTCAGAAGGCAGACAGCAGGCATGCAGGTCGAGCAATAGACTGGAGTCAGAAGACAGGCAGCAGGCAGGCAGAACGAGGAACAGACTGGAGTCAGAGGGCAGGCAGCAGACGAGCAGGTCAAGGAACAAACTGGAGTCAGAAGGCAGGCAGCAGGCAGGCAGGTCAAGGAACAAGCCGAGGTAAGTACCAGAGAGACTGTCCAGAGGTACTACTTGGGGAGACGAACAGACGAACAGGTACAGAAGGATGCTGGAGAACGAGGATGCAGGAACAAGGCAGAAACAAGGCTGGAACAGAACTGGAACAGAAGGATCCTGGAACGAGGCTTGGAACAAACTGAAGCAAGATTCAAACGCAGTGACAATCTAGCACAAACGCCGACCCAATTGCCAAGGCAAGGAAGTACAAGCAGGGACTTCCTTATATTGGGGAATCAATCAGGGTGCACCGCGGAGCTAGGACCTGCTTTTGGCCCTACAAGAGGCCGGGCGGTCCGCGTGCGCATGCTTAGGGGCGTGGCCAGTACCGCCAAGGATGCTGAGCTCCGGCGTGAGGCCTGGTGTGCAGTGGAAGGCCCAGCAACTGCCGCCGCGGGACAACGAGGCCTGGAAGCGCTTGCAGCTGCCACTAGGGAGGCCGACCCGGGACCTGCCGTGGAACCATGGAGGTGAACAGGCCCATGCGCGGGCCAGGCCCGGACAGGGTGCGTATCAGATTCATGATCATCTACTCTTTCAGAAGCAGATTAAATAAATTTTATTCATACAAGCATATAAGTGTTTAGTGCAATTCATGAACTGAGTGTATGTATTTATTTTAATGTCATTTTGTTTATTATTTAATATTTTATTTTTATGTGATTACATTATTTCAATTTCATGTTATTATGTATGGTTTTATGTACTCCACGCTGGATTTACTGTATTCACGGATAAGAAGCTGTATTATTAAATGTACTCATTCGACACGCTTTACCCATTTGCTTCAAACTAATGCATATCCCTAATTCCCTGTTCACTGAGAAAAGGGAACCTAAGCCACAAGCTGAACATAATTAAATTGTTAAATTTTGTTAACAAAGTTAAAATATAGGCAGCATAATGTCAGATCCGCAACCCCCAGGTACCTTGAATCCAGGGACACAGGAACATAGGCTTCCTTCAGGGTGTGGAGCCAGGTATAATTCTTGGTTTCTGGAGTTCAAGACCAACCCAAGGACAGTCTGATAGTATCAAGGAGTAGCAGGCAAGTTCAGTAGTTACAGGTCCAGTCCAGGTCAGGTTATATGCAGGTTTCAAAAGCACAGCACTGGGCCAGGTAGCCTTTAAGTTGACAAGAACACCTTCCTGTTCCTCAGCAACCCCTTTTCTCAGTCAGAAGTACAGTTGGGTTCCTTTGGGGAATGGTTATTGGCCTTGGCTCAGCCTCATTCACTCCATCGCCTCAGTTTTCCCTGTGCTGAAATTTTTTTTTAGCTGATTAGACAGAGCATCTGTATGCTTTCCTCCAAACAGTCTTCATTCCAAACCTTACCTGCTATTGGCCCTGACTCTTAGGGGTAGATTTTTAAAAAACCCACACGTACGTCTATATGTGCGAGGTTCCCAGCGCATGCACATAGACATGGCAATTTTATAACATGCGCTCGTCAGCACGCGCATGTTATAAAATCTGGTTCTCACATGCACATGCGTGCTGGAGTTTTATATCCGCGCATGCATGTGTGGGCGGGTGGGCTCTTCTGCGCACAGGGGGTGGGGATTTTTGAAATTGTGCATGGCGACACAATTTGCCTTTTCCCCAGTACCCTCCCAGCTCCAATAAAGTTCCCTACACCCCTGCCCGGCCTTCCTATCTTTCCCCTCTCCTCCCTGACCCCTAAACCCTCCCTAACTTTTCTAAATATTTTTGTTTTTTTACTTACGTGCTCTAAGGAGTAGACATAAGTTCTGTGCGCTGGCAGCTGCCGGCATGCACTTCCCCGGGACAGGGCCTAATGGCCGCTGTCCTGGCCGGTCCCTGTCTCGCTCCACCTTGCTCAGACCCTGCCCCCCGGCCTGCCCCTTTCCCTCAGCTGGCACTTCTACGCATACCAGGGGACACGTGCTTGGCCGGGCCATTTTAAAAATGCGCTTGGCGCGCACATGGCCCAGCCACATGTGTATCCCCCGGTTTTAGCGCGCACAGCGCGTTGAAAATCTACTTGATAGAAAAAGTGGAAAATTCAATTTGAAGCACAAAGATATTGGTATTTGGGAATTTTTTGCTTAAGTCATGTCAGAAAAAGATTAATGTATCTAATACATACTGAACTTAAAAAGTAAAAATGAAATATGCATTATTTTACTCTATTAAATCTGTGTTGCAAAAGGCAAGGAATCTCTTGGCTAGAAACTGCAGATTTGGCAAAAAAAACTTTCTTGGCACGTGGAAGCAACTCTGGGGTGCCGCAATGAGTGTTTGGAACTGCAGTATACAAATATAAATAGAAACTGAAAAATCAAAATAGAAATATGTGCAAGCTGTGGATAGGCTGAATGGTGCAACTAGTACAATCCTTTTCATTTTTGTACTTTCCAGTTTTATTAGCTGTTCCTCAGCAAGGTGAAAAGGATAAAAAAAACATGTACCTTTAACAAAATAATTTAAATTTCTCTATTACTGTCATCAGATTCTCCCACAGATGACACGATTTCATATTCAATAGTTTTCTATACAATGCATATATATATGTATGAAGCATAAATGTGGAAAGAGAAAATGATATTTGTTGAATGGAATGTCATTGTTTGGTTGTTGACAGCTTTTGTGATCCAGACACCAGGGTAAAAAGGGAATTTCTGTCAACCATAATAAAAAAAAATGCTATCTTGCATAGTGGACAGTGATGCTCTTGCTGGGAGCCACATAAAATCTTTAAATAATACAGAGACATTGTACAGATGTATGCTTTGGAAAACTGAAGTAACCGCCAGGTAGTTATTGATCTGTTACAAATGCTAAAGTGAATAAATGTTCTTTGACTGGAGCAGATATTACTCATGCAAAAGACTTCGCTAAGAAAAGCACAAATTGCATTCTTTCCAGAAACTCATCTCAAATAATTGTGAACACTCTTTCTTAAATTTAAGAAAGAGTGGAAAGGGCATTGTTTTTTTTTTTTACATCTTAATCCAGTAGAAAGCATATAACTGAAATTTTAATACATAAGACAACACTTTTATCAGTTTTACAAGCTTATAGTAAAAGGAGATTTGCTGGGTTTTGGGGAAGTTATTTAAACATGTTTATCATATCAAATATATGCACAAAATATCTATTGTTATGATGTCTTTCTTGTAGATCCGGTCTAAGATAACTAAATAGGAATGTGACTATCAGTGTCATTCATCAAAATGCATTAGGCTCTAAAGTGCGATAAGAGGCTCTAGCATGTAATATATTGCATATACCGTGCAATATTGCCGTGATAGTGCACTATTGCTGTTATATTGCATGATATACACAATATTTTGCATATTCCCACCCAGATACCATCCTCTATTATAATGATCTTCTTTGCATAGTAAGGGCAAAAGCTATCGGCGCCATTTTGAATACTGGCAGCCGACAGCCTGAGTGCAGGAGATCGCTCCAGGACCCCCGCTGGACCACCAGGAACTTTTGGCAAGTCTTGGGGGGGGTCAGGAGGGTGGGGGTTGTAGTTAATTAAATTTAAAGGGTTGGGATGAGGTTTTTTTGGGGGGAAACAAATAGATATGTAACTAATGAATGGATCGGGGTCCCCCGAGATTGGATGCAACGGATTTGGGTCCCGACGAATTCAAATACCGAATGGGACAAATCCGTCTCTGCTGCACATCCCTAGTAATCAGGATATTCTCCTTAAAAATAAATAAAACATCCCATCCTCATTTACCTTAATGAGTAACCTCTGCATATATATAAACATTAGGATTTTTAAAGGAGTTACATGTATAAATGCAATATACTATCATACAAATTTTTAAAAGTCATTTACATGCTCAAGGGTAGATTTTTTAAAAATACGCACGCGCCTCCATGTGAGCATGCTACCCAGCGTGCGCACCTGGATGCTCAATTTTATAAGAAGCGCGCAAGAGCACACCTGTTATAAAATCCGGGCCGGCACTGTTTATGTGCGGCGACGAGATCAGGCCTCTCCTAGTTCCCTCCCAGTCTGTCCCAATTAAGGAGTGGACTGGGAAGGAACTTTCCTACCCCCCCCCCCCCACCTACCCTCCCTCCTTCTTCCCCTCTCATCCCCAACTCATCCCCTCTCATCCCCAACCCCTTTGAAGTCCCTATCTTTTGTTATTTTCTTTATTTCAGATATTTTGCAGGCTCTTGAGCTGGCATAAGGCTGCTAGCATGTGATCCCCTGGCACAGCGGCAAATAGCCACTGTACCGGCAGCCTCCAGCTCCATCCCACCCTGCCCCTGGACCACCCATCCCTGCCCCCGGGTCCACCCCTTGATAGAGGCCTGGCTCTTGTGCGTGTAACTGGGGTTACACGCGTGGCCATGCCTCTTCTAAAATGCACGCAAGGCCTGGCAGGCGGCCGCGCATGTAATCCCCATTTTCCCTGCGCGCAGGGGATTTAAAATTTAGCTGTTAGGGTGCCCTTATATGTGATTATCCTATGACCAAATTATTGGTATATATTGTAGAAATTTTCAAAAGCCCACTTATACTAATAAAGTGCATTTATACATGTAAAACCCAATTTTAAGCACATTCATTCTTTTAAAAATCAGGCCCAGAGTTTTTAATCATATATCATTGAATCAGTATGCCAGGATTCTGTTATAAATAATTATCAATCTGAGACTGAGAAAATCAGATCAGTGATCTCAGCATCTTTTCTACTAGCAGATTGAGCATTCATGCAAGGAAAACGTAATGCATTCTTAGATTAAGATGAAATTGGGGAATAAGCTAACCAACTACTTCTAAATAAATCACATTTCAGAACTTCAAGTACACCATATCTCTCTCTACTTTAACCTTGGACCCTCCCATACTGTTTAAAAAAATACATAAAATAAAATACTAGACAAAATTACAATATTCTGTTAATTCATAGAACACACTTTTGTTCACGGTGTCACTCGTGGTCTCATGAAGAGACAAGTTCTTTGTCGAGCCTTTTGGTGAAGGCCTGCCAGTGGAAGCCCACCTGCGAACCTTGCCTTTTAACAGCTGTCATCTGTGATACTTGCCGATGTTACTCAATAGGGGTAGGACTTCTATTGGAGCAAGTGGTTAATAAACATGTGGACAAAGATGAACTGGTAGATGTAATGTATTTGGATTTTCAGAAGGTGTTTGGCAAAGTCCCATGAGAGGCTTCTAAGAAATCTAAAAAGTCATGAGATAGGAGGTGATGTCCTTTCGTGGATTACAAACTGGTTAAAAGACAGGAAACAGAGAGTAGGATTAAATGGTCAATTTTCTCAGTGGAAAAGGGTAAGCAGTTAAGTGCCTCAGGGATGTGTACTTGGATCAGTGCTTTTCAATATATTTATAAATGATCTGGAAAGGAATATGAAGATTGAGGTTATCAAATTTGCGGATGATACAAAATTATTCAGAGTAGATAATTCACAAACAGATTATGATACATTACAGGAGGACCTTGCAAGACTGCAAGATTGGGCATCTAAGTGGCAGATGAAATTTAATGTGCACAAGTGCAAGGTGTTGCATATAGGGAGAAATAATCCTTGCTGTAGTTACTAGGGATGTGAATCGTTTTACGACGATTAAAATTATCGTCCGATAATTTTAATATCGTCTTAAACCGTTATGAAACACAATACAATAGAGATTCTAATGATTTATCGTTATAAATCGTTAGAATCGTGAGCCGGCACACTAAAACCCGCTAAAACCCACCCCCGACCCTTTAAATTAAATCCCCCACCCTCCCGAACCCCCCCCCAAATAACTTAAATTACCTGGTGGTCCAGCGGCGGTCCGGAACGGCAGCGGTCCGGAACGGGCTCCTGCTATTGAATCTTGTTGTCTTCAGCCGGCGCCATTTTCCAAAATGGCGCCGAAAAATGGCGGCGGCCATAGACCAACAGGATTCGATGGCAGGAGGTCCTTCCGGACCCCCGCTGGACTTTTGGCAAGTCTTGTGGGGGTCAGGAGGCCCCCCCCCAAGCTGGCCAAAAGTTCCTGGAGGTCCAGCGGGGGTCAGGGAGCGATTTCCCGCCGCGAATCGTTTTCCGTACGGAAAATGGCGCCGGCAGGAGATCGACTGCAGGAGGTCGTTCAGCGAGGGTTCCGGCGCCTCGCTGAACGACCTTCTGCAGTCGATCTCCTGCCGGCGCCATTTTCCGTACGGAAAACGATTCGCGGCGGGAAATCGCTCCCTGACCCCTGCTGGACCTCCAGGAACTTTTGGCCAGCTTGGGGGGGGCCTCCTGACCCCCACAAGACTTGCCAAAAGTCCAGCGGGGGTCCGGAAGGACCTCCTGCCGTCGAATCCTGTTGGTCTATGGCCGCCGCCATTTTTCGGCACCATTTTGGAAAATGGCGCCGGCTGAAGACAACAAGATTCAATAGCAGGAGCCCGTTCCAGACCGCTGCCGTTCCGGACCGCCGCTGGACCACCAGGTAATTTAAGTTATTTGGGGGGGGGGGTTCGGGAGGGTGGGGGATTTAATTTAAAGGGTCGGGGGTGGGTTTTAGCGGGTTTTAATGATTTTAGCGGGTTTTAACGATTTTAACAATTTATCACGATATTTTACCCCCCCCAAACGGCAACAATACGATTCCCTCCCCCTCCCAGCCGAAATCGATCGTTAAGACGATCGAGGACACGATTCACATCTCTAGTAGTTACACGATGTTAGGTTCCATATTAGGAGCTACCACCCAGGAAAAAGATCGAGGCATCATAGTGGATAATACTTTGAAATCGTCAGCTCAGTGTGCTGCAGCAGTCAAAACAGCAAACAGAATGTTCGGAATTATTAGGAAGGGAATGGTTAATAAAATGGAAAATGTCATAATGTCTCTGTATTGCTCCATGGTGAGACTGCACCTTGAATACTGTGTACAATTCTGGTGCTGTGGTGACTATTGAACTATCTAAATAAAGATATAGTTGTGATGGAGAAGGTACAGAGAAGGGCAACCAAAATGATAAAGGGGATGGAACAGCTCCCCTATTAGGAAAGGCTGATGAGGTTGGGGCTATTCAGCTTGGAGAAGAGACGGCTGAGGGGGGATATGATAGAAGTCTTTAAGATCATGAGAGGTCTTGAATGAGTAGATGTGAATCAGTTATTTACACTTTCAGATAATAGAAGGACTAGGGGCATTCCATGAAGTTAGCAAGTAGCACATTTAAGACTAATCGGAGAAAATTCTTTTTCACTCAACACACTTATGAATTTGTTGCCAGAGGATGTGGTTAGTGCAGTTAGTGTAGCTGGATTCAAAAATGGTTTGAATAAGTTCTTGGAGGAGAAGTCCATTAACTGTTATTAATCAAGTTAACAGGGAATAGCCATGGCTTTTAATAGCATCAGTAGCATGGAATCTTCTTGGTGTTTGGGTACTTGCCAGGTTTTTGTGGCCTGGTTTGGCCTCTGTTGGAAACAGGATGCTGGGCTTGATGGATCTTTGGTCTGACCCAGCATGGCAATTTCTTAAGTTCTTATGTTCTTAAGATGGTGGTATCCATTGATTTGCACACTTGTTTCTCTTGGCAGCGAGGAATGCCCTGGGGCTGGGGCTGAAGGACCATGGAAATTTAGAGAGGTGTAAGAAAATAGCAGGACATTGCCATCAAAACATGAAGGCAGGTCAGCTTCTCTGTGAGAAGTAAAGAGAATTTGGGATGCCTCAAGCATCTGATTCAAGATTTTGGTACCTACTGGAATTCTTCCTGTATGATAATGCAGAGGATAGTGGATCAGCAGATACCCCTTTATGATTTGTTTATAGAAACAGAGATAATTATGCATTATCCTCCATGACATCATGACAGGATAGTAATGTTGCAGCTGGTACAAATTCTGAACTTATAACATCAGCTGGGATTGTGCCAGAGTTAATTAAGTCTGGTGCATCCTTCTCAGCGGAGGGCACCATTTTGATGTATGGCAGTTCAATTATATGCCGTACATCAAAATGGCACCATCTGCTGGGGAGCATGCGCTGGAGTTAATTAACTCTGGCACAATCCCAGCACACATCATCAGTTCTAGAACTCATAAGAAGAAAGAAGATGCGTCCATTGGAGCTCTGAGACCTGGGCTCCAGGCATGGGCCTGACCCTGAGCTTAGGCCGAGGTGTTGGGACCCGTCTACCAGGTAGGGCCCTGGCATTAAGCTTGGGTCCAGACCGAGGCCCCAGCATTAGGACCCAGTCTTTGGACTGGGCCCAGGTGTTGGGCATGGGTTCTGGCCAAGGCCCCAGCATCCAGCTTAGGCCATGGCATTGGGCCTAGGCTGAGGTGTCAGGACTTGGCATCCAAGCCTCAGCCTTGTGTAGAGCCTAGGGCAACTTCTCAGTGACCAACCATGCCCTTGACCGATGCAAGGCTGAGGCTTCAGCCTGGGCCTAGTTATTGCCAGTCGATCCCCATCAGACTGGGTAGGTGGGTGTAGGGGGGATCCTGGCTCCAACATTTTTCTAGATGGTTGGGATTGGTGGTGGGGTTTGGAGTCCTTGGGAGGCACTGTTTCCTTTTTTTCATTTGTGGGTTTCATTTTTTTAATGTTTGATTCAAATTTTTAAAATGAAAGAAACAAATCAAACATTAAAAGAATCAAAATTCATGGGGAAAATCCTTCTGAAAACGAACCGAAAAACAAAACACATTTTTTACCCCTGTACTTCCGTAAAAAGCAAGGACATCCCAAGTGTGAGTACATCTGGGAGTAACACAGCCAAAGACTGAGAGTCTGTGTGTAGGTCTCTACCCCGTGAGCCTTAGGCCCAGAGGTTAACTCCTCCTCCCTACCAGATAGAACCCAGGAACCCTTGCGCAAGTGGACTTTGTTGGTGTGAGAAGAGGGAAATCTGGGAGAAAGTGGCCCTGAAGGCAACACTGCCCCTGCATTCCAGGAGGTCCTCGAAGAAGGGGTTATATTTGTTTGAATCCTTTTCAGAAAATTGTGAGCACAGTTCAGTATTTCTGCAGGCAAATTGTTTAATTGTTCTCACAGCTATGAACTGTGCATGCAGTTACCAAATGGGTGCACAGCTCAGTAATTGTTCACACAATTTGCTAATTTGAATGCACAGCTATTGAACTGACTGCTCAAATTGCCAAAGCCAAAAATACAAATAACAACAAACAAAAGAACAAAAAAATTAAAACGAAACTCGCCACAGAAATAAACAAAAAAGGTTTGACTTAAACATCCCTATTATTAACCTATTAACAATATTTTTTTCATATATTTCTCTAGGTCTTGACTTATATGCATGCACCCTTTTCCCTTCCAACTTCTCAAAAATGATGCTCATGGCTATTACCCATATTGATCAGTCAGCAGTTGCATCTTTTCCACTTGTATACAGCATTGGCTTACTTTTCATCAATCAATGACCTATGTTAAAGTGAATGTAATTCAAACGTAGTTAAAGTCAGCAGAAATGTTCAAATTGAAAAATTAGGTTACAAAAGAGATTCAACTTAAAAACTATGCAAATGGCTTCCCTTATGCTATGCACAGCAGCAGTCGCATCATGAACAGCAGAAACACAATTTCAACATGAAATGACTCTAAAATACTATTCTTAAATACATATGAGAGAACATGCAGATGAGATTTTGACCTGCTATGGAATTGTCACTTCCCCTTTTTCCAGTGCAGTAGAGCTTGCATATGTCAACTTTAAGCACATCACTTAGAGGCTGGTAAAAATAACGCATAGAAGAAAGCAAAAACATTGAGGCTCTGATTTAGAAAAGCATGTACATGCTTAAACTTTTGTATTACATGTGTAAATGCATCTTAGCCATGTAAGTGGGCTTTTGAAAATCACTACATTATTTGCCATTGAATAGTCCATAGGGTTTACATGCTTAAGTACACTTTACTTAAGTAAATGGCTTTTGAGAATTGCTACCCTAGTATCTTACATTTATGTGCACAATGCCTTTGAAAATTACCTCCCCAAGTCTTTACATTCCCTTAGGGCCAGATTCACTGAGGGTTTTCTACAATTCAGTGTCCATGGGACAAACATTTTATCAATCAGATTCATAATGAAGGGAACATCTGTATAAGTCCTTCAGAGGATCAAGACTGATATCATGGCGTGTCTGTTCCTCTTTAATTTGCTTATAAACAATTCAAGACCAAGATTATGATATGTGCAGCAACCTCAGTCAGCTAATTGGGAGCTAGCAAACAAAACATTGCTACTGAACAAAAACTTCTGAATATAATTTTAGCAGTGGATTGGAAACACCCTTACATGTAGGTCTGTGAAATTTCTTTACTCCAGAAGAAGGTAGCATGAGCACTCACCTATATCATTCCGATTATTTTTATAGTCTCCCCACATTGCCTCTGTAGCTTTATCCAAATAGGAATTTATTTTGCTTTAGTGATACGGAGAGGCCATAAATCATAAGGTTTAATTTTCTGTTCTGAACTGTGAGAACAATTTTCAAAAACTCCATGTAGTTGCAAACTATTTGGGTGATATTAAAATGCAGACTTTGCCCAAATGCTCTGCTCCAGCTCTTAGTCTTTTGTGCAGGGCAGCCAAAAGGGTGAAAAGGTCACATAGGTGTGCTCTTTCTTTCCCCAGACCTCAGTATGCCAAAAAGTGAGTCCCTCTTCTACAAGGCTAAAAGGACAAAATGCTGGGAACCCCACACATACCTTTTTGCTGCTCTAAGAGGGAGTCAATCTTCAGACAGGCCAATTTACCCAGGCAAATCGATATTTATGTATATAAATGGCAGAAAAAAAATGCCTGCCCCATGTGAGTTCACAACCTTAATCCTTTAGCTGGAAACTACCAGTGTGCATAGCTTAATTGAAATAGGCAAGCAATGTTCTGCGAAGTTTGTATGTCTCGCCTTACCTGGAAAATATTTATAGTTTAGAAGAAACGGGGGAGCAGGGGAACAACAGAGCAAGTCAGAACATGCCTGAACAAAGATAATCAAATCTGAAGGAAAAGGCTGGAGAGATGCTGAGTTGTCATGCACACAGCCAAAAGAGCATAAATTAGAGACTAGTAATCTAGTGTGGATGATCAAAGTCAAACCAGGACAGGCTACACATTAAACAGGATAAAGCCAAGTCATTCATGATTTGACTCAAATTCATTCCTTTCCTTAACTTAGAGCTATTTGACCTGGCTTGCATGGGAAAACTAAGGGACTGATTTATGAAACAACTTATAGGAGTTGAAAAAAAAATCAAATCTCAATTAGTGCTATGCCTGATGCAAAACCTGAAAATGCCTACTTCATACATAAACAGGTGTTTTTTCAATGAAGAGATTTGCAATTCTTAAACTATCAGGTTATGTATATGTGCTAATTGAGCTGGGTCTTTGAAAAGTGCTTAGTCGGGGAATGAAAGGAAACTGCTGAGCTAATGTTTAGAGAGGAAAGAAAGAATCAAGGAAGAAGGATTTCAGACTGAATTTTGAAAAAAAGGAGAGTAAGAGCATCACAAAAGGAGAAAATAAATTGTGCAGAAAAAAGAAAATGGAAGTTTTCTGTTGCTGAATTAGAAGAATTTATTAGTCATGACATTTCCTAAAGTTACTGGACCCCATAAAGAAATGGTCTGGTGCAATGGTCTGAGTTCAATAACAAGTCATCTCACGGTGATGACTTGTTATTTTTGTAACCGTGCTGGCCAGTCTGTGTGGCAGGAATACATTATATGCAGATGAAATTCAATTCTTCATTTGCATGCGATCATCATGGTCTGACACAGTTGATCTAGTCAATCTATGTATATTGTTAATTAAGCACTGGCTATTTTGCAATAAGCTATCGATTAATTTATCAAAAACATGTCTACTGGTTCAGCGCCTTCTGTTCAAAAATTCCCACGATACTATTGTGAATGACAATATCACCTTTTCTTTGAAGTCCAGTATTCGTCACCTGGGTATGCTAATTGACCACTCTTTATCTTTTCGCCCTTTTGTAAAAAATAGAATCAAGGCGGGATTCCTCAAATTGTGAGTGCTGTGTGGTCTTAAAACACTTGCTAGAAAAAGCAGACTTCTGAACAGTGGTACAGGCCTTCATTCTACTTCTAGTCGACTACTGTAATTCTATTCTTTTGGGTCTACCAGCTACAATACTTAAACTCCTCCAACTGTTGTTAAATGCTGTGGTGAGCTTGATTACTAGTATGAAGAGAAGGGAACACATCAAGCCAGTGTTATCTGCGTTACATTGGCTTCCAATTGCTGAGCAAATCAAATACAAGATAGCAATCAACCATAATGTTCAATCTGATCTCCTCAGAGACATCACCATGGAGTAATGCCCTTCTACGATTATACTTCCTGATCTGACAGCTCCGTTCGGTACAATGAGGGCTCCTTGATGTGCCATCACCACGTTATGCCAGGCTAAGTGTAACCAGAGAGTGCACCTTCTCGGTAGCAGGCCCAGTGATCTGGAATTCGCTTCCTGAAGTTTTACGGAGGGCAGATAGAGCCAAGTCTTTTAAGTCCTTACTAAAAACTTGGCTGTTTAGGCAAGCCTTTTATTAGGTCTGCAAATGGTGTTCTGTCTTATCCTGTTTCTGTACTGTATATGACAATGAGTATTGTTTTTGTGTAAATGATGTGTCTGTGCTTATGTACATCGCCCAGGATATGGGTGATTAATAAATTCAAATAAAAGATACAAAAAAAAAAAAGGAAAAGAAAAGATCATCTATAATGCAGATTTTTTGATGAGTTTAAAACAGATGACACAAAACCCATTCAACACTAAGGGCTTGATTTGGAAATGCTTAGTTCCCATTCTAAGCCTGATTTACTAATTTGTTTTTCATTTTGTATAGATTGGAAAAATGCATAGAGAATCAGATGTGTCTTCGTGAGGGTGTGTGGGTGTTGGGATTTATGATTTTTGTGAGGGGGTGGAAATAAATAGTATGACAGAATGGGAAAGGGGGATATGTAGATATATGTGTTGACTCTGGGAGCTAAAATGGCTAGTTGCAGCTCTGGCTAAAGGCTTTCATTATAACAACAGAGCTAGATATGATGGAGGAAAGTATTCAAATATGAAGCAAAAAAATCTTTAAGGTTCCTTCAAGTGAGGGTTCATGATGCTGTGGCCTCAGTAGAAACTGGTTCTGATGGAGATGGAAGCCCAAAAGTAGGAGAAGAAAACTATCAAAGGAAAACAAATGTAAAGAATAATTGAAAGGAGAACTATGTGAATGCTTTACTTTCAGTGTGCTGGTGTAATATTTCGGGCCGATACAGTAAAATCGCGGGAGAGCGGGTGAGCACCCACTCTCCCAGCGCACACACAGGCCACTCTCCTGTGCGTGCGATACAGTATTTTAATTTATTTAAATTTGGCCCGGCGATCAAAAGAGGTTCTAGGGACACTACCACATCCCTAGCGCCTCTTTTTTGATGGAAGCGGTGGCTGTCAGCGGGTTTGACAGCCGACGCTCAAATTTGCTGGCGTCGGTTCTTTAACCCCCCTGACAGCCACGGGTTCAGAAACCGGACACCAGCAAAATTGAGCTTCCGGTTTTCGACCCACCAGCCACGGGAGCATTTTCAATGTTTATTTTTTCAATATTTTTTACTTTTTTAAACTTTCAGGACCTCCGACTTAATATCGCCATGATATTAAGTCAGAGGGTGCACAGAAAAGCAGTTTTTACTGCTTTTCTGTGCACTTTCCCGGTGCCCGGAGAAATTAGCGCCTACCTTTGGGTAGGCGCTAATTTCTGAAAGCAAAATGTGCAGCTTGGCTGCACATTTTGCTTTCTGAGTCGCGCGGGAATACCTAATAGGGCCATCAACATGCATTTGCATGTTGCGGGCTCTATTAGGTTTGGGGGTTTGGACATGGGTTTTGGACATGCTATTACCCCTTACTGAATAAGGGGTAAAGCTAGCACATCCAAAACGTGCGTCCAAATGCCGGCTAACAGTGTGCTCCGTCGGAGCTCACTGTACTGTATCGGCCCGATTAAAGTGGTGAATGTTTATATTTAATTGAATCTTAAATACTAAGGGGTGAATTTTCAGAGTTGCATGCATAACCATTAGCATATCTGAACATAAGAAGGCTCTACTCCTGTAACTGGTACTTTATAAATGTCAAAAGTGCACACGCACTTTGTTTCATGCACACATACATGCACTGGGGCATTCTGGGGCAGGACCAACAGTCATGTCTGTAAGTTGCTGTTTTAAAAGACATGCAAGTACATTTGTCAACTTACATAATTCTATGCCTACTAATTATCTGGCATAATTGATTTTAGATTTATTTATTGTGTATTATTGGCTGGGAGAAAGGTCTTGGTGGGCTGGGAGGAATTCAGGCTGAAGAACTAAGAGGGTCTCGAAGATGCGGAGGACTGGGTGAACTGGTGGACTAATTGGTAAACTGGTAATTTCAGTTATGCACACTCTTTTAAATTATGCTGGCTTATGAGAAGACATTGGGTTTTATGCATGTGAGTCCTACTTTATTGTTGCTCGTAAAATATACTTGCGTATATTTTTAAAATATACCTCGGAGCAGGAGCAAGTTGTGCGTGCCAGCACAGCAGCAAATGGCTGCTGTGCCGGGTGCCTCTAGCCCCGCCCCTGGACTGCCCCACCCCGCCCTCCAGACCGCCCCTTTTTCTAGCCCTGCACACCTAAGGCCCAGCCACAAACATAAACCCCAGGTTTTTACGCACGTATGTTTTGAAAATCTCTCCCATAATGTCTTCCTCTGGAATACTATTCATTTATTTATAGATATTCAATATTCTACCTTTTTCCATGAGTGGCCTCAAGGCACATTACAAAACAAGTTTTAACTAATAGTTACACTACATTGGTCGAAGGTCATTTAAAATCACAGTTGAATCAAATATTCAAAATGTGAATAGCCATCCATTAGGAACTGAAAGTCGGCCTAAATGTGTGTAAAGGCTTCAGAGAGTTACTTTATGTTCCACTTTCCCCCCTGCAGCTCACTTTTGCAGCAGCTGCATCAGATCATTTTTTAGACAGGTCTACCTTCATGCAACTGTAGCAACTCGACCACCTCCGATTCTATAGTGTCTTCAAATTCAGCATCGTTTGCAAGAGTCGCTATGTTCAGTTGCCTTTAAGAACATAAGAACATAAGAAATTGCCATACTGGGTCAGACCAAGGGTCCATCAAGCCCAGCCTTCTGCTTCCAACAGAGGCCAATCCAGGCTACAAGTACCTGGCAAGTACCCAAACACCAAGCAGATCCCATGCTACAGCTGCCAGCAGTAGCAGTGGCCAAGGTTTCCATTTCTGAAGGACCATGGACACTGGTCATTTCTTTTTCCATGTAACATTAAAAGCTAGTGCCCCATGTTTGTATACGAAATCTGCAATGTTGTGAATGGCATCCATAATGATGTACCAGTAGTTTCACCAGAACACCCTAATTGTTGACATTTAATATAGTGACATAGAAGATAATGGCTGAACATTGACTAAGTGATCCATCTGTCTTCCCAGTTCTTATATGTCAGCTGCTAGTCATCAGTTGTGACTACTTGTAAGATAATTCTCCTTTTCCAGGGCATTTTTTGAAGTCTTTCCACATTTGTACTCTACCAGTTTAGCAGATTAGATTTTAAAATCTCCACTTAGTTAACACTGAGCTCCTTGCCCATCCCATGTCTAACCACAAAGCTTTGTAATGTTCTAAATAGCTACCAATACTAGTAGCATAGCATCATCCAAGCACTCAGCCTCCTAGGTCCCCTGCATAGCCTGCCAGACAGATCTGGTTATTTGAGAACCTATGTTTCAACCAGAACTTCTAGTTTTTACTGCACTTGCTGCCTCCCAGACATACCTAGCTGCTAGTTGAATTCTGTCATCACAACCTGATGCAGTTGTTTCCCAAACATCTGGCCTCCTAGATTCATCACACATTCATCTTAAAACTGCTAATTTTCCATCCAATGTTTATGCTTTGTTCAGCTATTTTTGCACTTCCGCAAATACTTCCGCAAATAATTTTGCAGATTTCTCCACTAATGTTTGCTTTAAGTCCCACTGGATGAGACAGAATGTACAGAAGTGGATCAGAGAGACCTGCAGTGACTGTTGAAAAGACTGTGGAAGCCTTTATACCTCAGGTTTTCCACTTCTGAAACACTACAAAAAGATCCCATACAGCAGATCTGCAACAAATTGAGACTGAGGACACTATTTAAAATGGCTCTAGACCAGCAAGGTACCTACCTTTGCACAGAACAGGAAGTTGCCCCTGGGAAACTTGGCAGTAGGGAAAGTGCACCAGGACAATCTTCTATTGCAGCAAGTCTCTGTTCCATGTAATGAATTCAGATCCCTCTATTTAAAATCTGTTATTTATTTATTTATTTATTTATTTATTTAACGTTTTTTTATATACTGACAACCGTTTTCACATCGTATCGGTGTACATTTAACTCAAAAAGGTAGGCAGAGCCTTTACATGGAACATTAACTATAAAATTAAAATTGAAAGGTATTACAAGAAACAAATGGTAGGCAGAGCATTTCATAGAACAGTAACTATAAAATTAGAGATAATGGTATACAATAATACAGAAAACACAGGTTTTATAATAGATATGAACTAAATGTACAAAATATTAAATCAAAATTCTGGAATATGAGTTTCCTTATAACAAGGGATTGATGTACAACTTCATGGATGCTAGGGGGTAAACGAAGGACTGGATCGGCTTGTTCAGGTTGACTTGGGTGAAGTAGGAACCCTATTTCTATGGTGTAGCTGCAGTTTATACCTCTTTGAAATTATTTTAGATGTATATAGTTTACAACAAATAAAGTTTCTTTTCAGGTTGTTAAGGATATTATTGCACATATATAAAATAAAGGAAGATACCTCAGACCAGCAGCAGGGTCATAGATGAGACATTAGATAATTATAGCATGGCGAGAGGGCTCTTTCCTTGTTGACTGTAGCAGTTGTAAGGTTTGTTTGTTTACTACAATTAATGAGATCATGCTACCTGAGGGTGGGACTGGCAACAACATTTTTAAACCTGCTGCCCAAAGCAGGAGAGTGCAGAGAAGAAAATGTATGGGTTGGCTACTAGAACAGCTGGACTGTTTCCATTGCTATAAAGGCTAATTTGTGTTCGGTCATGGTGCGGGAGGACTCTTTCTAGTGCCTTGGAAAGGTTTATTCCTGTGCTGGAAGACAAACCCAGCAAGGGCTTAATTAAATCTTCAGCAGTAGTCAGGATTTTGTTTGGGAATTTCAGTTTTTCTTTTAATAACTGGCCACTTCTTTTTATGCAGTCCCTGACATCTCTTAGAAACAGCTTGCAAATGGTTATAAATATACATCACATTTCCTTCATGCACTGAACCCTTGCTGCTGGAATACTTCTTTGGCCACCTCCATTTTGTCCTATAACAACTTAGAAAAAGAAGATTTTGCAGACAGCAGGTTCCACATCTGCCACAAATTATCCAAATATGTTTTTGTACAGGAGCTTATTTATGTTTACTAGATGGCTCCAGGTCATCAGGAACAGGTTGACCCAGTCCCGGTTCTATTCCCATCGCATGGTGGCTCAGTCTGTCCTTGATAATCTGGAGCCATCTGGATAATTTAGCTTTTGAAATTTCTCAGGTCTTTTTCTTCAGATGTTGCATTACTGCATACTATATTTTTTGTAGATGGCTAATTATTATGTTTATTTTTTTCACATAGAATATATTTTACTTTAGCTAGGGGTGACCAAACCTTCTATATAGTTAAATGCTTAGCTGTTATACTATTAGTGGACTAACACTCATAGGTAAGGGATCTGAATTTGCTAGGTGGCTAGTCATGTTGTAATGTATGGCCAGGGCCCATGGTCTTCCACAGTGGTACTGCAAGGGCAGTATAATTTGACCCTTGCTACAGATATGCCCGGATCCCTGCCAAATCATGGGAGACCAGGGGCTAGCTCCAGAGGGTAGCAGCTAGCTGAGTGCATGCATACAGGCATACTCCACCTTCTCCCCACACTGAGACAGCAGGAAGAGGAAAGCGGTAGTGCTTCAGACCACGTCCAACTCCTCTGCTGCCATAAACTGACACACACCTTGAAATGCATGGCATTACGACGTCCCAAATGGTTCAAAGCACAAGTCACGTTCTGGATGGCAGAGAAAGAGGATCTGCCCCAAGCAGACCACTCTCCTCCTCTTACTGCCAACTCACCTGCTGTCACTGGGAAGATCAACAGGGTGAAGCTATGAGGCAGTTGAGGATTGGGAAATTGGGGGGGAGGGGGGATTCTGACAATTGGCATTGTGAAAAGGGATGAATTGGTGGTGGGTCAAGGGGAAAAGGAGATGGAGGTTTGAGAGAGAGGCTGGAGGTGATATAAAGGTATGAGAGGGATAAGCTGCTGAGTATGAGTGGGGGTTGGCACAGGGGCAGCAGAGAGAGAGGATCTAGAGTAGGGTGGGAGTGGAAGGGTGTGTGTCTGACAGGGTGTGGGCAGTTTACATGAGATGTGGAGGTGGGGAAGTGCATGCGATTGGAGATGTGGGGGTGAGGGAGGGGAGATTAGCATGGGGAGGGGTAGGCATGAGATGAACAAGGTAAAGTAAAGGAAATTAGTGTCAAGTATGCATTTGAATGTTGGATTTTGTGAATGTTGTGAGGGATGAAATTCATACTAGGTGGAGCGGGGGTGAGATAGAAGGGATAACTTTTCTCCCATCCTTCCTTCAACTTCGAGCCTCCTTCCCTTTTCTCTCACTACCCGAATCCTAGATCCTTTTCCCCTCTTCCTGTTACTTCTCCAATTCTTCACCTCTTTCCTTCATGCTGACCCCTCCCTCCCTTCCCTTTCTACGATGCCAGGCTTTCCATCCCCTAACTTTCCCCATCTCCACTCCTCTCATCCTTATGATCCACCTTGCTTCTTATACTGCTCTGCTAATTAAAATCCCCTTTTCCCAACTGAAAAAAACTCAAGAAAAATTAATTTCCAAGACACATAAGAAAGGCCAGAAAACAACTGTAAAGAAAAAAAAGTAATATGCAAATGTATGCAAACCACATAATTGCAGACATTTTGTTGTACATTTCTTTTAACTCTTATCACAAAATCTAGCCCTGAACTGCCACAGGAAACTGAGAGTGTCGTCTATGGTTGTGTCAACTGATGCAAAGGACAAAATCATAGCGTATAATCATTTGCTTTCTGTCCCTGGTTGTCTTACTTTCTAAAAATATTTATATTTCTCCCAATGTGTTATTCAATCCACATAGTCTCTGCTCTGACATTCTGCTACCACAAAATGTGTACATAACTTTCTGCATGTTCACTGCATAATAATAGGATGAGTTTTTTTTTTTTTTTCATGAAAATCCTTGCTTAAAGAAATTGCTGCTCATGCCTGTATATATTGTAGACAAAATGAAAAATAGCATTAAGTTAAAATCCTGTGCTTCAAAAGTCTCCCCTTTGAACATGTATCTATTAATATGGACATTTTTTGTGGGTGTTATTTTTGGTCTGGAATCCTCTTTCACTGATATAAAATGTGTCTTTATTCTTCATCAGATGGATGATTCATTTCTGAATGATTGTAGTATCTCTGAATCCTCTGCTCTCATTGTGACATTGGGCATAGCTAAAGGGGCACTGATAGTGTTGTGTCATAGACTAAGCTATCAGAGATGGTATCTGCCTGGTGGTAGTGACAGAATTGTTATTGCCAGTCACTATATGAAAGAAGCAGAAGTGGAAGTACATTTCCGATTTTTTTTTTCTTTTTGTACAGGGTGTTAGATTCTCTAGCTAGACTATTTTTTTGCAGGTTACATCTCTTTTTCTGTTAATGTTTGCTTCCAAAAGGATTCTCCTGGAGTGATTGAACTGATAACATCAGAACTAATCTGAAATCTGTTCAAAATTGTAAGTTTTTATTTTGTAGGGCATTAGAAATAAGTTAAGTCTGTTCCTGAAGCATAAAAAACGAATCTTTCTTCTCCTGCTGCCAGTTTGCCTTTAAAAAAAAATAAAAAAGGAACCAAAAAGGTTCACTCACTGTGAAAAACGTTTGTGTGTATGCTACTGCAGAGTTTTTGTTGTTTTTAATTTTAATTTTTTTATTTTTATGCACCTACACAAACTGTGGAATTCTCTTTATTGAATATAATAAGAACAAAATTTTTTGTAGAGGGGTTGGAAGGGTCTCATATAATCGTGTAGGCAACACTGCCTCATTTGGCATGTTATAATCATAGAACCGCCAACCTCCTCCGTTCTTTGTGCCTTTCTATGCAAATATTGTGTTTTAAAACTTCAATAATTTTTACTGTGTTTAGAATTACCCAATGACATCCAGTGCAAAATAACTCAACTAGATGCAGATTGTTTTTTGTTATTTTCAAATACCTCGGCACCACCGTTGATATTCTATCAACTATGATCTCTGATCCTTCTCTTGTTGAGAACTAACTCTATTCTTATTACTGTATATCAGGTCTCACAAGTTGTCAATATCCCAACATGTACATGTTTCGGACGCGGATGCGTCCTTCCTCAGGGGATGTTCCGGCGAGTGATGTTAGAACCCGCTGTTGAAAACAAAATCAAAATTTTAAATATGTAAATATTACTTTCCTTAAGTTGCTTTCCTTAAATGTCTGAAGAGGCTTCCCCATTTTTAAGTCGCTTGCCTTCTTGATGCGGTGCCCCACTCCGATTTCCTTGCATGTCTACTCCATTGGTTGAAAGACTTTGCTGATAGCAGTCCTTGCTGGTAGCAGTCCAGATGTCAACTGAACATGGGCTGTGCAAGCTCTTGTTTTATGGGGTGAATTGTATCCTAATGTGGTCAATCAGAGTTGCTTTTGTTGTCCTCCTATGGGAAGTGTTTTCATTTGCTAGTCCAACCAATAGTGTTGTTCCTCTATATCTACTATGCATTGACCTGCTGGAGAACTACCAACATACACTCTTTGTAAATATCACATGTTTATTAGAGATGTGCTTCGTTTTTTTCTACCGGGTCGTTTTTTGGCTCGGATACTTCGTTGTAAAATTTGGGTTTTCTCGTTTAGTTTTTTTGAAAAACGAAATGAGGAAACCCGAAACCGACCCAAAAAATGAAGCGGGAAACAAAGCTAAAACAAAACCCACCCCAAGCATTTTAAATCATTTTATTACATTGCATACAACCCCCCCCCCCCCACCATCCAGATCCCTCCCCAAGACTTACTAACATCCCTGGGGGTCCAGTGGGGTCCCGGGTTCCATTTGTCCCTCCGTGCCCGGTGTGCTACTGCAAGCCATGCTCAAAATGGTGCCGAATAGCCTCTGAACTACTATGTCACAGGGGCTACTGGCGCCATTGGTCAGCCCCTGTCACATGGCCATCGGCGCCATCTTGTGCTCATACCATGTGACAGGGGCTAACCAATGGCGCCGGTAGCCCCTGTGACATGGTATGGGCAAAGGCTATCGGTGCCATTTTGATTCCTGGCAGCCAACAACGAAATCACTCCCGGACCCCCGCTGGACCCCCAGGGATTATTGGCAAGCCTTGGGGGGGGGGGTCAGGAGGCCCCCCCAAGCTGGCCAAAAGTCCCTGGGGGTCCAGCGGGGGTCCAGGAGCGATCTCCTTCACTCGTGCCGTCGGATGCCAGGAATCAAAATGGCGCCGATAGCCTTTGCCCATACTATGTCACAGGGGCTACCGGCGCCATTGATCAGCCCCTGTCACATGGTATGAGCACAAGATGGCGCCAATGGCCATGTGACAGGGGCTGACCAATGGCACCAGTAGCCCCTGTGATATAGTAGTTCAGAGGCTATTTGGCACCATTTTGAGGAGCACGGCTTGCAGTAGCACACCGGGCACGGAGGGACAAATGGAACCCGGGACCCCACTGGACCCCCAGGGATGTTAGTAAGTCTTGGGGAGGGATCAGGATGGGGGGAGGGTGGTTGTATTATACTTAATATTAATGTTTGGGGTGGTTTTTAATTTAAAAAAAAAATGTGCCCCTCTCCCGACACAAACCCGAAAAACAAAATTTCCCCGAAATTCGGGGAAAATCCTTTTCGGGTTTCGGGGCCCCCGAACCACAACGAATTAGGCAATTTTGTTGCAATTGCCTAATTCGTGATAAACAATTGCACATCTCTAATGTTTATCAGACCTGGTTGAGAACTACCGGTCCGATTTTGCTTGGAGAATAACTGTTAGTGAATGATACAATCATAAAGTGATTGACGACAAATTCAGTTCATCATTCATGCCCTGCGGGTTAGAAGATTTTAAAGTATAAATCCAAAATAATTCTCGATGGTTTAATCGAGCTCTTAAATCGCCACCCCGCTGAGGGGTGGACACTTGTTCAAGCACTGTCCATTTGAGTTCCCGTATATCATGAGATGCTAATGTTAAGTGCTGCACCATGGGGGATGTCAACTTAGCAGTGGTATACCGGGATTTATGCTCACTCAATCGAATTCGAACCGGCCACTTGGTGCGGCCGATATACAGTTTTGGACAGGGACACACTATTGCATAAATTACATTGTGTGAATTACAGTCGGTGTTGCTCTTCCGCCATACTTTATATTGTGTAACTGGATCAATCCATTCTATTCCTACAATGGACTGGGAGCACCAACTGCAGTGTCCACATGTTTGATGGCCTATAATGGCTTCTGTGGAATTTTCTTGCGCTAGTTGTGAGTGCACCAGCATGTCTCTGATGTTTCTGCCCCTAGAAATAGCAAACATGGGGATTTCTGCAAATTCTTCGTGTAAAGACAAAATATGCCAGTGTTTCTTGATAGCTGTTATAATTGCTCCTGTGGCCATAGATTGTTGCAAAACACATACCAAGCGGTCAATTTCCTTTTTTGGTCGATAGACCAATAGTTGTTGCCGGTCACTGAACTTGGCTCTTTTGTATGCTTTCTGGATGGCCTTAAACGGGTATCCCCTTGCCTTGAATCTTTCTTTCAGGATATTGGCTTGTGCTTCATATTCCTCATTCGTGGAGCAAATCCTCCGAATCCTGAAAAATTGGCTCACTGGTAGACCCATTTTAAAATTGTGTGCATGATGGCTAGAGAACCTTAACAGGTTGTTTCGATCCATATCCTTCCGATACACAGTGGTATATTTAGAGTGTTCCCAATCTTTGTGATCCCTACGTCCAAAAATGTAATGCTGCTTGATGAAACTTGGGCTGTGAATTGCAAGTGACTTTTGGCAAGTCTTGTGGGGGTCAGGAGGGCCCCCCCCCCAAGCTGGCCAAAAGTCCCTGGGGGTCCAGCGGGGGTCTGGGAACGATCTCCTGCACTCAGGTCGTATTGCCAATATTCAAAATGGCGCCAGGGCTACCTTTGCCCTGTCACAGGGTAAGGGCAAAGGACCATCAGCGCCATTTTTATTAACGCAGCCGATGGCCTGAGAGCCGTTGATCGCTCCCCGCGCTCCCGCTGGACCACCAGGTAATTGTAAAACATTTTTTGGGGGTTCGGGAGGGTGTTTTGATTATCGGATCGGGCGCAGCCGATAATCAGAACTCAAATCGGGCTGGGCGATAAAAATTTTAAGATTTAGATCGGAACTGGAACCGATCAGATTCCGGTTCCGATTCACATCTCTATTACTTTCAAACAAATTTAAAAAATCCAACAAATATGGGTAATTTGTTTCATTCGGGGGAGAGGGGGGCCTGAACCTAGAGGGCCCCCTCAAATGAAACAAACCATAGACATTGTGTTTGTTTGAAATTAATGCATTGGACCTAAATCTAGGCCTGAAGCCAGGGCCTCATCTAAGGCTTACGCTGAGGATCAAAGTAGTGGCCGTGGCCTAGGTACGAGTATGACGCTGGAGTCATTTACCTGATCCATTCGAGATATTCATTGGCAAGGATGGGACTTGGGTCCTGAAGTCTGGGCCTAGGCCAGAGCCTGCGCACAGGCCCGATTCTGCGACATGGTATGGAGGCTGGGTCCTGACACTGGGGCCTCCCTAGGCTAGAGCCCAGACTCAGGCCCAACACCATGAAGCAGTCTGGAGGCCAGCTCCCGAAGCCATGACCAAGGCCCTAACCTAGGCTTGACACCATGGCCTGGCTTGGAGGCTGGGTCCAGATGCCCGCGCTTTGGCCTTAGGCCATGCCAAGGCCCAGAGCCAAGGTCTTGCCGCAGATATGAGCTCCCCTCAAACATACTAGTTCTGCCTATAATATTGGAGGTAGAGCCCATGCCTCCTTTTGATGCAGTTGAACGTGTCTTGATTTACCTGCTCTGGTGCTGCTGGTGATGCTGGTGGTGTGGCTGTAGTGGTAGAGGCACTATCTATCCCTCCAAAGCCAGCATGACTGGGCTGGTGAGCCAGTTTGTTCCCATGTCAGCAATGCCCCTCCATGAAGCTGACAAGATTAATGCTTGTGCTGAGGTGTAGGGGTACCAGATACTGGCACTGGGGTGCCAGTATCTGGTAAAGTTCTGGCTGTGGCTGCTGCTGCTGCTCCTCCTATTCGTCTTCACTCCACTGGGTCATTGCATCCAATTGGAAGGTTGCAATGAGAGCTGTGGCTGCATTGCTGATCTCTGGGGCTTCATGGCTGGGACTGGCGGGTTCCTGGGCAAAGCTGTGGAAACAAAGAAGAAGAAGACATAAATATGAATGCTAAGAAGTACATATTTACTGTTTGGCATAAGATGCGCACTATGCATCAATCAATGTGAGCATGTTATGCCAAAATATGTGGATATCTGTAGTACCCTTGACATTTACAGGTGACGTGAACTTACCAGTCCCAGCCTCATGGTGTCCAGGATCTCATCCATTTCCTCAAAGACATCAAGTTCCAGCCGTTCTGTCAGGCACTGCTCCTTGTAGGTCAGGGCTTTGGGGCAAAGACTCCTCCTCCCAATTGATACAGATATTTATTGTGGTTTGCCACCATAGTGTTCAGCTGGGTGTGCCAGGAGACGGCCCTTGGTTGCCCTGGATGTATTCACTGCATGGTTCCCAAACAGCATATTGTAATTCTCGAGGATTGCAGTGATCAGCATCTCGATATCCTCAATGGTAAACTTACAAGCATGAAGGCGAGGCCTCCCCATTGCCTAACTACCAGATGATTGGGTTGCCACTTCCATTTTCAGAGAGTTGTCATTTTCCTCGTTCTCGCTCCTACTTCCCACTCCCATCCCTCTCTCCCTCCCCTCCTGCACCTTCCCTGCCAATTTCCCCACCCTCTCTGTTTAACCCTATACTGCAGTCCTACTCCCGCCACACTTGCCTGCCTAGCCCCTTCCCCTCCTTCCTCCTTTTATCCCTTTCCTCCTACCTATGTCTACTACTTTCCCTGTTCCTACTCCTCTTCCTTCTACCACTCCTATCCTCCTCCTTCCTCCTTCTCTCCTCCCTCCTCCCATCCTCTCTTCACACTCTCCTCTCTTCTTTCCCCATGCCTTCCATGCTCCATCCTCTCCAGTTCTTCACTCTTCTTCACCATGACTACTCACCACCACCACCGCTTACCACCATACCACAACTCTTCACCACCACCACTCCTCTACCACACAAAGAAAAACAGACACAATTGAAAAACACACAATAACTTCCACACACAGATAAGAGAGAAAGGTAAAGTTAATCAAATGAGAACACTAAAAAACAGAACAGTTCACACAGAAATCGCTAAAATCCAAATCCAACTCACCCATACTCCAACTCACCTCCTCTCCTCCCTTTCCCACGATTGACACACCCTCAAAAGGGGCAGCTGCAGGAATCCAGTATATATATAAACCACCAAAATAACTTGCCAGATATAAAATGACACATGACGTGTAAAATGAGTCCACGTGACACACTAATGCACACTGCAATACTCAGTTGCATGACATGATAAAGTATAGTGATTTACAAAACCTTCCTATGTGATGTGGTGAATCATACATTTGCTTAACCATGCACTATTTTTTATCACGATGCTAAGGCGCCATATTTGTGCATTATTTATAGCATTTTAATGATTCTAGGCCAAAGTCTGGTCAGTCCAAAGTTTTGACCTAAAGTTAGCTGGCTATAGTTAGCCGGCTAACTTTAAGATAGCTGGTTAAATTCACTAGTGTGGCTACAGTGTTGAATATGCCTCCCAAATTAGCTGAATAAGTTTATCCGGCAAATCCCCTAGATTTATCAAAATGCTCTAAATATAGCAGAAATAGTGGCCGAGATTTAAAAAATCAGGTATGGCTAGGCTAATTACCCTGCTCTCACAACCCTTCAAAATGCCCACAGTTGCTGGGTGCACAATTGCTGTGTTCCTGGTGACAGTGAGTATTATTTTATTTTGACAGCAGTGCTGGCAGAGTAATACTGGTAGATAAAAATGCTGGTAGCATTATTTATTTATTTATTTATTTATTTATTTATTTAGCTAGTTAGTTAGTTAAACTTTCTTATAAACTGCATCCCTGACCCAACAAATACATTCCCAAAGGGATGGACCCAGAAAACAAATCGGAAGCCGATCCATTTAGCTGTATAGCAGTAAAGATAGCGAAGATCGGTATATGGAAAAAGCCCTTTATTGAAATTTGCCCGACTCTGGCCGAGTTTCGCTCTTTTGTCGAGAGCTGCCTCAGGGACAATAAATGTTAGCAGGACTTATTGCATGCCTGCAGGGCTGAGGTCACAAACTTTGTGCGTCCACTATTGCATACAATCTTTGGTTCTTGGTTAAGCGTAATTCTGTTATTTAAACTTCTAGTTATTCCATGTAGTAACAGGTGTAAAGATCGCTTCATTCAATTTGTATCTTCAAAACTAGGATAGGATATATGGAATTGAGGTGTGTATCATTGAAAGTTCAGCCCTAGGGGAGCCCCGATGGCTTTCCCCGTTCCCTCCGATGCCGCTCCGAAATCGAAGTGGCCTCGGAGGGAACTTTCCTTCTGCCCCCCCCAACCTTCCCCTCCCTTCCCCTACCTAACCCACCCCCCAGCCCTACCTAAATCCCCCCCACCTTTATTTTTTTTTTTTGACGCCTGCCTCTGGGCAGGCGTAGGTTGCGCGCACCGGCCAAGTGCCGGCGCACGATCCCCGAGCCCAATGGCAGTGGAGAGGCCTCTGGCCATGCCCACGCCCAGCACCCAGATCGCCTCACCCCACCCACGCCCCACCCATTTTTTCAAGACCCAGGACTTACACGCGTCCCGGGGCTTGCACGCACCGAGCTTATTTTGCATAGTTTTCAGGGTTATGAGCATAATATACGCAAGGAACCCTTTTAAAATCTGCCCCATAGCTTTTAGAATGCTTTCCAAAATAGATTTGTAGAAGGGGTAGTAGGTTTTTGCATTACATATGGAATATTTCCTAATGAATGCAAATCAATTCATTACTAGGGAAATCTTATGCAAATGAAATAGAGTAACTTGTCTTCAAATTCACAAGCTGTGTTATTTGATCAAAAGTTACTTGTACCTCAAGAGGTTTAGCTGACTTTCACCAGGAGCATCGGGATGCTAACACATGAACCAAACCTTCTGTGCTGTCTCATTAAAAGGCCCCTCAGACTGCCCTGTTTAGTAGAATAAAAACCCCGGAAATTGCAAGAGACATCCTGTCCCACCATCCCTTGCTACCCCTTGAGGTAACCAAAGTTGAAAAAGTTAAAACATATTTTAAATCCCTGTCCCTGGTCCCACCCTTCTTTTCTAAATTGTGCCCCCATGGAGTAGAAAAAGTAATCATTTCACCATTTCTGGCTCTCTAACCCTCCTTGCAGCTCTCCAAGCCAGTACCTTGTCTTCCTGGTGTCCAGTGGAGCCAAGAGCACCCCAGTGCTCTGAGCTCAGCATTGCCATTTTAAAAATGGCACTAGTAAGTCACAAACACACTTTTTTCCCTTTTGAAAAATATCTCAGCTTAGTAAATTGACTCCTTAGGCACGTTAATCTGAGGAAATTAATTTCAGGCCTACATTTAGGATCCAATGGTTTAAGTAATTAAGTTGAGTCAATTTTCCAGTTGAAAACTTATGTGTCTAAAGTCTGGAAAAAATCATCCTAAATTTAAATTCTTAAAATTTAGGGATCTAATTTATACACTGAGAAATGAATATTGATCCCCTCCCCTATTTATTTATTTATTTTGTTAAATTTCATTTCACACTCATCCTTTCAGCCCAGAGTGAGTCACAGCCCTTTGTTGCTATGGTTTATTGTTTATTATCATTGTTACTGTTATTATTATTGTTATTAGTAGTAGTACTTTATTTTTAATATTTTAAGTTTAGTATTATTATATTGTTACACTTCAGTGTATTCCTAATGTCCCACATGTCCTTTGTTTCCGCATGTTCATTGTAACTCATGTTTTATTGTTCCCGCCCTTCGGCGAGAGTTCAGTTTCATGTAAACCGGTATAATATGTATCCTATACAGGAACATCGGTATATAAAAATTTAAAAAAGTAAATAAATAATAGACGTTCACCAAAATTATGAGCATCACAAACAGTTGTAATTAAGCCCTTATTGGCTTCCATCTTAGTAAATTTGGTAGTAACTCTGTATATAGAATATGCTAGAGCACTTCGTAATAAATTCATTAGTTTCCTAATAATAGTTTAAAATAGTTTAAAATAATTTAAAAAACAAGCTTTATAAAAATTATAGCATATGGTATTCATCCACAAAGCAGTCAGGCTCTTTGTAAAGTAATTTGAATCTTAATCATTCATTTCATAATATTTTGTTTTGTCTTTTACCTTTATTGCTTGTTATACTTACAGAATAATAAAAGGACAGTGCTGTAGTAGTAAATATTTTGTTTGTTTGTTTTTCACTGATCCTACAGGAGGAACACATATAGAAATGATGTAAACTCAATAAAGTAATATCTAAAAATATTGGGTTGGGATGCACTGATGGAGGGATTATGTCAGGTTCATTCAGGCATATCTTCCATCATAAAATATAAATTAATTGAAAAGCCAAAAATCAAGATGTAGTGGATGTGGAAGGACAATTGACTAAATCGTTTTGTATATCACTACTCTAATAATCTGGTGGAACTAAATGGCGTCATTACCAAAAAAAACATTCCAGTAAGGGAAGGAAATAAATCACTGCTTTTATCAATTTTTCTTCCCAAGGTCAAATACATTGTAAATTAAAATGCCATTAATTGTGTTTCTTAATAAGAATCATCAATCCTAAAGTCAATCTTCATATATACCATTTTTGTTTTTTGACACTTTGGCCTGGATTTATCAAAATGCACTAAATATTGCATGCGATAGGAAAAAGGGTGTGTTTTATGGTAATAGCCTGTTTATCACAAAGTTCACTATCTTAGTGCTTTGCATAGGTATTAACACAAACTGTGATAAGTTTTTCACACTTTGTGGTAAGTGCCAGAATTGTTATAATTCTGAGAGAGAGAGAGAGAGAGAAAGAAGAGAGAGAGAGAGACTAGCTATAAGGTCCTCATATTAGGCAGATATTTATTTCTCTATATGAGGCCTACCTAGCTACTCGAGGTGAGGTTTAGCTATTAGTGTAGAGGCTAGGGGCCAATTTGACATTCAGAGTGTGACTTACTAACAGAACAGTGCACTCTTGTGAAGATTTGATGACCTTTGGAGTGAGGAAACTCACCCAAAGATGAGATTTGTGCAATGTTCTCTCAGCCTAGCTTGATGTTACCCAGGTAGAGAGTCCATCAAGCTAGGTTGAGAGAACATTGCACAAATCTCATCTTTGGGTGAGTTTCCTCACTCCAAAGGTCATCAAATCTTCACAAGAGTGCACTGTTCTGTTAGTAAGTCACACTCTGAATGCCAAAGTGGCCCCTAACTCCTATACTAATACCTAAACCTCACCTTAGGTAGGTAGGTGGGCCTCATATAGAGATATAAATACCTACTTAGCATGAGGGCCTTATAGCTAGGTTCTCTCTCTCTCTCTCTCTCTCTCACTCTCTCACTCTCTCTCAGAATTACAACAATTCTGGCACTTACCACAAAGTGTGAAAAACTTATCACAGTTTGTGTTAATACCTATGTGTTTCCCTGGTCTGGGAGCAGTTTCAGAGGCCTTGACCACACCCCTGGGCTGGAACCATAGTCCCACCCCTGGATGATGTGCCATCACAGCACACTCCCCCAGGAAAGCCCCAGGACTTACATGAGTCCTGGGGCTTGTGTGCACCACTGAGCCTATTCAATATAGGCTCAGCACACACAGGGGGAACTTGGGGGAAGGTTTTCAGGGGGTACACACATACCCCTTTGAAAATCTGCCCCTAAGTCAAATTGATTAATAGCAGTAAATGGACTTCTCCTCCAAGAAATTATTCAAACATTTATTAAACCCAGCTACACTAACTGCCCTAACCACATCTTCTGGCAACAAGTTCCAGAGCTTAATTGTGCGTTGAGTGAAAAAGAATTTTCTCCAATTTGTTTTAAATATGCTACTTGCTAATTTCATGGAGTGTCCCCTAGTCCTTCTAATATCCAAAAGAGTGAATAACCAATTCACATTTACCTGTTCTACACCTCTCATGATTTTATAGACCTCTATCATATCTCCCCTCAGCCATCTCTTCTCCAAGCTGATCAGCCCTTATCTCTTTAGCTTTTCCTCATTGGGAAGCCATTCCATCCCCTTTATCATTTGGTTGCCCTTTTCTGTACCTTCTCCAATGCAACTATATCTTTTTTGAGATGCGGTGACCAGAACTGTACACAGTCTCAAGGTGAAGTCTCACCATGGAGCGATACAGAGGCATTATGAAATTTTCTATTTTATCCACCATTCCCTTCCTAATAATTCCTAACATTCTGCTTGCTTTTTTGACTTCCTCAGCTCACTGAGCCAATGATTTAAATGTATTATCCAATATGACACCTAGATCATTTTTTCTGGCTGGTAGCTCCTAATCTGGAACCTAACATCATGGAACTACAGCATTGGTTATTTTTCCATATATGCATCACCTTGCACTTGTCCACATTAAATTTAGTCTGCCATTTGGATGCCCAATCTTTCAATCTCACAATGTTCTCCTGCAATTTATCACAATCCACTTGTGATTTAACTACTCTGAATAATTTTGTATTATCTGCAAATCTGATTACCTCACTAATTATATTGCTTTCCCAATCATTTATAAATATATTAAAAAGCACCAGGTGCACACCATACAACCTTTTATTCCGATAACGAACGAGACTCCTCCATGCTAACTAGTTACGCGACCCCCAGCAAAAACCTGGTTATACAAAAAAGCCTACTATTCTTGAACTGAGTCCTTTGCTTTGCGTTCTAGTTAGTCCCACAGACACTCATATTCTGATATTTATTTTCATTATACAAAGTTTTACATGGATTTGTATTCTTTCAGTTATAATGTTATATTGTAAAGCACTATGCTGAATTAATGTTTGAATGTAAACCGAGGTGATGTTACTTACGTGCCCCGGTATATAAAAAACCCGTAAATAAATAAATAAATAAATAACCTCTCACCAGTGGGTAAAAAAAATCATACACGTGACACTCAATGCAAAAGACTGGAAAGCTCCCATCTTGCTGCAGGACTGCTGCCTTCATTTTAATTTTGTTAATTATCTAGTTAAGGTTAGGTTGCTATGGGAGTTAGAATGTATACAATTATAAGAATGTATACAATTTACATATACAAGGCCGACATAGACAAAGCCAAATGCAACTTCTATGCAGCAAAAATACATAACTACCAATTCGACCCCAGAACCCTATTTGCATTTGTCAACAACCTCACCCAACCAACTCAAAACTCAAACAAAACAGCAAACAAGACAAATACCTCTGATGAGTTAGCACAATTCTTTAACAACAAAATATCAAACCTAATCGCAAAACCCACCTCCTCAGACAATGAGATTACATCAGACACAACCACAAATAATGTCAAATGGACACACTTCAAAAACATCGCACCCACCGAAATAGAATCAATTTTCCAGAACATCACTCATGCATCCCATCCCATTGACCCAATTCCTGTCAAGTTCCTTAAACAAATACCCAACCACATTGCCAAACCAATAGCAAACATAATTAACTTATACCTCGACCAAGGCACCTTCCCAGATCAACTAAAATGTGCCATCATCAAGCTGATCCTCAAAAAACCTCAACTTGACGATACCGACCCAGCCAACTACAGACCTATCTCGAATCTCCCCTTCATTGCCAAGATCCTTGAAAAAATAGTAAATCATCAACTCTCTGAATATCTGGACACCCTCAATATACTATTCCCAGCCCAACACGGCTTCAGAGCATCCCCTCAGCACCGAAACCCTCTTATTGTCATTATCAAACACAATTCTCAGAGGCATGGACTGTGACCACTCCTACTTACTCATCCTCCTTGACATATTCACCGCCTTTGATACCATCAACCACAAAACTCTAATTCACAGGCTAAAGGAAATCAGCCTCCGTGACACAACCCTCAACTGGTTCAACTCTGATCTATCAAACAGGTCCTACAAAGTCAAAATCAACGACACCAAATCCTTCTACACGGGGTCCCACAAGGCTCTTCCCTTTCTTCTACACTGTTCAACCTCTACATGACCCCTTTATGCAAACTACTAAGTGAAATAGGATTATTATACTACATATACATTGACAATGTTCAAATTCTACTCCCAATCAATTACTTGATTTATCACATCCTAAATTTATGGAACTCCCACCTGAGCACAATAAAACACCTTCTGTCTTAACTATCCCTCACCCTCAATCACAACAAAATGGAAATCATCTACATATCCAACAATCCTACACCACCTCCCAGTACAGACCCCACCACACACCAACAAAACAACCAACTACTCTCCTTAGCAAAAAACCTGGGTTCAACTCTTAGCTATCAAACAGGTCTACAAAGTCAAAATCAACGACACCCAATCCAAATGAACACCCCTTCCACATGGGGTAGCACAAGGCTCTTCCCTGTCTTCTACACTTCAACCTCTACATGACCCCTCTATGCAAAATACTAAGCGAAATAGGATTATTATACTACATATATGCTGACGATGTTAAAATTCTACTCCCAATCAATTACTCGATTTATCACACCCTAAATTTATGGAACTCCCACCCGAACAGAATAAAACACCTTCTCTCTCAACTATCCCTCACCCTCAATCACAACAAAACGGAAATCATCTACATATCCAACAATCCTACACCACCTCCCAGTACAGACCCCACCACACACCAACAAAACAACCAACTACTCTCCTTAGCAAAAAACCTGGGCATTATCATAGATACCCAATTTCACTTCAAAAAACTCATCAACAACATCTTGAAGGATGGATTCTACAAATTCCAGATCCTATGCAAACTTAAACCACTCCTCTACCCACAAGACTTTCAAACAGTCCTACAGGTTCTCCTGTTTTCCAAGCTTGATTACTGCAATTCCCTACTACTAGGCCTCCCAGCATCATGCCTAAAACCCATCCAACTCCTACAAAATGCCGCTGCCAGAGCTCTCACAAACAGCAGAAGAACGGAGCATATAACACCTATAATCAAACAGCTACACTGGCTGCCCATTCAAGAATCCAATACATAGCTTTAACTATTGTATATACAATTCTCCAAAGCAACAATTCCAACTGGCTAACTTCACCCCTTCACATCCACACTCTACCAAGAAGCCTTCGATCATCAAACACCGGACTCCTACAAACACCATCACCAAAAGAAACACACAAATTATCAACAAGTAAACGAACGCTATCACTTGCCGGACCCACCCTGTGGAACAAGCTCCCCACAGAACTCAGAACAGACCCATCACCCTAATCTTTCAAGAAAAAGCTTAAAACCTGGCTATTTCTTAAAGCCTTCGCAGCAATAACATGACCGAACCCCCACACTAGAACAAACCCCTACAGCCCAGTCAACAACCAGCCCCCTATCATCCGACATACACCCTTACTATTGTATTATCCTCTCACTAACTACTGAGACTCCAATGCAAGATATTATTTCTGGGCCTGACCACTGTAAAATAGAAGCTCTTCCACCTTGTCCTTAACTGTAAGACATAAATCCTACACCTGACTACAATATGAAAAGATTTCCTTTTACTTTGACACCCATTAATGTTCCTCTCTCTTGTTAACCATTTCCATGTTCCATTCATATCCCTTGTTAACCATTTCCATGTTACAAATGTTCAATGTATTAGACAAATATTCAATGTATTAGACAAAGGAAACGCCCAATTTCCTGCATTTTTCTTGTTTGAATGTAAATCGATGTGATATGTAAAATCGAACACCGGTATAGAAAAATAACTAACTAAATAAATAAGCCTTTAAATGTATAGGTGTATTCACCAATTAATCTGGTAGTGACCTTCAAGGGGCTGATTAAACTCTCAATAAGGACTTGTGCAATAGTATGATTTAGAGAAGAGCCTAATTGATTTCACTGGTCTACATCAATTTTGCTGACTATAAGATAACATGTGATCTTTATGTATTTTAGTGTGCTGAATCCAAAAATCACATCCATTGCCTCTAGTCAAGTCTGGATTTTCCACAAAACGCAGTCTCATAAACTCATAGCAATAATGTAACATTATTATTTAGATATGCTGAATACGCAAAAAGATAATGCGCAGAAAGACAGACTGAATACACAAAAAGAAATGCTAAATACGCGATCGGTATAACCAATAGGAAGACTGCTTATTTAACAGTTTAAAACTGCTGACGTCTGCATTTTATGGCTATATAAGCAGCGTGAAAACCGACGGCAGCCATTGGCCGGCCCCTGTCACATGGTAGGAGCACTGGATGGCCGGCGCCATCTTTAAAGATGGCGCCGGCTATCTTTACTCATCAGCCCCTATTATACTGATGAGTAAAGATGGCCGGCGCCATCTTTAAAGATGGCGCCGGCCATCCAGTGCTCCTACCATGTGACAGGGGCCGGCCAATGGCACGGATACCCTGTCACATGGTAAGGGCAAAGGGGCATCGGCGCCATTTTCTTTTAGAACAGCTGATGCCTGGGAACAGGAAATCTTTCCCCGAGGCCCCCTGGATCTCTCCTCTCACCCCGAGGCCCCCCTGGATCTCTCCCCGAGGCCCCCCGAGGCCCCCCTGGACCACCAGGTAATTTTAAAAGGTTTTGGGGGGTCAGGAGGGGGGGGTCGATTTAAAGAGTCAGGTGGGTTTTTTTTTTTAGCGGCGCGGGCCTCCCTAAAAAAAAAGGGTCGAGAGGGTGGGGGAGGCTAAGGGGGGGTCCATTTAAAGGGTCGGGTGGGTTTTTTTTTTTTATCGGGCCATTGGCGCCATTTTAATTAGTGGCAGCCAAAATGGCGCCGATGGCCCGAGAGTGGGAGATCGCGCCAGGATCCCCCCCCCCCCCATTGGACCACCAGGTAACTTAACATTTTGGGGGGGTTCGGGAGGGTGGGGGAGGGTAAGGAATTGGTTTTAAAGGGTCGGGGTGGGTTTAGGGGTTGTTTTGGTGTGCCGGTTTTCCCGCCTTCCCCCAAATAATTCCCGTGCCCTATTTAACGATACAATACAAATGCCCCTGATAATAAATCAGGGGCATTTGTATTGTATCGTGCACTCTAACGATTTAGAATGATTTTAAAATTATCTGACGATAATTTTAATCGTTCAAAAACGATTCACATCCCTAACCAATATTGTTCAATACATTGATATTGATGCAATATGCAGCAGCACAAAAAATTGAAGAAGCCCTTCTAACTCAACTATAAACCCATCTAAGACTATAAACAGGATGGGAAGAAAGTGAACTATGGGAGGCCAAAGTTAAAAATGATAAAACACTTCCTGCAACAACATGACTGTTTGGCTCTGTGGAAAAAGAGATACTGAGGGATTTCCACATGATTGCTATGTTGCAGAATGACCTGCATAAGCTCAATGGAACATGGAAGAAGCTCTAGAAGCTATGGAAACATTACACTATCCCATGTTTAATGAGAAGATGTCACTCACTTGTGAGGACAGAATATCTTACTTGTCCTCAGAGAAAGATAACACCTGGAAGTTATACTACTGGACAAAGTATACTAGTATAGCGCATGGATCATTAGTTTATTTTAATGACATGAGAAAACATTCATAAAATGGAAGACATACTTAATCTATTGTAATTTTTTACATGAATGATACAGAATTACAGGTTATCAGATACAAATATGAAATGCTATAAAAAATGCAATTTTTCCATTTTGGATAATGGCTTGTTTTATGACATTTCTTTGATATTATCTATTTTTCAAGTTATGGTACAAAAAAGTTGTATAATAATAAAAAAAAAGCAAAGCAAGGCTCTTTATGGAAAGCAAAATCCCCAAAAGAACAGTGAGAATAATCTGATCAATAACCTTTGATAAATGGCCTTTCAAATAATAAAAAAAATCCTTCTTTATTTTTAGAAAAAAAACAATTATCCTATTCCTGTGTCATTTGGCCTTTTTTTTTTTTAGTTAAAAACAAGTTTACACTAGTGTCCTTTGACCTTTCAGAAATTAAAAAAATAGCTTATTCTTGTATTCTTTAGCCTTTTAGAATACTTTTTAAACTAGCTTATTCCTATATTCTTTGGTCTTTTAGAATTATTTTTTTAAACTAGCTTATTCCTGTGTCTTTTTGCTCACCCTCCCTCTCCATCTCTCACTCACCCATGTTCATTATCTGATTTATAGACTAGTTTCATGAAAAGGACAAAAGGAATGCTTTCACAGCAAGAGTACATTTGGGTTCCAGAAATCAAGTGAGAACTCTGCCTTTATAAATAGATTAACTGCTCTGCCCTTTCTGATCATTGACAACTAACATAAAATATACATAAAGGTGAATTTTAAAAGCTGGGCATACATCAAAATTGGGGGATGGGGGTGCATGTAGGACATGTGCCTTTCCACCTGCATATAGGACTTGTGCATACAAGTCCTGATGCTTGAATATCTCTCATCAGAGAAATAAGAGTCAGAGAGTGGGGGTTGTTTGGGATGGGCATGGGCATTCCAGGGAGGGGCCAAGAGATGCCTATGCAAATACCTCCCTCACCTGGGCATGCCTGCAGGTGCAGTGCCACATAACTTTACTTCTCCTATGCAGGAGGTGTTAAGTCTAAAAAAGCATTTACAGGCATCTGTGAGGTGTTTGAGGGGTCTGGGGTAAATGGATTGAGTGTAGGCTTAAAGCCAAGAACTAGTCTCTGGGCTGGGTAGTGGTATTGGGTCTGGGCTTGGACCCTGGACAAGGTCAAGGCCCAGGCAATGGGACCCAGGCTCCGGGCCAGGCTCTGATGTTGGATCCAGGTCAAGGCCATGGCCTAGTCCTAGGCCCAGGTATCAGGACCCAGCCTGGTAGCTTCTTCACATACCTGATGGATCAGGTAATTGATATTTTTCGGGTGGCTCATATTTTGGTTAAGGTCCCTGTGTCAGGCTGGGCTTATGCTAAGATTCCAATGTCATGCTTGGGCCTGGGTCATTGTCCCTGCTTTAAATCTTGGCCTATGCCCTAGGCAAGGTCCTGGCTTCAGGTATAGGCCTAGGCCAAGACACAGGCATCATGCTCAGTCATAGGCCATGGCCCCTGCTTTGGGACCTGGTCCATGCCCTAGGTTAGGCCATAACCTCGGACCTATGCCAATGTATTCTTTTTAAAGAAATGCAACAAATAATATTTGCTTCATTCGGGGAGTCCCTCAATTCATTTTGGAGCTCCCAAATGAAACAAATTGCCTTTATCCATTTCGTTTTACACATTTTTTAAAACAAATGCACATCCCTTCTAGATAGGCCATACGGTCTTTTTCTGCCATCGTATTTCAATGTTTCTATGTTTCTAAGAAAAGCTTTAAAAAATAAGGAGAAAATGTCAGTGGCAAAGAGCATTTTCTTATCTTCACTGCATTAACAGTGTTCTCACTATGAAAGACAGAGGCACTGCTTTTTGTCTGTTTACTGAAGCAGGGTAGAGAACTAGTGATACAGAAGAAGTGAACTCTGATTTTTTGTGTCTGTGTGACTCTGCACAGTGCTTGTACTGCTTATCTGAAGACAGATTGTAGTGAAGAGAAGCATGCCTTGCTATTCTCCGTTTATCCTCTTTCAGAAAGTTTATTTTTGTGTGTGCAAAAGGAATCAGTCAGCAGAACACACACATACAATGTGTGTGCATGTGTGTGTGAGAGAGGGGGTTTTTTTATACATAATGGGGCAGATTTTTAAAGGAGCGCCACAGGGTACATTTGTGCACGCTACCCGGCGCGCACAAATGTACACCCGATTTTATAACATGCGCACGCTGAGGAGGAGTGAGGGAGTTGTGTAGGTTAGAGAATCCCCACAGCGCAAGAACAGACACCTAGGAGGCCTGCTGGTGCTTGGGATCAGGCATACCTTTACAAACTGGCTGTTCCCACTGTACTGGCCTGGCATGTGGATCTGTAGCGAATAGGTATTATATAGATCCCCATAGATCCAGGCCAGTACAGGGGGGTAGCCTGCTGACATCAGGGTGCTCACCTAGCAGGCCTTAATTTACAGCCTTGGGTAAAGCGCCTGTGCTACATGGTGCCATTCCCACAATGCTCACAGGTCCTTCCAAGTGACCAAAGCTAGATAATTTCCCCAGTGTATTTCCCCAATTTCCCCAGTGTATGAGTGCATGCAACCTCTTTGAGGTTGCATGCACTCATACACAGATGGTACAGGCCCAAGTTGATAATTGATTTTCCCATCACTTCTTCCCATCCAAGAATCCTCTATGCTTATTCTATATGTGTGAGGCAACTCCGCCCTCACACATCACAAAGACCCATCAGATACAATTACAAAGGATCATTATATGCTCCTCCGGTCAAATCCTTATTAAGAAAACGAGCACTCTCTACAGCCGGGCCCACCCTCTGGAACTCATTACCTCCGGAACTTCGCCTAGAAACATGCCATCAAACTTTTAAGAAACACCTAAAAACATGGCTCTTCCGACAAGCCTTCCCGGAATCGCAGGAACACTCAGATACCGGTCAAAGGGCAAAATAGAACACAACAAATCTCTTGAACACCCCCAAACCCCGCTGGGCCCGCTTACGCCTTATCCGGACAGTCCACAGGTTATGAAATTCACCACTGTAGATGCACTAGCTCATTAGCTCTCGTTATGCTCAGGTCATGCCCTTCAACATTGTACACTGTTACCTGCTACACTCAATTTATTTTACTATTTATTGTAGATATTTTTGTTTTTTTTACGTCTTTTGAACGCTGTTTGACGTGTTATTGATGTCTATTTAATATTTATGTTCTTATGTTCAGAAACTCTGTTTAATATTTACATTCTTATGTTCAGAAACTCTGTTTAATGTAACGCCTTAACCGCGACTGTTTTGTTCAATGGAAACCGACCTGATTTGATATGTGTATCGAGAATGTCGGTATATAAAAATTCTAAATAAATAAATATACTTTCTTGTGAAATCATAGTTTCTATCTCTACCACCTTCCCCAAGTGCAACTTTGTTTTGGTATTCAGACATTGTCCAAGGGTTTTTGATCATCTTAGAAATTGATTGAAAATGGGCAGTTACTGGGGAAATTATCTAGCTTTGGTCACTTATTCATGGAGAAATTCAATCCAATAGGATCTTAACAATCAATAGAAATAAAACAATAGTAAGGATAAGTATATGAAAAGCAGCTCATCAAGTTGCTGAATACTAGCTATTCCATTTTGAAAAGTTCTGGAACCATATGCCCAAATTCCTGACCTCCCCAAGTCTTGCCAAAAATCCCTGGTAGTCCAGCAGGGGTCCTGGAGCGATCTCCTGCAATCGGGCCGTCGGCTGCCGGTATTCAAAATGGCACTGATAGCCTTTGCCCTTACTATGTCACAGGGGCTACAGGTGCCATTGGTCGGCCCCTGTCACATGGTAGGAGTACAAGATGGTGCTGGCCGTCCATTGCTCTTACCATGTGACAGGGGCCGATCAATGGCACTGGTAGCACCTGTGACATCGTAAGGGCAAAGGCTATCAGCACCATTTTGAATACCGGCAGCTGACAGCCCAAGTGCAGGAGATCGCTCCAGGATCCCCGCTGGACCACCAGGGGGTTTGTAGTAAATTAAATTTAAACGGTTGGGATGGGGTTTTTTTTTTTGGGAAACGAATACATATGTAACTAATGAACGGATCGGGGTACCCTGAGAAGGGATGCAACGGATATGGGTCCCGACGAATATGAATACCGGATGGGACGAATCCGTCCCTGCTGCACATCCCTAGTTTCAAGTAATGACTCTGCCAGCCAGTAACAGACATCATGCTCAGTCACAAACAGATTTTTTAGACTGCAGAAACTTTATTGGCATATACACACTGACAACCACAAAGACTTAAACTCTTTCTCAGACATACCCACACACTGAGAGTGTGTGTGTGTCTGTGACAGAGTCAAAGATACCCACACACACACACTCCTCAAAGGGGCGGATTTTAAAAGGAGCGCGAATAGGCCTACTTTTGTTTGCGCTCAGGCGCAAACAAAAGTACGCTGGATTTTAGTAGATACGCGCGGAGCCGCGCGTATCTACTAAAAAACCTGGATCGGCGCGCGCAAGGCTATCGATTTTGTATAGCCGGCGCACGCCGAGCCACGCAGCCTACCCCCGTTCCCTCCGAGGCCGCTCCGAAATCGGAGCGGCCTCGGAGGGAATCCTCTAACACCCTCCCCTCACCTTCCCCTCCCTTCCTCTACCTAACCCACCCACCCGGCCCTGTCTACACCCCCCCCCTTACCTTTCTCCGGGGATTTACGCCTCCCGGAGGGAGAAGTAAATCCCCGCGCGCGAGCGGGCCTCCTGCGCGCCGGGCAGCGACCTGGGGGCGGGTACGGAGGGCGCGGCCACGCCCCCGGACCGCCCCGGGCCGTAGCCACGCCCCCGTACCCGCCCCCAAAACGCTGCCGACACGCCTCGAAAACGCCGCGACGACCGGGACCACCCCCGACACGCCCCCGACACGCCCCCTCCGAAAACCCCGGGACTTACGCGAGTCCCGGGGCTCTGCGCGCGCCGGTAGGCCTATGTAAAATAGGCCTACCGGCGCGCGCAGAGCCCTGCTCGCGTAAATCCGCCCGGTTTTGGGCGGATTTACGCGAGCAGGGCTCTGAAAATCCGCCCCATAGTGTCTATGGGTATGTGTGTCACTCTCTCTGACATGCTACTGTTGTACTGCTGCTTATGTGCTCACACAGTGAGTGCCCCCAGTCTATCACTGCTGCATCACGGTGTAAAATTCTTGCTTGCTGCCAGCCGTTCCCATTCTGCAGCAGCCCCCTCTCTTTCCCAATTTTATTCTCTATGAGACTCACTGGTTCCAGAGACAGCTGCTTCTCTCAGAGCTCAGTGCAGTGCAGTCACCTCAGACAGAAGCCTCCCCAGCACTGCATAGGCACTTTCTCCTGGCTTACTCTATTCCAACCTGTGCTTGTAGCTTGCTCCACTTCTCTGCAACATACCCACCTCTCTAGTGCATTCCCAATGATTGCAGGCTACACAGTCTGCTGCTTTTATGGTTCCCCAGGCTTTGCTCTGCCTATCGACTCCAGGAGAGATGGGACAAAAAGTGACTCCTACTGTTCCCTGAGCTTCTAAAAACAGAAAATTAAGCCCTGGCGAAGACTGGGAAGAGTCACTAACCCAAAGTAGCACAGCTCCAGATGAAATTCTGCTTTCTCTTCTGGAGACAGTGCAGCCAGAGCTGGTGTGAAGGGCTTAGGTGTCATAGGTGAACCTTACAGTCTTGCTCAAACTCCTGGTCCCACCTTTCCCATAAATAGTTAAAAAAATATGCATTTATAGTAACAGATTTTACATGAAAAAGAATATGCAGTGTTCTAAGGTAAAAATATCATTTAAAATATGTATTTTATTTGCATGCACTACTGGTGGTACCAACCGGAAAACTCTGCAAAAATGACACCTACAGTCATATAGTATTGGGACTACTGTAAAGCATGTTGGCCTTCAGAAAGCATTAAGTAAACTTAATTACAATATAGTAAACCTCCCATATGAAAAGAGCACTAACTGCCAGCACTCAAACAGTAACAACCCTACCTATGAAAAGGCAACAATTCAAATATTACACCAGGCTCTGAAACACCAATACACCTGATATTAGGGATGTGAATCGTGTCCTCGATCGTCTTAACGATCGATTTCGGCTGGGAGGGGGAGGGAATCGTATTGTTGCCGTTTGGGGGGGTAAAATATCGTGAAAAATCGTTAAAAATTGTGAAAAATCGAAAAATCGAAAAATCGAAAAACCGGCACATTAAAACCCCCTAAAACCCACCCCTGACCCTTTAAATTAAATCCCCACCCTCCCGAACCCCCCCCCCAAATAACTTAAATAACCTGCGGGTCCAGCGGCGGTCCGTAACGGCAGCGGTCCGGAACGGGCTCCTGCTCTGAATCTTGTCGTCTTCAGCCGGCGCCATTTTCCAAAATGGCGCCGAAAAATGGCGGCGGCCATAGACGAAAAAGATTGGACGGCAGGAGGTCCTTCCGGACCCCCGCTGGACTTTTGGCAAGTCTCGTGGGGGTCAGGAGGCCCCCCACAAGCTGGCCAAAAGTTCCTGGAGGTCCAGCGGGGGTCAGGGAGCGATTTCCCGCCGCGAATCGTTTTCGTACGGAAAATGGCGCCGGCAGGAGATCGACTGCAGGAGGTCGTTCAGCGAGGCGCCGGAACCCTCGCTGAACGACCTCCTGCAGTCGATCTCCTGCCGGCGCCATTTTCCGTACGAAAACGATTCGCGGCGGGAAATCGCTCCCTGACCCCCGCTGGACCTCCAGGAACTTTTGGCCAGCTTGTGGGGGGCCTCCTGACCCCCACGAGACTTGCCAAAAGTCCAGCGGGGGGCCGGAAGGACCTCCTGCCGTCCAATCTTTTTCGTCTATGGCCGCCGCCATTTTTCGGCGCCATTTTGGAAAATGGCGCCGGCTGAAGACGACAAGATTCAGAGCAGGAGCCCGTTCCGGACCGCTGCCGTTCCGGACCGCCGCTGGACCCGCAGGTTATTTAAGTTATTTGGGGGGGGGGTTCGGGAGGGTGGGGGATTTAATTTAAAGGGTCGGGGGTGGGTTTTAGGGGGTTTTAGTGTGCCGGCTCACGATTCTAACGATTTATAACGATAAATCGTTAGAATCTGTATTGTATTGTGTTCCATAACGGTTTAAGACGATATTAAAATTATCGGACGATAATTTTAATCGTCCTAAAACGATTCACATCCCTACCTGATATTAGGAAAATAGAACAAGGCAAGCTGAAACTACATGCTAGCAAAATACATACAGAACAGAGATCTATCCTCACCAAATAAAGAATAAAGAGATAAAGTATAACTAGAAACATGTAGACAAAAACTGAATTGGAAACCATAACAAGACAGACTCCGTATTCAGTGCAACAACGTAAAAACAGAAACACTGGCAGCTGGCAAAGGAGTCCTGTAGTAGAACCAGCTGGAGCTTCGCCTATACCAGCTGTCTTCCCCGCAGGTTGAGCTCTTGGGTTTCAGCATCTGGCAGGTCTTAGATGGAGCCCTAGGGTAATCCAGAGATGAGAGTCGAAGGCCAGTCAAGACTCAGGGCAGGTGGCAGAGGTCAGAGAAAGCAGCAGACAGCATAGACTAAGAACAAGCCAGAGGTTGGGGCAGGCAGAAGGCTGAGCAAAATCAGGTTAAAAGCAGAGGATCAGGTCCAGGCAGTGATCACGGAAGGTCAGGTCCAAGCCAGAGTCAGAATCCAGAAAATCAAGTCAAGGGGAACAGGACAGACCAAGGAATGGCAACCTCTTCTCTTCAGCCATGCGGCCTGACTGACAGCAACCTCTTCCCTTCTGCCACGCGGCACGGTCAATGGTGGCCTCTTCAGCCACATGGCCTGGCTGATGGCAACCTCTTCTTTTCCTTCATGTGGACTCTCCATTCTTCAGCCCCTGCTGACCTGAGTTCCAGCCGTGGCCCCCAGCCTCTCTCCATTCTTCAGCCGTCTCCAGCCTGAGCTACAGCGTCGGCCTCCAGCTAGCTGAGGCAGCCGCTGCAGGCGCAGGCAGTGTGAGGCAGTCACCACAGTGGCGTTATGAGACAGGCATTTTTTACCACATCAAAATTCTGCCACCTGAAGTGGCCGCCTCACCCTACCTCATTATAGATACGCCCCTGGTGGTAGTATCGCAGAATGGGCCCACCCCATAAGAAATGGAAATTGCATGTCCCAGAAATGTACATGATTGTGATACACATGCTAAGATGCATGCAAAAGAGAAACCATGTTCAAATGTATGGACAACTTTCATGCACAACATGAATGTAATAGTTTATTTTATATATCTTGCGTGCATTTTCACATGCATGATATAAAATGTATGTGCATGAACGCATGAGCCCATATGTTCATGATTATGGGCTTGTGCATAATTATTTTAAAGTGAGCCTTTTAGAGAATTATTTTTCTCTACAAATGCAGAGGTTGACCTTACAATTTCAAATCTCTAGTAGAAAAATCAATTACTTGGAAACTAAAGTGGATATCTTCTCCAGATAGATGAAGAACTTTAAAAGCAATTTCAAGTCAATACAACATAAAGAAGATTATTTAATTAGAGACATTGTTGTATTACATGATAAGCTGGAAATACTTTAAAATATAGTTACGCATCAAACCTTAAGGTGCATTTAGTTTCCAAAAATATCTACAGCAACTCCAATGGATTTATTTATGGATGTTTAAAAAAAACCTAAAAACGTACTTCCTCCTATATGTAGACTTTATTTTTTTACCTCTTTTTAAAAAAGGAAGAGGAAAATGTTCAGAATCTGAGTTCTCAGCTTCCATTTGCTTTCTAAATTTGGCGCAGATTATATAAAAGGAAGATAAAGAAACCAATTTCAGCTACCTTAATTGTTAATTTTGTTTTAGACCCAGTCAGAGAATAGGTTCTCTGATTGTTTTTTAAACAGCGTAAGACCTCTATTTTTGAGCTGTAAAATAAGAACATTTCCGGATGTTGCTGAAGCTATGCAGAAAAAACAGAACCAGTTTCTCATTTGAAGATCAAATGTACTGCAGATTGAGGGCCTATTTTGGCTTTATTTTCCCTGCAAGTGTATAGTGAAGTATCAGTCTCTCAAGTATATCTTTTATGATCCCTCTCATCTATCTTCTCATTATTATATATTTCAGCACCTGCCTGTCAAGCCTTCAGGTAATTCTTGATATCCTCAGGATAGATATTAAAAGATATTTGGTTAAGTAAGATAGCTGGATAAGACTTATCCGGCTATCTTACAAGGGATATTCAGCAGCATGGTTATGCTGCAGAATATATGCTAGTTAGATGAATAAGTCTTATCCAGCTAATTATAGACATGCTATTGAGCAGGTCTAACTGATCTGGTAAACTTGGTAAAGTTTGATCTCGTTATCCATCTAAGGGTCAATCATCAAATAGCATCAGGCCTCTTCACGCAATAAAAGGGGTCTAACATGCAATAAACATGCAATCTTTATCCCATCATGCATTTTTATGCAGATTTGATAATAAGTATGCAAAAGCAGGATTTTCTTGCAAATGAGGGACTCCTACCGCATGTCACGAAAATTTTATGCAAAGTAATGTGGGATGTAACATCGGAAATAACAGCACCTTTTTTTGGTGCAGTAGAAGGGGAAAAATGTTTTTATCGCAGAATAGCAGTCGCTGTCATGGGTCGCAGCTATAATGGCGGCTAGTATCACCATCATGAAAATGAGGGCTTTACTCACACATACCTACACAGCCCTGCTGGACCAAATAAAATATTTTTTATTACCTTCCCTGTTTTTCAAAATATACTCTGTTAGGGGGAAGTCTAATAGTAGTAGGATACTGACTGCTTCACTGGTCCAGCTACATGATGGAATCAGGATTTGTGCACACGTGTGAATACACACATGTAGGCACTTTCAGCCTATTTAAAAACAAGTGTGCATATACGTGCCTATGTTATAATGGTCACGGCCATTATATTACATACATGCGTACATGCTCACCCAGTATCAAATAGGCTGAAAGCGCCTACATGTGCACCCAATTTGATGTGTGTGCACATGCTTATATGTGCACGTATAATTTATATTACTTAAGCCTACATGTGGCAATTAGATAAATAGTTTCTAGGTGGGATTCTCTATCAACTCATCATGACACACCTAGGGCCAAATGTTAATGATATCCACAATGATATGCCTGAAGATCATAAAGCTATCAAGGGAAGGTTTTTCCAGCTTATGCATGATCATTGTGGAGGAGTGGGTTGATTATCACAGGGCATTTGGGATGCTATCCTCTGTGACCCTTGCAGTCCTGATCCAGAGTTCTCCTTAATTGCTTCCTATGTAGGCAATGCCTGGAGTCAGGGCTGGTGCTAACTTTATTTGTGCCTTGTGAGAACAATTACTGTGCTGCCACCCCCCACCGTTCATTCATTCTCTGTCCCAGACCCACCCAAAAAATGCCCAGTAATGTCAGTGATACAAACTTTAAAAACTGACACTATCCCCTCCCAAACCCATGGCTGGTATTAGGTGCCCTAGGCGAAACTTATAGCCTTGCACAATGCAATCTGCCCCATTCCATGCACACAGTTAAGAGTTATACATTTATATTTTACATGAAAGACATCAAAGTACAGTATTCTTGTTGCGACCGTCGCTGCCCGACGTCTCCACTCCGCCCTCCTTACCTCTGTGGCGACTCCCTCCAGGTCTGAAGGACGGCTGGCTGCCGCGGCATCTCCCTACCATCTCTTTCCAGCGTCCCCGGACCGGCTCGACGCTGCAGATCCGCCATGTTGCCTGACGCCTAGGGCGCACGCACTCCGAGTGAAGTACCAGCAAGGGCGTGAACCTCAGGGGCGTCCCCCTGAGATGACATAATCTGCTTCCGATATTTAAAGTTTTCTGATATCTCTGACAAACCGAGTTAGCAAAGGTTTGGACTGGTTCGGATAAGGTTTACTCTGGTTACCCTGCCTATGCTATTCTGCCTCCTCGGTACCCGCTCCTCGGGGGCCTCGCTCTCGCTTTACTTTTCAGGTTACAGACAGGAGCCGGTACTCACTCTTCGACGGCCCTCGTTCCTGACTATCTGCTGATTCTCTTCTTCCTGAAAGTCATCACTGTCTACATCATTGTGAGTTACCATCGCTCTCTCATAGCTTTCCCTGGAACCAGGTACTCGCTCCTCGAGGGCCTATCCTTTCCAGCTCCTGAGCTCCCTGAGACAAATATGTGAGTGTTGTCATCTAAGTTCTGTTCATGAACTCTGCATACCCTGCCTACTCACTGTCTACAGTTTCTCAACAGCTCAGCCATCCAGGGATCACTGTTCCAGTATCTGAGGGACTTCAGCCCTGCCAGGCACTTCAGCTCACTACTGCCACCTCTCGTGGTTTCAAGACCTGTTTAATAAAAGAACTAGTGTGTGTCTGTCTCCATACTCTAAGCCTAGCCGGTGGTCCCTCTCGGGATCTTCCCCCGGGGACGTGGTCATCTGCCACCGGCCCAAGGATCCACCCACTACTATCTCCGCCTACGGAATACATCAGATTGCTACTCCACTCTGATTGCTCCTCCCATCAACATAGCAGATTATGACAATTCTGAGGTAAAAAAAAGTCACTTACATTATATTTACATGCACTGCTGTGATGCCAACCAGAAATCCCTGCAAAAAAGACACTTGGAACCATATGGTATTAGTCCTATTGTGATATGTGTTGGATGTGGGCTTGATTCTCTAAAAGCCCAAATACACTAATACACTTCTTATTAGGAGAATGCCTCACCTCAATCACACATGCAGAACCAAATACAGAATAGAGCAACCATAAGTTAGAAATACAAACATGCAGACAAAACCTGAACTGGAAACTGCAAGAAGCCAGACACTCTATGCAGTGCAACAGTGAAAAAACAGAACCATCACCATTCCTCAAACATCAAACAATAAAATCAAGAAATAAAATAAATACATAGTCATAATACTAAAAACATATTAATAATATTATTTCAAAAAAAGCTTATTAATATAAGATCGAATAATTAAAATCTTATTTCCCTGTACGTACCCGGATCAGTCCAGACTGTGGGTTGAGCTTCCTTTCCAGCAGGTGGAGACAGACTATAACTGAAAGGATATCCTATATGAGAACAGAGCCTATCCTATAACCCTTCAGTATTTGTCTGTCTCCAGCAGGTGCAGCAGGTCTCCCTTCGGTATCCTGTTCTAGGCTAGTCAGCCTTCTTTTCTTTATTTCTTCCGGGATCAAGTAAGTACTTATTCCTTAGGGATATTGTGTTTTTCTTCCTGTCAAAACAAAAGTAAAAGTTAGTCAGGAAGTTTGTAGATTTTGAATTTTTCTTCAGGAGATGGCTCCGTCTCCTGGCTCTTGCCGGACTCAGGGGGGCTTTGCCCCTTATGCAGTGCATAGCCTGTGTCCGTTATCGCTTCCAGGTGTGGGGACCGAGTCTGGTAGTCCAGTTCTCGTCTCCCCCTCCTCTGGCTGCCGAGGGGTCGTCGTTTTCCGCTGCTGTGCTCAGTCTCTAAAAAAAAAAAAAAAAAAAATTATTACAAAGTGCCAAAGGAATCAGATTAAGTTCAAAAGTATTTCCATTACTTACCTATAGCAGCCGACCCATATTCTTTAATTTTGGTTCTCTAAGGGCTTGAACAGGCAGACAGACAGGCAGGAGTCAGCAAGTTTCCCCCCTGCTTCACTCCGGGCCTGCACTCTGTCAATCAACCTTTTTTTTCCTGCAGTTTTTCCTTCAGAGCGGCTCTCTCTCTGCTGCGGCAGGCAGCCTGCATCTTCTGTGTCAGCCCCCTTTGCATTTTTTGTGAGGGGGCCTCTGCTCTGCCTCCCTGCCGGGTGGGGAACATCCCTCCTTGGCAGGGCAGGCAAATTTAGCCCAGGGATCGAGTCCCCAGAGCTTGGCCAGACTGTTCCCGGGTCGGAAAAGCCCGGGAACGGTGGCCATTTTGAATTTTTCATTGGCTCCGTTTTTGGAGTTCCCTGGGGCTGGGGGGGGGGGCGATTTTTTAACAGCCACCCTCTGATTTGAGCCCCACAACCCCCCAGGATGGGTTCTCTGACACTTCCTCGCCTCCCCCTCCCCCACCCAGGACATTTAGGGCTCGTTTTTTAACAGAATTTGTCCTCCTCTTGCATGATCCTTATTTAGCTAGCCTGCAGGACAAGGAGGAAGGTCCCCCCCTGGCAAAAATTCCCCATTCTGCGCCGTTGATGGTTAGTCCGGCTGCGGAGCCCCCGGGGTCCCTTGGGGCACGGGTGGTACCGGGGGTGCCCTCCCTGACCTCCCGGTGGATCTGGTATCCCCGGATCCTGCCACCAATCCGGATGTGGAGGATTCCCTTCCACCCCTGGAGGGGGATGACTCCAGGGTCTTAAGGACACCCTTACGGCCTCTTTGCCCGAGGATATGGACCTGGTCCTGGCCGGAATCAGGGATCTGGCATGCGCCTTCCCCTTTCATCCCACGCACAGGTTGTTGCACCTGCGGGAATGAGAGGCTCCCGAGGCGGGACTCAGGGATGGCCATGCCATGGATGAGCTTACCCCCTCCCGGAGGTATGCTTAGATTAAAAAAAAAAAAACAAACAAACCAATAATCCCTCCATGGACTACTCTGCGGTGACGACACAGGAGGGTTTCACGGCTTTTACAGACGCCCAGGACTGCATGCTCGAGGCTCATGTGAAGCACATTTTTTATGTCCTGGCGCTGGGGGTGCGTGCGACTATTTGCAGCAGTCTCATGCTGAGGGCAGGTCTCAGGTGGGTTCAACAGTTGCTCTGCACCCGGGACCTCCTGTACCCAGAGGCTGAGCATACGACCTTCTCTGCTTCCAGGCAAAGGCAATGGCCTTGGCAATGTCTGCCAAATGGCTCCTCTGGCTGCGCCATTGGTCGGCCGCTCCGTCCTCCAACGCCTGGTTGGGCACGTTGCCGTTCGAAGGTAAGCTGCTCTTTGGCAAGGACCTTGAGAAACTTATGGATTCCTTAGGAAAAAGTAAGGTCCATAAGCTTCCGGAGGACCGTCCGAAACCATCCTGTTCCTTACACCCTCTCGTCCACATTTTCGGTGCCAGAGACGGTATACCCCACGCGGGCGGGGTGGCTCCTCAGGGGGTTTTTCCTTTTTGATCTCATTTCCTTCTTGATTCTATTACAGACAGCTTTGCTGTCCCATTGGCAGCCAGTTTTGGAACATTTTCACATAGTCCTCCCGTTTTTGGGCTCTACCATTGCCGACTTGCAGTGGTGGCTTTCCCTTCCTCATCTGCTACAGGGAATGCCTCTCCAAGTTCCACAGCAGACGATAGTAACCACGGACACCAGTCTCTCGGGCTGGGGTGCAGTCTGCCTCTCCCAGTCCACCCAGGAGATCAGGCCAGCAGTTCAGTCTCAATGGCACATCATTCGGTTGGAGACTCGGACAGTGTTCCTAGCTCTTCTGGAGTTTCTCCCCCTCATCCGCGGCAAGGCGGTGCGGGTCTTATCCGACATCTCCACCACCGTGGCTTACATCAATCACCAAGGAGGCGCCCACAGTCTGCTGGTGGCCCTGGAAACCAGCTGTCTCTTCGCCTAGGCAGAGCAACATCTACAATGCCTGGAGGCTTCCCACATCGCGGGCAAGGAGAATGTTCAGGCCGATTTTCTCAGTCGTCAGTCGCCCGATCCCAGGGAGTAGGAACTCTCTGACACAGCCATGGATCTCATCGTTGACAGGTGGGGTTCCCCCCCCCCCCCCCCCCCCCCCAACCTGGCCCTCATGGCGACCCTTCGCAATGCCAAGGCGAATCAGTTCTTTAGCTGCTGGAGGGAACACGGCTCAGAGTGCGTGGATGCTCTGGCTCTCCCTTGGCCAGCGGATGTCCTGCGGTAAGTGTTCCTCCCGTGGCCCTTGGTCGGGAAAGTTCTCAGAAGAATAGAACTCCACAGGGGTCCCGTGGTTCTGGTAGCACCCGAGTGGCTGCGCAGACTGTGGTGCGTGGAGTTTCTTAACCTAGCGATGGACTGACCTCTGCAGCTAGACCATCTTCCTCGGCTCCTTCGTCAGGGACCTGTATTTTTCGACCAGGCTGATTGCTTTTGTCTAGCGGCCTGGCTTTTGAACGGCGTCGCCCAAGGCGCAAGGGCTATAAGGAGGAGGTCATCCCCACCTTGCTGATGGCCCGGAAACAGTCGACTTCCCTGGCGTACGTGCGTTTATGGAACTAGTTTGAATCTGTTTGTGCGGAGTCGGGTATCTCAGCGCACTCCGCCCCGATCTCGTTCATCCTCTCTTTCTCCAAAAGGTCTCTCCAGGGGTCTTTCCTTTCATTCTCTATGCATACAGTTCTTCCCTCTCGGCTCGCTCCTGGGTCGGGTAGAAGGTCATCACTTAGCGGGCCACCCAGACGTGATTCGGTGCTTGAAGGGCATCAAGCTTCTATGTCCACCTTCTCGGCCCGCTTGCCTGTCGTGGAGTTTTCATCTGGTACTTCGGGCCCTCTGTGCGGCTCTGTTCGATCCTCTCCATCGCGTTACCTTCAATGATCTTACACTTAAGACTGTCTTTCTAGTCTCTATCTCTTCTGATCGTCGGATCTCGGAGATCCAAGCGTAGTCCTGTCGGGAACCTTTTTGTGATTTTCCGATTCCGGGGTATCCCTCATGATGGGCCCTTCCTTCTTACCGAAGGTTGTTTCTAACCAGTCGGTGGAACTTCCTGCATTTTCCCCTGCGACTGGGGGCGATCTGCGTAAACCTGATGCCAAATGGGTTCTACTTCGCTATCTCCAGGTTTCCAATGGCTTTCGGGTCTCGGACCATCTTTTGTCCTCTGGAGTGGGCCCAATTGGGGTAAGCCAGCTTCTAAAACCACTATTGCGTGGTGGTTGAAGGAAGTGATCTCCTCTGCCTATCTTTGTCACGGTCGGGCTGTTCCCGAGGACCTAAAGGCTCATTTACTGCGTTCTCAAGCTACTTCCGGGGCGCAGAGTCAATTGGTCTCTCCGCAGGAGATTTACAGGGCCGCCACTTGGACGTCCTTGCATACTTTTGCTCGACACTACCGCCTGGATGAGCAAGCTCTGGTTCCTGGTTGTTTTGGGCTACAAGTGCTTCGAGCGGACTGTCTCGGTCCCACCCGGTTTAGGGAAGCTTTGGTACATCCCACAGTCTGGACTGATCCGGGTACGTACAGGGAAAGGAAAATTAGTTCTTACTTGTTAATTTTCATTCCTGTAGTACCACGGATCAGTCCAGACGCCCTTCCCTGTTTGTCTTTCTTCTGTCCTCTCGAAGCTTGTTTCTCTTGCAGATTCGTAGATTTCCACACATCATTTTTGTGCAAGGATACTGAGCAAATACACCGGAAGCCTTGGTTGCTCAAGCACCAAGTATATGCAAGAGCGGTTCGTCATACCATATTTCTTTCATTGTTCTACATCTGCTCCATTGAGCTTTATGGGTACTTGCTTGATCCTATTCTGGTTTTGTTATTTTCTGCTTTGACATTGGTTATACTGAAGGGTTATAGGATAGGCTCTGTTCTCATATAGGATATCCTTTCAGTTTTAGTCTGTCTCCACCTGCTGGAAAGGAGGCTCAACCCACAGTCTGGACTGATCCGTGGTACTACAGGAACGAATATTAACAGGTAAGAACTAATTTTCCTATACAAGTTTTTTAAAAATGTTCCAAACACCAATATTTCAAAACGCAGACACATCAAATAACACCTGAAAAATAAAATTGAAAAGGATTTTAAAAATTCACGATCTCTGTACCTGGGAATTTTGATTTCCAATCACCCTGAGATTGTCGTGGATTAGTGGGAGTGGGATACAAAATTTTTCTCCTCTCTTCCTTATACTCTCTCTCACATACACAAGCTCATACATACATACGCTCCCTCTTAGACAAACCCGCAGGCATCTCCAGCTTTTCTTTGGTTGGGATTTGCCAGCAGTGTCAGGCCCTCATCTTCATTTCAGCTGCTGGCAGATTGGAATCTACCTGAAGTACCCATTCTCTTTCTCACACAAATACACACAACCCAGGCAACTCCCATTCCCTCTCTCTCACACACATACACAACCCAAGCAGGCTCCCATTCTCTCTTTCTCTCACACACATACACCAGACAAGCTAACATTTACACCCACACACTCTAGGCAGGCTCCTATTCACATCTGCTCAAAAACTAGGCAGGCTCCCATTCTCACATACTGGCTCTCTGCCCATCCCAGAAAGGCTACTTTTGTGTATGTGTGCACACATACATACATGAGCACACCTCTACCCATCCCAGAAAGGCTTCCATTCACACACACACACATCCCAGACAGAATTCCATTCACATACCCATTCTATGCAGGGTCCCATTCACAACCCATCCCAGGCAGCCTCCCATTCACACACACCCCTATCTCAGGCAGCCTTACATTCATACACACATATACATATATGCAATCCAGCAGGATCCCATTCATACACCCACCCATTCCAGGCAGGCTCCCATTCACATGCAGACCAGGCAGTCAGGGTCCATTGGTTATTCCTCCTCCACTGCTGCTGATGCTTCCAGCCTGTACCTTGTTTGTGGAGAGCAGCCATTCTGCAACTCCTCTTCATGTGCTGGCCCTGAGGCAATTCAACACTCCTGGTGGTAGCACTTCCTGTATTCTAATCTCATGTGTCGCAAGATGAGAATACAGGAAGTGCTAGCACTGTGAGTCTTGAATACTGTGGGCCAGAACACGAGGAGGAGTTGCTGAACAGGCTTCCTCTTCTACTGTGGCTTCCTGCTTCTTCTGCCACCGATGGGATCAGATCCACCAGTGGCATCTTCTGCCGCCATTGGACCCAATCCCACTGGCCGGCACCAAGGGCCTCTACTTTTTCCGCTGCCACTGAGATCTGTTCACCAGCGGCAACACAGGCCTCTCCCTGCTCCTGAAAACACCCCACGAGTGTGCCACCCTGTGAAATTGCATGGTTTGCACACCTGGTGGCACCGTGCCTGCCTGGAGTGGACTTGTGCATGCAGCTGCTCTTGGCACAGCACAAGGTAGTTCAGGGAACTGAGGATACAATACAATAACATAAGAAGTCTGGAAGATTAAGCCTAGGGAACTTGTCTATTCTCTTCATCTGCTCATGGGCATTAATCTAGGAAGTCTGTAATTCTATGTGTCCTGTATCTCTAAAAGAGTCCATGCCAGATTTTATTTGTCACCCATGTCTTTTCTTCTTCCCTTCCATCCCTTAAAATTTGATAAATTAGGTAAAGAAAGTTTCATTTTTCCTACATTAAAAATATATTGATATACTAAAACAGGGCAAAAATACATGGTTTTCTATTAATTGTGTGCCTCTTATTGCATACTAGCATAACTATCTCTGGGCCCACTTACATGCGCATTTGGTGACTTATGCAGACTATTGAAAATTAGGTTCTCCTCCATTTTGCTCTGCTGATGCAGAACTAATATCCCTAGTCACGCCTTAATTATAATGTGTTTCTGGGTGCTCTGTTCACCTTTCACCCTGTGATAATAAGGTCCTTATGTGTAAGTATCCTACCCCAGGTGATTCTGGAGTAGTTCCTCTCCCAGCCACATAAATCTGTGCATCTATTTCCATATAAATTTTGGGGAAACAACCCAGAGTGGCAGTGGCGTATATGGTAGGGATGTGAATCGTTTTAGGACGATTAAAATTATCGTCCGATAATTTTAATATCGTCTTAAACCGTTATGGAACACAATACAATACAGATTCTAACGATTTATCGTTATAAATCGTTAGAATCGTGAGCCGGCACACTAAAACCCCCTAAAACCCACCCCCGACCCTTTAAATTAAATCCCCCACCCTCCCGAACCCCCCCCAAATAACTTAAATAACCTGCGGGTCCAGCGGCGGTCCGGAACGGCAGCGGTCCGGAACGGGCTCCTGCTCTGAATCTTGTCGTCTTCAGCCGGCGCCATTTTCCAAAATGGCGCCGAAAATGGCGGCGGCCATAGACGAAAAAGATTGGACGGCAGGAGGTCCTTCCGGACCCCCGCTGGACTTTTGGCAAGTCTCGGGGGGTCAGGAGGCCCCCCACAAGCTGGCCAAAAGTTCCTGGAGGTCCAGCGGGGGTTAGGGAGCGATTTTTTGATTAAATGGAATCAAATCCTCAATAAATGTTCTCTAGATTTGATGTTGCTAGTCATAGAAAGAGCTAAAACACTAGCGGAATCCCTGTAGAAAGAACATGAGGAGATGGTTGAAAAAATTAAAAGTCAAAATGTGGAAACTTTTGATGATAAATGGAAGGAATTCCAAGAGACGATCAATAATTTTACAGAAGAATTAAAACAGTTCAAAGTGAACAAATTTATTCGAGATGAACAAGATTATAAGAAAGGCTCCATTTATTATTGGATGAATCCACAAGTCAAAAGATCATATGGTCAGAAAAAAACCTTTGACTTAAGCTCGGATGACTCTTCTGGGGAAGAGATACCACGGGGACAAAATGTGGTAACAACAAGCGGGCAACCAACTGCTCCTTTTACCGAGGCAAAGCAAGACCGCAAAGTCAGATTTCATCCACACACCCAAGATCCACCAACAGGACAGAGATCACAGAAACGATGGACTCGTTCTCAAGGGAAAGGGAGGTCAGCGACTCCACAGTGATCAACCTTTCCTCACGCTCTCTTACCCAAATACAGATCCAAGTACTGCAAAAAGGTCTAACTTATGTACCTACGGTGCAATTTGATCATTTTGAAATAAATAAATTTTTCCAAAAATTCTTGAGAAATCTCAGATTGAGATTATTTTTTGATCAACAGCCACCAGGAACTGTGGTTGATGAGTCGGTAGTACATCCAAAATCCACATGGTGCCCTCCTGGTAACATAGACCCTATTATACATACCTTTGCAAGGTTAGTGCAAAAGGATATAGATAACACGCAAAGAAAAATTAAAAAGGGTCAATGGAATTTATCGACACAAGAACAGAGGGCGTTGCAAGAAATAAAAAGAGATTCATCTCTGGTGGTCAAAAGTGGCGACAAGGGTGGAGCAGTGGTAGTAATGAATCAGGATTTTTATAGAGAGGAAGCTTTGAGACAGTTGGCGGACCATAAGTTTTATAAAAAACTGGAAGAAGATCCTACCAAACAGTTGAAAGAATCAATTGATGAATTGTTGGAAGATGCCCTCCTGCAAGGATGGATAACTAAGAGAGAATTCCGTTTTTTAAAGGTAGAACATCCTAGGGCACCAACCTTTTATCATCTTCCAAAATCCATAAAAATCTGGTACACCCACCAGGGCGTCCGATCATTTCTTCCAGAGGCTCACTTCTGGAACCACTCTCCCAATATGTCGACACGTTTTTGAGACCGCTTGTACCATCTTTGCCATCCTATGTTCGGGATTCAGGACATCTAATTCACTTTTTGGAGACTTTAAATGTTCCTTCAGACGGCGTGCTTCTAGCTACAATAGACATCGTGTCTTTGTACACGAATATACCGCAGGATGCGGCATTAGAGGTGCTTCGTGATAGTTTATTAGCACAGGTAACACCTATTCGTCCTCCTATAGCTTTTATTATAGAATTAGCCACTTTGGCGTTGAAAAAAAACTTTTTTCTATTTGAGCAAAGCTATTATCAACAGGTTGGTGGCACAGCAATGGGGGCCACTATGGCCCCCAGTGTCGCAAACCTGTATGTGGGACATTTTGAGGCATGCTGGTTAGAGATTTCTCCATATAAAAACAACATTATAGTGTGGCGCCGTTTCATCGACGATATTTTCATAGTGTGGCATGGGACTGAGGTCCTTTTTCAAGAATTCATGGTTTGGTTAAATTCCTGCAAGCAGGCACTGCAGTTTACATATAATTATGATCATGTTTCAGTTCCTTTTTTGGACATAAGGATCTCTTTGGATGGCAATAAATTTTGCTTCACGATTTTTCAGAAGCCAACGGATCGAAATACAATACTAGAATATTCTAGTTGTCATCCCATAACCTTGCGCAATAGTATTCCTTTCAGCCAATTTTTGAGGCTGAGGAAACTATGCTCAACAGTTCAGGAATATAAATTAAAAGCAAGAGAGATGAGCCAGAGATTCATAGATAGGGGTTACCCATTGGGGGTAATACGAAAAGCCTGTAAGCGAGCAAGATGGAATCATAGAGAATATCTATTGCAACCGAGGCAAAAATTAACAAGCAATAGGTTGACATGCGTGTTACCGTACTCTTTGGGAGTGAATGGGATAGTGCAGAGCATTAGACGTCATTGGAACGTATTACAGGTCCATAACGTGTTTGCAACTCAGCCTCTAATAGCGTTTAAAAGAGGAATGAGCATTAAAGATCAGGTGGTTAGGTCACATTTTAAAGTTTCAGTAAATAGATCCGAAGAAGAGAAGGGACATTTCCCGTGCGGGTCGTGTGCAATGTGCCCACTTGCTCATTCCAATATAAACATTCCTTTGGATAAATTAAAAAAATTTAAACCAATTAGAGCAACTACTTGTGTTTCCCAAAATGTAATATATGCCATCTGGTGCCCTTGTGGGCTCATTTATGTGGGCAAAACCACGAGAGCATTAAAAACACGTTTGATTGAGCACAAGAGTGCCCTGAAACGAGGAAGGATGGAAGCTCCATTAGTGCAGCACTGCGCTGAACAATCCCATGTTTTTGAGAGTTTATATAGCACGGTTTTGGACTGTATCGAGCAGGATGAGCGGGGAGGGGATTTAAACCTCTGTTTACTACAGCGCGAACAACGCTGGATCTTTAAATTGAACACAATTGCTCCTGCTGGGCTTAATAAGGAGGTTGACTGGGCGGTCTTTTTGTAGTTGATAGGTGAGTTTCAGATTCAAGGCTAGAGTATAAAACAGCTGATATCCGGTAGAGACGGAAGAGTAGCGTTTGAGCGCCATTTTTGAATGACAAAGCTGTAAGAATAATCTGTGCCACACTGAACCGTAAGTAGCAATGCGTTAGTAGAGTGAGAAATATATACAAACATTGTTTTAAAGGCATTTATGGATTTATGTTTTTTGTAATAGTGTTTGTGAAGGAACGGTAGCCCCTGAAGCAGGCGCGAGGAGCGCGCCGAAACATGGCCAATGTCGGGCGATTTACCTGAAGCAGTGAAGAAATATAGAAGAAATACAGTCGAGAGATAAGCACAATTGAAGCACACAATTGAAGCAAACAATGTTTTAACGAGTAGTTATTGCATGTTATATGGGAAATACGGGTGGTTTTAGGGATTTTAAGGGAGGCATATTTGCACTTTAAAAAACATAAAATTAATTGACAAACCTGAAGAGAGTAGGTAAATGACGTGATTAATAGTGGTGAAGTCAAGAGAGGGGCTGTAGCCCTGTAAGGGCAAGAGCTCATGAGACTGCAAATACACTTACACCTTTCTGATACCACTCTCTCAGGTGAGTCTTTTTAATTATACATTAAAAGGAACAGAAGGATATATCTGCTATTTTGCAGTACCTCAAGTTGTAACTTTTTGTTTTTTTGTTATTATAGATTTGAGGTTTTTTTGAGCCAATATATATTATTAAAATAGCCTACATACAGGGTATCATTAATTATGCAATCATATACTATATGTAATTGTGATTGATCGTTGTTATACACCCAACAGGATACCTGTTTCGCCCAAAATTAGGGCTTCCTCAGGGAGAAAAATATATGTTAATTCAACAGGGCTGTGCTGTCATCTCTTGATTGTCACTTGCATGATGTAGACACTTTATAACATTGATGGCACCCCATCCCAAATTTATCAATTGCACATGATTCCGGTCTCTATATCTGTAAAAAATAACAAACAACAGCGCCTATTTTAAATAATTAATGCTTTATAACCGGGTGCGTACACCCTGTGCACCACCACCTTTAAAACGGTACCAACCATTCCATTAACTTTATTTATATGCATAATCATATTCAATTTAAAAACTTCCAGGACTTCAATGGAAACCTTTCAAGTGGTTCCGCTCCGCCGCCAGTCATGAACAAAATCAGCCGTGGTTGTAATCTTCAAACTTATCCTCCTATATTGTAACCATAACACAAAACATAGAAATGTCTACCAATGAAATGCATTCATAATCATATCAACCGGCTACGTGTTTAAACCTATACCATGCTCTATCTACAGATAACTACCACACTCTATGCATCCGAAACTCAAAATATGTTTGGCATTAAATTACAATAAAATCCACGCAGCAGTCTTACCAATATCAGCATAAGTCAAATGGCCGTGAATATAAGAATATTCTGATCTGTGTCAAGAGTAAGGCAGAAAAGGTGCAGGGCAACGGCATTCTGGGGCAGGACCAAGACTTACATGCGTAGCCCTGAATTTTGCAAAAACTGATCATGGCACGCGTTGCCATGTTACCTGCATAACTTTACAGCTGGTTCTGATAAAGGAGCACGTCTGGAGATTTTAAGCCAGAGGGATCCTGAACACAGAGGGGAGTGGGGGGAACAGGATGTGAGAGAGAGAAAGACAATATGACACTCACTATATCTCCCACTGTAAGAGGAGTGCTTTCAACTCAGGGTGAGTTTTTTGGGGGGCAGTATTACATTCATCTGCCTAGGGCACAAGTGTCTGTAGACCCTTGCAAATCTGCCCACCCCCCAAAACCCACCCTGAGTTGAAAGCACTCCTCTTACAGTGGGAGATGTACAGAGTATCAAATTGTATCTGTAACAGAGTCTCTCTTTCTCTGATATTTGTGTGAGCATGTTATTAAAATATGCACATAAAGACTGCACATGCATGTCAGGGATATCTTAAATGATAAGCATGTACTTTCACACACAATATAAAATGAAGTGTATCTTAGGGCGCAGGCATGCTCCTTTTAAAATTTTCCTGTAATTGTGGACTGGTTAAAATTGAGTATTTCTTTAGAATTTGGATGCTATTTGAAATTTCTGTCAATGTTTTACTTTTTCTGTAAAAAATATTTATTTCATTTTGTGAACATTTAAAATTACAAATTAAAAAAAACCATAATCATGAAAACTGATTTCATTTTCTTTGCATTTGGAGAAAGGTTGTCTTTGCATGGTGGCAATTCCACATGTACTGCTGTTTGTATTTACTGGCAATACAATTTGTGACTCTAATAAGCATTTTTTCTTCTTCCTTCCAGTTTTTGCATGCTCTCATTGTATACCCTCATCATTAAAATATAGGGTTTGTGACATTAAATAGCAGTACATTATCTCCTTTTTTATCTTCAGGGGTCCATATATCTTTCTCAGACTTTTCTTATGAGATTCTGTGGTCTGTCTTCTGCTACAGTCGGTACATGAACAGGGTATCCATGATTTATAGTTGTACAAGTGGTGTTTTCATCTCAAGGGTCTGTACTATCGCTACCTCCATCATTAGCCATAGTGCTGAAGCTAAGATTGGGCATGTTTTTTAACCTGGGTGACACACAAGAAGTATGAAGTTTTCTTTTTACCTTCCTTTCATATTTTAATAGCAGTAGCTGTCTTGCTAAGATTTGGTATAAATATTTTACTGTGAAGTCAACCCATGAAGGTACTTAGCTGGAATGGGTGAGAGAAATGTAGTTAATTTTCTCCCCCTCAGAAATGCAAAGAAATGATTAATCACTGACATTGCTGCAGATCCCTTTTTTGCGATGCGAGTGCTGTGGTTTTCCCCTTTGATTTCTTTGGAGCCAAGGTGAACATCTGTGTTTCAGTAAGTATACAAATGAGGCAGTGTAGTAACTGAAGTGTGAATAGTTGTTTCTGACTAACTGCCTTTAGTTTTTTGTACTAATGTTATGATCTGTGCAAGCTCATTAGGCCCAATATTCAGTAAGATGGTGAACAGATAAGTGATCAGGCTGCCAGTTAACTGAATAACTTGTTCCGGATATTCGGTGGGATAAACACCCCCGACAAGAAGAGGGATTTAGTTTTGTAAAGAACTGGGCAACATTTTGGGGAAGGGGGAGTCTTTTCCGAAGGGACAGGCTCCATTTTAACCAGGGTGGAACCAGGCTGCTGCAGCTAACCTTTAAAAAGGAGATAGAGCAGCTTTTAAACTAGAACAAAGGGGAAAGCTGGCAGTGGCTCAGCAGGGTATGGTTTGGAGGAAAGTATCTTCAAAGGAGATTAATGAACCAGAGAACTTCCAATATGAGCAAAAGTAATCCATGTGCCTATCAGTAAAGAATCACCTGAGCCAAAATATTCCAAATTATTCTTGTCAGCTGAAAAGCAAGTTGTTATTACAAACAAAAAACACACTTTGAAATTACTGTATGCCAATGCCAGAAGGCTAAGAAGTAAGATGGGAGAGTTAGAGCGTATAGTAGTGAATGATGAGATAGACATTAATTGGTTTCTGTTATGCCCCTCACCTCTGATCTTTAGCGACTCCGGCATAGTCTCTGGAAGTATGCTGTTCCTAGGACCTGAGATAGAATTTCCTGTAACTTTGGACCCCCTTTAAAGATCCCCTAGCTGGGACTTCCTGTGGCAATGGCTGATTATATCATATCCTCCATAGTATATAAGGAAATCCTTTGCAACCAGCTAGTGCCTCAGCAACAGGTCTCCTGGTGTGCCTTGTGTCCCAGTGCATGGTGCTTCCTGCATTGTCTCCTTGTCTTGTTTGTGCCCTGCCTTTGCCTTGTTTGTCCTTGTCCTTGCCTGACTTGCCTGTTACCTTGCCTTGTCTTGTTCCTTAGTCTGTCTTGTTCCCCTTGGCTTGACTTTCTGGATTCTGACTCTGGCTTGGACCCTGACCTTCCATGATCGCTGCCTGGACTTGACTCTCTGATTTTAACCTGATTTTGCTCAGCCTGCTCCTGCCCCAATCTCTGGCTTGTTCTTAGTCTATGCTGTCTGCTACCTGCCCTGACCTCTGGATAGTTATTCGACTCTGCTGTTAGCCCCCTGCCCTGACTTTCGCCTGGCCTTGGACTCTCATCTCTGGATTACCCTAATACCTGCCAGATGCAAGAACCCAAGAGATCAACCTGCGGGGAAGATAGCTGGTATAGGCGAAGCTCCAGCTGGTCCCACCACAGGACCCCTTTGTCAGCTGCCAGTGTGGGCCTAGTAGTCTTGCTCACTAGGCTGCGCCATTCACACCACAGTACCAATGATCCGCCATTCCTGCAGATGTTACAGGTTGCTGAGGCCATGGACCCAGTGGAGATGGCCACTCTATAGGCCTTTCCCAGCATGGCCCAAAGTATCCAACAGTAGCAAAATATCATAAACCAGGTCATGTTGGTTTTGTACCGATTAGTAGCTAGCTTAGATGCTTTATCGGTTCACTCACTTGCTCTTGTTCCTTGTGATGCTGCAGTTGCCACCTCCACCTCAGTTCTATGGGAAGCCCTTGGAATGTAGGGGCTTTCTATATTTATGTCGCATGCACTTTGATCCCCAGATGGGTCTTTTTCTCACAGACAAGGCCAAAATGACTTATATCATATCTCAGCTAGGAGGCTCAGTACTGGCTTGGGCCTCCCCCCCTTTGCGAGAGGGATAATCCTCTCCTTTCAAACTTGGACCCATTTCCTCAGGAGTTCTGGCTGATTTTCAACAAGCCTGGATGCACTGCCTCTGCAGCCTCTAACTTCCTCCAACTTCCTCCAGATTTACCAGGGCTTTTCCTCAATAGGGGAGTATGCAGTGCAATTCTGAACCTTGGATTTCGATTACTGTGGAGGGAGGACAGCTTAATTGCCATCTTTCAGCAGGGACTTTCTGAATCCATTAAAGATGAGCTTGCTAAATGTGACCTCCCACTTACCCTAGAGGGTTAAATCAGCTTGTCCATCCACCTAGATCTCTGGTTTTAAGAGCAGGCTAAGGAGAGGGGCGTAGTCCATCATGCCATGATGGTTATCTGCTGACAAGATCTACCTAACCCATTGAGACATAGGGGGTTGCAGCCTCATTGGATGAGCCAATGCAACTGGACCATTGCCAGATCTCGCTGGAGGAGAAACAGAGAATACTCCTAAATTTGTGCCTCTACTGTGCCACAAGTTACCCCGCCAAGGTGGGAAAACTCTGGGACATAGGGATGGTGAGACTTGGGAAGAGACTAGAATCCATGGGTAAGCATTCCTGCCTTCTAGAGCTGCCAGGAACTTTATTGCGCAGGACATTATTATTCGGCATGAGATTCCCACTGAACTTTGGAAACTGCACTTTTTGTCACTTCTGTCACTGGAGATTCTCTATCAGGAAGGGTCACTCTACATATTAGACCCTTGCTCCTGTGAGTTGGAGTGCTCCACCATAGAAAAACTGTTTCTATGTTCTACTTGGAGTTATCAATGATGTTATACTAGGTCTGCCATGGTTGAGGCAGCACCAACAACATATCGATTTGGACACCTTGGAAATTTCCTGGTGGGGGTTGAGCCCTGTCAGATGTCCTGCTTAACTCGTGGTCAACCCATGAAGCTTATGGGGATGCTAAGAACCTATGTTGTACCATAACATTGCTAGGGAGCCAACCTATAGCATATCATTCTAATGTATGTTCTTAGCAACTTCAGAAGCAGCAGGCCTGTTGAACTAAGCTGCTATTGAGAATGAAGAATTTTTAGGTTCCAGGAGGGTGGGAGGGTATGGGTTTGCATGGGGGGAAGGACAGAAGACTTGGATCCTATTATTTTAATATTTCATTTAAAGGAGGGGAGGGGCATGATACTGGGACCAGCTGTGGTTAAAGTATTTTACTGTAAGATGGAGGGTTTTTGGAGAGTATTGTAGGCTTGGCCTAGCAAGGCCAAGCACTTGGATTTCAAGTGGGATAGAGGAGGGGAGACATGCTAGGTCCAGTAGACCTGCAAGATTTTTTTTTTTGTTCCTTGATTCACCACTTAACTGGCTATATTATTTTGAATATAGTTGGTTAAGCCTAAAGTTACCCAGCTTATGATAGCTGAATAACTTTAGAGCCAGTAATATTCAAAATCTGGCCAATAAGATTTAAAGTTATCCAGCTAAAGTTTGCTGGATACATTTTATAAGAACATAAGATATGTCATACTGGGTCATACCAAGGGTCCATGAAGCCTAGTATCCTGTTTCCAACAGTGGCCAATCTAAGACTCAAGTACCTGGCAAGTACCAAACATGAAAAAGATCCCATGCTACTAATGCTGGCAGTGGCTATTTCCTATTGATTAATTGCAACTTATTGACTTCTCTATGAATTTATCCAAACCTTTTTTAAACCCAGCCGGCCATCCATTACTCCTACCATATGACAGGAGCCAGCCAATGGCACCGATAGCCCCTGTCACATGGTAAGGGCAAAAGGCCATCGGCGGCATTTTGTTTACTGGCAGCCAATGGCCCGAGAGTGGGAGATCGCTCCTGGGACCCCCGCTGGACCACCAGATACTTTAGGAAAGTTTTTTTGGGGGGTCGGGAGGGTGGGAGATTCTAAATAATTAAATCTAAAGGGGCAGGGTGGGGTTTTTTGTTTTTTTTCTGTATGCCCTTTCTCCCCCCCCCCCCCCCCACACACAATTCTGGCACTTATCTCAAAGTGCAAAAAGGTTATCGCAATTTGCGGTAACTTTGTGCTTTGCATAGGTATTAGCACAAATTGTGATAAACTACCTATTACCATAAAACATGCCCTTTTTTTCTATTGCATGTGATATTTAGTGTATTTTGATAAATCCAGGCCTATATTTGGAAGTAGCATCTCACCACCTCTTCTCTCCTTTTTCAACTTGTCCATAGGAAGGATAGTTTTCAGACAGCCTGCATAATAGTAAAGACTGCATGTACATTATTTAATAAAGTGTTTCTTCATAGTCTTGATTTATTTGTTTTCCATAAAGACTCTCATTGTCTTTTTTAATGTTTACTAAAATCTTGCATTGCATCTGTTTGTTCCTGACTTGGCAATTCACGTTTGGTAATTTAGCATCTGTTCAATCTTGGTTTAGATATCTGAGGTAAGCTGATTATTTGCTAAATATCATTCATTGATTGTGCAGCCATTCTGCATGCAGCTCATATACAGGTTTTGCTGAGGGCATTCATATTATTCACTTTCATAAAATGCATTTGCAAAATATATTTTACATTATATCTTTTTGATTAGCTTTTAATTCTTCCATTTTCAAAATTCTTTTTTTCTAATACATTAACATTTTTCTGCCTGTAATCATTTTTGTCCCTGCTTTGTAATGTGAAAGGATTTTATTTATTTGTTAGGAAATTTTCAATACTGCTTCAGTTCAGTGCTTGAATTATCTTTTCAACTACCTTAAAATATAATGCATTACATGATGCAGTTTCACTTGATTCTTTTTAAGTGGTCATATCTGAAACAAAGGGATTTTTAGCTAGAGTTTTTATCCCATTTCATGGCAATATCCCATTCTCCAGATAGCAATCTAGAATTAATGTACATTCAATAACAATGTTAAAATACTATAAAAAAAACAAAAAACAAAAGAGATTTCAAGGGTTAAGAAAACCTCAAGAAGTAAGATTTAAATTTTGATAAAACTTGGACATCTATTTGGAATATCTGCTCATTGGACTTAATGGGCCCTGTATTGAAAGTGCTTTTAGCACTGGATAGCTAGATAAGCAACTACTAGATAGCTGGATAGGTCACTTATCTGCCTATCTTTTAGCTGTGTGTAATTTGTGGGCAGGCAGTGGATGGATTTGCATATCGCTACTTATCCAGTTAACTTAACTGATCTAACTTAGCAGGATTTAACTTATCTGGCTAGGTAGCACATAACCATGCTGTTGAATATCCCTTGTACCTTAGCCAGATAAGTCATATTCAGATAAGTTTCTTATCTGGACAACATTGAATATCAGGCCCAATGATGTTAATAATTGATAGGGATGTGCAGAGGGACGCCATACGTTGCATTCAGGATTCGGATTCGTCAGGGGGCGGATACGTTGCATTCGGCCGTATGGTGCCCCGATTCGTTAATACATCCATTTCAATTCGTTCCCCGCTTAAATTAAATTAACTACAACCCCCCACCCTCCTGACACCAAAACTCCCTGGAGGGTCTGGGAGCCATCCCCTGCACTCACACCCTCGGTCTGGTTTCAAAATGGCGCCGATAGCCTTTGACCTACTATGTCACAGGGGCTACCGGTGCCATTGGTCAGCCCCTGTCACATGGTAGGAGCACAAGATGGTGCTGATGGCCATGTGACAGGGGTTGACCAATGGCACCGGTAGACCCTGTGACATAGTAGGTCAAAGGCTATTGGTGCCATTTTGAAACTGTCATCGAGGGTGTGAGTGCAGGGGATGGCTCCCGGACCCCCCGCTGGACCACCAGGGAGGTTTGGTAAGTCTTGGGGGAGTCAGAAGGGTGGGGGGGGGGTTGTTTAAATTGTTTTCTTTAGGCGGCCAAATAATTCGGTGAAGATTCGTGTATTCGTGGGGAATCGCGATAAGTTTCGCTTCCCCACAAATACAACGAATATGACCACATCCGTTGTAGATTGCCAATACATAGGGACCGAATGCACACCCTTAATAATTGATATCACTAAAGCAGCCAAGGCTACACTCACAAAAGAGTGTAATGTAATCCTTGAAGTGAAAAGTCCAAAATTCAGAGTACTTTTGGTGCCAAAATTTAGGGACCTAAGTTATATTCCTAATTTAAGAACCAACTAAATAAAATTATAAGTGCCTACAAATAAAATTCTTAAATTTAGGTTTGCTATTGATTGTCTTATCTTAGGTAGCTAACTGGGTCATTTATCTAGCCACGTTAGGGCCTTATGGCACAATAAATAAGGTCTAATGTGTGATAAATGAATGATATTTATCACATCTTACGTTAGCATGTAAATGTGATAGTGAGTATGCAAAGCAAGGAAAATTATGCAAATGAGGGAAGTCTACCACAATTAGTAGTATAATAATACATAATAAAGTGGAATTTAACATGGGAAATAACAACACATTTTTTTGTGGTAGAGTGGAAGAAAAGTTTTATTGCACTATAGTGGTCATGATTGCAGATCGTGACTATTATCACTTGTGATAGAAAGAGGCCTTCTCTCAGAAACATCTACACAGTCTTGCTGGCCCAATAATAAACAACTTTTTTTTTACCTGCCCTGTCTTTCTAAAGCTACAATGTTAGAAGGAAGTATACTAGTAGTGGGATAGTGGGTGCTTTAGGCTGCTCAACAACAACAACAGCGCCAACAGCGCCATTTTTAAAGATGGCACCGGCCATCCAGTGCTCCTGCCATGTGACAGGGGCCGGCCAATGGCACGGATACCCTGTCACAAGATAAGGGCAAAGGGCCATCGACGCCATTTTTATTAGTGCAGCCAACGGCCCGAGAACGGGAGGTCGCTCCCGGGACTTCTGCTAGATCACCAGGTATTTGTAAAAAGTTTTGGGGGGGTTCGGGAGGGTGGGGGAAGCTAAGGGGTCAATTTTAAAGGGTTGGGGTGGGTTTTTTTTTTATCGGCTTGGGCCTCACTAAAAAAAATTTGCGATATGATCACGTCTCTACCGATCAGATTTTTTTCTCCCTCCAGCCGAACCCGATCATTAAAACGATCGGGCACATGATTCACATCCCTAGTAGCCATCAGTTTCTATCTTAAATCTATGTGCTTTCTATATACATGGGTTTTTTCTGAATTGTTCCGGTCTCTTTTTATGAGCTGGAATCAAAAACAATATTAATTACCTCAACAAAGATATCACAGTACAATCCAAAACAATTATTAGAAAACAACATTATTTAAATTCTCCTTTTTGTAAAACTAATTAAAATATAATCCATCATAAGGGTTTGGGAAGAATTGAAGCTGAACTCTGTGATGATTTTGTCAAGTAGATTGTCAACGTTATCATTTGTTACAGAAGGAAAAGGCAAATCGCTCTGATATCCATTGTGGACGGTCTCCCCCTCCACTGCAGGATTCACTTCTGCTGTAGTGAAATTAGTTTAGAATGTGGTGCTATCCACTGGAAGGACTCTGGGATAATCAAACCTTGTTGTTCTTGAAGAGTGTAAAACATCAGACAGAAAATAATCATGGTAACGCTTAAAATAATTATTTAATTTCTGCTAAACATGAATCATTGGAACAACAGGATTCTAAAAGAAATAGGTCATATATTCTATGATAGTAAGCAGTGTTTAAGTCCATAGACTTGCAGTTGTATCCTGCAGTCTCGCAAGTATAAGTTATGCTATAAACAGGACCATTTTCAGAAACATATTTTTGTTTAATCTCCACATCAGCAACTTATTTAATTACAACACAGATTTGGTTGGATAAGAAGCCAACATAGCAGAAGAAGTAACACATTTTCCTCACTCTGTCCTTCATGGATTAGAATATAAAAGGGACCTGGGATCTGAATAATTTCATATCCCTGGAATGTAGATTCTTGTGGCTCCAATTTGGATGAGGTAGCCATAAGATAAACTTCAAAAGAATAACACATTGAAGTGAAACAAGTAAAAATACAGGCTTAAAATATATGACAATCCCTGCATGGAACCTTATCTCTCTTTTTTTCTCCCCAAAATAAGGAAATGCCCGCCTGGGAACTTTGCAAAGTGAAAATATTGCAATAAATAAGTACATAAGAACATGCCATACTGGTCAGACCAAGGGTCCATCAAGCCCAGCATCCTGTTTCCAACAGTGGCCAATCCAGGCCATAAGAACCTAGCAAGTACCCAAAAACTAAGGGGTAGATTTTATAATTTTGAGCGAGCGCGTACTTTTGTTCGCGCACCAGGCGCGAACAAAAGTACGCTGGATTTATAAGATACGCGCGTAGCCGCGTGTATCTTATAAAATCCGGGGTCGGCGCGCGCAAGGGGGTGCACATTTGTGCAACCTGCATGCGCCGAGCCCGGCGCGCGCTGTCTGTTTTTCCTTCACCCTCCCCCCACCCTCCCCCCACCTTCCTTCACCCTCCCCCCACCTTCCCCTCCCTTTCCCTACCTAACCCACCCCCCGGCCCTATCTAAACCCCCCCCCCCCTTACCTTTGTTGGCAGATTTACGCCTGCTGAAAGCAGACGTAAAATGCGCGCGCCAGCGGGCTGCTGGCGCACCATCACCCAACCCAGCGGCTGGTCTGGAGGCCTCGACCACGCCCCCGGGCCGGCATCACATCCCCGGGCCTGCCCCCGAAATGCTGCGTCACGCCCCCGAAATGCCGCGTCATTTGCGGAATGCCCCCGACATGTCCCCGACACGCCCCTTTTATGAAGCCCCGGGACTTACGCACATCCCGGGGCACTGCGCACGCCGGCGGCCTATGCAAAATAGGAACGCCAGCGCACGAGGGCCCTGTGCGCGTAAATCTGGCCGGATTTACACGCGCAGGGCATTTAAAATCCGGCCATAAGTCTATGTCATGTTACCATTGCTAGTAATAGCAGTTGCTATTTTCTAAGTCAACTTAATTAATAGCAGGTAATGGACTTTTCCTCCAAGGACTTATCCAATCCTTTATTAAACACAGCTATACTAACTGCACTAACCACGTCTTCTGGCAACAAATTCCAGAATTTAATTGTGTGTTGAGTGAAGAAGAACCTTCCCTGATTAGTTTAAAATGTGCCACATGCTAACTTCATGGAGTGCCCCCTAGTCTTTCTATTATCTGAAAGACTAAATAACCAATTCACATCTACCCGTTCTAGATCTCTCATAATTTTAAACACCTCTATCATATCCCACCTCAGTCGTCTCTTCTCCAAGCTGAAAAGTCCTAACCTCTTTAGTCTTTCCTCATAGGGGAGCTGTTCCATTCCTCTTATCATTTTGTTCGCCCTTCTCTGTACCTTCTCCATCGCAATTATATCTTTTTTGAGATGTGGCGACCAGAATTGTACACAGTATTCAAGGTGGGGTCTCACCATGGAGCAATACAGAGGCATTATGACATTTTCAGTTTTATTCACCATTTCCTTCCTTATAATTCCCCAAATTCTGTTTGCTTTTTTGACTGCCGCAGCACACTGAACCGACAATTTCAATGTGTTATCCACTATGATGCCTAGATCTCTTTCTTGGGTGGTAGCACCTAATATGGAACCTAAGATTGTGTAACTATAGCATTGGTTATTTTTCCCTATATGCATCACCTTGCACTTATCCACATTAAATTTTATCTGCCATTTCGATGCCCAATTTTCCAGTCTCACAAGGTCTTCCTGCAATTTAACACACATTGCAATAAAATACCTATGCCAAGTGCTAAAATGGTACAGTAGCTAAAAAATTACGCTAACCACCCTTTTTCTTATCGCAAGCATTATTCATACAAAATTTATAGTATTTTGATGAATCTAGGAGTTAGTTTGGTCAGGTCTTTTCAAAATCTAGGGCTGGATTTTAAAAGCCCTATGTTGTGATCAATGGACTAGTGGACCCTTGGGCTGGCCTACAGGAGACTTGGGAAGGACTTCACTGTTCTCGACTGAACAGGCCGGGAAGCAGACCTCTGGCAGACAAGTGGAGAAGGTTTCACCCTGGAAACTGGTACTACCCCGGGAGGAGCCCTTGGGAGTCCAGTCGCTGGGACTTAGGAGATTCACCCTGGAAGTTGGTCCGCCCCGGGAGGAGCCTGTAAGTGCCCGACCGCTGGGACCTTAGGCGAGGCTCGGAGCTGGACTAGGATAGGTATGACAGCCAATGGAGTGGAAGCAGGCGAGTACCAGGCTTGGACGAGGCAGGCAGGAACCTGGCTTGGGCTATAGGCAGGCAGGAACCCGTACAAGAGAGCAAGGCGAGTACCAGTACAGCAGGCAGGCAGGCAGGAACGGAGTAGCCAGAGTGCTGGCGGACTCCGGGGCACAGGGCACTGGGGGACCGAGGGAACCCTGTTGCAAGGTGCTGAACAGGTGTCTGCGGTGAACCTAAATAGGCCGCGGCATCTGAAGTCTCTTGTTGATTGGTTAGTTATAGTTACTAAGAACAATCAAGTTATAGTTACTAAGAACTATCTTATACTAAGTTATAGTTATAGTTATAGTTATAAGTTATAGTTATAGAACTACTTATACTAAGATATAGTTACTAAGAACTATCAACAAGAAGTCTCTTGTTGATTGGTTAGTTATAGTTACTGCTAGTGCTTAGTTCGATGTAAACTGAGCTGATTTGATTTGTATCAAGAAAGTCAGTATATAAAAGCCTTTATTTATTAAATAAATAAATAAATAAATAAGTCAGACCAGGGGCAGAGCCACCCTCAGGCGGGAAGCTGCCTAGAAAAGCAAGGGGCAGCCGCAGGCGCACGTCTAGAGGCAGGCCAGCAATGGCGTCTCCCCCGTGGGGATGCCCAGGTTCCAACTCTGCTTCGTTCCCCGTTGGAAAAGATCCTCGAGGTAAGGGCCGGGTTGCGAGCCTCGCGGACCGGACCGCAACAGTACCCCCTCCTTTATGCCCCCTCTTAGGGTTTACCTGGGTGGTCCGGGTGAAAGATTTTAATCAGCTCCTTGTCCAAGATGTTCGAGCTGGTTCCCAGGTTCTCTCCTCAGGGGCCACTGTGGAGGAGGCAAGGCACACCTTCTGTGGATCTAGGATGTACCGGGGCTTCTCAGATATCTCTTCGACCTCGGCGGCTCAAGACAATGCGTCAGCCCGGACGTTCTTGGAGCCGGGGCGGTATCGTAATGTGAAATTAAATCGGTCAAAAAACAGGGACCAACGGGCCTGCCTGGGATTTAGGCGCTGAGCCTGACTGAGATAGGCGAGATTCTTGTGGTTGGTATAAATAGTGATAGGGTGGTTGGCTCCCTCCAACCACTGCCTCCATTCTTCTAGGGCTAGTTTCACCGCCAACAGTTCCTTATCACTTATGCTGTAATTACATTCTGCCGGAGTGAACTTCCGAGAGAATACGAACAGGGAAGAAGTTGTCCCGTATCCGTATGTTGACTCAAAACAGCCCCGGCTGCGATATTGGAGGCGTCCACTTTCACGATAAATCGCCGGTTCAGATCAGGGTGGCAAAGGCAAGTGTCTTGAAGGAATGCCTGTTTAAGCTCCTCGAAGGCTTGGCAGGCAGAAGAAGGCCAGTCCGTCGCATTGGCCCCTCTGTGGGTAAGGATAGTTAGTGGGGCCACAATGTGTGAATAGTTGGGAATGAAGTGTTGGTAGAAGTTTGCGAATCCTAAAAAGCGCTGTAATGCCTTCAGGCCCTTCGGGCATAGCCAGTTTAGAATTGCTGAAACTTTATCGAAATCCATTAGAAATCTATCGGCCGATACGATGTACCCCAGAAAGGGCAGGGATGACTGCTTGAAAGAGCATTTTTCCAATTTTGCGTAGAGGTGATGCTGCCGCAGGATCTGCAGAACTTGGCGGACATGTTGTCGGTGCGGTGGCAGGTCTCGCGAAAACATCAAGACATCATCGAGGTAGACTACAACACAGCTGTGCAGCAGGTCATGTAACACATCATTCATTAAATTCTGGAAGACCGCAGGGGCATTACAAAGACCAAAGGGCATTACGAGGTATTCGTAATGCCCGTCCCTGGTGTTAAATGCGGTCATCCATTCATCGCCGGGGCAAATCCGTACAAGGTTATAGACCCCGCATAGGTCCAACTTGGTAAACACTTTGGCTCCTTGGAGCCTATCGAGTAATTCAGGAATCAGAGGGAGCGGGTAGCGATCCCGCTTAGTGATGGTGTTGAGGCCACGGTAGTCAATACACAGCCTCAGGGTGCCGTCCTTTTTTCCGACAAAGAAGAACCTCGCCCCGACGGGGGACTTCGATGGCTGGATAAAACCTTTAGCGAGATTCTCTGCTATGTACTCCAACATAGCCTTTGTTTCAGGCAGGGACAAAGGGTACACACAACCTCGAGGGGGCGTTGTACCCGGCAGGAGGTCTATGGCGCAATCGTATGGGCGATGCTGTGGAAGGATCTCTGCCTTGGACTTGGAGAAGACATCAGCGAATTCTTCATAAGGCGCCGGAAGGTCAAGAGCAGAGTGCAGAAGCGAGCAGGCGGGAGACTTTGGCACCTTCATGCAGTGAGAAATGCAGAAAGGACTCCATTTTGTGATCTGCATAGTGTCCCACTGGATCACCGGTGAATGTTTCTGGAGCCACGGTAGTCTGAGCACCACGGGGTGGATGGCCTTCTCCAAGATCAGGAAGACGATCTCCTCCGTATTGAACGCCCCAGTGCGGACAGTAACAGGGGCCGTGGATGTCACGATTCGCCCAGGTAGTAGCATACCCTCGATGGACGTGATCTGCAGCGGGACTCCTCGGATCTGCGTTGGAACGTCTAGTCGGGAAACCAGATGTTGCTGAATGAAATTGCCCTCCGCCCCCGAGTCCAGGAAGGCGAGGGTCTCTAAGGATCCTCCGGGGTACTCCAGCGTGATAGGCAGGGTGCAGTGAGGCATGGAAGCACTACCCAGGAGGAGCTCCTCCCGACATCCTAGATTTTTAGAGTTCTCCACTCGCTCCCAGCAATGTACCAGAAAATGGCCTCTCTGCCCACAGTATAGGCACAGGCCCAACAACCTTCGACGTAGTCTCTCCTCAGGGGTGAGGGAGGTATGTCCCAAATGCATAGGCTCAGGCGTGGAGGCGTCTAGGCGGAAGACCCTCAATGAAGGCTGTGATCGTAGCGGGCCAGGTTCAGGACTAGGTCTCCTCGCTCGTGATTCACGCGCCTTCTGCTGTAGGCGATAGTCAATTCAAGCAGTCAACTCCATTAAGGCGTTGAGGTCTTCTGGAAGTTCCCGGGCCGCGATCTCGTCCTTTATGTGTCCGGAGAGTCTCTCCATGAAGATTGCCCTGACACTCCTGTCCTGCCACCATACTTCTTGGGCCAGGGTCTGAAACTCCAGGATGTATTCGGCCAGAGGGCGAGCCCCCTGGTGGAGTCATAATAGGTCCAAAGTGGCAGTGGCCCGGCGGGCTGGTTCGTCAAAAGCCTACTTGAATAACACAATGAACCACTGGAGGTCGTTCAGAGAGGGGTTGTTGTTCTCCCAAAGAGAAGAGGCCCATATTAGAGCTCTCCCATCAAGCAGCGACAGGATATAGGCAACTTTAACGGAGTCCATAGGAAATTGCTGGGGCAATAAAGCGAACCTGCTGAGACATTGGTGGAGGAACCCGTGACAGGTTCTGACATCTCAGGCATAACGTGAGGGTGTGGGAAGATGCGTCGTAGACGGAGCTAACACCTGGGATATACAGGCTACCGCAGGCAAGGGTTGGGTACTCATAGCCTCTAATCTGACAGCGAGCTGCTCAACAGAACCAGCGAGGGCATCTAGGTGTTGCTATTGCAATTGCAGTTGTTGAGAAACCCATCCATCGGGTACTGAGTCCGTAGTTAACGGAGGGTGCTTGGCACCACTGTTCAGGTGGCCTGCTAGCTGTCCTATGGAATCTATCAGGAGGTCAATGTCTTGCTGTTGCTCGTACATCTGATGATGTATCTGTTGAGCCATTCCTGAAAGGTTACGGACTCCTGAGGATTCTGCCGAGTCCATGGCCTTGCAATCTGTTGTGATCAATGGACTAGTGGACCCTTGGGACGGCCTACAGGAGACTTGGGAAGGACTTCACTGGTCTCGACTGAACAGGCCGGGAGGCAGACCTCTGGCGGACAGGTGGAGAGGGTTTCACCCTGGAAGCTGGTACTCCCCCGGGAGGAGCCCTTGGGAGTCCAGCCGCTGGGACTTAGGAGATTCACCCTGGAAGTTGGAGCCCCCCCGGGAGGAGCCCGTAGGGGCCTGACTGCTGGGACTTAGGCGAGGCTCGGAGCTTGGCTTGGACGAGGCAGGCAGGAACCCGGCTTGGGCGGTAGGCAGGCAGGAACCCGTACAAGAGAGCAAGGCGAGTACCAGTATGGCAGGCAGGCAGGCAGGAATGGAGTAGCCAGAGCACTGGCGGACTCCGGGGCACAGGGCAACGGGGGACTGAGGAAACCCTGTTGCAAGGCACTGAACAGGTGTCCGTGGTGACCCTAAGTAGGCCGCGGCGTCTGACATCAGACCAGGGGTGGAGACACCCTCGGGTTGAAAACTGCCTAGAAAAGCGCAGGGCAGCCGCGCACGCGTGCCTAGAGGCAGCCCAGCAATGGTGTCTCCCCCGCGGGGATGCCCAGGTTCCAACTCCGCTTCGTTCCCCGCTAGAAAAGACCCTCAAGGTAAGGGCCGGTATGTCAGCCTCACGGACTGGACCGCAATACCCTACACGCGTAAATCCAGAGGTTTTACGCGCGTAGGGGGGGGGTTACACATGCCGGGTCTATTTTTAAAAAGTCTGGCGATGTGCATAAAGCCCCATTGCCGCTGTGTCAGAGGATCGCGTGCCGGCAGGCTGCCAGCGCGTGCAACTTGCGCCTGCCCGGAGGCAGGTACAAAAATTAAGACAAAGGTCGGGGGGGTTAGAGTAGTGCTGGGGGGGGGAAGGTTAGGAGAAGGGGTTGGAAGGTCAGGCTACTATATAATTTGGATGTTATCCAGATGTGAGTTCTGTACATGAGCTGTACTTTGTAAATATTGAAACCTTATGATTCTAAATAACATTGTTTAAATTGTAATCTATTCAAATTAATTAATCTGATATTTGCAGTGAGTTCTGTTTTTCAGAAATAAAAAAAAATTCTTTATGCATTCTGATGGAAAAAAGATATGGTTTAACAGTACACAAATCATGGTTTTCAGGACAGAACTTTGTTCTGTATGTGCTAGAATGTGAAATTGGTTAATGTAGTGCGATACCTTGGGGTAATATTGAACTAATAGCTCAGAACACTGTCTTCACATAGTGTTACAGTTCCAATTAGCAGTAGTTTAACAATACCATGACTTATTCTGGAGTCAAATCCTTCCTTCCTAATCCCAGATATGTCTGGTATCCTTCAGGATAGTAAATGAAACCTATACTCACTAGTCCTGCTTCTCCCACTCAGGGGCCGATGCAATACAGTGCGCTCAGCCGAGTGCACTGTATAACCCGCAGTCGGACGCGGGTTAAATAGGCGCTAATCCACCCCCTAATGCAATAGGGGGATTAGCACCTATTTAACGCGCGTAAAAGAAGTACAGTTGTACTTAAGTAAAAAAAAAGACAAAAAAATCCCCCAAAATTTGGCAGACCGCCGAGTTATGAAGACCGACGCCTGTAAACTCGGCATCGGTTTTCATAACCGGCCGTCTGCCAGTTTATCGGCATCCATTTTCATTATTGGCAGACGGCCGGTTATGAAAACCGATGCAGAGTTTACCGGAGTCGGTTTTCGTAACCGGCAGCCACCGTGGGTTTGTGTTAGCCCCCCTAATTTCCATATAGCATGGTGCCCTCCCTTGCGGGTGCCATACGCACATTAAGAAAGCGGGTGCTGACTTTCCAGCGTCCGCTTTCCGCGCTTTTTTTTGCATCAGCCCCTCAGTGTTTCGAGGAGCATTAACTCAGCCACTGAATTCTCCAGTCCCCTCCCCTCCAGAAGGTGAAGTTTCTCACTTGCTTCTTCTGTCTGAGTGCACAAGGAAAGTATTCCAGGGTCTGATATTCCATAATTCAACAAAAAAGGGCTGCTGCAGTTTCTCCCACCTGTTCAATGAACCAGAGAAAAACAATTGAGCATTTAACTTATGCTTTCAGCCTCTGCAGCTTTGTCTCTTCTTCTTAGTGCCTTCCTCCTACTCCCAAGAAGACAAAACACCTGTGATCTTTTCAAGTGCGCAGGGAGTCTCCCCTCAGAGCTCCCTAAGTTAACACTTAACTTCCTGTCTTGCTGGCAAAAGTTGCTGGGATTTGTAATCTCAATTTATTTATTTTGCTCGGAGGGTCCTCTATGTCTTTCCTGCACTACCAGATTTTGTTCCCTGCTTATATGGGACTTACATCCCATCACAGCTACAAAGAAATGTTTTGTTTTTGGGGGTTTTTTTTTATAAATCTCAAAAACTTTGTAGAGCTGAAGATTGTAAAGGGATCAGGGAAATTAACATATTTTTAAGGGCCATTATTTGATTTTTTTTGAGTACAGAATCATCTAGTCTTTGATTAATTTATATGTTCATGTTTTTTGTAACAGTCTGTGTGTACATATTAATAAGAAGTTTAAATTATTGATCAAAGACTCTTAACAGGGAGCAGAGGAATTTGTTTACATTTGTGAATAAAACATCCACCTCTTAAGCCTTGCAAAAATAACAAAATAATTGCCTTATATGCAAGATAATAGAGCCTGAGAATTGAACACATATTAATAAATAATAAAATATACCAAATCAGTTCAGATAATTACAGAAAGAAGAATCACCACGGAAGACCGAGGCAAGAGCATCAGCAGGAACGTTTGTGACAGTAGCACTATTCCTAGTATCTCTGTCCCCACCGGCATGATCCTGATTTATATGGAAGACAATGGCAGTGCAGTACCTCAAGCCACATCCTTCTGCTTTGCTGCCTGCCCTAAATATCTTGTTTTGAACCACAGAACTACAAAGTCCCAGATGTGTAAAAGCATGACTGCAGCCCTGGGCAGCAGAGGGGGAGTATGTGGCTTGTGGTACCCTACTGCTGCTGTTATTCTAGTTCTGAGACAGGATGGGAGGGTAAGAGGGATGGGGGCAAGGCTGTAACTGATGGAATGGGGGACAAGAGAGTTAAGGGGATCAGAGGGGGCAGGAGACAAGAAGAGTCAGTAAAGGGATGGGGACAAGAAAATAGTGACACTGCGTAAGGGAATTGGAGTGAGAGAATCAGGGTGATGGTAGGCTCTGAGTGAGGGGAGAGCAGAGGCTAGGGATATGCGCTGAAAAATATTAATTGTGGTTTGTTAATTTGTTTTCTATGCCTCTGTAATTGATTTCTTTCATTTCAAAATAAAACAAATTGTTTATTCATGTCATTTGTTTCCCTTTAAAAAATCAATGGGTAAAACAATCATCCTATTTGAGGCTCCAACATTGGGAGGTTTTCTATTCAGGTGGACACCATCAGAAGGGAATACTCCCTGACACCAAGACTGTGTCAAAGTGGCACCAAAAGTAACATGGAAAGCACAAGGCATGATTACAGGGCAAAGTATCGCTCCATGGTGAGACCGCACCGTGAATACTGTGTACAATTCTGGTCGCCGCATCTCAAAAAAGATATAATTGCGACGGAGAAGGTACAGAGAAGGGCTACCAAAATGATAAGGGGAATGGAACAGCTCACCTATGAGGAAAAACTAAAGAGGTTAGGACTTTTCAGCTTGGAGAAGAGATGATTGAGGGGGGATATGATAGAGGTGTTTAAAATCATGAGAGGTCTAGAACGGGTAGATGTGAATCGGTTATTTACTCTTTCGGATATGCCATGAAGTTAGCATGGGGCACATTTAAAACTAATCGGAGAAAGTTCTTTTTTACTCAACGCACAATCAAACTCTGGAATTTGTTGCCAGAGAATGTGGTTAGTGCAGTTTAAAAAAGGATTGGATAAGTTCTTGGAGGAGAAGTCCATTACCTGCTATTAAGTTCACTTAGAGAATAGCCACTGCCATTAGCAATGGTTACATGGAATAGACTTAGTTTTTGGGTACTTGCCAGGTTTGTATGGCCTGGATTGGCTACTGTTGGAAGCAGGATGCTGGGCTTGATGGACCCTTGGTCTGACCCAGTATGGCATTTTCTTATGTTCTTATGTTCTTAACAGAGGCAATATGAGAGGAGCAATGCAACACGAGGAGTAGATAGCATTAGGGATGTGAATCGAACTTCGGACGATTGAAAATATCGTCGATATTTTCAAAATTGTCAGAAATCAGGGGCTCCCCCAAAATGATAGGAAAACCCCACGATATTGTTCGTGGGGGTTCTCTTATCGTTTTGGGGGAGGGTGGGAAAAACGGCACACAAAAATAACCCCTAAACCCACCCCGACCCTTTAAAACTAATCCCTTAGCTTCCCCCACCCTCCCGACCCCCCAAAAAACTTTTTACAGGCACCTGGTGGTCCAGTGGGGGTCCCGTGAGTGATTTCCCACTCCCGGGCCCTCGGCTACCACTAATCAAAATGGTGCCGATGGACCTTTGCCCTTACCATGTGACAGGGTATCCGTGCCATTGGCCGGTCCCTGTCACACGGTAGGAGCACTGGATGGCCCGCGCCATTTTTAAAGATGGCGCTGGCCATCCAGTGCTCCCTCCATGTGAAAAGGGTCGGGTGGGTTTTTTGTTTATCGGCTCGGGTGCAGCCGATAAACAAAACTGCAATCGGGCAGGACGAAAAAAACCACACAATGTGAATTGTAACCGGAATCCGAACCGATTCCGGTTCCAATTCACATCTCTAGATAGCATACCCCAAAGTACTGAAAAAAGGGATAAAGCACACCATCAACAATGACTTGATACCTCATGCACTAAAAGAAGTGCAAAGCAGCACCGACATTGGCATGAACAGCCCAAGGCATCATGAGAAAGGGAATAAAGCACCAAAAGGGGCAGCAAATACACCAAAACACTGATAAGACAGTAAAAGCGGCATGGACAGGCATGAGAAGGCAAAACACAAGGGGGTAGATTTTATAATTTTGTGCGAGCGCGTACTTTTGTTCGCGCACCAGGCGCGAACAAAAGTACGCTGGATTTTATAAGATATGCGCGTAGCCGCGCGTATCTTATAAAATCCGGGGTCGGCGCACGCAAGGGGGTGCACATTTGTGCAACTTGCGCGCTGCCTGTTCCCTCCGAGGCCACTCCGAAATCAGAGCGGCCTCAGAGGGAACTTTCTTTCCACCCCCCTGCACCTTCCCCTCCCTTCCCCTACCTAACCACCCGCCCAGCCCTATCTAAACCCCCCCTACCTTTGTTGGCAGATTTACGCCTGCTTCAGCAGGCGTAAATCTGCCAACAAATCTGGCCATCACCCAACCCGGGGCTGGTCCGGAGGCCTCGTCCACGTCCCCGGGCCGCTGCCACGCCCTCGGTCCCGCCCCAAACCACCCCCTGACCCCGGATACGCCCTGGACACGCCCCCTCCCTGCCTCTTTTACGAAGCCCCGGGACTTACGCGCATCCCGGGGCTGTGCGCGAGCCGGCGGCCTATGCAAAATAGGCGCGCTGGCACGCGAGGGCCCTGCGCGCGTAAATCCGGCCGGATTTACGCGCGCAGGGCATTTAAAATCCGGCCCAAGGTATGTAGCAGTCCTGATGTAAGATAGATTCCCTATGCATTATTATTGAGATGAAGAGAGTGCTGGATTCATCTAAGGTGAGAGAATGTGGGAAAATTACGGGGGAGGACATTTTAGTCAGCCATTTTGTTGGGTAATTCCAGTGTCTTCACCGCAAAATCGTGAGATTTGTCATGATCGGCTTGAGAGATAATTTTGCTATAACCCCCCCCCCCCCCCAGCCCTATCCTTAACCATTCCCTTGACCTTTGTTTTACCTTCTAGGTTGTGTGCGCCGGCAGCCTGCTGGCACGCAATCCACCAACACAGAGGCAAATAACCGCTGTGCCGGGAGCCTCTGACCCCACCCCGTCCCTAGACCACCTCCTCTCCACCCCTTTTTCAAAGCCCCGGGACATACACTCATCCCAGGGCTTTACGCGTGTGGCCGGGCCATTCTAAAATAGGCCCGGTGCATGTAGGCCTTTTAAAATCTGGGCCTAAGAGTATAAGATTAGAGATATGCCACGCTGTGTCAGATCAAAGTCCATTGAGGCTAGCATCCTGCCTCCGCCAGTGGCTAGTCAGGGTCACAAGTAACTGACATTCCCACAAATGCCATAAAGTAGATAGTTGCACGGGGGTGAAGAGAGTGCTGGAGTTGGGCTTTGGTGGAGAATGCTATGGGTGTGCTGGAGGGGGTAGAGGGTGCTGCAGTTGGGATGAGAGTGGAGAGTGCTTGCAAGCTAGCAAACAGATCTACATGGATCATAAACATAGGGATGGTAACTTTCAAAGTGGTGCGCAGGCGCCCATGTGTGTGCATTTGTCGACCCATGCCGAGGGACATGGCTAATTTATAACATACGCACAAATATAAAATATAATATATTATAATATATTATAAAATATCCTGACCACTCACACATGTGTGAGCACTCAATTTTAAGTGGGTGCATGCCTGTGCGAACAAATGCTGCTTCTACCGTGTAATTGGGGGATTTTAAAAGGCACACTCACTGATGCCATTGCCCATTTTACCAGTTCATTCCCAGTTCGCCCAATTCAGGGAACCGCCCCTTTGTTTAATAGCCTTCCTTCCCTCCTGTTAGCCGTGACCTTTAAAACCCTGCTTATCTGCCTAGATTGTTTTGTTTTATAAGTTACCCGTCATTTTTAGCAGAAGTAAAGTTATGTAGCCGGGAACCCTGGCACGTGCCAGTGTGCATAAGTATTTCTATGCAAATTTCATGCTAAAATCCTGGAACACCGACGCCCCACCCAGATCATGCCCATGCCCCACCCTTTTTTGGAAACTTTTCCTTTCTGGCACAGCAGGTTGTACCCTTGTATCATGACAGCTTTTAAAATCTGCTCGGCGCGTGCCAGCCCAACATATTCATGCATCCCCTATAAGAGGATTTTTTGGCTAATTTTTTTTTTTTTTTTGCTAAAGTGAGGAAGATTTTTTCCAAAGGATAAACAAGTTTACCACATTTATCAAGATATTATTTACAGCTGAGAAGCAAATACAGTGTGATTCAGGTCTAAATGATTTGTTGAAGCACCAGCTACAAAGTTCTGAAAGGCTAAAATTGATTAATCATCTTAAAGAAAGGGATCATTGCCAGTTTGCTCAATTAAATTACAAAGGCTCAGAGCATCAGGAGTGCTGCAGCACCTTGAATGCTATGTCCTCCCTTCCCCCAATATTTTATCTGCCTTTCAATAATACACCCTCCCCAGCTACCTTCTGGCTCTCACATACCCATCCCTTTCACTATTCACTCTCTCTAAACTTTCCTTTTCCCAATCACTATTTCTGGATGTCTCTCAACTCCATCATCCCTATCACTAACTCTAGCTTTCTTGTACCGTCCTCCACCATTTCTGGTTCTATTACCCTTCATCCCCCTTCACCATATAGGGATTTATTTCACACATACCTCCCATTACCACCTCTGACCCAACCCATACCACCATCTCTGTTTCCTATATCCACATCACCAACTCGGTCTTTGTTTAAAACATACTTTCCCCCTCTAGTTCTGTCTCACACACCCATTCCATTTCTACCAGCTCTTTTGCACCTCCTCCCCTGATCTTGTGCTCTTGTACTCTTCCCCACACAACCCTTCCTTCCATAAGGTTTCCATGTACCCCTTTACTCAGGCTTTCTCTCATCACCCCAGACTGCCCAAATTTGAATTGCTTATTTTAGGGAGTTGGGGTGGAAAGAAACCACATTCACCTCTCATTCATGCTGTCCCTCTAGCAGTTACTCTTCCTCACGTGTTCCTTAGTAACCAACCCTCCTCCTTACCCCCCCCCCCCCAACATTCCTCCCTTTTGTGCCACGCTGTCTTTACCTGCCCCAAATTTTTAGCCCCAACTTGAACTGCTTAATTGCACCATCCCTCAAGCATTCAGCCCTCCTCATCTTTTTTAACATTCATTCCCTCTCAAACCACCACCCCAATTGCAATATCTTCATCTCATCTCCTTTCAGCATTGAATCCCTCTTCCTCTAGATAAATCACTTACAGCTCCATGACTGTGCTCCTGTGTGACTCTTTCATCCTTCCCCCACTCTGGCCTCAGCTGAGTCCAGGCTTCTGGGATCACAAACTGTGTCTGTATCTATCTACTCCAGTCCCTCCCCTCCTGTTCTTTCCCACATTGCTGAATGTTAAAACAAGGGGAAAGGTTGGGAGGGAATGAAATGGTAGGGGACATATTTACTCTTTCGGATAATAGAAAGACTAGGGGGCAATCCATGAAGTTAGCATGGGGCACATTTAAAACTAATCGGAGAAAGTTCTTTTTTACTCAACGCACTATTAAACTCTGGAATTTGTTGCCAGAGGATGTGGTTAGTGCAGTTAGTATAGCTGTGTTTAAAAAAGGATTGGATAAGTTCTTGGAGGAGAAGTCCATTACCTGCTATTAAGTTCACTTAGAGAATAGCCACTGCCATTAGCAATGGTAACATGGAATAGACTTAGTTTTTGGGTACTTGCCAGGTTCTTATGGCCTGGATTGGCCACTGTTGGAAACAGGATGCTGGGCTTGATAGACCCTTGGTCTGACCCAGTATGGCATTTTCTTATGTTTCTTATGTAACAGATATCAATTATTTTGTTTCCTTCTCCAACTCCTCCTCTTCTCCTCCTCCTTACCACATGTTGCCCACATTGCCTGTCCTAGTCTCATCCCTGCCCCTGTGGGTGCAGGAGGGGGGAGGTGGTGAGGTTGAAGCAGACATCGCAAAGAAGAAAGCAATTGTTCTACTCTCTTCTTCAGCCCCTTCTCTCCTATTCCTTTCAGCATGTCTGGAGAAGAGGGGGCAGGAACAGTAAATAAAACAGTTATTTTCAACTGCTTGCCACCTGAGATTCAGGGTACTGGTCAATAAATTTCAGGGACAAAGCTCTGTGTGCCTATGGCTAGAAACACTCCTGACTACCACCATGAGAGAAAATAATATGTATTAATCACCTACAGATACCTAAGCGATTTACAAATAACATACACAATAAAAATAAACAAACATGAAACTAAAACAAAGAAAAGATCACTCAGTAATCAAAGGAATCAGAGCAGACACTTAATCAAAGGTTTGTTTGAAAAGATGGGTCTTTAACCTTGATTTGAAGGCCTTTGAATCTTCTGTAAAACAGAGACTTTCTGGAAAAGAGTTCCAAATATTAGGAGCTGCTACCAAAAAGACAGTATCTGGCCTTAGTCAGCTGGGCCTGTCTTACTGAAGGGCTATCCAAGAGGCCTTTCTATGATGATCTAAGACAGTGGTCCCCAAACCTGTCCTGGAGGGCCACCAGCCAGTCGGGTTTTTGGGATATCCACAATGAAAATGCATGAGAGAAAATTTGCATGTTATGGAGGCAGTGCATGCAAATTTTCTCTCATGCATATTCAATGAGGATATCCCAAAAACCCGACTGGCTGGTGGCCCTCCAGGACAGGTTTGGGGACCACTGATCTAAGAGATCAGGTTGGATCCTAGATTCTCAATAGAGCATTAGCCCAAGGAAGTGAGTCTATTTTCAAGAGTTTGTGGACCATCATAGCAATTTTAAAGATAATCTGATGAGACACACTCAACCAATGCAAGTCTATTAGGACTGGAGTAATATGGTCTCTCTCTCGCTTCTACTTCTACCCGATATCTATCTATCTATCTATCTATCTATCTATCTATCTATCTATCTATCTATCTATTTACTTACTTACTTACTTTTATATACCGGTGTTCGATTTTACATATCACATCGGTTAACATTTAAACAAAATTTGCAGGAACTTATGGGGCGGATTTTAAGAGCCCTGCTCGCCGGTGAGCCTATTTTACATAGGCCTACCGGCGCGCGCAGAGCCCCGGGACTCGCGTAAGTCCCTGGGTTCTCCGAGGGGGGCGTGTCGGGGGCGGGCCCGGTCATCGCGGCGTTTCGGGGGCGTATTGGCAGCGTTTTGGGGGCGGGTACGGGGGCGTGGCTACGGCCCAGGGCGGTCCAGGGGCGTGGCCGCGCCCTCCGTACCCGCCCCCAGGTCACGGCCCGGCGCGCAGGAGGCCCGCTGGCGTGCGGGGATTTACTTCTCCCTCCGGGAGGCGTAAATCCCCGGAGAAAGGTAAGGGGGGGGGGGGGTGTAGACAGGGCCGGGCGGGTGGGTTAGATAGAGGAAGGGAGGGGAAGATGAGGGGAGGGCGTTAGAGGATTCCCTCCAAGGCCGCTCCGATTTCGGAGCGGCCTTGGAGGGAACGGGGGTAGGCAGCACGGCTCGGCGCGCGCCGGCTATACAGAATTCATAGCCTTGCGCGCGCCGATCCAGGATTTTAGTGGATACGCGCAGCTCCGCACGTATCTACTAAAATCCCGCGTACTTTTGTTTGCGCCTGGAGCGCCAACAAAAGTACGCCAACGCGCCTTGTTTGAAAATCTACCCCTATGTGTTACCTTTGTCAAATACATTAAACATTTAAATATGGGGATTGTTAACAAGGGATATAAAAGAACATGGGGAATGGCTAACACTACGGGATGCATGAAGGGATGCACAAAGGGGAGTGCCCCTTTGTTGTGCCCCTTCAGCTCGCGACGCCTGGTGTTATGGCGCCGTTTAACGTTTATTAAATGAGTGACTGCATTTTGCAAAATTTGCAAGGCCCTCAATTTGTTTCTTGGGTCTCTGATATAGAGTGCAATGCAATAGTCTAGGAGAGGCAAAATAGAAGCCTGAATAACTGTTCTGAAATCATAAGGGTCATGCAGTGATATTAATAAACCATGAAAAACATGTAGTTTAAAAAATCCTGCTTTAGTAACAGACTTTATCTGATAGGAAAAAGATAGGTGTGAATAATTCCATATTCCCAGACTTTTGACCTGAGGAAGAATAGGCAATTCAAGACCCACAATGGTTAAAGATGTTGGAAAAGTATTATCAATATGGTGATAAATGATGATAAATTATGACTTTGCAATATTCAGTGCCAATTTATTATGACAACCATTTTTGATGGTGGAAATACAAATCTGAACCATTTCAACTGTCTCAGATCAGCTTGATCAAGTATGAATAAAAAATTAGAGATTGTCAGTATAAATCTGATAACCATCGCAGAGGTGCACCAAGATCTTACTAATTGGAGTAATGTATACATTAAACAGTAAAGTCAACAGGGCCAAGCCTTGTGAAACACCAATGGAGACAGATGACCAATGAGAATATCACTGCCCGATCCTTACTTCATACAAATGTTCAGATAGATTAGACTGAAATCAGGAAAAGACAACACTAGAGACACTGCACTCTCTTAACAAAACAAGTGAATGTCATGGTCTTGTGTGTCCATTGTTGATGTGTCAAGTAATATATAAATATCGCTATTCCAACTGTCAAGTCTTCTTTGAAAGGTATCTATTAAAGAGCCTAGGAGAGTCTCTGTGCTTAGAGATTTCCTGAAGCTGAATTGGCATGAAACTAAAATTTGGTGTTGGTCTACAAAATTGGAGGGTCATTTATCATTTCACGTTAGCGCCTTAACATTAGCATTAAAGCCCTAACACATGCAATACCACTGTAACGCACACGGTAAATAGTGCAATGCACATTAGTATGCAAATGTGACATCTGGTGGGAGGAGTTTGGGTGGAGTTAATAAAAATGAGCAGTACCTAACAGCAACATGGGTTTTAACCCCAGAAATAAATATACCTTTTTTTCTGTGCATTGTGCTCACATTAGCAACTGAAAAGGATTTATCTCAAGGCAGAGGAGAGAGAGAGAGTATATTGTTCAAATCAACTTCTATTTTTCCTTTCGTCACTCCAAATGACAGCAAATCTTCACTGATGCACCTTTGCTGTTTGTACCTTTGATTGTATTTGTAAAAGTGCCCCCCAAAACTTACCCCTCTGCCCAAACCTCACCCCGAGTTAATACTTAATAGTGCCCCTTCTTACAGTGGTATAAATACTAAGTAGAGTGACATATGGCTCACTATAGAAGTGCTCTCTCTTTCTCTCTCTTATGGCAGGTTTGATAAGTGTGTTGTAGAAAATACCTATGTGGTAGCAGGGAAATTAGTGTAACCATGCCCCTTTTTTTTTATTGTGGGTGTTATTTCTGCTATATTTATAGCATTTTGATGAATCTATGGCTTGGTTACTTGATGAAATATTGAAATAACATATATTATAAGAGTTTAGTCAAAAATGGTAAATAAGTGATAGGGCTATATTAGTTGGCAATATCAAGTGGAGTAAGTCCATCTTTTTTCAGAAGAGGTCTGACAAAAACCCTCAAGTGAGGAAGGGACAATACTCTGTTTCAGGGAAAGATAGATAATATTGGCTAAAATTGGTGCAATATGGTCTCTACATGCTATCAAAACATGAACAGAACATGTTAAGGCACAAAAAGAATTGCTTCATTCACTTTGGTAACTGAATCCAGATCAAATGACTCCCAGTGATTTGACTGTGGTTGCAGTGACACATTGTACCATTTAGTGATAGAAGAAAGAAAACGATGCAACAATATTAGAGTTCTTAGATGAAAAAGTTTCAAAAAGCCATCACAACTAAGCAAAGAAGATATATCAGATATAGTGGAGGAAGATTGATTGTCCACTTTTTTGCAGTACTAAACATTCTTTAGGATTATATCCAATGGTGCAAATTCTCTTTGAGTAGATGGATTTCTTTTGCCTCAAAAACTTGTGATGTATATTGGGTCAATGTTGCCTTGAACTCAGCCAATGAATCACTAGTCAAAAGCCTGTGCCACATGTGTTCAAGTATGTGTAGCAGGTGTCACAAGTCCCTGAAGTGGGAGTCAACCAGTTGACTCCCACATTATGACACCAGGAAGCACGTTTCTTAGAGGCCAATTTGTCTGCAACAGATGTTATAATAGATTCCCATCCATCCACTGCATCAATGCTGTTTGTTGGATTAAAATTACTTAATTCTGCAGATTCTGAATCAGAAAATCCCTGTCAATATAGCCACTTTTCAGAAAATAGTCATTGGAAGAATTTAAAGTTATCTATGAAGCATCAATAGAACAATCAAAATAGATTAAATAATTATCAGACCAAGGGATGGGTGTTATAACAAGTCTATCTTGGCAATCAGGGAATATGTATGAGTTAACAAAAACAAAGTCCAGGGTATGCCCGACTTTTTGGGTAGGCTGATGTACAATCTGGAACCATCCTAGGGATTTAAGAATGACCAAAAAGAGAGGGCAGAGAGGAGGAGGAATTGTATCCACGTGTAAATCAAAATCTCCTAATAGAAACATTGTATGCATGTTTGCTGTTGAAGAAAATAGTTGTTCAAAGAAAGGTGTAGGATTAGTCTGCAATATAGTAGGTGAACAAAACACAAGACAGATGCTGAATGTATTCAAATTTAGAGCCAGCATCTCATAAGGAGAATCACTACTTAAGATTTCAAGGGAAATTTTCCAGTATTCTTTAAAAATGTTTGCTAATCCCCTACTATGTCCTCTCTTTCTGGGTTGAAAAGTAATTGCAAAACCAGTAAGGCAAAGGTGATTCAGAGCAACTTTATAAGACTCTAGTAACCAAGTTTCAGTTAAACAGCAAAAAGTGTTGTTGTTTTTTTTTTTACAAATATCAGATCATATAGAGAAATGCATTGGTTCTTAATAGACTGACAATTTAAGAGCACACAAGAAATGGATTGAGATATAATTTCAAGAGAAGGCTGGTTGCATGAAATGTAAAGTAGTCAAAATGGCCACCCTGGAAGACACCTTGAAGTAGTATAAGATAAAACACCAGAATTACCTCAACCCTAGATGATAGGTATGGATGAGATCAAATCAGAGATAAATATTGAATGAGAGCAGAGGGCCCTGGCTCTTTCCGGTAGCATTCCTCTCACAGAACTCCCCACATACCACTCCTGAAACCTGACACTACCCAGGATTTTACCATCTATGCTCTGGCTGAAGGGGACTATGGAGAAGGTTCTAACACCCCAATGTAGGGAGAGATATTTTTATGTGAAGGATTGGATTTAGAGATATAAATTTCTAGTGGATAATTGATTAACTGAGAGACACAGCAGATTATCATGGGCCATATTTGAGTATGAAAATGTCACAAGTGGTGTCTCAAAGGTTGGTATTTATTCTGTTTTTTGTAATTTATTTACTTGACAGCAATCTACAATAGCAGTTTTCCATTTTTGTTGACAATGTTGTAAACATACTGCAAAATAGAGACGTGCTTTCACTTCAAATGAAATATACAGTATCAGTAACTTAGTCTATATAGTTTCATCCTGTTTTACAATGAAACATTAAAACCCACAAGATTTCATTTTTCTTTAATTTTTAATGCACGCTGTTTCTGAATAGTGTGTACTATTTGCAAATAGCATATAATATTCAGAAATGGTGTGCACTATTTGGAAATAGTGTTTGCAATTTAGAAATAAAGGATATGTTTTAAAGATCTCTGTGCAGCCCCAGATACATGCATATAGAGGCATGGAGAGATCTACTATAGTATTTTATAATCTGCGTGCATCTGGTCTGCGCAAATTATAAAATATGTGTAAATCCATCCTCAACATAAGCATGCATGTTTCATTATGTTCAAATATTTTAAACTAGGGATGTGAATCGTTTTTCAATTATTAAAATTATCGTCCGATAATTTTAAAATCGTCTTAAATCGTTAAAGAACACGATACAATAGGAATTCTAACGATTTATCGTTAAAAAATCGTTAATCGGGTTAGTGCACACTAACCGGGAGTTAGTGCGCACTAACAGAAAATGATACAAATTGACACTTTGCAGGTCAGTTAGGAATGAATATGTATTCCTATTGGCTGGCTGCCCTCTTATTTATTGATGTTACCAAGGTTCCCACTGAGGTGAGGGTTGGGGGGATGGGAAATGGAAATGGTTGGTAGCTTGACAAAAAAATTAATGTGATCAGTCAATGTGACTAGAACTTGTGCCTATCCCTGATACCGGGAGTGTTGTGATCTTCCTGCACACAGTTCCCTAACCCTGATACCGGGAGTGTTGTGATCTTCCTGCACGCAGTGCCCTATCCCTGATACCGGGGGTGTTGTGATCTTCCTGCACTGCATGCAGGGGTGGCCTCGGAGGAAACTTTCCTTCCATCCCCCGCACCTTCCCCTCCCTTCCCCTCCCTTTCCCTCCCTTCCCCTACCTAACCCACCCCCCAGCCCTATCTAACCCCCCCCATACCTTTATTGAAGAAGTTACGTGCGCCGGCCGATGGCCGGCCCGCGATCCCGGGCACAGCAGCAAATGGCCGCTGTGCTGCCTGGAGGCTCAGGCCATGCCCCCGCCCCGGACTGCCCCAGACCCCCCACGCCCTGCCCCCTTTTTGCAAGCCCTGGGACATACGTGCGTATCTTACGCGCGTAACTCTTTGAAAATCTGCCCCTATATTCTTGGTCTTAGATTGTTAGTATTCAAATACAGACACTTAAGTACATTTACTGCTAGTTCTATGCATCTGCTTTCCTGCTTAATTGTCCTTTCACACTGTCAGCAAAAGGTTACTAACATTCCATTTGCTGACTATTTAGGTTTTCACATCTATGAATCTGGGATCCTTTCCTGGGAGTAGCTCCTAACATAGTTGGTCATTCATCAAATCGCGGTAAGGCGTTTTTGCATGCGTTAAGGGCTTATCGCATGCGAAAAGCCCCGTTAACGCATGCGATCACACCATATCATATGGTGCAATGCAAATTTGGAAACTAGGAGGAGTTAGGGGTGGGGAGTGGGCTGGGTTAGCCTGTCTGCGAAAAGCTATTGCACAGACTTAACACCAATTTTAACAACACCTCTTTTGAGAGCGTTAAGCTGCTGTGATGTAAGGTTTTATTGCCTTTTGTGATGTCTCCTGCAAAGCCTATTTTAGGTGAATTGAAGGAAGGAGAGAGAGAGAGAGAGAGAGAGAGAGAGAGAGAGAGAGAGAGAGAGACTAGCCATAATGCCCTCTCCCTAGATAGGTATTTGTATCCCTATGATAGGCCCACCTAGTCACTCGAGGTAAGGTTTAGGTATTAGTGTAGGGGGTTAGGGGCCACTTTGACATTCAACGTGAGACATACGAACAGAACAGTGGTCTCTTGTGAAGATTTTATGGCCTTCGGAATGAGGAAACTCACTCCAAGATGAGATTTGGGCAATGATCTCTCCACCTAGCTTGATGTTACTCAGATAGAGAGACCACCAAGCTAGGAGGAGAGAACATTGCCCAAATCTCATCTTGCAGTGAGTTTCCTCACTCCGAAAGTCATCAAATCTTCACAAGAGACCACTGTTCTGTTCGTATGTCTCACGTTGAATGTCAAAGTGGCTCCTAACCCCCTACACTAATACCTAAACTTCACCTCGAGTGACTAGATATTCAAAGTGACCATCTCGAGTGTTGAAGGCCGTCTTCCACTCATCGTCAGCTTGAATGTGAAGTAAATTGTAGGCTCCTTTCAAATCCAGTTTGGAAAAGATTTGAGCTCCTTGTAGTCTGTTGAATAGCTTTGAAATCAGAGGCAGGGGATAACAATCCTTTATTGTTATCCCCTGCCTTTAATGTTCCATCCTTTTTGCCCACAAAGAAAAAGCCTGCACCAGCAGGGGACTTGGCTGGTCTTATGAAGCCTTTTTGGAGGTTTTTCTGAATATATTCGGACATGGCTTTATTTTCTACCACGGAAAGGGGGTACACCCTACCTTTGGGTGGCTCCGTATTAGGTTTCAGATTAATAGCTCAGTCATAAGGTCTGTGAAGTGGAAGTACATCTGCAGCTTCTTTTGAAAAGACATCTTGGAAAGATGCATATTGAGGCGGCAACCCCGGCATTACTGGGGTGGTAGGCATACAGGTTAATGGAGCTACTTCCATCAGGCATTTATTATGGCAGTCTGGACCCCATCTTGACAGTTCCAGTGTAGCCCAATTGAATTGAGGCATATGCTGCTGCAGCCAAGGTAATCCCAGTACTATAGGGTGCATGGCCTTCTCTAAAACAAAGATGGAGATGGTCTCCGAATGGAGGGCACCGGTCCATAGACAGACTGGTTTGGTGAGTAGTGTTACTTCACCCGGTAAGGGTTTTACATGGATGGATGAAAGAAGTGGTGGAGGCTTCATAGTGGAAGTGGGGATCCATAGGTACTCCACTAATCATTGTAGAATGAAATTTCCTCCTGCCCTGGAGTCCACTAGGGTAAGTGTCTGGTACCCTAAGAGTCCACAGACCAAGGATATAGGAAGAGAGAGTGGAGGAGAAGGAGTGGTGTGACCTAAGAAGAGTCCTCCCGCAGGACTTAGGTCTACCAGTTTCCCGGACATATAGGACAAGTTTGGACAGCATGATCAGCTTGTCCACAGTACGTACACAGCCCCAATTTCTTCCGCATTCTTCTCTCTTTTAATGTCAGATGGCTGCTGCCTAATTGCATAGGTTCTTCTTCGCTGTCTGCTGGGACCGAAAGAACATAATGAGTGCTGGCAGCCGACGGCCCGAGTGCAGGAGGTCACTCCCAGACTCCCACTCGGCCATTAGGGACTTTTGGCAAATCTTGTGGGGGTCAGGAGGGTCCACCAAAACTTGCCAAAAGTCCCTGGTGGTCCAGCGGGGGTCCGGGAGCCATACCCTGCACTCAGGCCATCGGCTGCTAGAGATGTGGTTCGTTTATCACGAATTAGGCAATTTCAACGAAATTGCCTAATTCGTCATGGGTCGGGGGCCCCGATCTTTGAAACTGATTTTCCCCGAACTACGAGGAAAATTTGTTTTTCGGGTTTGTACGGGGGGAGGGGTACATTTTATTTTTTTAAATAAAAAACCACCCCAAGCATTAAAATTTACTGTAATACAACCCCCCCAACCATCCCGATCCCCCCCCCCCCAAGACTTACTAACATCCCTGGTGGTCCAGCGGAGTCCCGCGACGGATTTCTCCCTCCATGCTATTGGGCTGTCTGGCCTGCCTCGATCAAAATGGCATCTATAGCCTTTGACCGACTATGTCACAAGGGTTACCGGTGCCATTGGTCAGCCTCTGTCACATGGCCATCGGTGCCATCTTGTGCTCCTACCATGTGACAGGGGCTGACCAATGGCATCGGTAGCCCCTGTGACATAGTAAGGGCAAAGGCTATCGGCTGCACCATAGCCATTCTGGGGACGCCAGAGAGGTCGGCTTGTAGACGCGGTGGTAGCCATCTTTCCCAGGTAAGCGGGAGGAGCCGTGAATAAGGTTAGGCAAACAAGGCAAAGCCATCTAGGACCGACAGACGCAATAGGTTGAAGCACTTCAATCATGAGACCTTCATCCTCCAAGGCAGCACCAGGGCTACCAGACTTGAGATCGGACTTGGTTAATATGTCCATGAAGGTTTCATCTATATACCTCTCTATCTGCCTCAGCATCTCCAGATCTGCCACTCTAGCCTCCAGAGATTGGGAGTTCTTTATATTGGATGCACATGTACAATTTCCCAGCAGTGGGTAAAAAAATCAAACTTGTGACACGATGCAAAAGACTGAGAGGTCCCCCTCTTGTTCAGTTTCTAGTTAAATTTTAGCTTTGTATGGGAGTAGGAATGTGTACAATTAGGGTCCTTTAAATGTTTTAGTGTATTCACTATATATCTGGTAGTGACCTCCAAGGGAATGATCAAACTCTTGATAAGGTGTGGGGAATTTCTGAGCTCAAGTTAAAAGACAGATTTTTTTTTTTAATTTTTTGTAAGTGTGAAAGTGATACCTGCCTATATATTAAAGGATGAGCTGGGGTGGGTGGGAGAGGAGTAGGAGGGTTGGGAAACACAAACACTCAAACTTCTGTATGTTGCCTGCCTTGCTGACTACCAATTTAAAACAAAACACACAAACTTCTGTTTGTCGTTTGCCTTTCTGACTACTTATTTAAAACAAAACACATGAACACAGTACTTTTAAATTTTAAAAATTTCCAAGCAGTACTTACTGATTCTTTCCAGCCAGCAACAAGGTGATCCTCTTCTCTCAGTTCTCCCACAGAGAGGATGGGATTACCTTATGCTAAAAGTAATATGAATCACATTCAAATTCAAGCTTCTGCAAAACCCATTACAGAAACCATGGCTAGCAACATTTTCGGAATGGGCAGCCTTCTTTTAGTCAGACTAAGATGTTTTAACATCCTTCATTGAAGGACTTTGCTTGGCTACAATCTTGCAGATTATCATGCTGGGGTGGAATGAGCATCCAGTGGTTGGCAGCCTTTTCCTGCTAGCAGTGTCCTTGTTAATATTCCTTGGAACCATTGTGATATAATGTGTAGAAATATAGCTTTGTGTGCTCGGCAACGCTTGTCAATCAGGCCCACTGAGAAAGACCTTTAGACTGTAGGAGATGGGTAAGAAAATGTTATTTCAGAGGGCACAGTATTGGGGCAGCTGTGACTCAGCCGTTCTTGGTGCCAAGCAAGATGTTTACACATCTAAGCTGTAAATAAGGATCTTTTTGCTTATTATCATAATTTTAGCCAATTTTCCTATGAACTATCTTCTTTTAGTGCTTTGTTGTGACCAGAATATATCTTTGGTTTTGTTGTGACCAAATAGGTATTGTTCCCATGGTACTTGGCTTCCATTTCATGGAGAGGCCATGGAATGCATCCAGGGCTCAATAAACAAAGGGCCACTATTGGTTTCCATTGACTGGTTCAGCAGATTACTTCAATGAATCTCACAGGATGAGGGTCAGAAAGATGGCCATCAAGCAAAGGTAATATTCCCTCGTCATCAGCCTGTTAAAATTTTGGAACCATAGCCAGAGGTACAACAGGTAATTTTGCCATTTAGATAGGTAAGCAGGATTATAAATCAGCCATCATCTTCTTGGTTTGGATAGTCATACATTTGCAGACAGATACCTTGCTCAGCATCCTTGCATCAATATAGGCTTCACAATCTGAGTAGCTTGGTATAAAGGATACTCACTATCCCTGATGCCTTCCATGCTCCAGCATTTGCATGTCAGAATTTTTCAAGACCAGAGTGTAGTAATACATTTCTTATAAAGTGAATTTGTGAAGGCCCATAGCGATAGTTGCCTTTACATGCTGGATTTTTCTTTCTCTTCCAGGAGGAGTCACCCCTGTGAATGACCTGTTGTTGTCCAAGTAGGATATTTCATCATGAGGCGGCATCATAGCTTGGACAGCATTGAGGCTATTCAAAGTAAATTTCCTCATTACTGCAAGTGAATGGAAGGGCAATTTATTCATGCCTATAATTGAATCTCTAGAAAATATATGATAGTGTTTGAAGGACCCTGAAAAGTAACCCTGAAATGTTACAGGCTGGTAATCACCCAGGATTCGCTAATATATTTGCTAACTTTGGCCTGGATTCATCATTCATCGCCTAATGATGAATCCAGTAGGGATGTGAATCGTTTTTTGACGATTTAAAATATCGTCCGATATATTTTAAATCGTCAAAAAATCGTTAGGGCCACGATACAATACCAATTCCCCCGATTTATCGTTAAAAAATCGTAAATCGGGGGAAGGGGGAGGGCAGGAAAACCGGCACACTAAAACCCCCTAAAACCCACCCCGACCCTTTAAATTAAATCCCCCACCCTCCCGAACCCCCCCCCCAATGCTTTAAATTACCTGGGGATCCGGCGGTGGTCCAGAACGGCGGCGGTCCGGAACGGCCCTCTCAATAGAATCGTGTTGTCTTCAGCCGGCGCCATTTTTCAAAATGGCCGCCGCAAAATGGCGGCGGCCATAGACAAAAACGATTCGACGGAGGAGGTCGTTCCGGACCCCCGCTGGACTTTTGGCAAGTCTTGTGGGGGTCAGGAGGCCCCCCCAAGCTGGCCAAAAGTTTCCTGGGAGTCCAGCGGGGTTCCGGGAGCGATTTCTTGCCGCGAATCGTTTTCGTATGGAAAATGGCGCCGGCAGGAGATCGACTGCAGGAGGTCGTTCAGCGGGGGTTCCGGACCGCCACTGAACGACCTCCTGCACTCGATCTCCTGCCGGCGCCATTTTCCGTACGAAAACGATTCGCGGCAAGAAATCGCTCCCGGAACCCCACTGGACTCCCAGGAAACTTTTGGCCAGCTTGGGGGGGCCTCCTGACCCCCACAAGACTTGCCAAAAGTCCAGCGGGGGTCCGGAACGACCTCCTCCGTCGAATTGTTTTTGTCTATGGCCGCCGCCATTTTGCGGCGGCCATTTTGAAAAATGGCGCCGGCTGAAGACAACACGATTCTATTGAGGGGACCGTTCTGGACCGCCGCCGTTCTGGACCACCGCCGGATCCCCAGGTAATTTAAAGCATTTGGGGGGGTTCGGGAGGGTGGGGGATTTAATTTAAAGGGTCGGAGTGGGTTTTAGGGGGGTTTAGTGTGCCGGCTCACGATTTTAACGATTTTTCACGATAGTTTACACACCCAAACGGCAACAATACGATTCCCTCCCCCTCCCAGCCGAAATCGATCGTTAAGACGATCGAGGACACGATTCACATCTCTAGAATCCAGCAAAAACAGGGGGTGGGCCTGCGAAAGCCCACAGCCTTCGCACCACCGCGGTGTCTACACTGCTGGCTTTTGCACCAAATAGTGCCACCGTGAAAGGTGATGCTATTCGGCGTGCTACTGGCGAGATAACGTTACTAACCTTATCACCGCCAGTGAAGACACTGCTGAGTCTGCCCTCTCACCACCTCGACTCCTCCCCTCGCCACCCCGACTCTGCCCCGACTCGAATTTGCATGCTATCGCATGCGAAAAGGGTCTTTTCACGTGCGATAGAGGCTTATCACATGCGATGCGGCCGTATGGCATGTGATAAACCTTTAGTAAATAACCCAATTTATTGCTTATAAGTTCTTCTGTTTGATTTTCTAGCTCTTGCAATCTCGCACTATACACTAGTTTACATCTCTTACAGCAAAGTCTCCAGACCAAACAATAATCAATTTAGTGCGATCTGTCTATGCTCAAGAAATGAGCTTAGTGGACCCCTGGAAGTTGGGGTGATACAGGGCTACCATATTCTCATTCAATTTTACTGCATAATAAACCACATAGGTTTCAGGATAGAGGGCTCAATGGCACATGGTGATATTCAGCACATTCCAGAATGGGGGCAATTACATAGTTGGTTTCGATATGCAGTATCCTCCTATGAATGTTTAGAGGCATGGTGCTAGCTCCAGAGCAGTATGCATTTCAGGTAATATTATTGTACAAGATCATCAAGAGTTGGTAGAGCTCTATGCTGCATCAGTGGGTTGTAAGATATGGCGTGGGTGACAATATGCTGTATCCTCCTATGGATTCTGGAGGGATGGTGCTATTTCTGAAGCAGTAGGAATTTTGAGTAAGATTTTGAACAAGAGCATAAAGAGTTGTTAAATCTCTAGGCAGTATCAGTGGTTGTAAGATATGGCCACAGCTGGGTTGGTGGGATGCCCAAGGCAAGTGAGGTGTCACTACCATGGACTTGTGGCGGGGGTTGACCATGACCCGGAGTGCACAACATGTGCCATCTTGTGCACCTACCATGTGACATGTTCGTACCATGTGGCAGGGGCTGACCAATGGAACCGGTAGCCCCAGTGACATAGCAAGGGCAAAGGCTATTGGCGCCATTTTGATTACTGGCAGCCGACAGCCCGCGTGCAGGAGATCACTCCCGGACCCCCGCTAGATCACAAGGGACTTTTGGCAAGTCTTGGGGGATCCTCCTGACCCCCACAAGATGGTGCCAGCCATCCATTGCTCCTATCATGTGACAGGGGCTGACCAATGGCACCTGTAGCCCCTGTGACATAGTAAGGTCAAAGGCTATTGGTACCATTTTGAATACCGGCAGCCGAAGGTGTGAGTGCAGGAGATGGTTCCCGGACCCCTCCGCTGGACCACCAAGGAGTTTTGGTAAGTCTTGGGGGGATCAGGAGGGTAGAGGGTTGTAGTTAATTCAATTTTAGCCAGGAAACGAATAAAAATTAACGCATGAACATTTCAGGGGCCCCCCTTGCCGAATGCAATGTATCTGCCCCCCGACAAATACAAATCCTGAATGCAACATATGGTGTCCCTCTGCACATCCCTATTAAGTAGCTTTTCAATAATTCCATCGGAGTCAGCAATTAAGTCTTAGGGAAATTTAAAAATCTCAAATTTGCCCTCTTCAACTGATTTTCAAAAAGCTCCATTTTATTCTCAACCATTTTCTCTGATTTTAACAGGTTCATTTGTACCTCCTCAATTTCTTTTACTTTTCCTTCCATAGTTTCCATTTGTCTTTCCATAGTTGCGTTTTCTCTTCTTCTTTGTAAGTTTTAGTCATTGCTTCCTGAACAGTTACCGTTAGTGTATTTATGGATTTCTGCATTGCAATCAAAATATTTCTAATTTCTTCTAAAGAAGGAACAAGAGGAGAGGTAGAACTGAACGGGGATATATTGTTCATCATTACTCTTCCTACTTCCAAAACACCTTCACCACTCTTCCCCAGCTGTTCTGGGCGGTGTTGTGCTGAAGTTTCGTGGCTCCTGGAATCTGTTTCTAATGGATTCACCAAAGAGAGTTCCCCTTCTCTTCTCTCGTCACCACTCATTACTGGAGCATTATTAACATAAAGTTCAGGTAATTCAAAGATACTAGACTTCCTCGTTGGTGGATCGGGAACTGTTGGAAATCCCGGGCTTAGAGATGTTTCCAGTGTCAAGGGGCTCGGTAGTTGCTCCTTGCCTGCTCCAGTGACCACAGCTTCCGGGTTACTCGTCGGCCTCTTGGCAAAGGCTGCCTCTATCCTCGGTTGTCACGGATCCTGTTCGGGTGTAAAGGTAACTTCTCTTACCTGGGCTTTTCTCTTTGTGTGAGGTATTTTCTGACAAAAGCAACAATTCAATAAAATTAGCTCAGAGGAAAAAATTGTAGGCAACCAGGAGCTTCAGCCTGTGCGTCCTTAAAGTTGGTGGCCATCTTGGTCTCGGTTGATAGAATTTAAGTAGGGAATTGGCCCATGGATAAGAATCATTATTCAGAAGTTTGAATATAATCATACCCAGTTTATTTTTAATGCATTCGGATATGGGTAGCCAATGTAGATGAAGTAGAGTTGGTGTAATATGGACTGAACATTTTGCATCGGACAGAAGTCGTGTAGTTGAGTTGATTAGGAGTTGAATAGTGTCACGAATACGTCAGTACCACGGCTCCCCTCTGACGCTCGGCCTAGTTCCTGGGAGCTGCTCAGACCTGCCACCTCTTGCAGTCCACCTTTTCCGGCACTTTGCACCGCCTCGTGAGACTCGCAAGTTCATTTAATCAGAGTGCCAGGGCTAGCACCCGACACTCCATGTCCTCCTCCTCTGATTCTGAGGAACTAAGCTTTTGAGTCCAACGCCACCAAGCCAGCACACCCTCTTCTTCCAGTTCCATAGACTCTGCTGAGTCATAATCATTACTCTCTACTTCCCACACCTGTTCCTGCTCTCCCTCAACCCAGGAGTCAGGTGACAGTTCTGGGAACCTGGGAGCTGTAGTTCTTGCTGCCTTCCTGCTCGCCCTCTGGTGTGTGTTTTTAGTACTGCTTGCCTTGGTGTTTTTATATCTAGTCTGCTTTTGCCCCTGGCTGGTTAGTACTACATCACACCCCCCCCCCCCTTTTAAAAACCCTGGAACTCCTTGCCCCAAGAGTTCCAGGCTCATCCCCCAACCGGGAAAGAAAGTCCGCATTAACATGGTCCCTACCAGCTCTGTGACGAACCTCAAAGTGGTACGTCTGGAGTGTGAGATACCACCTAGTTAAGAGGGCATTGGACTCTTTCATAACGTGAAGCCACCTCAGAGGTGCATGGTCCATAACCAACACAAAGAGGTGCCCTGTCAGGTAATATTTCAGAGAATCTATAGCCCACTTGACCGCCAAACATTCTTTTTCGATATTGGCATATTTCTCCTCATGTGGATGGAGCCTACGGCTTAGATACAAGACTGGATGCTTCTGACCCCAATAAATCTGGGAGAGAACTGCCCCCAACCCCTTCCCATAGGCATCAGTTTGTAGCAAAAAGGGCTGTGTGAAGTCAACTGCCTTCAGCACCAGATCTTGGCATAAGGCTCGTTTAAGCTGCTTAAACCACTCTACCACTAGGGGTCCCACCCCAACTTGTTTTGTGCCCCTTTTTTTAGCATGTCATTCAAAGGGGTAGCTAGATCTGCAAAATGTGGTATGAAGCGTCTATAATAGCCGATCAAACAAGAAGGCTCACAGATACTTCTGGGTTTCAGGTTGTGAGTAGTCTCTGATGCACTTAACCTTATCAATCAGAGGTTTTACCAGCCCTCGGCCCACCAAATGCCCCAGGTACTTGACTTCATGTTGGGAAATCCGGCATTTAGCCGGGTTGTCTGTTAACCCTGCTTCCCTTAGGGACTTCAATACCCCCTTAACTTTTGTAAGATGAGATTCCCAGTCAGTGGAGTATATAATGATGTCATCCATATAGGCTGCTACATACTCTATATGGGGGCGCAATACCACATTCAGGAGGTGCTGGCAGGTGGCGTCCGTCCCTTGTAAGCCAAATGGCATGCGAACGAAGTGGTATAATCCCGCCAGAGTGGAAAATGCTGTTTTTTCCCATGATAGCCTTCCCAGGGGAATCTGCCAATACCCCTTGGTCAGGTCTAACGTGGTTAAATACTGGGCTGTACCCAGTTTCTCCACCAATTCATCCACCCGGGGCTTGGGGTAGGCGTCAAAGGTGGAAATATCATTTACTAACCTAAAATCTATACAGAAGCATAGGGTCCCATCCGGCTTAGGTACTAGGACAATGGGACTACACCAGGCACTACTGGATTCTTCAATGACACCCAACTGTAGTATTTCTTCCACCTGTCTCTTAACTTCAGCTTGCATGGCCTCTGGCAGGTGATATGGCCTCCTTCTAACCACTTGACCTGGTGGTGTTATTATATCATGTGTGATTAGCATGGTTCGCCCCGGTATTGGACAGAACACGTCTCCTGCCTGTTTGACCACTCTTTTTTTCTGAACTCGTTGCCTCGGGGTTAGCTCCTCTCCTATCTGTACCCCTTCTTTTTGGCGTAATTCCTGCACTTGTGGACCTAAGTCCACCTCTTCTTCAGGTACTGTACCCACGACCATACCCTGCCTCTCTATCCAAGGTTTTAACAAGTTTACGTGATATACCTGAGGTCACTTGAGACCTACCTTAACCTGGTAATTTAGGGGTCCTAGGCACTTTACTATTTTCCCCAGACCTTTCCACTTAGCTAAAGGTTTGTTAGGTGATGTGGGCACCAGTATCAGGACTAGGTCTCCCTCCTGAAATTCCCTGTCTATAGCCCCTTGGTCATAATAAGTCCTCTGCCGCTCCCGAGCCATTCCCAATGCAGCCTCTGCATGCTCTCATAGGCCCACAACATAACTTATTAGGTTTTGGGAATCTGCCTCTACCTCACTCCACTGATCGCGGATGACATCTAGCAAGCCTCTTGGTTGCCACCCAAAAATAAGTTCAAAGGGGGAGAATCCCGTGGAAGCTTGTGGCACTTCCCTGGAGGCAAACAACAAAAATGGGATGAGCCGATCCCAATTACTGGCCTCCTTTTCTAAGCAACTTCGCATCATGGCCTTTAAGGTTTGGTTGTAGCGCTCTACTAACCCATCTGTCTGGGGGTGATATGCCGCTGTCCGCACATGTTTAATTCCGAATTGGGCCCAGAGACCCGCCAAGTCTCTGGACTTAAACTTGGTCCCGCTATCTGTTAATATCTCACGAGGAAAACCAAACTGGCAAAAAATCTTTATCAACTCTGGGGCCACTACCTTTGCCCCTGTAGACCTCAAGGGCACCGCCCAGGGGAATCTTGTGGCGTAATCTACTATCACTAAGATGTAATGATGGCCCCTCTTACTTCTTTCTAATGGGCCGGTTATGTCCACAGCCACACGGTCCATAGGTTCTTGCATTACCGGCAAGTGTACCAAGGGTACCAGAGGGAACTCTGAGTGAGACCAACTGGCAACTGGGGCAGGATCGGCAAAATTTCTTAACCATGCTATAGATTCCAGGCCAGAAGAATCTCTGCTTGACTCAGGCTAAAGTACTATGTAGCCCTAGGTGCCTCGCCAGGGGATGGTCGTGTGCTAAAGCCAGAACCTCTTGTTGAAAGCATATGGGTACTAGTAGTTGCTTATGCGAACCCTGACCTGTCAGCCTTTCTTCGACCCTGTAAAGGAAACCGTTCTGGACCATAAAATAAGGATATAACACAGATTCTTTATTGGTGACCTGTCGGCTGGATAGTTTAGCTTTTTCCCAAGCCCCCTTCAGAGCAGGGTCCTTACTCTGTTCATCCCTAAATTTGGGGTACTTGGCTAACAAGGTTCCCACTATTTCTTTAGTGGACCCCTCTTCCTTATCTTCCCATCGGTATACCTGTTGTCGTTTCTCCCTTTTTCTCTCCACTCGTGGTTTCCGACTTACTCCAGGAGCCTCCACTACCCCCCCTTCCTCAAAGGGAAAAATCTTGCCAATTGGGGGGGTCGCGCTCCTGTACGTCTTGTGCCAGGGCTTGTGACCTTGTAGTTATGAATGTTTGTTTACCCCTCAGTGCCTCAGTGAGGTGTTTCCAGTCTCACCCTAAAATGAGGGGCACGGGTAATCCCTCCACTATAGCTATGTAGACTATGTCCTCATGGGGTCCCCAGCAAATGGTCACCTTATGTACCGGGTGTCTAACTGCTATACCGTCTACACACCTTATCATCACCTCCCCTTTGTGAGTTTGGGGCATCTTTACTCCTAGCGCTAAAGCTGTTCTCTGGGAGAGCAATGCCTGATTAGTGCCGGTGTCTATTAAGGCTTGCACAGGCTGCAGGTGAGGACATGGTCACCCCTGGAGATTGAGAATATTTTAGTAATCAATGTTTTGTAAATTGAATGAATGTCAGTAATTGTTTTGTAATATAATAGTTGTATGCTATGACCTATGCTGTGGCCATATCCATAACATAAAGATCTTCTTTCAAATAATGGACTGACATTGGTTTCTTGAATATATGACAGCTTGGGAAAAGGGTGGAGTTAATTATAGATGGGCGAGATGAGGCAGTTGCATCTGCGATGGCTGTTTACTGATATTCAAACCTATTCTTATTTCATGATTAGCCGAATGGTAAGACATTTTCCTTCTTTCAAGAATGATTCTTTGCCCTGGTTTAAACACTAAGGAAAAACTAAACTGTTTCTTTTCTTTCTATGTGCATTGAATGAAATGCATCTGGAAAGAGAAGACTAAGATGCATGTTTATACTTTGTGTTCTTTGAATGTCCTTGCTTGGAGATAGAGAAGTCTGGGCTGAATTCCAGTTAAAGTTTTTCTCTAAGCAGAGAACAGAAAAAAATGGATAAATGTATTTTAATTATTCTACAGATAGAAATGTGTAACACACTGGTATATAATTAAATATTTTCCATAGAAAACATTTGTTTATTTTTTCAAAATATTTATACTTAAAACAATGCTTTTTCTTTTACTAATTATTTTGTAGTTCTAAAGCACCAGTGATTTTATAACAAAAAAATATTCTTTTTTATAAAGGGAAATCTTCAGACAGCAGCCGTAGAAAACTTGAACTACCATGGCTTTTAGCATCAAGCTTGCAAGCAAGCTGCCATCTTGGGGGGGAAAAAAACCCTTTCTGTGGAATTTTATAATTACAAAGCCTCACTTAGAAAGCTTTGACTCCAAAATGATTTCCCAATATTCTTCAACTTTTTAATGAGATTATTCCAGCTTATTCCATTTCATATTTTGGTGCTTTATAAAAGGACCACAATTATTTATCTTGACAGCACAGGTCAGTCAAGTTAGTCCATCACATAATGCAGGCACAAGAGCACTCATAATTAGAGATGCAAATCGTTTTTTGTGTTCATGTCATTCTTTGTTTTTCGGCCACCATGGGAAATGTCGTTTTTTTTGCGGTTTGGGTCTTTTTTTTCGCGAAAAATCATTTTTTGAGTTAGTGCGCGCTAACTCCCATTAGTGCGCGCTAACTCCCTGTTAGTGCGCACTAACAAAAACCGTTAGATTTTGTTATTTTTTGTTACTTTTTGTTAGTTTTTGTTAGCGAGTGCTAACTCCAGTTAGCGCGCGCTAATCCAAAAAAATGAATTTTAATGAAAAAATGGAAAAATCCCGATCGTTTTTCGGGCTCCCCGAAACATGCCGAATTGGACAATTTCATTGAAATTGTCCAATTTGGCAAAAACAAATGCACATCTCTACTCATAATGCCAAACTCAGAACCTTCGCCATTCACGGTTCTTCGGGGCTGTGTAGTAGAATACTTCAAGTGATTTCCATCTTCAGATTTCTTCGCTTACCCTTTGGGAGTAATTATCAAAAGGATTTACATGTGTAAATGAAACTATTGAAGCAATTTTCGAAAGCCATTTACCCAGGTAAAGTGCACTTATGTGGGTAAATCCCATGGACAATTCAATGGCATATATTTTTGCAATTTTCAAAAGCACACAGGTAAAGTTCATTTACACATGTAAACCCAAGTTTAAACATGTAACTGCTTTAGAAAAGCAGGCCCTAAGCATGTAAATGCTTTATAAAATTAGGCCCTACATGTATATTGCTGTCATTAGTATCAGTTCTCTCAAGAGCTGCTGCTAGCCAAATGTAACCAAGGTAACTCAAAGCTATCTTTGCTACCCACCAGCCAGCATACCCAGTAACAATGGCAGGGGACATAGTGAGACCTCAACAATCAAAGCTGGCACCAGAATTTATGGAAAAGTTGGTCTTTTTTAAAATCAATTTGCCTTTACTTAGATTTCTGGAATTTTGTTCCAAATGGTAAAATGACTGAAAGTACCTTTAAAGCCTTGCTGCCACTCTGTCTACCAGCTATGCCCCAGAGGAATTGCTGCTATTTCTTTGCCTACCTGCCATGCTCCTGATTTACAACAGTAATGGTCTTCCGCCACATGCCTATCTGCTGTGCTCTTGATGTACCACCTTAGGTTTCTTGTTGCTACTGCTCTGCCAGCCTGCCATGGTCCTGATAGTGTTGAGCTACATTGGCTAGCACTGGCAGGGCTGTGGTCTTGTGTGCCCAATATGTCAGTGTATCTGTGTCCATGCCCTCAATAGACTTTGTGAGATAGATTTTCACGGAAATATCTGCTGTGGTTTCCTTTGCTGTGGTGGACTGAGGGTCTCTCTCTTGCCAGATGCTTTAGCTATGGCTGGGTGTGAAGGAATGCTTCTTTGAAGGCAATGTGCCTTTGTTGCATTGAGGTGGGAAAAGAAGTGGAGCTGAGGAGATGCTGCTTCAGCTTCCATGAGATGGCCTCCCTTTCCTGTGCTACATCCCAACTGTGCCTCTGCCTCTGGAGCACACACCCTTGTTGCTAGCATCTCCTTCATGAATGTGAGATGCTGCAACTGGAGGGCAAGACTCTCTTTCATCCATAGATCATAAAGTGTAGCAAGCATTTGTGTGTTGTTTTCAGTGAAAGGTTTCAATCTATCTTCTACCCAGGGCCGGTGCAAGGGTATTGGGCGCCCTAGGCAACCCTTGCGCTGCCCCCCCCCCCGGTCACGCCCCCTCCTCCGGTTGCGCCCCCCTACCTGTTTCGGCGCCGACTATTTCTCTTTGCCGCGATCGGGATAGGCCCCCTCCCTTGCTGCACCACATGGCTGCTCTTCGGCGCCCCCTACAACTCGGCGCCCTAGGCAACCTCTGAAATTCACCTAATGGACGCGCCAGCCCTGCTTCCACCTACTGCTGAAAGGAGTCCAGAAACTGCAACACCTCTACTGCCATTCAGTCTTGCTCATGGAAACCCTCTAGCTTTTCCTCCAGAGTATTTTCTATAGGGATGATATTTCCAGAGACAAATCATAAAGGGATGTCTGCTGCTCCACTAACCTCTGTAGCATCATATAATTAGAATTCCAGTGGTGCTAACATCTCAAAAAAGATATAATTGCGAAGGAGAAGGTACAGAGAAGGGTGACCAAAATGATAAGGGGAATGGAACAGCTCCCCTATGAGGAAAGACTAAAGAGGTTAGGACTTTTCAGCTTGGAGAAGAGACGGCTGAGGGGGGATATGATAGAGGTGTTTAAAATCATGAGAGGTCTAGAACGGGTAGATGTGAATTGGTTATTTACTCTTTCAGATAATAGAATGACTGGGGGCGCTCCATGAAGTTAGCATGTGGCACATTTAAAACTAATCGGAGAAAGTTCTTTTTTACTCAACACACAATTAAACTCTGGAATTTGTTGCCAGAGGATGTGGTTAGTGCAGTTAGTATAGCTGTGTTTAAAAAAGGATTGGATAAGTTCTTGGAGAAGTCCATTACCTGCTATTAAGTTCACTTAGAGAATAGCCACTGCCATTAGCAATGGTAACATGGAATAGACTTAGTTTTTGGGTACTTGCCAGGTTCTTGTGGCCTGGATTGGTCACTGTTGGAAGCAGGATGCTGGGCTTGATGGACCCTTGGTCTGACCAGTATGGCATGTTCTTATGTTCTTATCTTGAATCAGATGCTTATCCCAACTTTTTGCTGGTTCTCGTGAAGAAGCTGTTCTGCCCTCATGCTTTGATGGAAATTTCCTGCTATTTCCCTGCACCTCTCTATCAGGAACTTCACAAAACAATTCCTTTCATCACTGGACCCCAGCCTCAGGGCAATCTTCACTACCAGGTGCAGCAAATATGCAAAGCGATAGATACCCTAAAAGACCCCATGTTCTATTGCCTTTACTGTACTTGCACCATTGTCTGTCACAAAGAAACCTGTGTGAGACTTTCCCTCTCCAGTCTAGCTGCCAACTCTCCCGCATTTTTTTTTTATGGCTGATATGATATTGCAAGAGGTATAGGGGCTATTCATTAATTGGGTTTGCCACAAAGCCTACCTGCACCTTGGTTCTCAGTCCATGCTACAGCTGCTGTCAGCCTCTGCCTCAGCCAGGTCACACAGTGTGCTGTCAAGGAAAGGTAAGCATACATAGTGTTAATTCTAGGGCAGATATCACTTTTGAAATGCACGCTAATGTTCTTTGCCTTAACCAGTTGCACTTGCATGTTGTACCAGTGGGGATGAAGTTCCCACTAATGTAGTTCTGGAATGCATTTTGTAACTGGTCGCTAAGACATATAGCACTTAAAGCTCACCTTTTCTACTATCTTCAGGGGCTGGTATGCAAGGGCTATCATACTTCCCTGATGCTCCTCATTACTCTTTTAGATGCTTCCCATCTCTCGCCCCTGGACAGTGCTACAGAACACTACCCCATTATCTCTATGGTGGGTTATTGCTTCAGGTGCATGACTGAGGACTGCCAGCCTGACACGTGACCAGTGCAAAGGGCTGTAGAATCAGCTTGGGGAAAAAGTCTTCCCCTTTTCACCCCCTTTCCTCTTGCTTTTACTTGGAGTTGCAGAAGGGATCCCCAGGCTAGTACTGCCACACTCCCCTGATGCCAATGCTAGTGAGTGCTCCTCCTGCAGATGTCACACTTAATTCCCTCAACAGATATTCTTCCTGCTGTGAATACACTGAGAAAAGCATAAGAACCTAATAAATTGCCATACTGGGTCAGACCAAGGGTTCATCAAGCCCAGCATCCATCAAGCACAGCCATTCCAACAGTGGCCAATCCAGGTTACAAGTACTTGACAAGTACTCAAACATTAAATAGATCCCATGCTACCGATGCCAGTAATAGCAGTGGCTATTCTCTTCGTCAACTTGATTAATAGTTAGTGGTTTATGGACTTATCCTTCAGGAACTTATCAAACTTTTGTTAAACCCAACTACAATAACAGCTCTAAACACATCCTCTGGCAACAAATTACAGAGCTTAATTGTGCATGGAGTGAAAAATAATTTTCTCCAATTTGTTTTAAATTTGCTACTTGCTCACTTCATGAAGTGTCCCATAGTCCATCTATTATCTCAAACATTAAATAACCATTTCACATTTACCCATTCTAATCTCTTCATTATTTTATAGACATCTATTATATACCTATCAGCCATCTGTTCTCCAAGCTGGATAGCTCTAACCTCTTTAGCCTTTCCACACAGGGGAGCCGTTTTATTCCCTTTTATCATTTTGGTCATACTTCTTTGTACATTTTCCAGTGCAACCATATCTTTTTTGAGATGCGGTGACCAAAATTGCAAACAGTATTCAAGGTGCAGACTCACCATGGAGTGAAAAAAAAGCATTATATTTTCTCCATTTTATTCACCATTCCCTTCCCAATAATTTAAAATATTTACTGCCCCAGCACACCAAGCTGATGATTTCAATGCATGAACTACTATGATTCCTAGATCTTTTCCTGGGTGATAACTCTTTAGAATCTAACAGTGTGTAACTATATCATGGGTTATTTTTCACTAAATGCATCACGTTGCACTTGTCCATGTTAAATTTCATCTGCCATTTATCTCAGTCCACATGTGATTTAACTACTCTGAATAATTTTGTCATCTGCAAATGTGACCACCTCACTCATCGTATCTTTTCCAGTACATTTATAAATATATTGAAAAGTACCAGTCCAATTGCAGATGCCTGAGACACTATACTGTTTACCTTTTTCCACAATAAAACTGCCCTTTTAATCTTTCTCTCTATTTCCTATCTTTAAACCAAAGTGCAATATATGAAAAGACATTGCTTCCTATCCCATGACATTTTAGTTTTCTTAGAATCCTCTCATGAGGGACTTTGTCAAACGCCCTCTGAATATCCAAATATACTACATCTACCAATTCACCTGTATCCATATGTTTATTAATCTCTTCAAAAAATGTAGCAGATTTGTGAGGCAAGACTTCCCTTGGGTAAATCCATGCAGGCTGTATCCCATTAAACCATGTCTATCTATATGTTCTGCAATTTTGTTTTTTTAGAATAGTTTCTACTATTTTTCCCTGCACTGAAATCAGACTCACTAATCTATAGTTTCCTGGATCACTCCTGGAGCCCTTTTTAAAAATCGGGATTACATTGGCCACCCTCCAGTCTTCAGGTACAATGGATGATTTTATTGATAGCTTACTTTAGTGTCTTGAAATTTCATTTTTGAGTTCTTTCAGAAACCTAAGAACATAAGAAATTGCCATGCTGGGTCAGACTAAGTGTCCATCAAGCCCAGCATCCTGTTTACAACAGAGGCGAAACCAGGCCACAAGAACCTGATAATTACCCAAACACCAAGAAGATCCCATGCTACTGATGCAATTAATAGCAGTGGCTATTCCCTAAGTAAACTTGATTAATAGCAGTTAATGGACTTCTCCAATAACTTATCCAAATCTTTTTTTAACCCAGCTAAACTAACTGCACTAACCACATCTCCTGCAACAAATTCCAGAGCTTAATTGTGCATTGAATGAAAAAGAATTTTCTCCAATTAGTCTTAAATGTGCTACTTGCTAACTTCATGGAATGCCCCCCTAGAACTTCTGTTATCCGAAAGTGGAAATAACCGATTCACATCTACTCATTCAAGACCTCTCATGATCTTAAAGACTTCTATCATATCTCCCCTCAGTTTCCCTTTTGTTAGTTTAGTATTAGAACTATAGATTTACTTATTGTCCCCCTTCCAGTTATTAGTTTAAATTTGATCATGTTATGATCACTGTTGCTAAGTGGCCCCACCACCATTACCTCTCTCACCAAATCCTGCATTCCACTAAGAATTAAATCTAAAATAGCTCCCTCTCTTGTTGGTTCCTGAACCAATTGCTCCATGAAGCAGTCATTTATTACATCCAGGAACTTTATGTCTCTAGCAAGTCCTGATGTTACATTTACCCAGTCAATATTGGGGTAATTGAAATCTAAGAGAAACCGAAGCAAAAGCCTTGCACATACGCAAGTAACAAATTTGGCTGCAGCATTCAATTTTGACAGCTCTCGCGAGAGTGTCAGCAACCAACTCTGACAGCTCTCGCGAGAGTGTCAGCTTTCGCGCCTTTCCTTAGCTTTAAATGGCTGTCAGTTTTGAGGGCGCTTGCGCTCCATTGTATATCTGAGAAGGTATGTATGTTTGCTCTTGGAAATTGTTTGGCCATTTCTCACCACCTTATGAAATGACTGTATATTATTTTGTTTATATTCTAGACTTTAATGTACATGCTGGTCCCTCCCGATGCAGCCTAGCGAAACGCGGTCCGTGTCGGGGGATCGCTCTAAACTATGTGTTCTTTAATTTATGGAGTTGCCATTTCAACATTGTTTCACCTGATTCTGCTTTGAACTGCAATAAAAGTTCTTTTGGAATATTCGGTGGTGATACAATTTATCCTGCACCAGTGTACTTTGGTAATTGAAATCTCCCATTATTATTGCACTGCCAAATTGGTTAGCTTCCCTGATTTCTCAGGACTGCTTCTATGGCCAAGTCCATATGCAAAGCACATGAAGCAGCACTGTCTGAATTTTCAAGAAAACCCATCACGCAGTAAAAATTGTTGCTAGCAGAAATCTTTATGGGTTACCATAAGGCTTGGGGATAACAGCACAGAGTGGCCTTAAGAAATGTGGGAGTGGTCTGCACAGAGTGGCATTTACTACCTTAAGAAGCTTGCTGGGCAGACTGGATGGACCATTTTGCCCTTTTCTGCCATCATTACTATGTTACACCCTGATCCTTCCCAGTGAAGACAAAAATCACAATCAGCTGTAGTGCACTGCCTCTTTTTCTAGAATAGTGAATGTGTGATATCCCTGCAGCACAGAGAACAGAAGCAGCCCTTTACCACTGCAAAAATCTGATGCGCTCCGGGGTGGACCCTTGTCCTGAGGCAGTGGAGAACTGCCTCCTGGTTGGGACCAGGAAGCACCTGCCCCCAGGGGGCAGAGCATAGGAGGAGACAGAGGCTAGGAAGAGCTTCACCACTGGAAGCCCGAGGTCCCCCCGGGAGGAGCCCGAAGGGACCCGGGCCACTTGGACTTAGGTGGGCCTCGCAGGGTCTCCTGGGAGGGTGGAAGTCCGGCGTGCCCACAGGCAGAAGGGGAGCGCGGTCAGGTTCAAAGTAGGATGTCCGATGTAACAAGGAGGACCAGAAGAGCATGGGTGATGACAAGGTGAGGAACAGAACCAAAATCTAGGAACGTGGTCAGACAGGCAGAGGTCAAGGTCCAGGAGTCAGTCCAAGGAGTGGTCAGCAAGCAGAGGTCAGGTACCGGAGGTCAGACGAGGTCACAGGCAGGCCGAGGTCAGAAGGCAGGCAGCAGACAGGCAGGTTGATGAACAGACAGGAGGCAGGCAGCAGGCAGCGGAGGAATGGTCTGAGGTCAGAGGCAGGCAGCAGGCAGGCGAGTAGAGGGACGGAATGAAGTCAGGAGGCAGGCAGCAGACAGGCAGGCAGGTCAAGGAACAAGCTGAGGTCAGTACCAGAGTGACAGTCCGGGGTACTACCTGGGTAGACGAACAGACGAACAGGAACAGGAGGATGCTGGAGTACTAGGAAGCAGGAACAAGGCAGGAACAGAACTGGAACAGAAGGATCCTGGAACGAGACTTGGAACAAGACAGGAGCAAGCAACAAACGCAGTGACAATCTAGCACAAACACCGACCCGATTGCCAAGGCAAGGAAATTCAAGCAATGACTTCCTTATAACGGGGAATCAATCAGGACGCGCCACAGTGCTAGGATCCACCCTAGGCTCTACAAGAGGTTGGGCGGTCCGCGTACGTGCACGTAGGGGCGTGGCCGACACAGCCGAGGATGCCGAGCTCTGGCGTGAGGCCTGTTGAGCAATGGAAGGCCTGGCGATCGCCGCCGCGGGATGCCGGGGCCTGGAAGCGCTAGCAGCAGCCAATAGGGAGGCCGACCCAGGACCTGCCGTAGAATCATGAAGGTGAGCAGGCCCATGCAAGGGCCGGGTGCAGACAGGATATGTAACAAAATCCTAAAGTTACTAAACTTTTTAAAAACTCTGATAGGTGAATTTTCAAATGCTTGTGCATGGAAAACATTGCAAATACTTGAAGCATTTGTGTATTTTACATACATGCATTTATGCATGTTTCAAAATAAATGTATGTGTAAAAAATATGTGTGCGTTGGGGTGTGTGGGCATAGCTTATATATACACATGTAATGAGCTATTTTAAAAGTGACTTAAGTGCAAACATCATCAACACTGCATGAGACAGTTTTCTACTGCTCAGGTGTGCATAGACTGTCAAACTTTCATGGTGATTTGAAACTTGGTGCTTCACAGGCTGTATTCTCTAAGTGATTCAATATAGCAGCAGGCTAGTGGATGGGAGTGATTGCCCCTGAGACAGACAAGCTATTTGGGGGGGGGGGGGGGAAGTAACTGCCCATATTAGGGAGTAACTGAGCCATGTAGAGGGGTGGGAGTGAGGGTGACTGGTACAGACTGGCCCATATAACTTACAAATCCCTCTCAGACGACATTCTTCTACCAGACACATTAGAGAAGCCTACAGAGGATCACTTCATGTACCACATACCAAAACCACACAGCATCTAACATTCAGAGACCGGGCCTTTTCTACAGCAGGACCATCGATATGGAACTCCATTCCACTGGATCTTCGACAGGAGCCATGTCTCCCAACTTTCAGAAAAAGGCTCAAGACTTGGCTGTTTAAACAAGCCTTTCCAGACCCCATCTGAATCATAATCCATTTTCAACTTTAGTCAATCATTTTCGATTATTGTAAATAATTAAGCCTTGTTCCGTTAAATGTTGTTGTTCTATCTTCTCCTTCCTCTCCTTGTTTTATTGTAACTTCACTATTTCTCTCACTTGTTCCTTGTTCATGTTCATACACACCCCTTGTTGAATGTAAACCAGCATGATATGATTTTATCATGAATGCCGGTATAGAAAAACCCTAAACAACTAAATAAATAAATAAATAAATAAATAAATAAATAAAATAAATATAGGGGGTAACTTTGACATACTGGGCTATACTGGTGTTTATGAGTGAGTTCAACAGGAATAGCAGGTGCATACTGAGGAGTAACTAGAACATACTGGGCCATAGAGGGGCATGTGAGTGAGTGCAGGTGAAACATTCTGGGCCATATTGGGGGGATTGAGTGTGTGTAACAGGGATAGACAGGCTAATATTGGGGTTAACTCTGACATACTGGGACATACTGGGCTTATGATGAGTGTATCTGAAGATCATACTGCCTCTGTCTCCTCCAGTGCTCCACCCCCTGGGGGCAGTTACCTCCTGTTCCCTTTCAGGAGGTCTCCCATCATTGTCCCAGGACAAGGGTCCACCCCCAAGTGCAACAGGTTGCCAAGGCCATGGACTCGTCGGACTCTCCCACCTCCAGGGCCCTACCAGGACTGGCTGCCATGGTAAAGCAACATCATCAAGCTTTAGAGAGCTGGCCTCTTTGGTGGAAGAAGTGCGCTCTCAATTACAAGATACCGCAATGGCCAACCCGGTGGACCTCTCGGCCACTATGTTTCCCAATGCAACTCTGGCTCCTCCAGCGAGGACCTTGGGCTTCCAGTGTTAAAGCTCTTCACTGCCTCTGTCTCCTCCAGTGCTCCGTCCCCTGGGGGCAGTTACCTTCTGTTCCCTTTCAGGAGGTCTCTCATCACTGTCCCAGGACAAGGGTCCACCCCCGAGCACAACACAAAGGCTCTCCTGAGAGAGTCACAGTCCGGCGTGCCCACGGACACAAGTGGAGCGCGATCAGGTTCAAAGGTGGAGGCTGGTTGGAACCAGGAGAACCAGAACAGAGTTAAAGATGATAAGGCAAGGAACAGATCCAGAATCTGGAAACAAGGTTAGGCAGGCAAAGGTCAAGATCTAGAGTTCAGTCTGAGGAGTAGTCAGCAAAGCAGGGGTCAGGTACCGGAGGTCAGATGAGGTCGGAGGCAGGCAGAGGTCTTGAGGCAGGTGGCAGGCAGGCAGGCAGGTCAGGAACAAGCTGAGGTCTTTGAAGCAGGTGGCAGACAGGCAGGCAGGTCAAAAGCAAGCTAAGGTCAGTACCAGTAAGACAGTCTGAGGGTACTACCTGGGTAGACACAGGAACAAGCAGGACACAGGAATTAGGATGCAGGAACAGGTCAGGAACAGAACTGGAACAGAAGGATCCTGGAACGTGACTAGGAACAAGTAGGAACATGAACAAACGCAGAGGCAATCTTAGAGCAAACCAACCCGATTGCCAAGGCAAGGAAGCAATGACAGGAACTTCCTTATATCAAGGGATCAATCAGGGCGCGCCGCGGAACTAGGACCCGTCCTTGGCCCTACATGAGTCCGGGTGGTCCTCACAAATGCGTAGGGGCATGGCTAACATGGCCGTGAATGCCGAGCCTGAGCGTGAGGCCTGGCACACAGTAGAAGGCCCGGAGACCACTGCCGCGGGACACTGGGGCCGGGCAGCACTGGCAACTACCGCAAGGGAGGTCGTCCCGGAACCCGCTGTGGAACCATGAAGGTGAGCAGGCCCATGTGTGGGATGGCCGTGGGCGGGGCACATAACACTTTGATATTGTATTCTTGAGCTGCAGCCTTGAAATAAGAAAAATATAGATAAAGATTTATTTGTTATATGCATATTACATTGTTATAGTAACCAAAGTATTGTTTATTAGATATTGTTTTAAATAAACACTGTTCCATTTTTTAATTTCTTTCTTTCTTTCTTTCTTTATTTATTTATTGAGTTTTATATACCGTCATTCGGTAGAGCCATCATAACGGTTTACAGATTATGTATTTATCTTAGCAGTTGAGCAACGGTAAAACTATGTGAACATTATATGTTTTCTTAGCAGTTGTGTAACAGTAAATATCTTTGAAGGGATTTCATTCCTTAATTTTTGTATTTTTGCCTCCCCTCTTAACATGGGAGAATTTGGTAGGTGGGTTTTGGCCCCTTATTCTTCTGGAAGACCTAACTGGCATGCTGAAAGAACAGAAATTCAGTTAAAAAATAGAAAAGACAGAGAGATGGCAGATAAAAAAGGTCAGGAAGGAAGTGAAAACTGAAAGGGTGTTGCTAATCCCGGCAATAATGCAAAAGGAGCCAACTCTTTCCTCTGCTGCAACCTCTGTGCTCCTCTTCTTCTTACACTCATTTTTTGTACTCTAACCACCAGCTTCTCCTTCCAGTAAGTCTATTTATTTATTTATTTATCTATTTGTTTATTTGTTTGTTTTTTTATTTATTTAAATTCTTTCTTTTATATACCTATGCTCAAGACAAAGTCTTATCTTACCGGTTTACAATAGAACTAGGGGAAAACCAATTAACACGGATAGAGAAAGACAAAGTTACAATAAACAGGGAGTGTAAAACATGGCCATTAGAAGAGAAAGAAGTAGTTTAAACGAATTCAACTAGAGGGTAATGTAAAATAAGCAGAGAGCAATTGATTAAATAGTAAAACACATTTAAGTCTAGAGGGAAATACTTCCTTACACCTGTTGGGTGAGGAGTTTGATCCAATTTTTCAGCTGCAGCTGCAAGCAGTCCATTAGCACCAGCCCTTCTGTTTCCACTTTCTGTTCCTGTCATAAACCATGTAACTTCTCCTTTAGGAGATTGACAATAGGAAGGACCTCACTGAGAGTGGCTATTGTTGAACTCATGGCCTCTGGGGTACCTTTGAAGGAATTCAAAATGTGCACCATCTGCATCATGAATAACCAGTCTGATGCCCCAGAAGGCAAACCAAACTTTGTGAATGTCCACAGTCAACTCATGATGGGGTGTCTGTTCCTCTGTAGGAGATACCAGACATTTCCACTACTGTATGCTACAAAATATGAATTCTGATTACAATATGGAAACGGACCTAAATTTCAGCTAAGGGATACAAAAATGATGAACATTGACCTGGAGAAGCAATTCTTAGCTGAGTTATTTGTTCTGCCAGCAAACTGTATACCAAATAGAGATGTGAATCGTGTCCTCGATCGTCTTAACGATCGATTTCGGCTGGGAGGGGGAGGGAATCGTATTGTTGCCGTTTGGGGGGGTAAAATATCGTGAAAAATCGTAAAAAATCGTAAAAAATCGAAAAAACGTAAAATCGCAAAACCGGCACATTAAAACCCACTAAAACCCACCCCCGACCCTTTAAATTAAATCCCCCACCCTCCCGAACCCCCCCCCAAATGACTTAAATAACCTGCGGGTCCAGCGGCGGTCCGGAACGGCAGCGGTCCGGAACAGGCTCCTGCTACTGAATCTTGCTGTCTTCGGCCGGCGCCATTTTCCAAAATGGCGCCGAAAAATGGCGGCGGCCATAGACGAACACGATTGGACGGCAGGAGGTCCTTCCGGACCCCCGCTGGACTTTTGGCAAGTCTTGTGGGGGTCAGGAGGCCCCCGCCAAGCTGGCCAAAAGTTCCTGGAGGTCCAGCGGGGGTCAGGGAGCGATTTCCCGCCGCGAATCGTTTTCGTACGGAAAATGGCGCCGGCAGGAGATCGACTGCAGGAGGTCGTTCAGCGAGGCGCCGGAACCCTCGCTGAACGACCTCCTGCAGTCGATCTCCTGCCGGCGCCATTTTCCGTACGAAAATTATTCGCGGCGGGAAATCGCTCCCTGACCCCCGCTGGACCTCCAGGAACTTTTGGCCAGCTTGGGGGGGGCCTCCTGACCCCCACAAGACTTGCCAAAAGTCCAGCGGGGGTCCGGAAGGACCTCCTGCCGTCCAATCGTGTTCGTCTATGGCCGCCGCCATTTTTCGGCGCCATTTTGGAAAATGGCGCCGGCCGAAGACAACAAGATTCAGTAGCAGGAGCCCGTTCCGGACCGCTGCCGTTCCGGACCGCCGCTGGACCCGCAGGTTATTTAAGTCATTTGGGGGGGGGGTTCGGGAGGGTGGGGGATTTAATTTAAAGGGTCGGGGGTGGGTTTTAGGGGGTTTTAGTGTGCCGGCTCACGATTCTAATGATTTATAACGATAAATCGTTAGAATCTCTATTGTATTGTGTTCCATAACGGTTTAAGACGATATTAAAATTATCGGACGATAATTTTAATCGTCCTAAAACGATTCACATCCCTAATACCAAAGCCCCTCTAAGATCTGATTTTTTTCCATTAAACAGGGGCAGGTCACAGAAACAAAAACAACATTCCAAAGGGCAATTTATCAGACAGGTCAGCTCTGTTGACTCAGCAAGATAGCTCTCTGGTCAAGAGATTACCTGACCACACCAGAACCTGCTCTGGAATCATCACATAACAGGAGCAGTAACCACCCTCCTCCAATGGGAGAGGGAGGCAGCACTCTGAAATAAAGAGATGAACCCTTTTCATGCTCTGATTAACTATGCATGAATTGTTTCATATTCATAGCCTAACTGTTAAAATCTACATAGTGGCCAGCAGAGAGAAACTAATTACCATCTGAAGACAATGCCTGAGTCATTGCTGGCTGCCCCTCCCTACAGCCAACCGATCCACTTCTCCCCATGTAAAAGAAGGTCCTGCTTGCTACACCATGGCTGGGACAACAACAGACTTCAACCTGTGCCAGCAGCTTAGGGATATCATCCAAGAGCCACAGTGTCTTCCACGGATCTGCAAACTGAATCTCTATAAGGGCTAGCTAGTTAAGTTTATTAATTAATATACCTAAAGCAAGTCGAGGTCTCTGATATGCTATGTTTACTAATGATGTAGAGGTTTACTCAGTATAAACCTATGCTGTGCTAAGGACATTAGAAGCATGTGTCTATTTTATTCTAATTGCTAAACCTGAAGTATATGAAAATATAGCAATTGGATTCTGAGACAAACAGGGGTCCTTTCTTAGACTTTTTGGATCACATATAAGATAATAAGTGGAAAACTCCCATACCATGGCCAGTATCCCCCAGGGAGGGAAGGGGAGGGGAGTAGGCAGTCTCCTGCTGGCTACGTTTACCCTTATACTGCCTACAGCTCCACTAACCTCTGCATTAACAGATAGGTGGAATTCTCCCTGGTATCATCCTGAATAAAGTATTTCAGAGACTCCCCACTGCTTCCTACTTCTGCCATAGCTGCAGTCCATCCATTTTGCTATGGTTAAAGCACTATAATACTATTTTCTTGCACCTTTCTATCAGATCCTGCATGTCGCAGCCACCACCTTTCTCTCTCCCTCCCCCCCCCCCCCCCCCCCCCCCCAGCCCATCCAAGGATGTCCCTTACTGTCAGGTGCAGCAAGTGTGCAAAGCTTTAGATCCTCTGATAGCTCCCATCATTTACTGCCATGATCATATTGCTGTCACTGTCTGTAGCTAAGCAACAAGAAATATTCCTGCGTCTGCAGCTAAGCCAGCCATCCATTATACCCTTGATTGCCTCTAAGATAGGGGCTGAAGTGTAGCTCTGGTGCACCCTGACTAGAGCTTCTGCCTGACCCTGAATCATCCAGCTGCCACAAATGTGCCACGATCCATCAGGGCATATGTAGCATTCTTGCTGGTCTATATGTCCCCGTGAATCTTAATCTTATTCAAAGGAGGATTCTGGGTACATGGTGGTTGAGAGATCCTGCAGGTTGACTGCACTTCAGCTAAGAATCTGGAATTTAAATTATTTCAACTTTCCCTATAATGCCTACTGGCTTTTACTGATCTGCCTAGTTAGTGTTGCTTTGGGGTTTGGAAAATCTTTTTTTTCTTTTTGTTTTAAGAACTTAACATTTTGCTAGCCAATTATTTAACTTTTCCAAAGTTTTAGCTCGTCTTTCTCTAACTGATATTCTGCTTAAAATGTACTACTGGGTTTTTGTTGAAGTCACCTTTTCCTCTATCTAATTAGAACATAAAAATCTTTTCTTAGCCCTTTTTTTTTTAAATTTATGTGTTTAAGGGAAATAAAAAAAAAAAATAAAAGCTTGTAATCTCAAAACATGGTGTAAAGAAAGTAGATTTGGATACATCAGAATCTGGGGCTGTTTTATGGAGCAGTAAAAGACTATACTGTAAGGATGGCAACTATTTGTCAGTGGTAGGAAACAAAAACATCCTAAGCAACAAATTTCAGTCAGACAGCATCAGATAATTAAGATAGAGGATGGAGGTGGCTGACGATAGCTGACAAACTTGGAATGTCACCCCCAAGCAATACAAGAATTAAAAGGAGAAAATAGAGTCAATCAACTCAATATTCCTCCCTTAACTAAGGGAGCAGAAAAGATGACTAGGAAGAGCAGCAAACCAAGGGATAATTGGAAAGCTATGACCACAAATTCTCATACTCTGGGCTATAAAATTCCAGACCTGCAGACCCTAATGGTGCAGGCAGATTTGGACATTGTTGCTATTACAGAGACATAGATCAATGAGTCTCATGATTGAGATACAAGCATCCCAGGCTATAATTTGTTAAGGAAGGACAGTTAGGGCAAAAAAGGGGGAGGTGTAGCTCTTTATGTCAAGAACAATATCCAAGCAACTGAATTGAAAAAGTCATGGGGTAGGGAAGAAGCATTATGGGTTGTCTTAAAAAAAAGAAGATGGTGCTTCCATTTAAACTGGTGTGGTCTACAGGCCTCCAACCTAAACAGAAGAACTAGACAGAGAACTGGTTAGATATAAGATGCTTACGTTCTTCTCAATTGAATCTGCTAGAAGTTTCTTCTGTTCAACAAGCTCACTTATATAGTACTCGTGAGACCTCTTTTTTCATTGCTGCGCCAACTCAATGGAATCTTATTCCATTTGAGCTCAGGTCTTTGGATGATGTAAAAAAGTTCAGACAGTCATTGAAAGAGCACCTTCTCCAGCATGCATATAACATACTCTAGAGTGCTGCCAGCAGAAGAAATACTTTTACAGATGTGAGGATTCTGTTACATACTTTGGGTGAATGATTATTAGGGATGTGAATCGTTTTTGAACGATTAAAATTATCGTCATATAATTTTAAAATCGTCCTAAATCGTTAGAGTGCACGATACAATACAAATGCCCCCGATTTATCGTCAGGGGCATTTGTATTGTATCGTTAAATAGGGCACGGGAATTATTTGGGGGAGGGCGGGAAAATCGGCACACCAAAACAACCCCTAAACCCACCCTGATCCTTTAAAACCAATTCCTTACCCTCCCCCACCCTCCCAAACCCCCCCAAAATGTTAAATTACCTGGTGGTCCAGTTGGGGGGGGGCCCGGCGCGATCTCCCGCTCTCGGGCAAAATGGCGCTGGCTGAAGACAACACGATTCGATTGCAGGAGGTCGTTCCGGACCCCCGCTGGACCCCCAGGTAATTTAAGGCATTTTGGGGGGGTTCGGGAGGGTGGGGGATTTATTTTAAAGGGTCGGGGTGGGTTTTAGGGTGTTTTAGTGTGCCGGTTTTCCCGCCCTCCCCCTTCCCCTCCCCCTTCCCCCGATTTACGATTTTTTGATGATAAATCGGGGGAATTGTTATTGTATCGTGGCTCTAACGATTTTTGACGATTTAAAATATATCGGACGATATTTTAAATCGTCAAAAAACGATTCACATCCCTAGTATACACAATTGGTATAAGCCACAATAACAAATGGTATAGTGCTAAAAAAACTCCCGGATCCTTATACTGAATTAATCAAAAAATGTAACCTATCATTAAATCACCCATTGTACCTGAAGACTGGAAGGTGACTAATGTAATCCCAATATTTATAAAGGGCTCCAAGGGCTCCAGGGGCGATCAGGGAAACTACAGACCAGTTAGCCTGACTTTAGTGTCAGGAAAAATATTGGAAAGTGTTCTAAATATCAAAATAACAGAACATATAGAAAGACATGGTTTAATGGAACAAAGACAGCATGGCTTTATCCAAGGCATTCTTGCCTCACAAATCTGCTTCACTTTTTTGAAGGCGTTAATAAACACGTAGATAAAGGTGAACTGGTAGATGTTGTGTATTTGGAATTCCAAAAGGCATTTGATAAAGATCTTCATGAGAGGCTTCTAGGAAAAGTAAAATGTGATGGGATAGGTAGTGATGTCCTTTCGTGGATTACAAACTGGCTAAAAGACAGGAAACAGAGAGTAGGATTAAATGGACGATTTTCTCAGTGAGTGGGCAATGGAGAGCCTCAGGTATCTGTATTGGGACCCTTACTTTTCAATCTATTTATAAATGATCTGGAAATAAATACAACGAGTGAGGTAATCAAATTTGCATATGATACAAAATTATTCAGAGTAGTTAAATCACAAGCAGATTGTGATAAATTGCAGAAAGACCTTGTGAGACTGGAAAATTTGGCATCCAAATGGCAGATGAAATTTAATGTGGATAAGTGCAAGGTGATGCATATAGGGAAAAATAACCCATGCTATAATTACACGATGTTGGGTTCCATATTAGGAGCTACCATCCAAGAAAGAGATCTAGGCATCATAGTGGATAACACATTGAAATTGTCAGTTCAGTGTGCTGTGGCAGTCAAAATAGCAAACAGAATATTGGGAATTATTAGAAAGGGAATGGTGAATAAAACGTAAAATGTCATAATGCTTCTGTATTGCTCCATGATGAGACCGCACCGTGAATACTGTGTACAATTCTGGTCGCCACATCTCAAAAAAGATATAGTTGAGATGGAGAAGGTACAAAGAAGGGCGACCAAAATGATAAAGGGGATAGGACAGCTCTGCTATGAGGAAAGACTAAAGATGTTAGGAATTTTCAGCTTGGAGAAGAGACAGTTGAGGGTGGATATGATAGAGGTGTTTAAAATCATGAGAAGTCTAGAATGGGTAAATGTGAATTGGTTATTTACTCTTTCGGATAATAGAAAGACTAGGGGGCACTCCATGAAGTTAGCATGTGGCACATTTAAAACTAATCGGAGAAAGTTCTTTTTCACTCAACAGACAATTAAGCTCTGGAATTTGTTGCCAGAGAATGTGGTTACTGCAGTTAGTGCAGCTGTGTTTAAAAAAGAATTGGATAAGTTCTTGGAGGAGAAGTCCATTACCTGCTATTAAGTTGACTTAGAAAATAGCCACTGCTATTACTAGCAACAGTAATATGGAATAGACTTAGTTTTTGGGTACTTGCCAGGTTCTTATGGCCTGGATTGGCCACTGTTGGAAACAGGTTTCTGGGCTAGATGGACCCTTGGTCTGACCCAGTATGGCATATTCTTAATTATGTTCTTACCTGTCAGTGCAGAAGCTCCTTCTGACGAGATCACCGAGCTGGTTGGCAACACTGACACTTCCATGGCCATCCATAAATATTCTCCAAATGTCTTAGGGGCCTGCACCATTAGGTTGAACATTGGGGTGATTACCTCATACAGTTCTTCATCTTTTCTACTATGATAGCAATGCTCCAATCCTTTCTGTCTGAGAAATGGTAATTTGTTGCAGGTTGCAATAGGCCCAATGATCCAAAACTCAATGAAGAAGATTCACAGATGATGTTCTGCCCTGACCCATACAAGGGGCTGATGATGTGGTAAGCTAACCCAGAGGAAGCCGCAGGGTTTCCGATAAGGTGGATTTAGGTAACCCCTGACCTCACCCAACTACTGAAAAATCATGGATGTCTCTATTTCTTTTAACTCCAGGGTCTCCATCTGGTCAGCCCAGGAGAACTCTCTGGCATCACCGCTTGTCCCACTTTTGGGGAAATCTTCACTGAATAAGAAGGCCTGGCCATGACCAGCCTCCAGCTTGGCTGTACCCATTGCCACAGAACTGCCTGGAGCAGGAGGCAAAAGTTGTTTTGCATGCTTGCTGAAGCCATCTTCTCTTTCCCAGCACTACCACAGCTCTCATCCAACTTCAAAATCTAACTGCTCAGAGCAAATGGAAATAAGAGAAAACATATATCAGCTTCACATTATAAGAAATCAAGGGAACAAAGGTTTATCCTGAATTGAAGGATCAGGCTCTGGGAACAGAGGTTTAGCAACAAATCTGTAAGCATTATAGTCTCAGGTTCTGCATTCCCTCTCCAGCCTCCCAGGGAATAGTGGATTCTGGCTGGGAGATCTATGCACAGATAGAGAGTTGCTCAGAAAATCTCCCTCAGTATCTAAAATCTCTGCATTTTCAGGTGCCGGCCTATGGTTCAGGGTCTTAAACATTCTGGTCTCAGTCTCTGGTTTAGAACCTCAGAAACTCTTGCAATGAATTATGCAGCAAACTCACATAGCATCTTTGGTTATCTAGGAATCAGAAAACCTTTTCAAGTTGTCCAAGTAGCTCCAGTACTTTTACATGGCCCTAGCCAATTGTTAGGGGAAGGCAGAGGTCTGAGCATGAAGTATGCAACAAGAGTACCTTTAGCCTTTAGGGCTCCTTAGAGCTAAGATTGTCCACAACAGCTTTGTAAACTCCTAGCTGTATAGTGGAAAACCTGGTCTGCATTACCAAAAAAAAAAAAAAAAAAGACTATAATCCAGTGTAACATTCTTGGTCTCTTTTATAATTGGTATCACAAAATACACATTTTTTTTCTTTCCTTTGACTTCTGATGCTAAATAGCTGATTAAATGCCCATTCTTTGTAACCTATCTGCTTGCATGCTGACCTTGGATCTAGAAGCAGAGACAAGAGAATACGATGGTATTTGATGTGTTGATCAGTATGAGGACTGAGGAGAGAGAACTCAAAGCTTGTTAAATTATTATTGGAGGAAACAGGAAGTCTATTGTGGGTATGTTTCCCACAGAAAGCAAACATGCCACTATTATTGATGTATCTACATCTCAAGAGTCCATTACGTGGCTATTTTTTGTGCCATGCCCTGAAATATTACTGTTAATGTCTTTAGTATTTCTGAGATGAATATTCAACTCCTAAAGGTCATGGTGAGCATAATTTAGGAATGTCTGACAATCTGACTCATCCGCACAAATGAGAAATGTTAACATTCTGGACTACTTCAGTCTAAAAATAAAAATCTGAAAATCTAACCTTTCTTTGCTTGAAAACAGCTTTGAACCAGATGATTACAGATTTATTTTTTATTTTTTGTAAACCTACTCTAAAGCAGAAAAGAGAAATATTTCTGAGGGTATTTTCATGTTGGGCTTTACAAGATGCAAGAGTTAGGCTCCCCTGCCTTCATGACCTTTATTTAGTGGCTCGTACTTAAATCTGAGGACTCATTCATCTCGGTCCACACTTTCAATATAGGAATGTGTTATCTGGAAAAGAGTCAGTCACGTACAGTAGTTCAGTATTTGCACTGTAAGAGCAGGCATCTCAGTTCAAATGCTGAAAATGTGAAGAATATTTACTGTATTTCCCATTGCTTCTTTCTACTCTTCCTGTCATTCTACTTCTTATTTTTAATTGGTATTGTGAAAATGATTATATACTTGTAAACAGCTGACTGATCTGTGTCCAGAGTAGACACCAGCAGAGCCTGCCAAGGTAGTAAAAATCCATGCATGAATTTTGTAGAGCATTTCAAACCTACCTGGGTAGTTTCTCTTTGAAAAATAACTACAAAGAATGTGCAGCAGTGATGTGCAGCTGCAAAATTTTTGGTTCAGTTGATTTATTCTTTTTTTTGTTTATTTTTTTCATTTTTATTTGGTTAGTTTAATGTGGGGTTTTTTTCAGCTCAGTTCATCATTTCCCAAACCCCAAAAATCATTAAATTGGAATTTGAATGTATTAAAAACTTATATTCCACACTTTCACTAGAGAACCATTGCAAGGTGATTTACATAAAATCATTCATAAAAACAAAGCATCCAGAGACAGCAAGAATAAATGTACATTCAAAATGCCATGCTCAAACTTTGAAATTAAAGTAGAATACTCTTCAGTTTAGAATGGTATTAACCTTTTAAACTATATGCATTTTCAAATAGGTAGGTCTTTATCACCTTTTTAAACAGATTGACATTGCAGATAATCCTAATACAGTATGACAGAGAATTCCTTGAAAATGGGCCAACTAGCAAAAAAGCTCTGAACCTTGTTAGCTCAAGTCTTGCCATTTTAATAAAAGATATTTAAAGTAAATATTTTCCCTCAGATTTGAGGGAATGTGCATGTCGCTAAATCCTTAAACCAGAGCTAGTCCAGCACATAGCATCCAAATGTTGTTAGGAGGGTGGACCCTTGAGTTGGCTGAGACGGATGGTGATGCACTGTGGGGGACCACAGTGGACGCCGCAGCCGGGAGATGGTGCTGAGGAGGTGGTTCTGGAAGGCTTCACTCTTGGAAGCCTGCGGTCTCCCCAGGAGGAGCCCATGAGGACCCAGACCGCTGGGACTTAGGTGAGCTCCTCTGCGACCGAGGACCAGCGGCGATAGACCAGGGAAGCAGCCAACACCACGAGGTTGATGAAGACTTCACCCTTGGAAGCCCGCGACCCCCCTGGAGGAGCCCGTGAGGACCCGAGCTGCTGGGACTTAGGCGAGGCCCCCTGGTGGGCGAAGAACCGGATACCTGAGGATGAAGAGAAGCCAGAGGTCCAGTCAAGGGCGGAAGCTGAAGCCAGAAGTCAGTGGATGAGCTAAGGTCAGAAGCCGGGAGTCAGAAGCCAAAGACAAAGCCAAGAACAGAAGCTGAATTGGAAGTCCAGGAACAGAGCCAGAGTCACAAACCAGAAGACAGAGGCCGAAGAGACGAACAGGGATCCTGATGCAGCAACTAGTAATTCTTAACAAGAATGAACCTCGTTGCAAGGCAAGGTTTAGGCCAAGCTGCAGGGTAAGGGTGTGCAATCGTTTCCTATGTATTTGTAATCTGCAACATATAGGGCCATATTCGTTGGATTCGTGGGGAAGCGAAACGTATTGCGATTCCCCATGAATACAACAAATCTTCGCCGAATTATTCGGCCATCTAAAGAGGCAAATTTAAACAAACCCCCCACCCTCCTGACCGCCCAAAAACTTACCAAAACTCCCTGGTGGTCCAGCAGGGGTCCAGGAGTGATCTCCTGCACTCTAGCCGTCGGCTGCCAGTAATCAAAATGGCGCCGATAGCCTTTGCCCTCACTATGTCACAGGGGCTACCAGTGCCATTGGTCAGCCCCTGTCACATGGTAGAAGCACAAGATGGCGCCGGCCATCCATTGCTCCTACCATGTGACAGGGGCTGACCAATGACTCCAGTAGCCCCTGTGACATAGAAGGTCAAAGGCTATTGGCACCATTTTGAATACTGGCAGCCGAGGGTGTGAGTGCAGGAGATGGCTCCCGGACCCCCCGCTGGACCACCAGGGAGTTTTGGTAAGTCTTGGGGGGTCAGGAGGGTGGGGGGTTGTACCCTTAATTCAATTTTAGCCGGGAAATGAATAAGAATTAACACATGTACATATCGGGGGCCCTCCTTGCCGAATGCAACGTATCTGCCCCCCACGAATACGAATCCCGAATGCAACGTATGGTGTCCCTCTGCACATCCCTACTACAGGGTTTAAATAACCTGCAGCATCTGACGTCATCCAAGGGCTGTCCTCCCTCTTCCCACGCTGTCCCCTTTAAAAGTTCAAGCCCCCGCACGTGTGTGCGCCTAGGGGGCGGGGCCAAGTGTGTATGCATCTTTATATTTATCAATAAAAGCCACAGAAAAAGAAAAGAACAAGACTATGTATAATTGAAAGACAACCACATAATATGTTTCCATTTTGAAAACACTAAAGATTCTTTCTTTGCTCAAAATAGTTTTGCTATAGGCAAAATATGAAAAAAAAATCATTAACTGAGGCCTATGTTTTTGAGAGTTTCCCAGGTTCATCACTTCACTTTTCATTATCTTCTATTGTGCTTTAAGGGCTTGATTTTCAAAGCCGTGTACATGCATATTATAAAATATTCCAGGACTGAATGCACACAAAAGTATGAACTTTTAATGATTTTGCATGTACTTTATTTTGCACTGGTGTTAGACCTTATAGTGGGACAGAGCAGAGACTTGCACCTATACTTTCTATTTTCAAAAGAATGTGTATAAGTTAACTGCACAAGTTATGCCCTGTGAAGAGCAGCTGTGACTTTGTGCAGGTTATTTTGTGTTCAGCAAAGTGCACTGACCCGAGCATTTTAAAGCTATCTTATGCCCATGAGTCTGTTTGGAAAATGTGGGATAAAATCAGCATGTAAAAATTACTTGTAGACTTTACTCCAAGCTGAACAGTTATAACATTATCCACCTTAGCATTTTTATTTATAATCTTTATGTTCAGAAATGAAATGATCTTAAGATCCATAAAATATATAAGTTGTTCTATATATTAGAAAATAGCTATAACCTTGTGGTGGTCTATGAACAGACATTTTCCAGTCCTCATACTATGTATTCTGAAAGTATAACTGTTAGAGAGAATGTTATAAAATCTTCTGTCAGCTGGCATTCACAGTTTTCTGCTAATCAAAGTGGATTTTCATCATGTGAATGACACTTGTCTGCAGAGGTTGTCTGTTGTGTCAGTCATAGTCTCGGAAGATGAAGACAATTTTTTCTTCGTTATCTTTGGCTTCTCAGTAATGTTTCCACTATTGAACTAAACAATGCAACTGGCTCATAAGATGAAGAGTGTTTGAATGAGTGTCTTTTGTAAACTGGAATTCTTACTTTAATTAATTTTGAACAAAGGCTACAGTAACTGCTTTGCATCTAAACATATTACGGTCCCTTCCAAAATTTCCAGGGAATGGAAACATGCTATTTATATAAAGTTGGTTCTGATTGCTTTGCTCCATTAAGCAGAATGTCACATGTATCACACAATGTGAACCAAGCTTGAATAGGTATAAGTCCATCCTTTTTTTTCTTTTATTCTTCACTTTTCAAATATGTTATGGATTTCAGTAGGTACTCATTATAAAAGGATGAATGCTTGAACAAGATAACTACATGAAAAGACACTTGCAGTCATATACACTTGATTCCATGATGGATAACAGATACAAGTAGGAAAATTCTCAGTGGCTAGATCAGCTTACCCAATAAAAGCTGGTACCTTATCTCCATCCCCCACCATTACTACTACCACCACCATAGATCCTGGATGAGTCTCTTGTACGGTGTCTTGCTCCAACCTGGTGCAACTCAGAGACAGATTCTGGGTAGGGATGTGAATCGGGCTTCGGACGATTGAAAATATTGTCGATATTTTCAAAATCGTCAGAAATGGGGGGCTCCCCCGAAATGATAGGAAAACCCCACGATATTGATCGTGGGGGTTCTCTTATCATTTTGGGGGAGGGCGGGAAAAACGGCACACAAAAATAACCCCTAAACTCACCCCAACCCTTTAAAACTAATCCCTTTGCTTCCCCCACCCTCCCGACCCCCCCCCCCCAAAACATCCAGTGCTCCCTCCATGTGACAGGGGCCGGCCAATGGCACGGATACCCTGTCACATGGTAAGGGCAAAGGCCATCGGCGCCATTTTGATTAGTGGCAGCCAACGGCCTGAGAGCGGGAGATCGCTCCCGAAACCCCCACTGGACCACCAGGTACCTGTAAAATGTTTTTGGTGGGGTCAGGAGGATGAGGGAAACAAAGGGATTAGTTTTAAAGGGTCGGGGTGATTTTTGTTTATCGGCTCGGGCACAGCCAATAAACAAAACCGCGATCGGGCCTGATGAAAAAAAACCTACATGTGAATCGGAACCGGAATCCGAACCGATTCCGGTTCCGGTTCCAATTCACATCTCTAGTTCTGAGTATGTATACAAAATGCCAGAAAAAAACCCAAAACAACAAAAAACAAGAAGACACTCAAAAATGGATCAAATTCACCAAGTATGATGCAAAATATGAATCTAGGTTCAACACATAATTACTATATAGAAGCACATAATGACATTGTTACGCCCGTCGGTCACAGACAGCTGCGACCAATAATGCTCAACTCTTTCTTTGCTGCATTAACACCTTTGGGGAAAGTGTCGGCTTCTGCCAGCTACCACCAACCTGCCTGGTGTTCCCGGGATGGCGTGGGCGCTGCCAACCGCAATCTTGCCTTCGGGATCACTTAGGTGTGCACAGAGGCACACATGGCGGGAACCTCAGGGCGTCCCCTCTGGATGACGTCTTCTCTCCATGATACTTAAGCCGGCTGGTCCTGCCTATTGATGACTTGGCAATATTTTATCTTCTCTCAATTTACAATTCAAAATATATGCAGACGACATCCAATTTTTTCTCCCATATAAAACATCATGGTCAGCCACTCTATCCCTGGTCTCTCTCTATCTATCCACTATTAACTCTTGGTTTTCCCATAACCGATTAAAATTAAACCCTTCAAAAACCGAACTTATACATCTAACCTCCATCTCCGATTCTTGATTAGGTCCACCATCACATTTGTTAATTAATAATACTTCCATTCCCATAGCACGTTCTGCCACAAGTCTTGGCGTAAACATAAACTCAGACCTTTCCTTAAAAGAACACATCTCTTCACTCACAAAAAAATCTTTCTACAAGCTACGACTTCTAAAACATCTCCGTCCGTTACTTTTCTACCGAGATTACAGAACTATTCTTCAATCTTTAATCTTTTCTGGTCTAGACTACTGTAACACTCTTTATTTAGGACTACCAGACTCCACACTCTATCCACTTCAACTGATTCAGAATACTGCTGACCGGATACTAACTAGAACCTCTCCACGTCATCATATCTCCCCTATTTTACAATCTTTACATTGGCTACCCATAAAGTACAGAATAAAATACAAAATTCTCTCCATTATCCACAGTTTAATTCATTATCATACATCCACCTGGCTTTGCTCATTACTTTGGATTTATAAACCAACACGACATCTAAGATCACTTAACCAAAATCTCCTAGATATCCCCTCACCTAAACAAGCCAGACTAGACCTCACTAGAAAAAGGGCCTTTTTAATAGCCGGACCAATACTTTGGAATTCATTACCAAACCCCCTATACTCAATATCTAACTCCTCTCACTTTAAAAAAATCTCTCAAAACCCACCTTTTTCAGCTTGTATTCAATACTTCATCTAATTAAACGATTACTCATATATCAATCCATACCTGCATAGTCACTCGCACCTTTTACAAACCTCATTCCCTACATTTTTCAATCCTACATTTCTCCCTACCCTTCCCTCCCCCTGCAATATTAATACAATCTCCATTTTTTCTATCATCAACTCCCCACTCGACTCCCTAGATAACTAAGCCTATGGCATCAAATCTTTTATTTTATAAAAAATCTTTAATCCTAGCATTCTGACTAGTTATTGTTTATTTTATGTATATTTGAAACCTTGTTTTTATTTTGATTATTTTTATGTTTATTTTAGTCGTGTAAACCGTTTTGACAAAAATTTATTTTTAAAAAACGGTATATAAATACTTTTAAATAAATAAATAAATAAATAAATAAATAAATAAATAAATAAGTTCCCTCATTTCTGAATCCGCTTCGCTCACTACGGACTTCCCTTTCCAGCTCCTTCACTCTTGGTGTGAGACACTCTGGGTACCTGCTCTTTGGGGGCCCCTTCTTTGTCTCTGGCTATCTGCTCTTCAGAGGGCCTTCTTACCTTGGATTACTGCCTACCCCGTTCCATGGGGATTCTGCTGGAATATTCATTACTGTGAGTACCTTGACTCTACTGACCACTACTGTACCATCTCTGATGTGGAATTCTCTCCTGTGTATCCCATGCTGCGGGCCACTACCATACCTTCTCTGGAGTGGAATTCTCTCCGGTGTACCCCGCGCTGCGGGCCAGTAGCATACCATTTCTGGTAGGAGACCTCTTCGGTGTACCTTACACTGTGGACCTCTACTGTACCATCTCTAGTGGGAGACCCTCTCTGGCATACCCCGTGCTGTGGGCCACTACTGTATCATCTCCAAGTATCGAATCCCTTCGATGTACCCTGTGCTGCAGGTCACCAGCAAATCATCGCAACAGAGGAACCTCATCGGTGTACTCCGCTATGTGGACCATTACCGGATCTCCTCTACCAAGGTATTCCCTCTGGGTATACCCCACCACACAGACTTTGTGATTTCTCCTGCACTCCCCACTCCTCGGGCAGTGCCTTTCTCACTCTCTAATAAAGACTCTATTCCACAGCTGTGTCTGATGTCCACTGTGGGTGGTATCATCTCTCACCTCGGCCCAGGGCCCACATACCAACAAATCCTGACAGACATATCAACAAGCTTTGCAGTAGGAATGTGCATTTGTTTTAAATGAAATAGACAATGGCAACAAAATTGTCTATTTCATCTTGTTTTGGGCGCACCATGAAATGAAAGAAATAATGATGAAATGTTGTTAAAATTTGTATTTAGATTTAGTGCGCACTAACATAACTTAGTGCACACTAAATCTAAAATATTAACAATCAGTTAAAAAGTGTCAACAGGGGGAGCAATTTGTTAGCTAGAAGTATGGTTCTGCATTTCTATTGGCTGCACCTTAGTTACTTGTTTGTGTTGCGAAGGTTGCAAGGTGATGTTTGTGGGGGGATGGCCAGTGACTGGTAACAAATGTTGTCAAAAGAGTGATATAATAATACCACCAAGTTCTAGTCAGTAAAAGCAAAATCATGTAATACAACATATTTTGAATTTGCCAATTCATTTGTATTTTAGAAAAGGGGCCCTGGCATTTTGGGATATGTATACTTTTAATTCCCCTGGTGGGTATGGGGTGACTGGAGAGAGGGTGAGTGACTGGGGTGACTGTATGGGGTAACAGGTAGGAGAGAGCTGGTTAGAGTAGTGAGTAGTAACTGGTGATAAAGAGGCAGCCTGGTGTATGTGTGCGTGTGTGTGTGTGTGTGTGGGGGGGGGTAACAGGTGACAGGTGTGGGGGGGGTAACAGGTGACAGGTGGGAGAAAGACTGGTTGGCGAGGTAACTGGTGACTGGTGAGAGAGAGGCAGCCTGGTGTGTGAGGGAGTGACTGGGGTAATTGTATGGGGTGACAGGCTACCCTACACACACATCTGGCTGCCTATCTCTCATTAGTCATCACCCCAATGAGTCTCTCTCCCACCTATCACCCCAGGCACATCCCCTCTCACCAGTCACATCCACTCCCCCAACACAGAGACACATAGCAGAGGAATTCAAAGTATGCATACCCCAAAATGCCAGGGCTCCTTTCCTAAAACACAAAGGGATTGGCAAATTCAAAATATGCAGTTGCATTACATGCTTTTGCTGACTAGAACTTGATGCTATTATTACATCAGTTGTTTACATTTGTTGCCAGGCACTGGCCATCCCCTCACAAACACCACCTTTTAATCTTGGCAGCACAATCAAGTAACTAATGAGACTGCCAGGGAAAATGCAGATCCATAACTCTAGCTAATGAATTGCTCTCCAATTGACACTTTTTAACTTATCGGTAACATTTTCAGTTAGTGTATACTACCTCCAAAATTAGGAAAACCTGAAATAAGCAGCCCCCAAACCATTTAAAAAATGACCTGCAACAAAAACGACACACACACAAAAAAAAATTCTACGCACATCCCTATTATGCAAGGTCTATGCTTTTCAGACAGAAAAATAAAAGACGAGAAATCCCAGACATAGCAGAATTGGTTGCAGAACTGTCCAAGGGTACTTGTACTCATCCCAAAACTAGTCCAGAGGACCAATTGAAGTCGGTTAGTGCATGCTGGGCATTAGTAGTGGCAGCAGCAGTAGAATCATGGCCATTCTTACTGGGCCAGTCAGCACATTCACATGCCATCAGCCTTCCTATACTGTGTCCTTTACAGCTCTTAAAAGAGACAGGCAATTTTGTGTTGCTTAAGCACAGATGGAAGGCATGATGTGCTGTTTTGGAACTGTAAACACCAGTTTTGTGAGAATAGAAAGGAAGAGGCAAAGTCAACAGCCTTCATTTGGCCTGCATGTATGCACTGCCAACAGTTGGTATGCTTGACATCTTGGCTTGGATGGCACTTTGCCAACCAATCTGCATGCTGGCTGTATTGTAGAAGGTGTGGGGGTGTTTGCAGGAGTAGAATGAATGAAAGTAGCATGTATTCTAACATGTGTGCTGAAGGATGCAAGTTAAATTATGCAACCCTTGTGTGATGCCCCTAACAATGCTGGTTAGATTGGAAGGGAGTTTAAAGATTTTGAGAATATGGCAGTAATGCAGGGTTGGCGATAGCTTGGTGTGCATATAGGAAATCTGTATGCCAAGTATCAGTGAAGGCTGTAACTTCTTAGAATGGAGTACTGTGCCATAAAATGTAGAATAAAGATTGTGTGAATGAAAACAAGGGTATTTGTTAAGTTTTCTGCATATGCTGACCTTGTTTACCAGCAATTCCTTTTACCCTGAGGCTTGCTAATGTTATGGATGTTTCTTTTCTTTATGTAATAAGATTTTTTTTTTCATATGTGTTATCAGTGCTTATGTTTTATCCATTCTTTCCTTTGAAGCTGTTGTATTTCAGAAAGAATGCAAATTAGGTGGAGTTGAGATAGAAGTCAGGCATTTTCAGCTTTATGCTCTGCGATTTTGTTGACATAATGGGCCATGTATACTCAAAGCAATTTTCTTACTTCCTGCTCTACTAGGCAGGTTTTCTTTTGTGTGTTTTCTTGGTGAGCATATGTAAATGTATCCCTTGCAATTGTGAGATGAAGTGAGTTGGCGTTGTTGGGCAACTAGAGGAGTATTCATTCAATGGCCAGCCACTACCATAAAAGCCCTCCTGAAACCGTGGGAAGAAAACAGCATGATGAGAGTCAAAGGAATTGGGGAAGGATTCTGGTTAGCTGGCAACCACAATTTGAAGTTCCATGTACACATCACATACCACCTGCACATTCAGGTAGTGATAATACTTTCTGTTATGGAAGATCATTTCCCTTTCACAAGGGGGTATCAGTTAGGGATGTGCAGAAGTAAAAACAATTGTTTTGATTCTTATTCATTTCGCCAAGACCCAAATTCATTTCATTCGTTTTCCTGGGAAAAATCCCGATTCATTTGTTTCATTTGATTTGTTTGATTTGTTTGCCATTAAAGTCAATGAGGGAAGTATTTGCAGCATATTTTTGGCTACAGAATTGGGGTTTTCTTATCAATTCTGATGAAACTTCTGGGGAGCAATCATCAGAACGAGAAAAGAGCTCCAAGATACTTAGACTGTGGCAAAGTGGCAAAGTGGCACCAAAGTGGCATGAATAGCCTAAGGCATTTTAAAGGAGCAAAGGGGTACCAGGAGTGGCAAGAGTGCTTTAACAGAGGTGCAAAGCAGCAGCGAGAGTATCAAAAACACACCACAGCTTCAAAAGAGAGCACCGATAGCAGATGCATGAACCCTCGAAGGCAGCACGACAGGCAAAGTGGCAAGACAAGTGGCATCAACATCCTACAGCACAATGAAGGGGGAACATAGCAAGCAGAAAGACCAGCACCAACACACTGAGGAACCATGATAGTGGCAAGAACACCACAAGGAGTTGAGTGAGTCATCTGGTGTATGGCAGCAAGGCAGAGTGGCGGAAAGTTGATAGGGGGCTAGACAGGCTGGCAGAGCTGAGTTACTCAGGTTGCTGTTGTGTTGATAGGGGAAAGACAAGGAGGCAAGACAAGACGAGGCTCAGCATGTGGCGTGACTGTCAACCGGGGCGTACTGTCCACCCGACCCATCTTGAAACATGGACCAAGGAGTCTAACACGCGTGCTAGGACCTAAAACATGATGAACTATGCTTGGGTGGGGTGGAGCGTTACTGCTGTGTACAGGGCCGGTGCAAGGGTATTAGGCACCCTAGACAAACCTTACAGCCTGGTGCCCTACCTGCACCTCCCCATACACAATTTTAAATTATGCATTTAACACATATTTTACATGGAAAGTGACATTCTGAGGTAAAATTAATATATACGTTATTGTGATAATTTCATGCACTGCTGTGATGCCAACAAGAAAACTTTGCATCTTGGAATTCATATGGCATCATACCTATTGTGATATATTTCAGCATGGTCCTCCCGTATCAAAACAGTACTATCTGCCAACACTCAAAGAATAACAACCTTATCTATGAAAAAGAATACCACAAATATTACATCAGAATCTAAAATATCAATACACCTCCTAACAGGAAAACCGAACAGGCCAAGGTACTACAGATTCCTACAGAGAAACCACATGCTAAAAGAATGCTTCATCTCAGTCTTTGCATGTAGAACACAAACCCTCACCGAATACAGAATAAAGCCACATAAAGTATAAATAGAAATGTACAGAAAAAAACTGAACTGTAAAACACATCACACCAGACTCTATACAGTGTAACAATGGAAAAACAAAAATGTCACCATTCCTCGTGAAACAAATCAATAAAATCACAATATATAAATCATTAATCATAATTATAAAATCATACAAATAAAATAATTTCAAAACAGCTGATGAATAGAATATCCAATAATTAAAGACTCATGCAAATTTTGAAAGCTTTACCAAACACCAATAAAACAAACAGCAGACACATCACATACTTCCCAATAATTAAAATGGTAGTCAATCAAGAAAAACGAACTTAAAAAGCCACCTTTACTTTCCCTCTCCAGCAGTTCTCCTACTCCTTTCCCTTGCAGGCCACACCAGAAGCAGCAGTAGCTGACAAAGCTGTCCTCACTGTCCTCTTCCTTAGGGACTACAACCAGTCTCTTTTGTCTCTCTCACACACACACACACCAGACACAACCTCAGGACCAATTTCTGTCTCTCGCACACCAATTATCTCCCCAACCAGTCTCTCTCTCTCTCTCACATACACACCAGTCATCTCCCTGATCAGTCTTTCTTACACATACACACATCACCTCTCTGGCCAGACTCTCTCAATCACACAATGCTCTCGCTCTCTCTTACACACAGGCTTTCAATCACACACAGGCTATCTCTATTTCACTTACACATAAGCTCTCAATCACACACATGTTCTATCTCACTTACAGGCTCAATCACACACATGCCCTCTCTCACAGCCACAAGCCAGCCAAAAACATGCTCCATCTCTCTCTTGCACATACACATTGATACACACAAGCACCCTCCCTGACTCACATATACACCATACACATACAGAAGCACCCTCCCTATCTTACATAGAAGAAGCACCTTCCCTGTCTCACACACAGAAGCACCATTCCTTTCTCATATACACACCACATACACAAACACAGAAGTACCCTCCCTATCTCACATACATGAAGCACCTTCCCTGTCTCATGCACAGAAGCACCATTCCTTTCTCACATACACACACACACAAAAGCACCATTCCTTTCTCACATACACACACATACACACACACACAGAAGCACCATTCCTTTCTCACATACACATACAGAGAAGCACCCTTCCAATCTCAAATACATATACACACAAAGGCCCCCAACTGAACAGCTCGTTTCCGGTGGTGGCTGTCAGCGGCCATATTCATTTTTTCAGCCTAGTCTCGGGCTGCACCGGTCTTCATTTCTCCAGCGGCGGATGGTGGCAGCCATCTTCTTTTCTTCAGCCTAGTCTCGGGCTGTGCCGATCTTGTTTTCTTCAGCCCTGCTGGCCTGCTCTCCGTCAGCGGCTGACTGCATCGGTCTTCATTTCTCCGGCGGTGGCTTGCAGCGACCATTTTATTTTCTTCTGCCCTGCCGGCCTGGTCTCTTCATTTCTTTGGCCCGGCACCCTCAATGGCCCAGAGCAGAGGAGGCCATGTGATCCACTAGTCCAGCCCACCGGGGGAAGCCTAATCCCCCGATAGGCCAATCCACCCCTACTTTATCACATGGCCTTCTATTTCTCAAACACCGCGGCGCAAACCAAAAGAATGGAAACCTATGATATGTTGCATTCGTGGGGGAGCGCAATACGTTTCGCGGATCCACGAATGCAACGAATAGGGACCTATACGTTGAAGATTATGCATTTGTTCAAAATGAATGCACATCCTTAGTATCAGTACAATATGGGTAAGATTTTAAGATTTACACTCAATTTTATAACATGCGTGCACAGCCACATGCATGTTATAAAATCTGGGGTTGGAGCGCGCAAGGGGGTGCACACTTGTACACCTTGTGCGCGCTGAGTTGCGCAGCCTTCCTCTGTTCCCTCAGAGGCTGCTCCGAAATTGGAGCGACCTTGGAGGGAACTTTCCTTCCGCCCCCCCCACCTTACCCTCCCTTCCCCTACCTAACCCGCCCCCCAGCCCTACCTAAAACCTCCCCTTTACCTTTATCTGATAAGTTGTGCCTGCCTCTGGCCGGCCTGCGATCCCGGGCACAGCGGCAAATGGCTGCTGTGCCTGGAGGCTCCGTCCCCGCCCCCACCCTGCCTCCCCCCCGGACTGCCCTTCCCTGCCCACTCCCTGACCCCTTTTTCAAGCCCCGAGACATATGCGTGTCCCAGGAATTGCACGCGTCACTGGACCTATACAAAATAAGCTTGGCGCGCGCAGGAGCAGATTCTTGGGGTTACGCGCGTAACTTACATGCGTAACCCTTTGAAAATCCGCCCCAATGTGTATAATTGATAGCATGCATAATGGGGGTCATTTTCCAAGGAGTTACGCATGTAAATGTGACATACTATCGTAGCAATTTTCAAAAGCTATTTACTCGAGTAAAGTGCACTTACTTGAGTAAATCCTATGGACAATTCAATGGCATATATTGTAGCAATTTTGAAAAGCCCACTTACTAGAGTAAAGTGTATTTACTCGAGCAAAAACCAGTTTTGCTCGAGTAAATGCTTTTTAAAATCCACCCCAATGTTTGGAAGGCTGGCTACAACGTGGAAATCTCATTTGAGGGTCCTCCATTGTCGCCAATTAAGAAATGTCATATAAGAATTCTAGCAGTCACAGTGCTTTCACTGAAACAGAGAGTTTCAGTGAAACTCTGCTGCAGTGCATTCTGTTTGTCCATTGGAGAAGGCCAAAGGGTACCGGAGAGTTAGATAAGCAGTAGTAGTGAACAAACAGCAGTGATTTTTGTCTTTGACTGCATAATATACTGTTTGACTGACAAAGACCCACCGACACAGTGTTAATAAATCAGCTCCCCATCCAAACTTACGACCTCCTCTCAATTCCCAGGCCCAAAAAAAAGAGGAGGAAGACTGCTTTTAGCAGCAAAAAAAGGGTTAGGCCTAACCCTACATCTCTCATATGCCACAACGAATATTGAATTTGCCTTCTTCAAATCAAAGTTCCTTCAAATCGACTTAATCTACGCTCCGCCAGGATCTCTTGAATCCGACCCTTCTCCTTTTATCGAAATCATCGCGAAACACTTCAACGCGGACAAACCAGCCATCCTGATGGGAGACTTTAACCTGCACGTGGATGCCTCGCCACTCTCTGTGAACTGTGAAACACTACTCACCACATTCAGCCATATGGGATTCAGACAAATTGTTAATAATCCAACCCACAAAGCGGGCCACACTTTAGACCTCATCTTCATAAATGAGGGCATCTCACCAGCCGCCAACCCAACTTGCTCACCAGTCCCATGGTCGGACCACCAAATCATCTCCACGGTACTAGAGATTAAGGAACACCTACACCAGGCAGCCCCTACAACCACGGTAACATTCAGGAAACCTTGTCCCAGAGACCTCCTAAGCTCACAGCTCTCCAATAAAGTAGATCAACTCGACCTTTCAGATGTTAACACCGCAACCTCGTCTTGGATCAACATCACCAGCAAGGTAGCTGAATGAACTTGCCCAAAGATCACCAAAACACTCCATCCGGAGAGGGACAACAGGAAACCTTGGTTTACACCGGAACTGAAGTCCCTCAAACAGGACCTCAGAAGTAAAGAACATAGTTGGTGTAAAAACCCCTCCACAACTACCCTAGCTGCCTACAAATCCTGCCTAAATGCTTACAGGAATGTTATCAACAGAACAAAGAAAGAATTCTTCTCAAAAAAGATCCATCACTTCATTTTCGATTCCAGAGCATTGGTCTCCTATGTATCAGCCCTCACCAAAACGTCCACACCGCTCATTCCAGATGACCAAGCCACCAGTAAAGCCAATGATTTGGCTGACTACTTTGAGAAAAAAATCTCCAGTCTCATCGCGCCCCTTCCACCATCCTCTCCCACACTTTACACCAGCCATCAATGAAACACATCTCTAGTCTCCAGCCATCAACGAAACACATCTCTAGTCTCCTTTGAATCGACATCTTCGCTAGAAATAGAAAACATCCTCAAGAAAACTAAACCCTCTTTGCACCCATCAGACCACATACCATCCAACTTGCTCTGTACCATCCCGAATATCATTGCTAAGCCTTTAGCAGACGTTATAAACTGCTCCCTTGCTCAGGGTCATGTACCAGACCAACTCAAGCTTGCAATGCTCAAACCGCTATTAAAAAAACCCAACCTTTCTCCATCTGGCCCAGCCAACTTCCACCCCATAGCGAACCTGCCTATGATTGCCAAACTCATGGAAAAAGTCGTTAACAAACAACTATCGGAATACCTGGAGGAAAATGATATTCTCGCCCCAACACAATTTGGCTTCCGCAAGGCACTAAACACTGAATCTTTACTAGCTATGCTCTCAGACACCATCCTCCTAAACTTGGAAAAAGGACAACCATACCTACTTGCTCTTTTGGATCTTTCCGCGGCTTTTGACACCGTGAACCATACGATCTTACTACAGTGACTTGCAGACCTCGGCATCAAAGGATCTGCATTCAACTAGTTCAAATCCTTCCTTGAAAACAGGTTTTACAAGGTGAGAATCAACAACAAAGAATCACACCCAGTCAGAGCTAACATGGGAGTTCCCCAAGGATCATTTCTCTCACTCACTCTATTCAACATTTACCTCCTCCCGCTTTGCCATTTACTCACTAACCTAAAATTAACTCACTTCCTTTATGCAGACGACATCCAGATCCTCATCCCTATCACTGAGTCTCTTCAAAAAACCTGGTCCCACTGGAATAGCTGCCTTCAAGCAATCAACCGACTTCTCACTAGCCTCAATCTCGTCCTCAATACTAACAAGACTGAGATCCTTCTAATAGCTCAGGACAACAACAACACTCTTCTCAACTCCTCAAGTTTCTCACAACTAGCCAAAACAACAATTAATCATTCATCACATGTGAGAGACCTGGGGGTTCTGCTCGACAATCAACTTAACCTAAAAAAATTCATAAACAACACCACTAAAGAATGCTTCTTCAAATTGCAGGTACTAAGAAAACTAAAACCACTACTACTCCTCCGAGACTTTCATCTGGTGCTACAATCTATCATCTCATCCAAAGTGGATTACTGCAACTCTCTCCTTCTGGGTCTACCCACCAACTCAATCAAACCACTACAGATGGTCCAGAATGCTACAGCCAGGATCCTCACAAATGCCAACAAAAGAGAACACATCTCTCCCATCCTTCAGAACCTGCACTGGTTAACAATCAAATTCAGGATTCTCTTTAAAGCCCTCATGATGATCCACAAGGCTTTGCACAATATCTCCCCCCCAATCTAACCTTTGAACTAAGGCCACACATATCAAACAGACCCATTAGAAGAGCATACAAAGACATGCTATATACCCCACCTGCTAAACCTTTTAAGGAAGCGCACCCTTTCCACAGCCGGGCCTCCACTTTGGAACTCGCTCCCACCAGACCTCCGCCAAGAACCCTGCCCTTTGGTCTTCAAAAAGAAACTGAAAACCTGGCTTTTCAGCCAGGCTTTTTCAGACAGATAATCTCCTCTCCCTTGCACTTACTCCCTCTATGAACCCATCCAAGTTAAACGTCCTAATGCACATTGTGGATTTCTTTCCTCTTAACTCTCCCGCTGGCTAAGTTAGTTCTTTCTTGTTACCCATCAATTACTCCCCCCTTCCCCATCTCGATATCTCACCAGGCATACGTCTTCATTTCCTTCTTATTATTAAAGTTATTATTTTTTAATATTATGTTAGTATCTTATCATTTTATCATTATTATCATTACACCATTATATGATAGTGTATTTCTAATGTTTCTAATGTTTCACATGTGTTATTGTTTCCGCATGTTCAATATACCCATGTTTCATTGTATCCACCATCCGGCGACAGTTCAGTTTCATGTAAACCGGTGCGATATGTATCCTATGCAGGAACATCGGTATATAAAAGTTAAAAAGAAAGAAAGAAAGAAAGAAAGAAAGAAAGAAAGAAAGAAAGAAAGAAAGAAGAGCAGCCTTGCCAGTTTTTTTCTCTGTCATATAGCTTTTTTTGTCCTGGGGCAAGAAGCTGGTACCATCGAAAGTAGCGAAGAGGTGCATCATGGAAATGATTACCCTGGATGATCAGCCACTGCAATAGTGGAGAAATTAGACTTAAAGCCCCTGCTACATCTCTTAGCTCCCAGTTACAAAGTGCCCGCCAGGACTACATTCAGTAGATAAGTTATTTCCCACCATCTATAAACAGTAACATAGTCATATGATGGCACAGCTGGTCAAGGCAAATGTGAGTAATATCCATGTTACCAGGTATACCTGGATCAGCCAGAATGTAACACATGCCTACTTCTCCCTGAGTGTACACTGCTGGGAGCTTGCTGATGTTGTGTCCATCAGTCCTAGACGGCTTCACCCCGTTTGCCTCACCTTATTCACGGCTCTTCGCTCTTACCTGGGAAAGATGGCTACCACCGCGTCTACAAGCCGACCTCTCTGGCGTCCCCGGAGCTGCTATGGTGCAGCCTCCCGCCATTGCTCCTCCCAGGTACCTACTAGGGTGCGTGCGCGCATGCAACCCACGTCTTTGTACCACCCTTGGTGCGAACCTCGAGGGCGATCCCTCATTCTGACGTCACGCCATCCGGGTATATTACCTTCACTAATTTGCTAGCTCTTTCAGTTATCAAGGACTCAAATCCATTCTTGTCTATGCTACTCTGCCGCTTCCATGCTGCTGCAGGTAGCTCTCTCTTTGCCCTTCGGGGTAACTGCTAACCTGGGTACCCGCTCCTCAGGGGCCCTCTGCTTTGTCTCAGGTGCCATATAGAGAACAGGTACTCACTTCTCGAGGGCCTGCTCTCCCTGCCTCGGTGCCTGTACCTTCTACAACATACCTGGTGGAATCGCATATCTACAGCAAATACCAAGTGAGTGCTCTAACTCTCAGTCTATCTCATCCACAGTATCTCCTCGCTGGGACACCTGATGCAGAACCTCCTGATGTCATCTAGGAGAGAAGGGCTCCTTCTGCCGAGGTCCATGAGACTGCAACTACAGACTGCCTCACTACTGCCAACTGGTGGCTCTCTTCAAGCTGTCTAATAAAGAGCTATTGTGTTTTTGTGCAGTACGAGTCTAGCCCAGTGCTGTGGCTCCTCACGGGGCTCCTCCCCTTGGGTGTGGTCATCTCCACAGCACCCAAGGATCCACCAAAACACACGTAACTATAACAGATTGCTAACTCCTTGGATCCGGCTCAGCTCTCTGCATTGCAGGCTACTGTTAATGCTTTGGTTGCTATGCATCCCGCCTCACCACCAGGGGTTCTTCTAGAGCAGGCTCTCCTGGCTGGCCCAATCCACCTGCTCTATGTCCTGGAGGTTCCCTTATAACCCTGCCTACCCTAAACGCGAGGGCTTTGGCATCGAGCTTTCTTGGGCCCCCTGCCCTAGCCTTGCTGTATGTGGCCTTCTGCCTTGCCTTGCTGTGCGTGTGGCCTTTGGGCCTTCTGCCTTGCCTTGCCTTGCCTTGCTATGTGTGTGGCTTTTGGGCCTTCTGTCTTGCCTTGCCTTGGCTTGCCTTGCTGTGCATGTGGCCTTCGGGCCTTCTGCCCTGCCTTGCCTTGCTGTGCGTGTGGCCTTCGGGCCTTTCGGCCTTGTCTCTGCCTTGCCATGAGTGTGTGGCCTTCTGCCCTGCCGTGTGTGTGTGTGGTCTTCGGGCCCTCTGCCCTGCCGTGTGTGTGTGACCATCGAGCCCTCTGCCTTGCCATGTGTGTGTGGCCTTCGGGCCCTCTGCCCTGCCGTGTGTGTGTGTGTGGCCTTCGGGCACTCTGCCCTGCCATGTGTTTGTGTGTGTGTGTGTGGCCTTTGGGCCCTCTTCCCTGCCATGTGTGTGTGGCCTTCGGGCCCTCTGCCTTGCCGTGTGTGTGTGTGTGTGGCCTTCGGGCTCTCTGCCTTACTATAAGGTTTCTTGTCTCTGCCTTGCCGTGTGTGTGTGGCCTTTGGGCTCTCTGCCTTGCTACTAGGTGCCTTGACCCTGCCTGGACTCTGACTCTGCTTGCCTGCCGCCTACCCTGACCCAGCCTGGACTTTGACACTGTTCGCCTGCCACCTGCCCTGACCCAACCTGGACTTTGACACTGTTTGACTGCCACTAGCCCCGACCCAACCTGGACCTTGACGCTGTTTGCCTGCCGCCTGCCTAGACCCAGCCTGGACTTGGACTTTGTCCCAGCAAGTACTCTGCTCCATTTACCAGCCATCACCCAGCTCCATACACTCCTGCCGCAACACTTCTCTCCCAGCCATCATCAGAGACCTTCCAGTTATCCCTGTCTCTCTTCACCTGGAGTCACTCTTGAAGGTGGTGTTCACTACACCGGATCACTGCCTAAGCGTAACAGACATTTTCCGGGATCTCCTCTATAAGTGTGTTGTTATTTACTTGGACGACATCTTGATATTCTCTCAAGACATGACCACTCATCTGGAGGATGTTAAGAGAGTACTACGGAGTCTCCGTGAGAACCATCTCTACGCTAAGCTATCCAAATGTGAATTTCACAAGGAGTCAGTGCCTTTCTTAGGCTACATCGTTTCCAATCAAGGCTTTTGAACGTATCCACAGAAGCTGGAGAGTATCCAAAAATGGGCGCAACCCACTGGGTTAAAAGCTCTCAGATGCTTCTTAGGTTTCACCAACTATTACAGGACCTTCATCAAGAATTACTCTTCACTTACAGTGCCACTTACAGCTATGATAAAGAAAGGTGCCAATGTTGATCATTGGTCTCCGGAGGCTATAGCTGCATTCCAGAATCTAAAAGATGCCTTTTCAAGCAAGCCGTGTCTTTGACACTCTGACTCCTCTAAGCCTTTTATCGTGGAGGTCGATGCCTCAGACATTATCGTTGGGGCCGTATTAAGCCAGGCTGGTGATTCAAAGGTTCCACAACCATGCTCATTTTTCTCCCATCACTTCTCTCCTGCAGAGAAAAATTATGGAATAGGAGATAAGGAGCTTCTGGCTATAAAGATGGCATTCAAAGAATGGCACCCTTGGCTCAAAGGAGCACAACATCAAGTAACGGTCTTCACAGACCATAAGAATCTGGAGTACCTCCATCATGCACAGCTCCTGAATCATATACAAGTTAGATGGTCTCTGTTTTTCAACAGATTCAACTTTGTGGTCAAGTACCGCCCTGGAGATAAAAATATCAGACCAGACGCTCTATCTCGCTCATTCCTCTCCGAGGACATTCCAAAAGAACCACAATACATCATTGACCCAGAGAAGGTCATATTTGCAGCTACCCACTCAGTACCTGCAGGAAAAAACATCATACCCAAGAACCTTGGCCCCACGACTCTAAACTTTCAGGACATCCTAGTCAACGTAGAACCCTGTCTAAACTTCAAACCTTTTATTGGTGGCCCACCATGAAGGAAGACACATTTTCCTACGTCGCTTCCTGCTCAAACTGCGCTAAACATGGGGTCTACTCCAACCCTTGCCAGTGCCAGAACAACCATGGACACATATTGCCACAGACTTCGTGGTAGACTTACCATCTTCAGGAGGAAACAACACCATTTGGGTAACCGTACATCAGTTCTCGAAGATGGCTCATTTTATGGCTCTTCCAGGCTTACTCACCGCCATGGAGCTCACCAAGCTATTCATTACGCAAATCTTCCGCCTGCATGGCATGCCTAAGCACATAGTCTCCGATCAAGGAGCCCAATTCACAGCTAACTTCTGGAAGGCACTATGTAAGAAGTTCGATATTTCCCTAGACTTCACCTCGGCATATCATCCTCAATCCAACGGGCAAAACAGAGAGGATGAACAGGACACTCAAGTGTTCATTTGTGCCTACGTGAACACTCGCCAGAATGATTGGAGTGAACTGTTGCCTTGGGCAGAATTTGACATAAATTCTCATCCAGCAACATCCACTGGATCAAAACCATTTGAAGTGGTTTACGGATGACTGCTACTGCCACCACTGTCACTTCCACTATCAGTGTTGTCCCTGGCAGCTCAGTCTACTGCCAAAGATATCCAACAACTCTGGACTCAGACAAAAGAGATGCTCATTAAAGCAGGACTTCGAGCAAAGAAAGGATATGATGCTCATCACTGTAAGGCTCCAGAATTTAAGCCTGGTGATAAAGTCTGGCTTTCCATGAAGCACTTAAGACTTAAACTTCCTTCAGCTAGCTTTGCTCCTCGTTTCGTTGGACAATTTCCCATTCTCCGACAACTGGGCAATCTCACTTACAGTCTGAAGCTACCATCTACTTTAAAGATCCACAATGCATTCCACGTCTCACTATTGAAGCCATTGATCCTTAGTGAGTTCTCCAACAAGATACCTGAAGCTACACCTATATATGCAAAAGACGACATTGAATACAAAGTAGACGCAGTTTTTTGACGCAGTTCTCGATGTGAGAAGACGAGGCAGAGTATGGGAATACCTCCTGCCATGGGAAGGGTATAGCCCTGAAGAAAACTCTTGGATACCAATGTCTAATATCCTGGATAAAGAGATGCTACAGGACTTTCATCACTTGCATCCTCAAAAACCAAGACCTGGGATAGGTGGCGATGTCCTTTCGTGGATTGCAAACTGGCTAAAATACAAGAAACAGAGAGTAGGATTAAATGGGAAATTTTCTCAGTGGAAGGGAGTGGACAGTGGAGTGCCTCAGGGATCTGTGTTGGGACCCTTACTTTTCAATATATTTATAAATGATCTGGAAAGAAATACGAGTGACATAATCAAATTTGCAGATGACACTAAATTGTTCAGAGTAGTTAAATCACAAGCAGATTGTGATAAATTGCAGGAAGACCTTGTGAGACTGGAAAATTGGGCATCCAAATGGCAGATGAAATTTAATGTGGATAAGTGCAAGGTGATGCATATAGGGAAAAATAACCCAAGCTATGATTACACAATGTTGGGTTCCATATTAGGTGCTACAACCCAAGAAAGAGATCTAGGTGTCATAGTGGATAACACAATGAAATCGTTGGTACAGGATGCTGCGGCAGTCAAAAAAGCAAACAGAATGTTGGGAATTATTAGAAAAGGAATGGTGAATAAAACGGAAAATGTCATAATGCCTCTGTATCGCTCCATGGTGAGACCGCACCTTGAATACTGTGTACAATTCTGGTCGCCGCATCTCAAAAAAGATATAATTGTGATGGAGAAGGTACAGAGAAGGGCTACCAAAATGATAAGGGGAATGGAACAACTCCCCTATGAGGAAAGACTAAAGAGGTTAGGACTTTTCAGCTTGGAGAAGAGACGACTGAGGGGGGATATGATAGAGGTGTTTAAAATCATGAGAGGTCTAGAATGGGTAGATGTGAATCGGTTATTTACTCTTTCGGATAGTAGAAAGACTAGGGGGCACTCCATGAAGTTAGCATGGGGCACATTTAAAACTAATCGGAGAAAGTTATTTTTTACTCAACGCACAATTAAACTCTGGAATTTGTTGCCAGAGGATGTGGTTAGTGCAGTTAGTATAGCTGTGCTTAAAAAAGATTGGATAAGTTCTTAGAGGAGAAGTCCATTACCTGCTATTAAGTTCACTTAGAGAATAGCCACTGCAATTAGCAATGGTTACATGGAATAGACTTAGTTTTTGGGTACTTGCCAGGTTCGTATGGCCTGGATTGGCCACTGTTGGAAGCAGGATGCTGGGCTTGATGGACCCTTGCTCTGACCCAGTATGGCATTTTCTTATGTTCCTATGGAAGGAAACAGCCTAGATGCCCTTTGAAGGGGGGTATTGTTGCATCCATCGGTCCTAGATGGCTTTGCCCCATTTGCCTCACTTTATTCATGGCTCCTCCCGCTTACCTGGGAAAGATGGCTACCATCGCATCTACAGCCGACCTCTCTGGCGTCCCCGGAACGGCTATGGTGCAACCTCTCACCATTGCTCCTCCCAGGTATCTACTAGGGTATGTGCACGTGCGCAACCCACGTCTTTGGACCACCCTTGGCGTGAACCTCGATGGCGTTCTTTCATTCTGACATCACGCCATCCGGGTATATTACCTTCAATAATTTGCTAGCTCTTTGAGTTAGCAAGGACTCAAATCCATTCTTGTCTACGCTACTCTGCCGCTTCCGTGCTGCCGCAGAAAGCTCTCTCTTTGCCCTTCGGGGTAACTGCTAACCTGCTCCTCGGGGGCCCTCTGCTTTATTTCAGGTGCTTTACAGGGAACAGGGTCTGCTCTCCCTGCCTCGGTGCCTGTACCTTCTACAACATACCTGGTGGAATCACATATCTACAGCAAAGACCTAGTGAGTACTCTAACTTTTAGTGTATCTCATTCACAGTATTTCCTCACTGGGAGACCTGCTGCGGAACCTCCTGACATCATCTAGGAGAGAAGGGCTCCCTCTGCCAAGGTCCCTGAGACTGCAACTACAGATTGCCTCACTACTGCCACTTGGTGGCTCTCTTCAAGCTGACTAATAAAGAACTAATGTGTTTTTGTGTAGTACGAGTCTAGCCCAGTGCTGTGGCTCCTCACGGGGCTCCTCCCCGTGGGTGTGGTCATCTCCACAGCACCCAAGGATGCGCCAAAACACACGTAACCATAACAGCTGAGGCTGGGGCAGCAACAGTTCTAACAGGGACCAAATATCAGGATTCAAGCGGGCTATGCTGTACACACAGGTGATGGATACTACTAATATATCATGCAATATCCTATCAGCCATAAGAAAGATGCTGAAGATCTGGCAGTTAGACTGGAGAGACAGAAGTATAATTTCATATTTTTTTGTGACAGACAGTGATGCACATATGATAGGCCAGTGGAAGATGGAGGCTATCTGAATTTGTTGATTTGCACATTTGTTGCAGCTGGCACAGAGGGATACCCTGGGAGGGGCCCAAGGAGCACTCCTGAGCTGAAAGAAATACAGGAAAATAGTAGAGATGTGCATTCTTTTATCACGAATTAGTCAATTTCAATAAAATTGCCTAATTCGTCCTGGTTTGGGGGACCCAAACCCCAAAATGGATTTTCCTCAATTTTCGAGGAATATTCATTTTTTGGGTTAGTGCGGGGTGGAGGGGCACCTTTATTTAAAAAAAAAACAAAAAAACACCCCAACCCTTCAATTTTACTTTATTACAAACCCCCCCACCATCCCGATCCCTTCCCAAGACTTACTAAAAGCCCTGGTGGTCCAGTGGGTATCCTGCGAGCGATGTCTCCCTCTCAGGTCATCGGGCCTGCCAGGAATCAAAATGGCACTAGTGGTCCTTTGCCCTTACAATGTGACAGGGGCTACCGGTGCCATTGGTCGGCCCCTGTAACATGGTAGGAGCAATGGACGGCCAGCGCCATCTTGGAAAATGTATGGGCAAAGGGCACCGGTGCCATTTTGATTCGTGGTAGGCCCGACAGCCCAACAGCCTGAGAGGGAGACATCGCTCGCAGGACCCCGCTGGACCACCAGGGCTTTTAGTAAGTCTTGGGGAGGTATCGGGATGGCGGGGGGGGCGGGTTATAATAAAGTAAAATTGAAGGGTTGGGGTGTTTTTTTCGATTTGTTTTTTTTTTTTCGATTTGTTTTTCGGGTTTGTTTTTCCCGATCCGTACCGCCGACAAACGACCCGCGGGAAAACAACATTTTCCCACGAAGTGCCCGAACCGAAACCTGACCCAACACGGAAAAATGAAGCTCATCTCTAGAAAATAGTGGGGCATTTTCATTGTAGCTTGAAGGATGGACAGCATCTCCATGAGAATCAGGAAGAATTTTGGATGCCTCATAAGTGGTTCAATCAAGATGTTGGACACAATGCTCCTATCTAATGCTGCAGAGGTTAGTGGAGCAACAGACACCCATTCATGACCTGTCTCTAGAAATGGAGAAAGGTGTGGATGCTTGGGGGTTTTGATACCTCTGTTTTATTTGAAATTATCTGCACTCTTCATCTTGTGGGTTTTTATGTATCCATTCTGTTTGTATTACTCCCATTTTATGCCTTTGTGATGCACCACATTCTACATTTTGGGGCTTAGGAACATAGGAAATGTCATGCTGGATCAGGCTAAAGGTATATTGATCCCAATATCCTATTTCTGATAGTTGCCAATCCATATCACTTGGAAGTACCCAGAAGATCCTAATGGGACTATCCATTCCTGCTGCTCATTCCTGGAAGTAAGAGGTGGTATTCCTCCACCTTCTGCCTTGGCTAATATTTGTTTATGGCCCTGTTCTCTGGGAACAATGTCCCAGTTTGTTTTTTTTTAAACCTGGCTATACTATTGCTGTTAAGCATATCCTCTGGTAACAAATTCCTCTGCTGCATTCCACATTGGCTGAAAAAAAAAAGTCCTAAATTTGGTTTTAAAGGTGCTACCAATTAGTTTCATGGAATGTCCCTGGTCCTTTCACAGTTAATATTATCATGGTATAACATCCATCTCCTCCCAAGCATTTTTTAACTTTTACTTTCACTTCTATGCAAAACCTTCTAAATCTCCAACATATAATTCTTCCATTTCACCTTCAGCAGAACTAATTCACAGCCTCGAACAGCACTCAGCATACTCCCACTCAGTCCTTTAGTTACACTTGTTACCCACTCACACAAAAAAAAAAAAATAAGACAAGCACTGTCAAGACATTAAGTCCTTCTCCTTTCAGTCCTGCATATTCTGGCTGTTCCTTCTGCTCAATGCGCTCTGCCCAATTTCTCATTATCAAAGAAAACAATGAAGTGAAAAAAAAAAGAAAAATATTAAAAATATGTGGCATTTCCAACCTGATGTGCTATTACATGGCCACTCATTTACTGTTTCAAAAAAAAAGTCAGCAAAAGATTCATCTTAATGCATTGAACTTCTTCAGAAATTTCAGAGGATTCCAATAAAAAGTCTTAAATAGAAAAAAAAAAAAATAAACAGAACAAAACTCTTTCCTTGCTGCTACTCTTATAAGAGACCTTAGTCAAGGGTGTCCACTATTCTTTGCCTCCCCCAGTAAATTTAAAATATGTGATTGTTGTGATGTACTTCCAGTTTTGCTGGATATGACAGTAATAAATAACTTTGGGCAAGATTTTTAAAACTACGCGCTGGTGTAGATTTCTGCACGCACCCGGCACGCAGAAATCTACGCCTGATTTTATAACATACGCGTGTAGCCGTGTGCATGTTATAAAATCTGGGGTCGGTGCACGCAAGGGGGTGCACACTTGTGCACCTTGCATGCGCTGAGCCCTAGGGGAGCCCCGATGGCTTTCCCTGTTCCCTCCGCTCCCCCACCTTCCCCTCCCTTCCCCCACCTAACCCACCCCCCAGCCCTATCTAACCCCCCCCACCTTTGTTGGCGAAGTTGTGCCTGCCTCTGGGCAGGCGTAGGTTGTGCGCGCTGGCCAAGTGCCGGCGCGCGAGCCCCAGGCACGACTGCTGTGCTGGAGGCCTTGGTCCCGTCCCCGCCCTGCCCCACCCCCGGCTCGCCCACTCCCTGCCCATTTTTTCAAGCCCCAGGACATACAAGAGGCCTGGGGCTTGCGCGCATCGCTGGGCCTATGCCAAATAGCCTCGGCATGCGCAGGAGCGGGTTTTCTGGGTTACGCGCGAAAAATATGTGCGTAACCCTTTGAAAATCTGCCCCTTTATGTCTTTATAGCAAAGTTAGATGCAGAATGGTGCCACTTCTTTCTTCCTTATTTTCTGCACAAACATTTTCAAATGTCAAGATTTTTCCCCTCTAAACTTGAGGGACTTAACTGACCCATACAGAGACATGATTCAGGCTTTAATGACACCACAGATAGCTCTTATCATTATTGGGCATGGTCTTTCTCAATGTTCCTAGTCCACTTACTCAAAAGGAATCTTCTCTTCCCCATTTATAATTGCAAATTCCCTAACTATCCAGTTCTCCCTTACTGTCTGCAGTATACCTATTAAGAGTCTGTTGTTGCTCTTACATTTTTCTCCTGCTCATCAATCAAATCTACCAAGGTTTCATTTCTTTTCTCCAGGATCTTTATACATTTCAAAAATTCTTCCGTGATAACTTGATTTGCCCTTCTCAGTTTTACTTCTTCAGTTACATTTTGAAGAGTATTAAATTTATCATTAAGAGCAGTGATTATGAAATCACATGGTGTGGTGAGCTAGTGGGTCACATACACTGGTGCTCTGGTGCCACTCCTTCAAATTTATAAGTTTCAGAATTTAATATAGCTGAAATTTAACTAAACCACATCAATCATCAGTGTAATTGTGTATGGATAAATCTGTGATCAAGAAAGATTACAATATGATATCTAATTTGCAAAAAATAGGAAAAGAACAAGACAACTGAGAACAAGATGGCCGATTGGCGCAAGTCACTGAGATGGATTATTGTAGACGAGACTGTTTATCATAAGAACATAAGAAAATGCCATACTGGGTCAGACCAAGGGTCCATCAAGCCCAGCATCCTGCTTCCAACAGTGGCCAATCCACTGTTGGAAGGTACTTGCCAGGTTCTTGTAGAACCTGGCAAGTACCCAAAGACTAAGTCTATTCCATATTACCATTGCTAATGGCAGTGACTATTCTCTAGGTGAACTTAATAGCAGGTAATGGACTTCTCCTCCAAGAACTTATCCAATCCTTTTTTAAACACAGCTATACTAACTGCACTAACCACATTCTCTGGCAACAAATTCCAGAGTTTAATTGTGCGTTGAGTAAAAAAGAACTTTCTCTGATTAGTTTTAAATGTGCCCCATGCTAACTTCATGGAGTGTCCCCTAGTCTTTCTACTATCCGAAAGAGTAAATAACCAATTCACATCTACCCGTTCTAGACGTCTCATGATTTTAAACATCTCTATCATATCCCCCCTCAGTCGTCTCTTCTCCAAGCTGAAAAGTCCTAACCTCTTTAGTCTTTCCTCATAGGGGAGTTGTTCCATTCCCCTTATCATTTTGGTAGCCCTTCTCTGTACCTGCTCCATCGCAATTATATCTTTTTTGAGATGCGGCAACCAGAATTGTACACAGTATTCAAGATGCGGTCTCACCATGGAGCGATACAGAGGCATTATGACATTTTCCGTTTTATTCACCATTCCCTTTCTAATAATTCCCAACATTCTGTTTGCTTTTTTGACTGCCGCAGCACACTGAACCGACGATTTCAATGTGTTATCCACTATGACACCTAGATCTCTTTCTTGGGTTGTAGCACCTAATATGGAACCCAACATTGTGTAATTATAGCATAGGTTATTTTTCCCTATATGCATCACCTTGCACTTATCCACATTAAATTTCATCTGCCATTTGGATGCCCAATTTTCCAGTCTCACAAGGTCTTCCTGCAATTTATCACAATCTGCTTGTGATTTAACTAGTCTGAACAATTTTGCGTCATCTGAAAATTTGATTATCTCACTCGTCGTATTTCTTTCCAGATCATTTATAAATATATTGAAAAGTAAGGGTCCCAATACAGATCCCTGAGGCACTCCACTGTCCACTCCCTTCCACTGAGAAAATTGTCCATTTAATCCTACTCTCTGTTTCCTGTCGTTTAGCCAGTTTGCAATCCATGAAAGGACATTGCCACCTATCCCATGATTTTTTACTTTTCCTAGAAGCCTCTCATGAGGAACTTTGTCAAACGCCTTCTGAAAATCCAAGTATACTACATCTACCGGTTCACCTTTATCCACATGTTTATTAACTCCTTCAAAAAAGGAAAGCAGATTTGTGAGGCAAGACTTGCCCTGGGTAAAGCCATGCTGACTTTGTTCCATTAAACCATGTCTTTCTATATGTTCTGTGATTTTGATGTTTAGAACACTTTCCACTATTTTTCCTGGCACTGAAGTCAGGCTAACTGGTCTGTAGTTTCCCGGATCGCCCCTGGAGCCCTTATTAAATATTGGGGTTACATTTGCTATCCTCCAGTCTTCAAGTACAATGGATGATTTTAATGATAAGTTACAAATTTTTACTAATAGGTCTAGTGGACCATTACCCAGCTATGTGAATTTTCTGTTTGTGTCTCAACCAAACTGTCTGAGATAGAGCAACATGTAGAGGCTATGGAACCAGATATTTATTCATTGAGAGATCAAGCACCAGTATTAAAAAACTGCTCAAGTGTATAATGTGAAAGACAATTTGTTTCTCCATGATATGATAGAATCACTTGAGAATGCTGTTTGAAGTAAGAATTTCCTAAAACTAGGCTCCTGGCCCCATTTGAACTCTTAAAGAAATATGTATGAGACTTTACAGATAACAAGAGAAAAAGAGATTCAATTACCTTGAGCAAGTCACTTTACCCTCCATTGCCTCAGGTACAAACTTAGATTATAAGCCCTCTAGGGATAGGGAAATCCCTACAGTACCTGAATGTAAACCAATGTGATATTTCAGATCAAATGTTGGTATATATCAATAAAATAAATAAATGTTCCTGAGGCTAAACAAGTTGTGAATGATAAGGATGGAAGCTGAGACGTTCTAGTCTCCTTTGAAAGTTCTGATGTATCTGACATCTTTTATTCCTCTAATGATATAATTTCTACTAGAACATCCTTAATTTTTTCTTTTCTACAGGCAGTTGATAAAGATGTGGTTTTGAGATAGTACTTTAAGCATAAACATGAATTATTTTGTGGCCAAAAATTTCAAATCTTCCCCGATGCATCCAAGTCCTCTCAAGCTCGCAGAAAGCTATTTCTGCAGTTCAAACAGTTATTCTTGATTTGGATGCAAAATTCTATTGGAAATTTCCTTGTAAATGTATGATGGTTTTAAGCGGGTTAAATTTATTTTTTCTAATCCTATGCATCTTGAACAGTTACATTGTATAAGGCTAGGAAGACAAATTAGATGGGTGTAGGAGGAGTAAGGCTTAAGGTAAATCTTAATTTATTTTATTATCTTATTTTTCTTTTGTTTTCTTACTGTTTTCCCTCTTTTCTATCTCCCTTGATAGGGACTTTCAATGAATAGTTTTGTTATTAGTTTATAAGGGTATGTATTTGTTTTAAATGAATTTCAAAACTGTATCAAATAAGGGCAATTTGTTTCATTTGGGGGACCCCGAAAAAAATAGGGACCCCCTGAATGAAACAGAACTTATTTATTGCATAGTTTGAGGCCCAAATCAGGGGCCATGGCTTATGCCCTAGCATGATTCTGGCGCATTAACCTAGGCCTAGGCCTGAAGCTGGGGCCTCACCTATGGCACAGGCAGCAGCACAAGGTAGAAGCCATGTTCTAGCTCCGAGCATGATGCCGGGGTCCAGGCCTAGGCCTGACCCAATACTGGGGCCTTGGCCAAGACCCAAAATGAAAAATAAGTTCTTACTTGATTCGTTGGGTATCCGATGGCAAGGCCAGGCCTTGGTTCCAGATGCCTGGACCTCAGACTAGGCTGAAGCTGATCCTAAGCCTGATGACAGAGGTCGGGTCCTGACCTGCAACCTGACACAGAGGCCAAGACAGGCTTGGAGACAGGTCCGATGCTGCAACCCAACCCAGTGGCTGAGTTCCAATGCCTCAGCCTAGGCTGAAGCCTGAACCCAGGCCTGATGCTGCTACCCAACCTGGAGGTCAGTCCCTATAGCTGGGCATTGGCCTAGGTTGGAGCCTGGAGCAAGGCCCACCACTGCAACCCAACCTGGAAGCCAGGTCCTAATCCCTGGTCCTCGGCCTAAGCCAAAGCCCAGACCCAGGACCGATGCCGCAACCTGCTCCAAAGGCTGAAAACCAATACTGGGGCCTCAGCCTGTACCCAAGCCTGCCATAGTAACCCAATCTGGAGGCCCTAATCCTAGTGTTATTTAAAATGGTAAATAACTGAACCTTATGTACTTGTACCTCCCCACTCATGATTTTATAAATCTCAATCGTATCTCTTCTCAGTCATCTCTTTTCCAAGTTAAAGAGCCTTAATCAGTATTGCCTTTCTCCATAAAGGATCTCTTACATCCCCTTTTTCATTTTTTGTCACCCTTCTCTGTACCTTTTCTATGTCCACTATGTCTTTTTTTTAGGTGGGCCAACCAGAGCTGCGCATAGTCATCAAGATGTGGTTATACCATGGATCTATACAAAAACATTATGATATTCTCAATTTTCTTCTCTGTTCCTGTTGTGACCGTCGCTGCCCGACGTCTCCACCTCACCCACCTTACCGCTTTGGTGACTCCCTCTTTGCCTGTTGGAAGTTTGGCCGCCGTGGCATCATCTTGCTGTTCCCCTACGGCATCTCCGGACTGGCTGGATGCTGCGCTCCGCCATGTTTCCCAGCACGCGGCATGGCCCTGACTCAAGTACCAGCAGTGGCGCGAACCTCACCGGGTATTTAAGGTCTCTGAAATCGCTAACGAATCGAGTTAGCAAAGGTTTACTGGGCTTTCCTCCAGGTATCGGCAGATGGGATTCGCTCTCTGCATACCTTGCTATTCTGCCTCCTCAGAATTACCAGGGGTACCCGCTCCTCGGGGGCCTTGCTTTCTCTTTTGCTTTTCAGGTCGCAGTCTGGAACCTGTACTTGCTCCTCGAGGGCCCTCGTTCCCGGACTTACTACTGAATACCACTTCTGCCAGGAAGTCATCGCTCCCTACAACATCAGTGAGTTACCATCACTCTCTCAGAGCGTTCCCTGGAACTAGGTACTCGTTCCTCGAGGGCCTACTTCATTCCAGCTCCTGGGCTGCTTCTAAGAGACTATTGTGTGAGTGTTGCCATCAAGGTTCTGTTCCTGAACTCTGCATACCCTGCCTACTCACTATATTCAGTTTCTCTACAGCTCAGTTATCCAGGATTGTTGTTCCAGTGTCTGAGGGACTACAGTCCAGCCGGGCACTTCAGCTCACTACTGCCACCTCTGGTGGTTCAATATACTGTTTAATAAAAGAACTAGTGTGTGTCTGTCTCCATACTCTGAGCCTGACCGGTGGTCCCTCTCGGGATCTTCCCCAGGGGGCGTGGTCATCTTCTACCGGCCCAAGGATTCACCCACAACTACCACAAACACTAACAGTTCCTTTCTAAATAACTCCTAACATTCTATTTGCCTTTTAAATTTCTGCTTAAAACTGAGCCAAAGCTTTCAAAGTATTGTTAAAAAGGACTCTGAAGTTCTTTTCCTTGCTGGGGATCCTAAAATGGAAATTAGCATTGTGTACTTGTAGTTGGGATTATTTTTCCCTTTGTGCATTACGTTGCAACTGTCCACATTAAATTGCATCTACCATTTAGATGCTCAGTCTCCTAGTCTCACAAAGACCTTCTGCAGATCCTCACAGTCCTCTACTGTTTTAATGACTGAAAACAATTTTGTGTCATATTGAAATCTGGTTACATCACCCATTTTTCCCTTCTCCTGATTATTTATGTTTATGCTAAATAGTACAGGTTTCAGTCCAGAACCCAGTGGCTCTCCACTAATGAACTTCCTCCATTTGGAAAACGAAGCATTTAGTTCCACCCGCTGTTTCCTGTCTTTTATCCAGTTATCAATCCACAATAAAACATTGCCTGTAATCCCATGACCTTCCAATTTCCTGAGGAGTCTCTCATGAGGGACTTTGACAAATTCCTTCTGAAAATCTAAATATGCTATATTGACCAGCTCACCTTTATCTGCAAGTTTACTTGCATCTTCAAAAAATTCTAATACATTGGTAAGGCAAGACTGCCCAACGTAAAATCATGTTGTCTCTCCCTCATTAAACCACATCTATATGTATGGTCCATAATTTTTATTTGATTTATTATTTATTTGATTTATATTCTGTTTTTCAAGCATTTCAGGTAATATAGGTATTTTCCTGTTCCCAGAGGGCTCACAATCTGAGTTTAAGAATAGCTTCTGCCATTTTCCTCAGTACTGAGTAGGCTGACTGGTGTATAGATTTCTGGATGCCCATTTGAGCCCTGTTTAAAAACTGGTATTGCATTGGCCAACCTCCAGTCGTCTGGTACCATTGCTGTTTTAAATGATAGGTTGAAAATCACCAGAAACAAGTCTGTAGTTTCATATTTGAGTTCCTTCAGAAATCTAGGGTCAATCACATCCGGTCCCAGTGATTTATTATTCTTTAGTCTGCCAATCTGATTTATTACATCCACCAGTTTCACAGTGATTTCATTTATTCACTAAGAGTCATCACAATCAAAAAAATGTTCCTGGTGTGAATATGACTCCAACATCCTCTTCAGTAAAGACAGAGGCCATTAATTCATTTGTTTTTTCTACTATTTCCTTTTCCTTCTTGAGCACCCCTTTTATTCTCGGTCATCTAACAGCCCATCTGACTGGTTTTTTTTTTAATATTGCAGTAACCTTTAACTATAAAAAGATTGACTATGACGAAATGAAAAAATGTATTTTTCTATAGTATTTAACGCCCAGTGATTGTGTCAAATTCACTTTTATTATGATCAATGTTTCCAAGCAAATCCACCAACTTTACCTCTTGAACTAGGTCTTTGTTCCACTGAGAACTAAATCTAATGTAGTTCCCCTTCTAATTGGTTCCATGACCATCTGCTGCATGACACAGTCATTGATGGTATCTAGGAGAAGTACCTCCGTTGCCTGTCCCAAATTATTTATTTATTTATTTATTTATTTATTTAAAAATGTTTGTATACCGCTTTTACAAGACAGGTCAATCAAAACGGTTTACAGGATATAAAACAATATAAAACGGATATAAAATGGTTTACAGGATATAAAACGGTTTACAGGATATAAAACAATAACCTGTTGCTAAGTTATTGTTCACTGTGAACCGAGGTGATGTAGAACTATACGTACCGCGGTATATAAGAATCTATACATAAATAAATAAATAAATAAATAAATACATAATATGGTAAACATTAAAACATAACAAATAAAGATAAAATAAAGCAACATAAAATGAGCAATAAGTCAAAAATAGTAAAAAGAATTATGCCTGATAGCTTTGTCATTTACTCATTCAATATTTGGATAATTGAAGTTTACCATTATTTTTGTTTTGCCCATTTTACTAGCCAAATATACTAATCTCTGTTAGTATATTTTATATTCTGTTTCCTCTTTATGACCAAGCAGACAGTAATCTATCCTCACTACTTTAACTCTTCCCTTTTGCCCTTGGAATTTATCTCTGTATGGATTCCAGAGTGCGACTTGTTTCCTACAACATTTATATCCTGTTTGACTCTATGTCATCTTTAATATATTGTTATAATTCTGCCTGTTATGCAGCCTCCTAACCACTGGAGGTCTTCGGGGAGCTGTTCCTACCCTCTTTCCAGTTATAGTTTGTATGACCTCATGACTCAGCAGGGCCCAGCCTATTTAACCCTGTCTCTGGATATGCTTAAGACCATGTCATTGAGTCTACTCAGTTCCCTGCTTGGCCCCATGTTTGTGTATGCTCAGTGGCCTCCCTAGGCCTTCTGCTTTTGCCTTGCTCTGTGGCTTTCCTAAGACTTCTGTTCTAGTTTGGTTCTGTGGCTTTCCTAAGTCTACTGCTCTAGTTTTGCTTTGCGGCTTTCCTAAGCCTTCTGCTGAAGTTTGCGCTGTGGCTTTTCCAAGCCTTCTGCTCTAGCTCTGTCCTGTGGCCTCTTGACTTCAGCCTAGCTCTGCGGCGGCCTTCTCAGGCCTTTTGCCTAAGTGACCTTGGGTCTTCTGTATATGGCTTCTGGGCCTTCACTGTTAGTTGTATAGTCTAGTATTTGTCTTGTCTGTGTCTTGTCCTTTCTGGTCCTGTCCTGTTCCTGTACCTAGGCATTGTCCTAAACTTAGTCTTATTGCAGCTTCCAGCCCTGCAGCCTGCATCTCCAGTCTGACCTCAGCTTTCAGTGCTGCCCAGCCTCAGACTCCAGCCCTGCCTGGCCTCAGCTTCCAATCCTGCAGCCTGCACCTCATTCCTGATCAGCTTAGCTGGTGCCAGTTCCAGCCCAGTCTGGGTTCCAGTCCAGCACTACCCTCAATACTAGCCCCTGTCTAAGTCCTGTCAGCTGACAGAACCCAAGAGTTCAACCTAGGGGAAGGTGGCTAGTATAGGCCAAATGTTCTCTAGTTCAATTCTGTCTTGCCCTATAGTTTTGGACTATTCCTGTGGGGATTCCCCAGCCTGGCTGGGTCCTCAACCACAACAAATATTTATGTATTCATTTGTTTAAAATAATTTCTAAGCCACACTCCTAGCATGTTTGAAGCAGGGTACATAATAAAAGAACATACATAAAACCAATTAAATCATCAAATAACAAAGCCATCCACCTTCCACCAATTTTATCTGCTCTGTCATGTAGATATAATCTGGCATCACAGAGTCCCATTAGTCATCCTCCTTCAATCAAGTCTCTGAGATGCCTGTTAGGACTATATCTTCCTTTCAGTACCATACAATCTATTATTTATTGTTATTTATTTCTGCTTTTTGGCACTGCACAGTGGATTACATTCAAGTACTGTAGGTATTTCCCTATTCTCATAGGGGGTAATTTTCATAAGGATTTACACGTGTAAATGTAACTGCTATTGTAGCAATTTTCAAAACCCACTTACACGAGTAAAGTGCATTTACTCGAGTAAAATCCAGTTTTAAGTGAGTAATTGCTTTTTAAAATCAGGCCCATAGGGCTTACAATCTAAGGGCATGATTTTACTAAGCTTTTTTCCCATCGACACAGAATGGGGAAAAATTCTTTGTGGTAGATTTTAAAGCTCCTATACATGTCAAAGCTGGGAGATATGTGCATGACTTGGGGTGGCGCGCCACACAGATTTTAAAACCCACGCGGTATGCGGGTATCTCCCACTGTGCGTACAAATAATAAAGAGCAAAAAATGGGCAGGGCATGAGTGGGTCATTGGTGGGCTGAGCCTGTAAAGTGAAGTCAGCGCATAAGTAGCTATGTACACAAGTGTGCCAGGGTCCCCTATGTCGCAATGAAAACACCTCAGACGGTCTTCAGGGTGAAGCGTGCTCCCAGCATTTTGGGCAGCCCCCTTTTATTGTAAAATCATTACATAGCATTGCATCGGATACATACGTCACATATTTACTGCTACAATATTTCCACATAAATGTTTATGCTGACCTTTTACTACGTGGGTGCAGAGAGGTGCAAACGGTCAATCTTCAGGCAGGGAGGGGGGAGGTCATTAGCTGGTCATGAGGCAATGGTACTGAGCTACCTAGGTGTGAAAACCCACAGAAATGCAAGTAGGTCATAGACTAAGCTAGTGCTGTAAAGCTGTGCCCTAGATTTGTTCCTTGCAGACTTCCTGTTAGCTACAGACAGGAGATCTGTTTGCTTGCTGCGGTCGGAGCAAAACGTTTCCGTTATACTAAGAGTAGGTGTTAAGGAAAAACCATTTAGAGATGGCAATGGAGTTTTTTTCTTTCCATGACGTGGTTTTCCAGCGAGCCTGGAAAGCAGAACTCCTATCCCACATCTCGTCTTTCCTTTTTTATTTTTAGGCAGCATACAGAACGTCTCTGTATCCAGGCCGAGATTGGGGTTTTAGAATGGATACGAGATGGGGTATGCACTGAAGGCAGCAAGCCAAACAAAGAAGGAAACCTATTATCAAGAATACAACAGGAATGAGTCGTGTGATACCACCGATATTAGGAAACCAGGACCATAGCCAGTCCCAGGAGGATATCAGTGTTGGCTCCTTTGAGAGCGGAGCCTCAGCAATCATGGTCTCCATCTGCTCTATGGTATGTGTGAGATTTGCTTTGTAATCTGATATGTATACACAGCAATGAGATCCGATTAAGGCACAGACACCTCCTTTCGAGGCTAGTATCGTGTCCAAGGCATAGCGGTTCTGTAATGCTATCTCTCTAATTTGAGAAACTTCTGTTGTGAGTAGTTGTAATGCTTGAACTGTTTGATTAAATAGAGCAGTTGTCCAATTAGCTAAGATGTGCAAGTCTCTATAATTCATAGCTGTTCCCATTGGAGGAAACAGGCTTCTAGCTACCTGAGTTTCTGCATATTTTTCTATGGGACTCTTGATCGTCTCCCTTTTGTTACGGAGCCTTGCTTTGGGTAAATGTTTGACTGCATAGTATGAGGGGAGGATGTAGCCTAGAGTGCATCTGCCTCTCCAATTCGGGAGAATGTGCATATATGCCCTACGCCCGCATAACATCCAAATGTTCCCTATCTGGTTAGTGAACCATTCACGGGGCTGTTTGACTTGTTGAACCATAGCAGATACATATTCACACAAGCCAAACTGCTCATCCGAGAATGTTTCTCCTCTTTCACATCTTTCTGCGTTTCCTACGGAACATCCTGAGATTAGCCAATTACACATATAATGGGTAAAACTATGCAAATATTCTGTGATATTTTGTGAGAAGTCTGGGTGTGTTGTTACATTAGAATACGATCTGAACATGATCTCTTTTAATACAATGGTTCGGTTACAATATGGATATTTCCCCACCTGTAGTCCTTCCCCATTTCCAGGATCATACTCCCAACAAAGAGCGGCAGTCTCTTGAATTCGGCTGCCGATGGGTATGATGGTGTTACCAACTGGAGAATTGAGGGGGTAACCTCCTGGCCATGGGAAATTCATCCATCCAGTAAGATTAAATGGTACGGCGTGCATCATTAGTCCTCCACTGGTATGAGTTGGCATGTGTGTGCAGATCCAACAGTCTGTTTGATTCAACAGGAGTGAGAAGTTTTGTGCATTAAGGATGTACAGGTTATCTTGCCAAGGTCCTTGTTCAGCGACGGCCATGGCTGGGGAGATAAAGCAAAATATGAGGGTACAGAAAACAATTGTTATGGAGTTGGCATTTAGACAAGAGAAGGCAGCCAGTAAGAAGTGCTCTGGAGTTTTCTCAGAGCCTTGCCGTTCCAGGAGCTGTGCAGATTGAACAGATAGTGCCTTGATCTGTCCCCAGGTCAGCCGGTGTTGCTGTTTGTGGGGTGTCCGATGTCGGTCCTGTTGAGGGTTGTGGAGGCTCAGGGAGAAGTTGGGGATCGGATCCTGTAGACCCCGGTGCCATGCCATGTTTCCAAGGTTTCACGCAACGAGCCGGAATCCAAATAGGACCTGTGGGAGAAAGAACAGCAGCATGCCCGCGTCCCCATGTGAGTAGAGGAGCAGGACCATGCCAGACAGGGTTAGGCAGTACTCTATACAAAACTGACGGTTGGGGGTGACTGGTCCTTGCCCCATAATGATTATCCACAGCTGTGGTTTGATTTGAACTTGATATATTTAAATGATTTAACGTGAACAAGACCTTGTTTAACCAGTCTTGTTTAGGGGGGAGACCAATGGCGTTCCCTGCTGTTTGCTTGTGTCTATTCAGAGCTGTTTTTAGGGTGAGGTTGGCTCTTTCCACAATTGCTTGTCCTGTGGAATTATATGGTATCCCAAATATGTGTTTAATGTTCCATTGTTGGCAAAATTCAGCAAAGGAATGACTACTATAAGCAGGGCCATTATCAGTTTTTAGAACAGAGGGTATTCCCATTATAGAGAAAGTTTTTATACAGTGATTAATGACATGTCTAGTAGTTTCCCCTTTCTGGGGCGTCGCCCAGAGAAAATGGGAAAAAGTATCAATGGTTACATGTAGAAATTTCCAGGGGGCAAATGAGGGGTATTGGGTGACATCCATCTGCCAGATTTCGTTGGCATGTAATCCCCGTGGGTTCACGCCCATGGAAGGGGCAGAGGTAATCTGTGAACATTGGGGGCATTGCTGTACTATTGCTCGGGCTTGTTCTAATGGAATATTAAATTGTTTTGCAATAGACTTTGCATTTTGATGGAACATACTATGGCTATTCCATGGTGTCACAGTAAGCACAGCCTGTTTTGTGGCTGCATCTGCAATGGCATTGCCTTCAGAAATCCAGCCAGGGAAAGGCTGATGGCTCCTAATATGAGCGATGTGAAGTTGGTGTGTGCGGTGTTGGAGGGTTGACTGCAGTGTCAGAAAGAGGGATAGCAGGTTCTCATCTAATGAAGGAGTGACATATGCTCCAGGAAGAGAAGAAGCAACATTACAAACATACTGGCTATCGGAAATAATGTTTAAATCAGCATTCATAAAGCATTGCAACGCGAGAATGACAGCAGCTAGTTCTGCCCTTTGCGCTGACTGTTGAGGTGGCGTAATTTTAGTTACCCAACGTCCCTGCACTTGCCAGGCAACTGCCCCCCATTTTGAGCCACCGTCAGTAAAAACAGTCTGCGCCTGTGGTAAAGGGGCGGGTGATAGGCCTGGATAAACGGTGAGTGGAACCTGATTGAATGCAAGGATACGGGGGTCTGCTGGAATGTGGTAGGAAACCTTTCCCACATAGTCCGTGAGCGCACCTTGTAGTGCTGCAGATTGGCTTAACATCCGTTCCCAATCTCTTAAAGGTAAAGGGACAATTATATTGGTCACATCAAGTCCCAGTAAGACTCTGCTACGCTCTCGTCCTTTAAAGATTAATTCTGCATGCATATTTGATAATGTACTAATGGTATGTGAAGGGCTGTGTGGTAAATAGAGCCATTCAATGATTAATGTTTTATTTCCTGTCTGCTTTTCGACTATCTGTGTTAAAATTGCTGTGGGCTGTTTTTCGGTTGGGATCAGAATTAGAGTGAAAGGAACATTTTCAGTACATCTGTCTACCCATATTAATTTTAATGCTTCATTGACCTGTTGAAAAATCTTTTTCTGTTGCGGTGTTAAGGTAATTAATTCTGCTGGACTCGTTCTGTTTCTTAACGCATCAAATAAGGGACTTAACATATATGTGGGCAAACCCACATAAGGACGTAGCCAATTGATTGAACCCAGTAATTGTTGTAATTGTACATATGTAAATGCGTCATTCACTTTTAGCTGTGGGATTTGAGGACTAGAGTAAGTCTGTAACACTTTGTGACCTAAATACAGAAATGGTTCCTGTTTCTGAATCTTTTCGGGGGCAATTTTCAATCCATGTTTGGCTAGTTCAGAGGATAAATGGAATAGCCAGTCATCTGGAATTCGTGGGGCAGCCACTAAAATATCATCCATATAATGATACACTAATGCTCGTGGATAGCGCTGTCGAAACCCTTGCAATGCTTTGTCTACGAAGTTTTGGCATAATGTGGGACTATTCAACATTCCTTGTGGTAAAACAGTCCATTGATAGCGCTTAGTTGGTCTCTGGTTGTTTAAAACAGGGACCGTAAAGGCAAAGAATTGTTTGTCTTTTTCACATAATGGTATGGTGAAAAAGCAATCTTTCAAATCTACTATTAAAATTTGATAATCCCTAGGAATCATGTTCGGATTTGGAGTGCCACATTGAAGCGGACCCATAGGTTGCAGAATAGCATTAATGGCTCGGAGATCGTGGAGAAGTCTCCATTTCCCTGATTTCTTTTTTATCACAAAAACAGGTGTATTAAACGGACTGACTGTGGGTTCAATGTGACCAGCATCTAATTGATCATGGACCAATTCATGGAGGGCCTGAAGCTTATCATTAGTCAGGGGCCACTGCTCTACCCAGATGGGTGTGGTGGATTTCCAATTTAATGGAAGAGCAGTGGGTTTACTATGAGACATACTTAATCTTCTAGTACAATTCGGGCTTGAAACTGACTCAGTAAATCACGTCCCCATAAATTGATGTGAATGGGAAGGATTACTGGGTTTAAATGTGCAGTGCCTGAACCGGAGGAACTTGTTACAGTCAGCCAGCAAGCACTACGGCGGGCTACCTGTCTCCCTCCCACCCCCCACACCGAGGGGGAGTCTACTGTCGGCCAGTCAGTGGGCCAATTATCTCTGGTAATAACTGAGATATCAGCTCCTGAATCTAAAATGCCTTCAAAGGGCTTACCGTTTAGTAAGTAGGTTCTCTTTGGTTTCTCTTGTCTGATTGCCTGAGTCACTGCTAAAATGCTAGGATGCAGTGTTGGGGCTCGGATGGATCCGAAACCGCTGGAGCCTCTGACAGTCTGCTGTCCTCCTACGGGCAAGACACAGGGCACCATGACTAGCTGTGCCCAGGAGTCCCCTTTGTGCAGTGTAAGGGAGGATTTAGTTTCAAATTGGATCATAATAGTACCTTCATAATCAGAATCTACAACTCCTGGAATGACATAGATCCCTGCCTTGCCTGCAGTGGATCGGGGTAGAATCAGCCCGACAGTTTGTTCGGGCAGAGGGCCTGTGAGCTGAGAGGGCATCAGAATGACCTGCCCTGGGAATGCTACAAATTTTGTGTCTTGATTAATAAGATTTATGCCAGAACTGCCAATGACATCTGTAGCACTTGATTGCGCTTGGATCTTAGGGACTGCGACAATTGGACTGGGGCTTGTCGCTGGCCCGGAATCTAGTTTCCCTGATTAGTACTTCTGCATTGATTTGCCCAGTGGAACCCTTTCTTACATTTTGGGCACACAGTTTTTGGTCGTGACCTAGAGACCCCTGCAGAATCAGTTCCCTTATACGCCCCGCCACCTGGGGCACGACACTGTTGTTTAAAATGGCCGGATTTTTTACAGTTAAAACATGTGCCTTTCGGAGTGTGAAATTGACCTTTCTGCAGGGCAACAGCGAGGGCATCCATTTGAAAAGCGTGGGTGCCCACATCTGCACAAGCTTTAAGCATGTCTGCTAGGTTGTAATCAGGTCTGGCAACTATGGACTGCAAAACCTTACGACAGTCAGCATTTGCGTTTTCAAAAGCTAGCTTTAATAGGAGTTCTACGCTCGCTTCTGAATTATCTACCTGTCGCCGAATGGCTTCCTGTAAGCGATCAATAAATTGTGTGTAGGGCTCTGTCGCTGTTTGTCGAGTCATTATAAATGACTTTGTGACCTTTCCAGATTCGGGAACCCTTTTAAAGGCTTTATTTACGCAGTGGACAATTGCTGAATAGGCGACCGCTGGTATGCCAAGTGCCTGTTGTTCTATGGTGGCAAATTGACCTGATCCAAATAACTGTTCTGGTAAGTAGGCACCACCTGAAGCGGTTCCTGCTATCAGTGCTTCTCTTTGATATTCAGATTCCCATACCACATACTGAGCTGGGGTGAGGAGCATACGGGACAAGTCTTTCCAATCTTGGGGAACTAATTTATAGCCGTTAGACATTGCTTCAAGTAGCCCTCGGGTATAAGATGAATGAAACCCTGTCTCCTTGATACTTGTGCGGAGTTCTCTGAGAACACTATAAGGAAGGGCAGACCAATTCATTTCTCTCCCGCCCATATCATTGATCCTTTCTGTGATGGGAAAGGCTTGAAGTCCTTCTAAAAGTTCTTCTCCTGTAAGGTTACCTTTTTTTTGTTCCTCTTGAAAACCCATACGGACCGCACCACAAGGGTCAAATTGTGCCTCATTTGTGTTTGAGGACTGTTTTTCTGAATAAATTTGGGAAGTCTGACTGGTCTGTGTCACGGGTTCTGGCATGGGAAGCTGAGGATACAGGGAAGTTGCTGCTTCCGAAGTAGTTTGCAAGTATGGTGGGGGAAGAGTATACGGATCAGGGGTAGTGATAGGTAGCCTGTCTATTTTTTCATCTTCTGTTTTTAAGGACTCATGAACTGAAGATGGTGTTTTGAGATTTTTTTTGGTCCCTATGTGTTCCAGAGCCTCTGTACATTTTTGCCACAGTAACAACTGCCTTATGGGAGCTCTCGGAGACATATGAAGACTATTCCCTATGTTAATCCAGTCCTGAATATCCAGAGTTCCAGCCTCTGGATACCAAGGACAACGGGAAACTATTTCTCCTAGCAATTGTCCTACGTCTTTCAATTTAACTTGTACTACTTCTCCCTTGGTGACAAAATAATAATTCCTTATTAGTTTTGTTAGTTCTTCCGCATGACTTTGATGCTGAACTGAACTTTTCCCTCCCATACTCACGAATGTTTGAAAACAGACCCACTGAGAAAAATGTAAAAATACTTACACCTACAGGAGTAGGTCTGCTGATTTACGGTGCGCACCTAGGCTTTCTGTCCAGCCGGATGAGCAGGGAGTTGTCACGTCTCGGGTCCCTCCTTGGAACAAGACTTAGACCACGTCGGGCTCACCACATGTCGCAATGAAAACACCTCAGACGGTCTTCAGGGTGAAGCGTGCTCCCAGCATTTTGGGCAGCCCCCTTTTATTGTAAAATCATTACATAGCATTGCATCGGATACATACGTCACATATTTACTGCTACAATATTTCCACATAAATGTTTATGCTGACCTTTTACTACGTGGGTGCAGAGAGGTGCAAACGGTCAATCTTCAGGCAGGGAGGGGGGAGGTCATTAGCTGGTCATGAGGCAATGGTACTGAGCTACCTAGGTGTGAAAACCCACAGAAATGCAAGTAGGTCATAGACTAAGCTAGTGCTGTAAAGCTGTGCCCTAGATTTGTTCCTTGCAGACTTCCTGTTAGCTACAGACAGGAGATCTGTTTGCTTGCTGCGGTCGGAGCAAAACGTTTCCGTTATACTAAGAGTAGGTGTTAAGGAAAAACCATTTAGAGATGGCAATGGAGTTTTTTTCTTTCCATGACGTGGTTTTCCAGCGAGCCTGGAAAGCAGAACTCCTATCCCACACCCCTACCACGTAACGTTTCTTCTTCAATGTATGGCATGTAAGTCATGCAATAAAAATAAATAGTCTGGTCAGTGGAGTTTTAAGGGTCGGTGGTAATAGGGTAAAAGGGAGGCAAGTTAGGTGGATTAGGAAGTCCTCTCTTTTACTGGGGTGAAATGAGAGCGAAATGGGAAAAGGATTATTGAGTCGGTGAGTGTAGCTACTAAAAACACCCCCACTTACTTGCACAAGTTGGCATTTGCGCACACATACACATGTCAGTATAAAATTGTGCACACATGTATGTGCATATAGCTAATTTTATATCGCGCAAATCTTATAAAATTGCCGCATCCATGTGCGCTTGCTGGTCTTAAAATTTACCCCTTAGTCGATCAGGCCCTAAGTTTTCATCTGAGGCAACGGAGGATAAAGTGACTTCCTAAGGTCACAAGAAGCGGGAGTGGGCTTCTAATTCTCCACTCTTATTTTTAGACTTCTGGCATTTGCATATAGACCTTTTAAAGTAAGTTTATTTGTTGTTTTTTTTTCAATGTTGCTCACAATCTGCTTGTTACCAGATAATAAAGGCAGTTTGGAGTCATTGTTATCTGCATAATCTGTATTTAAACACTTCTGGAGTATTTCAGCTTTTGCAATCAGAACTTTCAACTTAAATAGATTGTCAATATCCTTTGAAGATACCTCTCTCTGAACCATCAGCTTCCACCATATTTTCTAGTTTAAAAACTGCTTTTGTCTCCTTTCTAAAGGTTAGCACCAGCAGCCTGATTCCTCTCTGGTTAAAGTGGAGCCCATACCATCAGAATAGTCTCTCCTTTCCCCTGAAAGTTCTTCAATTCCTAATAAATTTAAAACTCCCTTCCCCCTACTATGGTCTCATCCACTGATTGAGACTCGAGAACATTTCTGAGAATGCAACCTTTGAAGTTCTAGATTTCAGTTTCCTACCTAAAATTCTAAATATGTACATGCCTACATCATTGATATATATATATGTACCATGGCACCAAGCTTCTCTCCAGCACTCTCTAAAATCTTATCTAGGTGACATATGGGGGTCTGCTACTCTTGCACCAGCCAGGCAACTTACCAAGTGATCCTCGTACCTACCAGCTACCCAGATACTTAATCTCCTAATGATCAAATCATTCACTATACCAGCTGTCCTAAACCTTTCCTCTTGAAGACAAAACGTTGATGCAAAAGTGTATAGCATCACCTGGAGAGCAGGTCCTAGCTACAGGATCACTTTCTGTCACACCAAGGTGATGGTCTCTTGTCAGGTGATTTTAATTCTCCAAAGCAGCAAAAGGACTGCTAAACTGGATATGGGATTATACAACTATGTCCCTGCAAGTCTCTTCTGTCTGCCTCAGTTCATCCAGATATGCCATTATGGCCTTCAGAGATTGGATTCATTTTCTAAGAGCGAGGAGCTCTTTGTACTGGGTGTATATATATAACTTCTCACCAATACCATATAATCATAAATGTGGCACTTGTTGCAAAAGACTGATTAGCCCCAATCTTGCTGCTGGTCTTCTCTCTGCATCTTAATTTGTTGAGTTGTACTTATTAAAGTTTTAAAATCTGATTAAGGAGAGAGTCTGTCACAGTTTAAGGGTTGTTACATTTGACTTGGATAATTTAATTATATTTATTTTGCCTTTAAATCTATGTTTGTTTGTTTTTTTAAATTTGATTACTAGGCCACTGATATTAGTGAAAGACCTATATCAGGACTAATATTAATCAGTCACTAAAAGCAGGATTAATTGAATGTTATTCTAAATCACTGTCTCTTATTTTGAAGGTTTTTCTCCTAGTAGAGTAAATAACCTTTATATAAAAAACTGTGACTGGAGTAGGTAGCAGAGTATGAATCAAACTAGTGACAAATTGCTAGGAAAGGGCATTTGGGAGAACTGAAATAGGTAATTAGATGAAATTTCCTATTTGGTTTCATTTTGTTATCAAATCAAAAAGACTGAAAAATCTGACAAAATTTTGTTGGTTCTCACATTTCATTTTCAAAACAAAATTGATCCATCGAGTCTAAACCCAGGTCAAAAGCTTGGGCCTCACCTATGGAATAGGCCAGACCCAAATCAAGGGCCTTGGCTTAGGCCAGAGCAAAACGCCTGATGCATGAGCCATTGCCAGGTTCTTAGCCAAGGCCTAGGTCTAATGCCAGGGCTCACATGAGACCCTGAAAATATAAAATGTTTACCTGCTCTGACGAGCTAGCATTGTAGTCTAGGTGAAGGTCTGACACCTGGACATAGACCTGGGCCCTGGCCCAATGCAGGGACCTTACCCGAAGGCTGGATACCAATGTCTGGGCCTCGTCTGAGGCCGAGGTATTGTCCCAGATCCAGCTCTGATGCTATAGCCTCAGCAGGTATCAACTTCTAGGCCTTGGCCTAAGGTCAGGCCTAGGCCTCAGAGCCCAGGCCTGGAAGCTCCTCTTCTTTTTTCAGAGCTTGAAAACCAATTGATGCCATCCTCTGGGGTCACACTAGAGTTAATTAACTCTAGCACATTTACCCCAGCAGACGGCATCAGTTTGATATATGGCAATGCAATGTACTTCAAAATGGAGCCATCTATTGGGTGATTTATCAGGAGTTAATTAACTCCAGCACAACTCCAACACATGGCGACATTTTGTTTTCAAGCACCGAAGAATGAAGAGGAAGAGGAGCCCTCAACCTGAGCTCCGAGGCCTAGTCCTGACCTTGGGCCAAGGCCCAGGTTCAAGACTCAGCCTCCAGGCCAAGACCCCAGAACCGGGCATGTATCTGGGCTGAGGCCCTAGCTTTGGGGCTTGGCCTCCATGTCAGGTCATGGCCTTGTGCCTTAATCCAAGTCTAGGTGCGGGCATTGATACCAGGATTCAAGATTGAGTTATGGTGTGGGGCCTATGTCTGATCCCAGCCTAGCCAGAGGGCCAGGTGTCAAGACCCATCTTTGGTGCAGGTCCCAGCATTGGGCCTGGTTCCAGGCTAGGGCCAAGGCCTCGGCATTGGGACCCAGTCTCCAGATTAGGTCTTGTATCAGGCCTGGAGCTCATAACTCTGACTAGGATGAGACCCCAGTGTCGGGACCCAGCCTCTAGGTTGGGTTGTGGCATTATGCCTGGGTCTGGGTCGAGGTCCCAGTATTGGGACCTGGCATCTCGGTCAGGTTGCAGTGTTGAGCTTGGGCCTGGGCCCCAGCTTATGCCAAGGCACATACTTCGGAACCTGGCTTCCCGGTCAAGCCCCAGCATCAAGCCTGGGTCTGGGCCAAGGCCCCAGTGTCAAGACCTGTTCTCTTGACCAGGTCACAGTATTGGGCCTAGCTCAGGCCCTGGTCTAGGCTGAGGTCCCAGCATCAAGACCTGGTATCCAGATCAGATCACAGCATCAGGCCTGGATCATGGCCCTGGCTGAGGCCCAGACCCAGGCATTGGGATCCAGCCTTAAAGTCTGGGCCTTGCATAGGGTATAGGCCAAGGTCATGGAGACCTACCATGGCCTAGTCATGAGCACGTCCTAGGCTTCTGCCTGATTAGACTTAAGCTCAGGCTGAAGCCTGGGCCTTACATAGGCTTAAGCCATGGTAGGTCTCTGTAATATTGGCCTATGCCATATGCAAGGCCCAGGCTTCAGCCTACGCCTAGACCTTGGCATTTTATCTGGAATTTTTTTGGATGGGAGAGATGGGTGGGGTGCTTTGGAGGCCTCAGGAGGTCATGTTTGGGGGTTTTTTGTTTGTTTTGAGGGTTTATTTCTTTGATTAAATGTTTATTTTATGTTTTAATGAAATAAATGAAATACACTTTTGACAAAATGAAATCCATAGAACATCAAACCCCCAAAAACTAAATGAAAAACAAAATGAAAATGTTGCTTCTTCTCTCCCCTACTGATTGCTCAGGAACCTTTACTCTCATCTTCTCAAATCATGTCAGTGACCTTTGCAAACTCACAATTGGAACACTGGCAAATACTGTCTTTTACTATGTAACTGAATTCATCACAGTCTAATTTCCCAGTACACAAACAATTCTAACACTGCCTAACAAATATTAGCCTTTTATAGCCCACATAATAAATCAGTTTATTTTCCTAGTATACACCCAAATCTGATACTGGCAATAGATTGCTATCCTTAAAAGTAGTACAGAATATGAACAGCCAATAATAGTATCTCCCTCCAATAATTTTTTTTCTCAAGATTTAAATGTTCTTTCTCACCAAATTCAACTTACTGCTAGAAGATGAGTGAATCGAGGTTTGCTTTTGTAATTACAGCTCATCAAGTTGAAACATATCCACTGTGAATTTGGTCGTATTCTCTGCATTCTTATTTGATGCAATGTATTATTTGGAAACATTGAACAATAATTGCAGCTGCATTTAATATTTAGGTCTCAAACCTTTTGGTTTTAAAAAAGGATTATAACATTCCTAATGAAGTCATTCATTCTATGTTTGTTTCACAGTCAGATGTTGACATTAATAGTAATTTCGGAATGATCACTTTTTGTTAGCCATTGCTCTCTGTGTCCACAGGCATTCATTGTTGGCAGCTAGCTTTTTCTGTTTGACAAAGTTATGTACTTAGGGGCGGATTTTAAAAGTATTACGCGCGTAACTGCAAATACCCGCTCCTTCGCGCACCGAGCCTATTTTGCATGGGCCCGGCGACGCGCGCAAGCCCCAGGACGAGCGTATGGCCCGGGGCTTGAAAAAAGGGGTGGGGAGTGGGTGGGGGTGGGACTGAGGCCTCCGGCACAGTGGCCATGCCGGGGGATCGCGGCAGGTGCAACTTACTAAACAAAGGTCAATGGGGGTTTAGATAGGGCTGGGGGTGGGTTAGGTAGGGGAAGGGAGGGGAAGGTGGGGGGTGGAAGGAAAGTTTCCTCCGAGGCTGCTCTGATTTCGGAGCAGCCTCGGAGGGAATGGGGAAAGCCATTGGGGCTCCCCTAGGGCTCGGCGCGCAAGGTGCACAAGTGTGCACCCCCTTGAGCACGCCAACCCCAGATTTTATAACATGCGCGCGGCTGCGCACACATGTTATAAAATTGGGCGTAGATTTGTGCATGCCAGGTTGCACGCACAAATCTACGCCCGTGCGTATCTATTAAAATCTGGCCATTAAGACTTATACCACATTTGTCACCAGAATAATGAGAATGTAATATGGTGTCTTTGTTCTCTAAAATATATGGGTAAAAACTAAATATGTCTTAACATTGAAAAATATCAAACATTAGAGTTGTATTAGATAACATAGGTCAGAGGCATCTTTAGTTGAACACTGACAGCAAGACACTATTTTGAAGACTTTACATTTTCTGTATTAGAGAAACTCGATTAAAGTATTGGTGGTGACGTCATGAACAAAAACGGATTTATATTTTAGCCCAGAAACATCCAGCCGGAATTAAAAATGAAATAGATTGGTTGGATTTTAGTTAATTTTATTTAAATCTGGTACATTTTTGGCAAATTGAGAATGGATTAGTTTACCACTTTGTGGAATTTTCTGTTCAATAAGACTGGTTGAGAGCTTTGTTGATCAATTTCTAGGGAATATATAATAGTTTACTTGATCTGCTATGATTTTTTGGAAGATTGTAAGACATCATGCCCATTCTGAATTGTGTAAGGTTTGTTTGTAGCATGTATGATATGCATTGATTGGTTGGTATATGATGTTTATTTTTATCTTTATTTTTTCTAGATAGTCACTCTATTATGTTCCCTGAGCAGGCAGAATGTGTCAAAACATCACAAAGTTGGGTCAAGTTTACACTTTTGGCAAAACATGCAGAACTGATGTTTTCCTTTTTATTTTGAAAAGTATCAGCACTAGTGTTTAGTTTATATCTGCAAATGAACATTTTTTCTTTCAACATTCAAGAAATTTGAGAAAAAATGTATTTTGAGTGGTAAATGATTTGATGTTGTGTGCTTTAATATGAAAATGTCTATAGCTCATTGCCAGCAAAAGACAGCTGATTTCTTTATAAGCACTTTAATTGTCTCATACCATTTGTAAGAGTCTTTAAAGATGCTGAGTTTTTTACCTCTTGTTTTGCAGTATTATTGCATGGTAAAGGCTGTGTGTACTGCTTTGCTCATTTAGGGGGTCATGCATGAAAGCATGTTATGGCGTTTTCGCATGCGAAAAATGCTGTAGCATACAGGGCGAATGCAAATTTTTGGGGTGGGCAGGATTGGGAGGAGTATTGGGCAGGAATTAGTAAAATTAGGGGCCATATCACGCCGTGCAATAGCATAACGCATGCTATTGCATGGTTTTAACACAAGAAATAACTACACGTTTTTCCCTGGTATTAGGCTGTGCAATATGGCCATAACACAATTTGCAATACATTTTTGGAATTGCATTTTGTCCATTTCTGGCTGGGGGGGGGGGGGAAAGAGAGAGAAAGACTTTTTTCACTCCAAATGATGTCAAATCTTCACCAAGGTGTACTGTGCTGTTCGTACTTCTCACTCTACATGAGAAACTGGAGGCAGAGACCAGAAAGTGGACAGGTAAGAGGGAGAGATGGAGAGAGAGAGAGAGTGTGCGCACACACATTCCATACCTCTCCCTGATGCACAGTGACAATCTTATATGAAAAGTCATTGTGCTGCATTATTGGTACATATTGTTCAGCTGTAGGCTCCTGCCCCATTGTGGAAATGCATGGCAAGTAAAATTGAAGCACAACCTCTGGAATGGGCATCCATAGCTAAACAGTATGAACAGATACTGTGAAACAATGACCTTGCTTGCAAGACTGCATTTTACTTGGGTATATTCTTACATGAAGACCATTTGAGCAAGGTATGCCATACACATGGAATGGGTAAGCTCTCTTGCTTGGGCACCAATGGCTAAACAGTTTACACTCTTTTGTGTCCTAGTCAGAACACACATTGACAAAGTCCATGCACTTTGGCTGAAGGTGTCTGCTCTAGAGAAAATTTCCTTTGTCTTCACTTGTCATGCCTTGCCAATGTTACGGCTATGGCTGCTATACAGCCGCCTCACCACCAGAGGTCCCCCACGAGCATGTTCTTCTGGCTGGCCCACTCCTTCCTTCCTGTCTACTCTATACCCCAGACTTTCCTTTATAACCCTGTCTAGCAGTTCCATCGGTGCTTCAGCATCGAGCTCACCTGGGCTCCCTGCTCTAGCCTTCCTTGCTTTGTTGCGTGTGGCCTTCGAGTCTTCTACCCTGCGATGCCTTGCCTACTCTGTGTATGGTCTTCGGGCCTTCTACCCTGCGTTGCCTTGCCTTGCCTTTCCTTGCTTGCTCTGTGTTTGGCCTTCGGGCCTTCTACTCTGCATTGCCTTGCCTTGCTTACTCTGTGTGTGGCTTACGGGTCTTCTGCCTGCTGTGTGTGGCCTATGGGCCCTCCGCCTGCTGTGTGTGGCCTACGGGCCTTCTGCCTGCTGTCTGTGGCCTACAGGCCCTTTGCTTTCTGTGTGTGGCCTACGAGTCTTCTGCCTTGCACTGTGTGTGTGTGGCCTTCGGGCCCTCTGCCCTGCCGGCTGGGTGTGGCTTTCGGGCCCTGAGGCCCGCTGTGTGTGTGTGGCCTTCGGGCCCTCAGTCCAGCTGTGTATGTGTGTGTGGCCTTCGGGCCCTCAGTTCTGCTGTGTGTGTGTGACCTTCGGGCCCTCAGTTCTGCCCTGTGTGTGTGTGTGGCCTTCGGGCCCTCAGTCCTGCCGTGTGTGTGTAGCCTTCGGGCCCTCAGTATTACTGTGTGCATGTGGCCTACGGGCCTTCTGCTTTGCGGTGTGTGTGTGTGGCCTTCGGGGCCTTCTGCCATTCCTCGCTGTGTGTATGTGTGGCCTTAGGGTCTCTGCCTTGTCTGGCCTTGTGTTAGACCTTCGGGTCCCCTTCTTGCCTTGTTGTCTTCAGGCTTATGTGTTTCATGTCCAGTGTAGAGTTGTGCTGGGTTGTCTGTCTGTCTTGTCTCCTTAGGTTCCCTCAGTCTAATCACATATACCTCCAGTCAGTTTCACCCTTACCTGCATGCTTTCAGTATTCAGCCTTACCAGCACCCAGTTCCAGTTCCTGTTCACTTTTACTTGCAGTCACTCTCATACATACCTTCATGTTGATCCAGTACTAAAGCTCACCCATACTTCCATGCATCTAGTATCAGATATTGCCAGCCTGTGTTATACTCCATCTGTCTATTCCACCTTCAGAATTACCATAGGGTTTTCTCATTCCTGCCTGCACCAGCCAGTACTAGACATTACTATCTCTGTCCACCCCGAGACACTCCTCATAGTGGTGTTCACAACATGAGACCTGTGCCCAGTTGTAACAGCCAAACAACCTTGAATGCGGGATTGTGCTCAGGTTGAGATGTCCAATGCCAATTTTGCATGCAAGGCCATTTAAGTATAGAGAAGGGTAACCAAAATGATAAAGGGGATGGAACAGTTCACTTATGGGGAAAGGCTGAAGAGGTTAGAGCTGTTCAGCTTGGAGAAGAGACAGCTGAGGGGGGATATGATAGAGGTCTTTAAGACCATGAGAGGTCTTGAACGAGTAGATGTGAATCGGTTATTTACCCTTTCGGATAATAGAAGGACTAGGGGGAATTCCATGAAGTTAGCAAGTAGCGCATTTAAGACTAATAGGAGAAAATTCTTTATCACTCAACGCACAGTTAAGCTCTGGAATTTGTTGCCAGAGGATGTGGTTAGTGCAGTTAGTGTAGCTGAGTTTAAAAAAGGTTTGGATAAGTTCTTGGAGGAGAAGTCCATTAACTGCTATTAATTAAGTTTACTTAGGGAATAGCCACTGTTATTACTAGCATCAGTGGCATGGTATCTTCTTGGTGTTTGGGTAATTGCCAGGTTCTTGTGGCCTGGTTTGGCCTCTGTTGTAAACAGGATGCTGGGCTTGATGGACACTTGATCTGACCCAGCATGGCAATTTCTTATGTTCTTATGTAACCCTAAACCACCACTAACACCCTCACCTCGAACTATCAGGTGGCCCTCCTTTAGAGATATAAATATTTAACTACTATGAGGGCCTAGTATATAGTCTCTCTCTCTCTCTCTCTCTCTCTCTCTCTCTCTCTCTCTCTCTCTCTCTCCCTCTCCCTCTCTCCAATAGCGATGTGCAGCCAAAAGGTTTTCATTGCATTCGTGATTTGGATTTGTCGGGGCACAAATGCGTTACATTCGGCAGTATGGCGCCCCGATGCGTTAATACGGCGAGTTAAATTCGTGTCCCAATTAAAATTAACTACAACCCCCCACCCTCCTGACCCCCCCCAAGACTTACCAAAACTCCTGGTGGTCCAGCTGGGAGTCTAGAAGCCATCCCTGCATTCTCACATCCTCGTTTGCCGGTTTCATCATGGCGCCGATAGCCTGTGTCACGGGGGCTACCGGTGCCATTGGTCAGCCCCTGTCACATGGTCACCGGCACCATCTTGTGCTCCTACCATGTGACAGGGGCTGACCAATGGCACCAGTAGCCCCTGTGACATAGTATGGGCAAAGGCTATCGGCGCCATTTTGAGTCCTGGCATCGGACGGCTGGCATGCAGGAGGTCGTTCCGGGACCCCCGTTGGACCCACAGGGACTTTTGGCCAGCTTGGGGGGGGCCTCCTGACCCCCTCAAGACTTGCCAAAAGTCCAGCGGGGGTCCGGGAGCAACCTCCTGCACGCCAGCCGTCCGATGCCAATACTCAAAATGGCGCCGATCGCCTTTGCCCTGAGACTCAAAATGGCGCCGATCACCTTTGCCCTCACTATCGCCTTTGCATCTCAAAATGGCGCCAATCACATTTGCCCTCATTATGTGTGACATAGTGAGGGCAAAGGCAATCGGCGCCATTTTGAGTATTGGCATCGGATGGCCGGCGTGCAGGAGTTCGCTCCCGGACCACTGCTGGACTTTTGGCAAGTCTTGTGGGGGTCAGGAGGCCCCCCCAAGCTGGCCAAAAGTCCCTGTGGGTCCAACGGGGGTCCCGGAGCGACCTCCTGCACGCCAGCCGTCCGATGCCAGGACTCAAAATGGCACTGATAGCCTTTGCCCATACTATGTCACAGGGGCTACCGGTGCCATTGGTCAGCCCCTGTCACATGGTAGGAGCACAAGATGGCACCGGTGACCATGTCACAGGGGCTGACCAATGGCACCAGTAGCCCCTGTGACACAGGCTATCGGCGCCATGATGAAACCGGCAAACGAGGGTGTGAGAATGCAGGAATGGCTTCTGGACTCCCCGCTGGACCACCAGAGAGTTTTGGTAAGTCTTGGGGGGGTCAGGAGGGTGGGGGTTTTTAATTTTTATTTAGGAGGCCGAATAAAACAGAAATCTGTTAAATACGTGGGGAAGCGCGATGCGTTTCGCCTCCCCACGTATTTAACAGATAGGACAAAATAAGTTGCAGATTACAAATACGTGGAAAATGGATGCACACCCCTACTCTCCACTAAGTTTATCACACCATGGGGTAATACCTGTGGTAAGTTACAATTTCCATAAACACCCCTTGTTTGATAACCAGTGCGTTATTGATGAATCTAAGCCTTAGACTGACATATAACCATTTCCCAGAATATATGTATTCTGTTTCTAGATAGATTTCTTTTTTTGTAAAGTTTCCTTTTCTTACTGTTATAAGCAACAATTTCTTCAAATGGTAGAGCCACAGGTCTTCACCAATCCTTTGGGATTATTAAAAGTCACAATGAATCAGCTTCCATATACCATAGTCAAATTATTTATCTTATACGGAAAAGATGTAGAAACACTTCTTTCATTTAAATGAAACTTACCTTTATATTCATCCTGACATTGGTTTTAGCCAGAAGCCTACTTCTGGGGTTTTCTAAATAATCATTGCATTTCAATGGATAGCCACTCTGGTCTTCTTCTTTGAGCTCTGGGTCTTACATTAAAAAACATGATACCCTACAGAAGATCCAAGATGGCGACTTAGGGAGCGGTCGCAACAGAGAGGCGCTGCAAGTTAGCATACTTACTACAAATTATTCATGCCACACACCAAGAGGAAGGGCAGGATCCGGCAGGATTCCTCGGTGCCTGCAGTGATGACACCCTCCCAACCAACAATTGTGGGCTTCTTTGCTCTGGCAGCTGCTTCAACTCCAGGCGGGTCCGCGGGGGTGCTGATCGGGGAGCACGCAGACTCACCCCAGGACATGCAAGTGTTGTTGAGTCCTGGAGCGCCCGAAACGCCCTCTCCTCCGACCTGTGGCAATATCCAGGACCCAGGCTGGTCCACCCATCAGCTGTCGCTGGAGAAGGGCGCTGCTACTGAGGCGGGGAGAGGATTGTTTGCCGCGAGTGCAATTGAGGCTAGCACTGCAGCACTGAAGGAAATGCAGAGCCCATTGAGCAGAAGCGAGAGACAGGCAAATGGAGAACAGAGTGCTGCCGGTTTCAATCCAACGGGGGATGGGGACTCAACCAACGAAATTGAGAAAATTTCAGAGGTTTGTCGAGAAATTAAGGTAGGCACAAGCCACATTCCAAAATTGGTTAAACCACCAGTAATAACATTAGAAACAGTTTGGAGCACACTGGTAATGCTAGAAAAAGTAATTTCATCGTTAACACAGACCTTGATGAAAAATCAGGAAAGCATTGAAAAGATTGAGCCAGTGGTAGCAAGGCTTGAAGTTACATTTCAAGAATTGGAAACTAAATTTGAAGGGATACAATAGGTACAATTAAACCTGGTGAAATCAGATTTGGAGAACTCCAGGAAACTTGAAAACCTTGAAAATATGCAAAGGAAGTTGAACCTAAGGGTTTTGAATTTTCCACAAGTGAGAATGATCCCATTGAGAGACCAATTTAAGAAATATTTGGTAGAAATCCTTCAAGTTTCTCCTGAGTTGTTTCCAACATTGGCAAACATTTACTTTATAAAAAAAACAAATTTGGATAATCCACCTGTGAATCCTGGTGGTAATTTAACAGCATTCCTTGAATTGTCTGCGGAGGAGCAAGTTGAGTTGTATGGAACAGTTTCTGTCTCTTTTGTTTTCTTGATGGACAGAGATATGATTTTAAAATCATTCTTGCGAAATAGGGAGAAACTATTCTACGGGCAAAAGGTTTGAATTTTTCCGGACATTACAAAAAGAACGCACATCCAGAGAAAAAAGATGCTTGAAATGTGCCAGGAGGCAAGATTGATAGATGCTAAAGTAACTATTAGATATCCTTGCAAATGTGTGTTAAGTCTGAATAATAATCGTTATATCGTCTATGAACCGGATCATTTACGATCATTTATAGATAGCCATAAGAATGTGGGGAGTGTAACCTAAGTCTCGTGCATGACGTGAAGAAGCGGCATCCTCCCAATATTTTGGTTTATAAATATACTTTGAAGTAAATGTTCCTGTATATCCTGGATCTCACATATTACCGCTTAATAGTTTAAATATGATAAATGGGGGGAATATGATGAAAGGGAAAATGTGATTGTAAAATACTTAATTTCCTTATTTGAATCCTGTTTTCAATTTCTTCCAATGATGTAAAAAATTGTAATTTATTCTGTAAATCATATTAAAATTGCATAAATAAAGAATTAAAAAAAAACATGATACCCTTATTCTTTCCCTCCCTCCACCTATATTTTTTTTTTAAATTGTAAAAATAATGGTTTCCTCAGCAGCCCCCATTTCTCCCTCCCATGGTCTTTCAATTGTTCCTCCAGGCAGTACAGTTTACCTTTGTCCCTCTCTCCTTCCATGTCTTTAAATTGTAAACATAATGGCTTTTGTCCCTCCCTCCATGTCTTGAAAAATTGTTAAAAATATATAGCCCTACAACCCAGGCTCCTTCCTTCATTCTTTCCCCATCCATGAAAATAAAGAAAAATATCCAGGGATCATGGAACTTTTATCTTCACCTTCTTTATAATAGAAATAAGTTGGAAGAGAGAGTTCCCACTTCCAGCCTATTGTCCTAAAAAGAAGAAGGGTCCTGTGGAAATGTCCTTTTTTGGACCTGAGGTAGGGAGGGATAGGGGTGTGTATTGGTACTCTCCCTTACTAATAAATGCACATTATCATGCACACGAGCCCCCCCCTCCTCCGTTTGCCATAATTGGTGGCAACTGTCACAGAAATTGCTCCCCTGTCATATAATAATCATGGCAATCTGCTTTCACCCCTACCCTGGTGCTCTAGAGCATGATCGCCCCCTGCTGCCAATATGGTCCATTCTGTCCCTGAGCTGGTGGCTACTTCTGCTTTGGTACACAGCTGCTGGGTCTTTCTAACGGGACCACTTCCAGAGAGCCAGCCTACAGCAGGAAGGAGACAACTGCACTGGTGGTGATCTTAAGCTATAGAGAAAATAAATTGAGGGAGAACAGGAAGGAAATACAAGAGGAACTCAGTGACACAGGATGAAGGAGCAGAGGAAAGTAGGGAAGGGATGTTCTCTCATTTATAAATAACCCCAAAACTTCAGTGACATAAGCTGTTTTATTTTATTTCATTTCTGCTGAGCAAAATAAAACAAAACTGCTAATAAAATTTTACTTATGATGTTTATTGCCATTTTGTTTTTGAAAACTATGGTAGAAACAATGCATGCATGCTTGTTTGTTTTTTATGACTGAGCCAGCTATGGAGAAGGAGAAAGTAACCGAGAGTAAGCACTAGGAAGCATTCTGCAACCAGCATATTGTAGCTTGCCTATTCTTTTTTTTTTTTTTTTTTTTTACTTGAGAAACAAACAGTATGGGGGCAATATTTCAATTCTGGGGGTGTGCAGCCTGATATCATTTTGATTCATTTTTTTATGTGGTATTATTTTGCTTTGTTTATGTCATTGCAATTTAGTGCATTGTAAATTGATTAAAAAGTGAGCGCACAGTAATCAAAACAAAAAATAAAAGATAGCTCATACCTAACTGCCAGCACTGTTGCAATCACTACAAATAGTTTTTACCCACAACGTTTGCACCAATAATCAAAACAAAGCAGTGTTCCTGTTGGCCAGCTTTCTCTCCTTGGCTCCTTGCAGTATTGTAGCTCCTGTTCTTGCTGCCTGGCCTGTCCTTCTCTCAGTGTCAGGGGTATTGGTGCCTCTTCTCCATCTCTTGTCTTGATTCCACTGTGGTGTTTTTAGCCCCCAAAATAAAAGTAAAATAAAATAATTCTGTCCTGCTCCTCTCTCAGTGCCTTGAGGTGTTGCTGCCTCTGCATCTTCTGCCCAGTTTATCATTCTCTCATTGCTCTGGAATGTTCAGAGGGCCCCCTCTGCCTCCTCTTAGGTCCACTGGGAATGTTGTTGCCCCTCTTCCAATAAAAAAGACTAAATTAAAATTTTAAAAAATTTTCCTGCCCTGCTCTTCGCTTTGTATCTTTATTTAATTTATTTATTTAACTCTTTTCTATACCGACTTTCATGATCTCGATCATATCAAATCGGTTTACAAAGAACACGGGGTAAGAACATTAATGTAAACAATAAAAGAAAAACCAAAGTTACAATAAACAGGGTCATGTGAACTTGGAAGCTGACGTAGCTAGAAGCTACGGCTAGAGGAAGAGAAAGAGAAATTGTCAAAAATTTAACCAAGGTGTATAGAAGACGCCTTGAGCCATGTATGGCGAGTTCTGTCTTGTCTTATTGGCGTTTATCTATAGAATAGCTGAAATGAGACAGCCTGATGGCAGGGGATGGGGGTAGGAAAGGGAGGGGATGGGGGTAGGAAAGGGAGGGAGGGGCAGGGTAGGGATGTGAATCGTGTCCTCGATCGTCTTAACGATCGATTTCGGCTGGGAGGGGGAGGGAATCGTATTGTTGCCGTTTGGGGGGGTAAAATATCGTGAAAAATCGTTAAAAATCGTTAAAAATCGAAAAATCGAAAAACCGGCACATTAAACCCCCTAAAACCCACCCCCGACCCTTTAAAATTAAATCCCCCACCCTCCGAACCCCCCCCCAAATAATTTAAATAACCTGCGGGTCCAGCGGCGGTCCGGAACGGCAGCGGTCCGGAACGGGCTCCTGCTCTGAATCTTGTCGTCTTCAGCCGGCGCCATTTTCCAAAATGGCGCCGAAAAATGGCGGCGGCCATAGACGAAAAAGATTGGACGGCAGGAGGTCCTTCCGGACCCCCGCTGGACTTTTGGCAAGTCTCGTGGGGGTCAGGAGGCCCCCCACAAGCTGGCCAAAAGTTCCTGGAGGTCCAGCGGGGGTCAGGGAGCGATTTCCCGCCGCGAATCGTTTTCGTACGGAAAATGGCGCCGGCCATACGCGTATGGCCGGTGCCATTTTCCGTACGGAAAATGGCGCCGGCAGGAGATCGACTGCAGGAGGTCGTTCAGCGAGGCGCCGGAACCCTCGCTGAACGACCTCCTGCAGTCGATCTCCTGCCGGCGCCATTTTCCGTACGAAAACGATTTGCGGCGGGAAATCGCTCCCTGACCCCCGCTGGACCTCCAGGAACTTTTGGCCAGCTTGTGGGGGGCCTCCTGACCCCCACGAGACTTGCCAAAAGTCCAGCGGGGGTCCGGAAGGACCTCCTGCCGTCCAATCTTTTTCGTCTATGGCCGCCGCCATTTTTCGGCGCCATTTTGGAAAATGGCGCCGGCTGAAGACGACAAGATTCAGAGCAGGAGCCCGTTCCGGACCGCTGCCGTTCCGGACCGCCGCTGGACCCGCAGGTTATTTAAGTTATTTGGGGGGGGTTCGGGAGGGTGGGGGATTTAATTTAAAGGGTCGGGGGTGGGTTTTAGGGGGTTTTAGTGTGCCGGCTCACGATTCTAACGATTTATAACGATAAATCGTTAGAATCTGTATTGTATTGTGTTCCATAACGGTTTAAGACGATATTAAAATTATCGGACGATAATTTTAATCGTCCTAAAACGATTCACATCCCTAGGGCAGGGATGGGAAAGGGGGAAGGGAGGAGGGAGGGGGAGGTTAGAAGGGGGGTGGCTGAGTTAAGGGAATGCTTGTTGAAACAGCCAGGTCTTGAGATTTTTCCTGAATGTCAAATGGCAGGGTTCCATTCTGAGATCCAGAGGAATGGCATTCCAGATGGCTGGTCCCGCTGTCAGGAAAAGCATCTTGGGATGCTTTGCCACTATTTCTACTCATTGCCCAGACAAACCACAGCTGATGGCAGCAACTGGCAACTGAGGAGGGTCTGGAAGGCCTGGCTAGTCTGATGGCCAAAGAGTAGTCTACCACATCTATACAGATGTTTCTGATTTCTTGTCCCATTCACTATGAGCTTTGGGATTTCAGTATTACTGCTCCTCCTGCCTTGCTCTGTCTCTGTACCCAGGGATGTTGCCTGCCCTGCTGCACCACCCCCCCCCCCCCCCCAAAAAAAAAAAAAAAAAGCTTCTTCTCTGCCCCTATCTCAGTGGGCTGTTCTTCCCTCGGTTTTTGCTTCATTGGAGTATAGTTGCCTCTCTCACTGCCATAGGGCATTGCTGTTTCTGCTGTCACTGTCCTGCTCCTCTCTCAGTGTCATGGGGTATTGATGCCTCAGCTTCTGCTGCCTTGTACTTTACTTATAAGTAAATTTTCAAAGGCCCCCACATGCAAATACCAGCAGTTACGTTATGCACACAAGTGCCGGGCCTCTCAGAAGGGGCGGGCAGGAGCCGGGGTCTGGGCGGGGTAGAAGGTGGGCTGGGACAGTGCCATTCGATGCTATCCCAGGGAACTGCGCACCGGCCAGCCGCAGGCATGCAGAATCTACTGCTGCTCCAAAGGAGCAGCAAGGTAAAAACTAACATAAAAATTTAAGAGTTAGGTAGGGGGTAGGGGTTGGGGAGGAGAGGGGAAGAGGTAGGAAGGATAGGGTTAGGCATAGGAAAGTTCCTTCCCACTTAATTGGAGGGGATTGGAAGGGAACTGGGGGAGGCCTGACTACATCGAACATGCGTGGGATTTTAATTTTTCCACCTTGCTCACAGAGGAGGCCTTCCGCCCACACATGAGCATGCGGGTGTTAAAATCCACCATGCATGTGCGCGCAGATATCGTACTTTATAGTACACATGCACTGATGTGTACGTGTTATAAAATAGCCGCGTCCATGTGCGTGCACCGGGAACTGCATGCACATGGACAGGTGGGCGCTCCTTTGCAAATCGATTCCTGAATGCCTTAGGTGGCAGAATTGGTTGGTCGCATGTAACTTCCTCCCCTTCCTAGTAGCAGGTCTTAGTTCTGATTCAGTTCTTGAGCCCTGGCATGGATTATCTGAAAGGTGGAAGATTAAACTCCAGGGCCCAAGGTATTTTGTTGGAACCTGAAAACTCTTGGCACAGGTATGGTGTTCCAATATTAGTCTTTACTAAAAACAGTAAAAAAGCGCAAGTTGACAAAAGTGGCAGCATACAGTCTTTGGCATAGGAAATAAAAAAAAATAGGTACATACCTGACACTATATATCATTGGGGGTCCTTGATCATGAAAGGGGTAGGAGGGATGCATTTTAGCTCCTGCTTCACTAGCATCTCTTTAAAAATGACTTCGGTCAGCCTTGATATTGGTGCCATAGTGATGTCAAAATGGTACCGGATTCAGGGCTAGGTGGTGCCATTTTGTTGCAAGTCTGTGTTTATATGGCTTGAGGAGTATGCCTGAACAGCAAACCAATATGGAGAAGAAAAATACCCAGACGTGTGGTGGGACATTTACAATGTTTTGTTCGAAGTAGAAAAAGAATGTGAGTCAGTTGCAGTTCAAAGGAGACTTGCACTGGGGGTGGATACAGTAAATCGTTTTCATGGTTTTGGTATGTTTGGAGATGGGTGAGGAGCTAGAAGAAAGGGAATGAATTAGGTTGTTTATTTTGATGGGAGTTCAGGTATTGAACGTTTGTATTGTGGAATGTTTAGACGCTATTTAAAGGAGAAAGATTGTGAGACGGTGAACAGCAGAGAGTCAAGCAGCAATGCCTATTATCTATTTATGTGCCAGCAAGAACAACTTCCTCATAAATATATATATATATATATATATATATATATATATATAGTTTTAGATTTTGGTTAATGCATATTAGTATGTGCCCTCTTTTTATTTTGCAGACTTCCAGACTCCTAGTTGATATGTCTGTGCTTTTGGAAATGATCCATATTTTTATTTAGGGTATTTACAGGATTTGGTAGTATGAACTCTATGGAGCATGTGAGTATAGGATGGAAATAAAATGAATTCTAATTAAGTACAAAGTTGTCTGTTTCAAGTTTCTCTGTTAGAAAGTGAGTTAGGAGTTCATAGTATAAAAAAAAAAAAAGCACTACCATTATCCCCTTAAGAAAAGGAACACAAACAGTTTTAAATCCCAGATGGAGAACAGCTCACTCGCCACACCTTATGTAGTGCTTCCTAGTTGCATGACAAAAGAAAACAAGAACTTCGTTTGACTGCTATTTGCTGAAATAAGATATATCAGAATGTTAATTCAACCATGCTGCAATTGCATTTTAACTATTATCTTACTTTATTGTATGTCAGATTTTATATCTTTCCAGATTGAAAAAAGAAAACCTCTTTGCCATTGGAGCTGTAAAGCTTGAAGATTATATTTTTCCTCAGTTTGATTTTTTTTTCCCATTTTTAAATAGATCTATTTTAATTTTAATCCTGATTTTTGTTTTATTATGGATTGATCCAAATACATTTTGAGCTCAAATAAGTTAATTGTTGTTTGTCTTTATTGAGTTATGTGTGGGTCATGACACCTGAAGAATGCAATGAATGAATTTGTGTGTCAGTTTAGTGAAATGCATGTTTCTGAGTGATGTCTGAGCATTTAAGTTGTCTGTGTTCCTGAGACTATAGCATATTACCTAATAATAAAGAGATTATTATGCAGATGTAGGGATAGATGTAGAGCGCTAAGCCCATGACAGATTTGTCTCATTGATTAATTTTAATTTGTTTTGTTCTTACTAGGCTTTAATAACATATACATCTAATGCTGATTTAAGAGGCTGTGCTTTGATGTCTAGAATTCACCCAGCAGGAGAAAGCTGCATACATCTGATGTCATTGATTTTAGAAATCATCCTATCCTTGGCCACAGAAGTTATTACATACTATATGGACTGAAATGCTTACAATTTATACCTGATTTTTGCTTTTCTCTTCGTTCTGTGGGAGTGCAGAATCTAGGTTCTTTCATTCTTTGCCAGTACTTAGGTGTTCAAGTTAATGATATCATCTGAAGTGATGCTATTTTTATTACTTTGTATGTTTCAAGTTTGGTAGAATTTTCCAGTTTTAGTATTTTTAATACTTATATGTATTTCTAGGCTGAATCAGCTAAATTAATATGTACTATGTTATCTTTATCTATGGAAGCTGCTTTGATCATATAGAGGGTGATGTGTCTCAGTGTGATTCAAATATGATAATAGGGTTCAAGAGGGATTTATGTATTTATTTATGTATTTATTTATTTATTTAACTCTTTTTTTTATACCGGCGTTCGTAGGACACATCACGTCGGTTTACAAGTAACTGAGAAAGGAATTACAATGAACGAGGACAGGGTTAACTGGATAATATACAAAAGTACAATAGAAGAGAATCAACGAGCAGAGTTACAACTTTTGCATTCAAGTTAGGATTAGATATGCAAATGAACTTATAAACAATGTTAAAGAGGCATGTGCACTTAAGAACTTAGCATATGAAAATTATTTACAGTGTAGGGAGTCAAGGGCACGGATGTACAGCGAAATGCTGGTGCAGGGGGGAGAGGGGAGGGAGGGAGAGAGGAGTTGATTTGTACACTGCAATCTCTGCTAGCTGTATTGTACAAATCAACTCCCTTTCAACACTTATAAGATCAAAAATTATTTAATGATGTCAATTTTACAATGGATACCTCTCATTGTGTCTGTAACCCCCCCCCCCCCCCCCCCCCCCCCCCAATGCCAACCCACCTCCCAAAAACTCACCCCAAATCAAAATGACCCCTTACAATCATCCATATATAGATTATCAAATTGACTCTTATAAAGAGTCTCTGTCTCTCTATCTCTATCTCTCTTTCTCCCCCCCCCCCCCCCCCCCACCCCAATGGTCACCAGACTCCTGCACCTAACAGGGGGCTGTATAAAAGCAGCACATGTAAGATATGTTAGTATAGTTGCAGACACATGTGCATGAAGAGTATCTTTTAACCCTCGCATGTAGGTTATGAAATAGCATGTATTTTTGTGCGTGGGGAGATATGTGCAGTGTTGGGCACATGTGCGGCCCTTTCAAAATCTACGCTTATGTGTGTAAATTTTATGCATGAAAAAGATTGCAACTTGCTCGGGTAAAGCCCTGTTTATACCTGGAAGTCAGAATATTTTTAAAAATAAGTGTGTAACTGAAAACAGCAGTTTGCTGAAATCTCTACCACTTCACTCAGTCCTTCCCTAGATCATCGAGACCCCTCCTAGTTCTGCACTCTGAACTCTCCCCAGTTTGCAGCCGTGCCCATGTTATAAAATCCGGGGTGCACACCAGTGCACCTTGCATGCGCCGAGCCTTAGGGGCGCCCTGATGGCTTTCTCCGTTCCTTCCGAGGACGCTCCAAAATCAGAGCAGCCTTGGAGGGAACTTTCCTTCTGCCCTCCCCCACCTTCCCCTCCCTTCCGCTACCTAACCCTCCCCCAGCCCTACCTAACCCCCCCTAACCTTCATTGTATAAGTTATGCCTGCCTCCAGGCAGGTGTAGGTTGTGCGTGACGGCCAACGGCCGGCCTGCGATCCCGGGCACAGTGCCAAATGGCCGCTGAGCCCGGAGGCTCCACGTCCGCCCCTCCCCGCCCTCGCCCCACCCATGCCCTGCCCCTTTTTTCATGCCCCGGGACTTACACGCATCCCGGGGCTTTATGCGCGTCGCCGGGCCTTTTAAAAATAGGCCCGGTGCGCGTAAGCCCCCTTCACATCCCCCCTGGCAACATTTCCCCCTTATTCACCCCTACTCGCCAGCAAAAGTACGCCAATTCGCGCGGTTTGAAAATCTACGCGAATTGGCGTACTTTTGCTGGCGCATCAGGCGCCAGCAAAAGTACACGGGATTTTAGTAGATACGCGCGTAACCGCACGTATCCGCTAAAATCCTGGATCGGCGCGCGCAAGGCTATTGATTCTGTATAGCCGGCGCGCGCCGAGCCGCACAGCCTACCCCCGTTCCCTCCGAGGCCGCTCCGAAATCGGAGCGGCCTCGGAGGGAACTTTCTTTTGCCCTCCCCCCCCCCTCCCCCTCCCTTCCCCTACCTAAGCCACCCGCCCGGCCCTGTCTAAACCCCCCCTTACCTTTGTCGGGGGATTTACGCCTCCTGGAGGGAGACGTAAATCCCCGCGTGCCAGCGGGCCGCTAGCGCGCCGGGACGCAACCTGGGGGCGGGTACGGAGGGCGCGGCCATGCCCCCGGACCGCCCCGAGCCGTAACCACGCCCCCGGGCCCGCCCCCAAAACGCTGCCGACACACCCCCAAAACGCCACGCTGACCGGGCCCGCCCCCCCGACATGCCCCCGACACGCCCCCTCGCCAAACCCCGGGACTTACGCGAGTCCCGGGGTCTGCGCGCGCCGGTAGGCCTATTGAACATAGGTGCACCGGCGCGCAGGGCCCTGCTCGCCTAAATCCGCCCGGATTTAGGCGAGCAGGGCTCTGAAAATCCGCCCCTTTACTTCTACTCCTGCAGTGAGAGAACTATTAATTATTGTGATGTTATGATGGATATTGGTTTCACTGCAAAGAAAGAAATACAATATCCATTACTTTTTCATGCACTGAATTTAATTTCACTTATTGTTTATGTACCATGGAACCAGATACAAATTTGGATAATATTATTTTCTGGAATATGCTGTCATTTTTAACTATCACTTGAAACTGTTAATTAGCTTTATTATATTATTTAATTGTTCTATAATTATATTCAGTATGAAACAGGATTGTAATTATCAGAAGCTAGACTTAAATTTACTTTATATTTGCTCTTTAAAAATTTGAACTGTTGTCACCTCATTATGACTCATAAATGCATGTATCTACCAATCAAAATTTATTACACTTATCTATTATTTATGAAACATTAAAAATATCTAAGGATAGTAGAAAAAGTATTTTAATGTAGCTCCTTCACAGTGAAATACATTTCTACTTGACATACAATTTATCATATAGTTCAATTCACTTTAAATCTGAGTTATGTAAATTGCTAAATCCTACCACATCATGTAAAATCTAACATATCAAATGGGTTACTTAATCCCATTAGTTACCTGTAGAGTATAGATTAAAATTCAAAATTATAACATTGGTAGTTAAAAGACTGAATTATGGTGGCCTAGCTATTTGGTTGATTTCCCAGAGCAGTATGTGCCCAGATGTGCATTGAAATCAGCTCAAAGACATCTTTTAAATGTGCCCACTGTCAAGAATATCCATCTACATATCATTCATAGCTGGGCTTTCTCCATTATAGAAATTCTTTACCTAACATTCTGTGGATTCATTATAAAGTATTCAAGAAGCAACTTAAGGCTTTTTATTTTCAAGATGTATTTGCCTAATATTTGGAGGTGGGTTTTAATATGAGCATTTATATTTTAAGGAGGTCAATTTAAAATAGGTTACACATGTAAATGTACCTACAATTGTAGCAATTTTAAAAAGCCATTTATACATCTTTAAAGTGCATTTACACATGGATATCTTTTAGACAATTCAATGGCATATATTACAGCAATTTTCAAAGACCACTTACACAGGAAGTGCATTTACATGTGTAAAACCCAACTTTAAATGTGTAATTGCTTTTCAAAATCAGGTCCTGTAGGTTTTATTGATTGCATTATTACATTGCTGTGTGTTAGTTTTAATATTATGTTTTCCTGTTTTTTTTGTAATCTGCTTAGAATGATATATTTTCAATATTAGTGGAATATAAGAACTTTTAAATAAATAAATGCAAGAAGAGAAGATGCAAAGCTCTTTTTCCTTGTCAGGATAAATCTCTCATTGATGTATAGCTCGATGACTATGATACTGACCTTCATTATGGAAACAAGCACAAGCACATGTAGAGCAGCTTGTAGTTGAGTTTGAAGACTGGTATCTATATGCATTTTTGGCATTCATGAAATGATCCGGTCTACTGAAAGCAATGTATGTTGGGGATAGGTGAAAATTGTATGCAGCTTCATAATATGTGAGTGTTTTTATCTTTTTCCACTTTTCATTTTGATTGGAGAGGAGGGGAGTTAGGCGTTCACTTTTTTCAATCACATTAATAACGTTATTTCTACTGGTTGTATGGCACCGTGGGTGCGTTATTAGCTGGAGTGTATTATATAAGGACTGAAATGACTGCAAAAGTGATACTTCTTTTCTGAAAACTAAAACAAGCTAAGAGAAATAACCTGCTTTCAGCTTAGACGTTTTGTTCTTTGGTTTTTGTATGTAGGTACTGGTGGTGCAAACCAATTTTGTAAGAGTGTTCTGCTTTCCCTGACAATCCCCAATGTACTATACTGGCACAATGAGGTAAAGTATTGTTGTAGGGTAGATTTTCATTAGATCTAGAAGAACCTAAGATTGTGAGCTAAAAAAATAGCCAGTGAACTTAAGTACATGTTTGATCACAACAAATTTTGGCTAATAATTCACCTAAATCTAACCAGTCAAAAATTGTATGGCTATTTGTATGGTTAGGATTGTCTGCCTAAAGATGACTGGCTAGCACTAAAAATCTGCAGTAACCAAATATGTTGTAAGTCCACTTCTGGAATATCTCTGAGCTTTCCATTACTTCAACCTTATGATTTTAGCCTGCTAAAAATAGCTACCCAGCCGGTGAAAGTTTTTAAAGGCAGATGTTAGTTGGTTAAAGCATATGATTCCTCCAAGTCTTTAATTTTAAATGTGGAACATTTTGTGAATTTGAGCATAATTTCCAATGTGTGAATGGAAGTTTTAACAATACTGTACACCTTGTAAACTTACATTTTATTGTCTATATTATGAATTTGATTCAGCTGTGAAGTACACGTTTGCTTGTTAACATCTTATTTTTAATTAGCCCAAGTCTAATAATGAATATTTAATAATGTGCCCCACAATGATTTGGAATGCAATTAGTTTTTAAAACTAAACTTTCCCCAGCATTAATAATTAATCAATACAACCATACTGTATAGACAGTTCACTGAAGCTTATCGTCTTAACTTTTTGATAGTTCTACAAATGAATCTCTTTAGGAAATTCATTTATATATATATATTTTTTTTCAGATTTATTCATGAATTCCCAATTATGTTTGTGCCTCTGCCATCTCCTTTAAGAAGCATTTTTATGTACCAACACTCTTTCTGTAAAGAAATGCTTTCATACTTTATTCCAGCCTCCAATAAATACCTACAATTCTAGAAGTAAATTCTTCCACTGAAAAATTCTTGCTACGTACTGTATGTGTAATTGGTGAATCCAAGGTCATTTTTTCTGCCCGCACTTTACTTTATAGATATCAGCCAGCATACCTTATTAGATGAATTTTTAAAAGCTTACACATGCAAAAAATTGCATATACATGCATAGGAGTTACATCTCCACATAAAGGTGAATTTTAAAAGCCCAGCGTGTACCAAAATCAGGAGATTTTAAAATAGCTTGTTAGATGCATACATGCTAGCAATGCCTCACCACACCACTAGCACATCCCTTTTTCTAGCATGTTATTTTACATGCAAAGGCTTATATGAGCGAGTATGTTACAAGTTTTTAAAACACAGATTATAATGGTAACTTTTAAACAGTCATTCGGGTGGACATGTGCATACATTTGTTGGCCCACATTCAGACACTCAGCCATTATATAACGTGTATTTGCTAGGGATGTGAATCATTTTTTGACGATTTAAAATATCGTCCGATATATTTTAAATCGTCAAAAATCTTTAGAGGCGATATATAATAGGAATTCCCCAATTTATCGTCAAAAATCGTAAATCGGGGGAAGGGGGAGGGGGAGGGCAGGAAAACTGGCACACTTAAACAACCCTAAAACCCACCCCGACCCTTTAAAATAAATCCCCCACCCTCCCGAACCCCCGTAAAATGTCTTAAATTACCTGGGGTCCAGTGGGGGGGTCCCGGTGTGATCTTCCACTCTCGGGCCACGGGTGCGTTGATAGAAATGGTGCCGGCGCTACCTTTACCCTGTCATATGACAGGGCAAAGGTAGCGCCGGCGCCATTTTGGTTCCTGTCCCCCGACGTCACGAGCGTAGGAGATCGTTCCTGGACCCCCGCTGGACCCCCAGGGACTTTTGGCCAGCTTGGGGGGGCCTCCTGACCCCCACAAGACTTGCCAAAAGTCCAGCAGGGGTACGGGAATGACCTCCTGCACTCGAATCGTGTTGCCGTAATGAAAAATGGCGCCGGCCATACGTCCATACAGCCGGCGCCATTTTGCAATACGGCAATATGGCCATACGGCCGGCGCCATTTTGCTTTGCTTTGCAAAAATATGCTGCAACTAATGTATGTAAGAAATCTTCAGATTTTAATCTGATGCAGGATATGTTGCCAAACAAATAAAATTAATCTATTTTAAAATGCTATCCCTATTTAGTCAAAATTGACGATTATTCTTTTATTTTAATCCGCTAGTTTAAGTTAATATGATTTTAATTTATGGATTTATATGTCAGTCACTTTTTATGTATGTATTCATGTTTATGTATTTGTTTTTTATTTTAAATTATTGTAGCCCCTGAGGCAGCTCATCCAAATGAGCGAAACTCAGCCAGAGTTGGGCTATTAGACCACTAACTAATAAACAAATCTTGTTTCAACCGATCTGTGCTTCCTGGTTGCTACTGTGCCAATTTGGATCAGTTTCCGTTTTGTTTCCTGGGACCATTGCTTAGGACCTGACAACAGCTGCCACCTAGACCTGACCATTACTGTGGACCGTACTATGCTTGCTTGCTGCCTGCCCTAACCATTGGCCTGTTCCCGGTATCTTCCATCTGCTGCCTGACCTGACTCCACCATGTATCTGATCCTTGTTCATCTAAGTCCTGCTGGCCACCAGAATGCAAGAGCTCAATCTACAGGGGAAACAGCTAGTATAGATGAAGCTCCAATCTGCCCCATTTCAGGTTACATTTGCCAGCTATCAGCATTCTCCCAATATATTATCCTCTGAGACAGTATAAACCACAACACAGCATTAAGGGCTCACTCCCATGCCACTCATCAAAGCCATGTCTCAATCCCCCAATTTCCCTCAACATGCCCACCTACACCCATTCCAACACCCCCACATCACTTACCTTCTTATTTCCCAGAAAGTACTTACCCCACAGGGGTAGGAAGAATCACAATTATATTCAGCCTGGAGGCCCCCCCCCCCCACTCCCAGGATTGCCTCATGCGCTGACATTTCCAGTGGACCCCCAGTGATAGGGAATAGCAACATCTCATATCTCACCATCAGAGATGCCAGGTGTACCATGTATCTAGTTGTGAAGTTTGACTCTCTTGCCAGGGAGGGGCCATCTTGATATAAGCCTATCCCAAAGGAACTGGAAGTTTCCAAAAAAATAGGGATAATTTTCAAAGGACTTAAAGCATGTAAATGCACTTTAAATGCATAAGTGGGCTTTTGAAAATTGCTAAAATTCATGCCATTTAATTTTCCATATGTCACACACATGTAAGTACACTATATACATGTAAATGGTTTTTGAAAACTACTATGATAGTAAGTTACATTTATACATGTAAAAGTTTTAAAAATTACCTCCTTTGTGTGATACGTGCAGTATGTGTGGCTAGGGGCCTTATTTTCCAATATCGCATTGGTAACGCATTAGGGGGCGTTACCAATGCAAATGAGGCTTCTTTCGTGCAGTGGGGAAACATCGTGTGCGGCGATGTTTTCGCCATTCGCGAAAACATTAGCACCGCACGCGATGTTTTCCCACTGCACAATGATTCTTTCAGTCTTTTATCGCGGTGCACGATAATTGCCGGTTTCTGTTATCATGGTGCACGATATTTCGATAGTCCCAGACAGCCTGCTGAGAGAGAGAGAGAGAGAGAGAGAGAGAGAGAGAAAGAGAGCGCCTTACTATAGTGCCTATGCCCTACATAGGTATTTTAACCCCTATGGGAGGGCCACCTACTAACTCAGGGTGGGGATTAGGTATGAGCGTCGGGGGTTGGGGGCCACTTTCGCATTCCACATGAGACCTACGGACAGAACAGTGGTCTCTAGTGCAGATTTGCTGGCTGTCGGAGTGAGGACGCTCACTCCAAGAAGTGGTTTGGGCAACGTTCTCTCTACCTAGCTTGATGGACACTCTACCTGGGCAACAACATGCTAGGTGGAGAGAATGTTGGCCAAATCTCCGCTTGGAGTGAGCGTCCTCACTCCGACGGCCAGCAAATCTGCACTAGAGACCACTGTTCAGTCCGTAGGTCTCATGTGGAATGTGAAAGTGGCCCCCAACCCCCGACGCTCATACCTAATCCCCACCCTGAGTTAGTAGGTGGCCCTCCCATAGGGGTTAAAATACCTATGTAGGGCATAGGCACTATAGTAAGGCGCTCTCTCTCTCTCTCTCTCTCTCTCTCTCTCTCTCTCTCTCTCTCTCTCTCTCTCTCTCTCTCTCTCTCTCTCTCTCTCTCTCTCTCTCTCTCTCTCTCTCTCTCTCTCATATATATATCCTTTTCAGGCCTATAACGCGAGGTTGGAGTTGTAGTTAGCAGCCGCGCTAACACTGCGGCTGTGTCGCCACACAGGTTCCCGCTTTACATATGCTCCGCCCCCTGAATACCAAATGCTTAATTTGTGTTAACGTGAATTTATCGCACGCGGTAAAGTGCTTGGAAAATGAGGCCCTATGTTTGCATATAAGGTAGTTACTTGCACACAAAAATGCACATGAATATTTGCATATATAGAGCCAGATCTTAAAAGATACGCGTGGGCTTAGATTTATTCGTGGAACCCGACGTGAACAAATCTATGCCCGATTTTATAACATGCGCATGCTGCCGCGCATATGTTATAAAATCCGGGGTTGATGCGCGCAAGGGGGTGGACGCTTGTGCACCTTGCGCGCGCCGAGCCCTAAGGGAGCCCCGATGGCTTTCCCAGTTCCCTCCGAGGCTGCTCCAAAATCGGAGCGGCCTCGGAGGAAACTTTCCTTCCGCCACCCCCCACCTTCCCCTCCTTTCCCCAACCTAACCCACCCCCCAGCCCTACCTAAACCCCCATCCTGACCTTTGCTGCAGAAGTTACGCCTGCCTCCGGGCAGGCGTAACTTGCATGCGCTGGCCGGCTGCTGGCGCGCCATTCCCCTGCACGGCTGCAACAAAGGAGGCCTCGGTTCCGCCCCCGGACCCCCGCCATGCCCTAGGACCCACCCCCTTCTCACCCCTTTTTCGAAGCCCCGAGACATACGCGCGTCCCGGGGCTTGTGCACTCCGCCGAGCCTATGCAAGATAGGCTCAGAACGCAGGGTCAGCTTGGGGCAGCTTTTCGGGGGTTACGCGCGTAACCCTTTGAAAATCTGCCCCATAGAGTGCATTCACTCATGTTATCTCAACAAGGTATGTGTTATTTATACTCTGCACATATGTGTGCATGCAGATTATAAAATACGAGCATATATACACCTGAGCCTATATATTCATGAATATGGGCTTGTGTACATTTCTTTTTAAGTTTTCCTCCCCGTGTTTTGGAACCCAGTTCAGCTGTTTATTATTTTGGAATTTCTTAAAATTTTTAGATACTCTTTATTTATGAATTAATAGATTTTATTTTATTTATTTTATTTAAGGTTTTTATATACCGGCAATCATGAGGACATATCTTGCTGGTTTACATGAAACGGGGTGCATTTAGCTCACCCATTCAGTCTATCCAGAGATATTTCCATCTACACTGCAATGCTATACCCCAGTCTAAATCTATTTGGCTAGTATTTAAACTCTTAGACTAGATATCTAAATTTAGCTAGCTCTCAGTGAAAATCATTGTTAGCTGGCTAACTTTAAGGGAAAAAAAAAAACAGAATTCCTTTTCCTTTATGACAGCCAACATCCCAAAAACAATGTCCTCCCTGCCGTCAGCCAACATCCCAAAAAATTCCCCCCTCCTCCAAGATCCAATCCCCTGCCTCCCAAAATTTAAAAACATTTTTCAACTGATCAACTGATTCCCTCTCACTCACTCCCAGTGTTTTACAAAGCTGGGAGTCCTATTCTGTTGCGTGATCTATGTATAATACTGTCTTGTAAATAAATTGCTGGGTTTATTTTTACAGATGAATAGGAGAAGAAGTTAAGACTTCTCAATAAGATGGCTTTTGACTAAAGGGAAAATGTCACCTTACCTGCCTCCACCAAGAAGGACTACATGCACAGATGTATAATTGTAAATTGCCTGGAAATAAATTGAAGTTAGCACAAAAGAAGAACCCTCAGACAGAAAACCTTAAATGTTAAAATTAAAGATGATGGTTTATTACAGTTATAACAGTAAAATACTGACAGACAAAACCATAGTAATGAACATCATCTTCTCAAGGGTAACTGCATTTTTCATGTGTGTCATTTTTTGTGAATAAATGACACAGTTATCTGAATTGTTTTGAATACCAGATAGAGTTTGAGATGTTAATTACATTTCAGCCTATTATGTTACAGAATAAATATAGTAGCATCTAGTTGTATGCAAATGTTGAGGCACTCCTGCTCAAATTGTATGTTTCAATGACTCTCTAAATGAACAGAAACTGACATAATCTCTATATGGTACCAAGTTGAATATGATATCTTTCTGTAATTTTAATGCAAGATGACTATTTCTTTGCTGATTTAAACAGATTGAAATAATAAAAGCCAAGTACTGCATGTTTAGAAATTTGGTCACCCTTCCAGCTGATTCATTACTAATTTTTTTAAAACAGATATTAAGGCCAAAAAATTGATTGAATCATTAGGCCTTCAATTAGTCATGTGAAGACAATTCTATGATTGATTCCAACCTCTCACTTGATTCCAACCTCTCACTTGTGATTTAGTATGGACTCCTCTAAAGAAGAGCTGTCTGTGTATTTAAAAGTGAAAATAATTTACTCTTACAAATCAGGAAAAGGCTATTAAAAAAAAATCTCTAAATTCTAGGGATGTGAATCGTTTTTTAACGATTAAAATTATCGTCCGATAATTTTAATATCGTCTTAAATCGTTATAGAACACGATACAATAGAAATTCTAACGATTTATCGTTAAAAATCGTTAAATCGTGTTAGTGCGCACTAACGGGAGTTAGTGCGCACTAACTGAAAATGATACAAATTGACACTTTCCAGGTCAGTAAAGGTCAGTTAGGAATGAATATGTGTTCCTATTGGCTGGCTGCCCTCTTATCTATTGATGTTAACCAGGTTCCCACTGAGGTGATGGTTGGGGGGATGGGAAATGGAAATGGAAACTCAGGAAACACTAACAGAAAATGATACAAATTATTGACACTATCCAGGTCAGTAAAGGTCAGTTAGGAATGAATATGTATTCCTATTGGCTGGCTGCCCTCTTATCTATTGATGTTACCAAGGTTACAACTGAGGTGATGGTTGGGGGGATGGGAAATGAAAACTGTTGGTAGTTGACAAAAAAAGTAATGAGATCAGTCAATATGACTAGAACCTGTGCCCTATTCCTGATACCAGGGGTGTTGTGAACTTCCTGCACTCAGTGCCCTATCCCTGATACCAGTCTGAGACAACTCCCTCCCTGCATTACTAGTGAGAGGCTGGCTTCACAGACAGGGGGGAGCTGCCTGACCCTCACTCCTGACTTCCCCCATGTCCCAGCTAGTGAATGGTGTGTGGGTGAGGGGGGGGGGAGGATGGTGAAGTCTGAGACAGCTCCCTCCCTGCATTACTAGTGAGAGGCTGGCTTCACAGACAGGGGGGAGCTGCCTGACCCTCACTCCTGACTTCCCCCATGTCCCAGCTAGTGAATGGTGTGTGGGTGAGGGGGGGGAGGATGGTGAAGTCTGAGACAGCTCCCTCCCTGCATTACTAGTGAGAGGCTGGCTTCACAGACAGGGGGGAGCTGCCTGACCCTCACTCCTGACTTTCCCCATGTCCCAGCTAGTGAATGGTGTGTGGGTGAGGGGGGGGGGGAGGATGGTGAAGTCTGAGACAGCTCCCTCCCTACATTACTAGTGAGAGGCTGGCTTCACAGACAGGGGGGAGCTTGCCTGACCCTCACTCCTGACTTCCCCCATGTCCCAGCTAGTGAATAGTGTGTGGGTGAGGGGGGGGGGGGGAGGATGGTGAAATCTGAGACAGCTCCCTCCCTGCATTACTAGTGAGAGGCTGGCTTCACAGACAGGGGGGAGCTGCCTGACCCTCACTCCTGACTTCCCCCATGTCCCAGCTAGTGAATGGTGAGTGGGTGAGGTGGGGGGGGAGGATGGTGAAGTCTGAGACAGCTCCCTCCCTGCATTACTAGTGAGAGGCTGGCTTCACAGACAGGGGGGAGCTGCCTGACCCTCACTCCTGACTTCCCCCATGTCCCAGCTAGTGAATGGTGTGTGGGTGAGGGGGGGGGGGGGAGGATGGTGAAGTCTGAGACAGCTCCCTCCCTGCATTACTAGTGAGAGGCTGGCTTCACAGTCAGGGGGGAGCTGCCTGACCCTCACTCCTGACTTCTCCCATGTCCCAGCTAGTGAATGGTGTGTGGGTGAGGGGGGGGGGGGGAGGATGGTGAAGTCTGAGACAGCTCCCTCCCTGCATTACTAGTGAGAGGCTGGCTTCACAGACAGGGGGGAGCTGCCTGACCCTCACTCCTGACTTCCCCCATGTCCCAGCTAGTGAATGGTGTGTGGGTGAGGGGGGGGGGGGGAGGATGGTGAAGTCTGAGACAGCTCCCTCCCTGCATTACTAGTGAGAGGCTGGCTTCACAGACAGGGGGGAGCTGCGTGACCCTCACTCCTCCGGGGTATTGTGATCTTCCTGCACACAGTGCCCTATCCCTGATACCAGGGGTGTTGTGATCTTCCTGCACGCAGTGCCCTATCCCTAATACCAGGGGTGTTGTGATCTTCCTGCATGCAGTGCCCTATCCCTGATACCGGGATGTGTGCAAGAAGATACCAACACCCCCGGTATCAGGAATAGGGCACTGTGTGCAGGAAGATCACAACACCCCTGGTATTAGGGATAGGGCACTGTGTGCAGGAAGATCACAACACTCCTGGTATTAATAGGGATAGGGCACTGTGTACATGAAGATCACAACACCCCTGGTGCCAGGGATAGGGCACTGTGTGCAGGAAGATCACAACATCCCTGGTGTCAGGGTTATGGCACTGTGTGCAGGAAGATCACAACACTCCTGGTATTAATAGGGATAGGACACTGTGTACATGAAGATCACAACACCCCTGGTGCCAGGGATAGGGCACTGTGTGCAGGAAGGTCACAACACCCCTGGTGTCAGGGTTAGGGCACTGTGTGCAGGAAGATCACAACACTCCTGGTATTAATAGGGATAGGGCACTGTGTGCAGGAAGATCACAACACCCCTGGTGCCAGGGTTAGGGCACTGTGTGCAGGAAGATCACAACACTCTTGGTATTAATAGGGATAGGGCACTGTGTGCAGGAAGATCACAACACCCCTGGTGCCAGGGTTAGGGCACTGTGTGCAGGAAGATCACAACACTCCTGGTATTAATAGGGATAGGGCACTGTGTGCAGGAAGATCACAACAACCCTGGTGCCAAGGTTAGGGCACTGTGTGCAGGAAGATCACAACACTCCTGGTATTAATAGGGATAGGTCACTGTGTGCAGGAAGATCACAACACCCCTGGTGCCAGGGTTAGGGCACTGTGTGCAGGAAGGTCACAACACTCCTGGTATTAATAGGGATAGGGCACTGTGTGCAGGAAGATCACAACACCCCTGGTGCCAGGGTTAGGGCACTGTGTGCAGGAAGGTCACAACACTCCTGGTATTAATAGGGATAGGGCACTGTGTGCAGGAAGATCACAACACCCCTGGTGCCAGGGTTAGGGCACTGTGTGCAGGAAGATCACAACACCCCTGGTGCCAGGTTTAGGGCACTGTGTGCAGGAAGATCACAACACTCCTGGTATTAATAGGGATAGGGCACTGTGTGCAGGAAGATCACAACAACCCTGGTGCCAGGGTTAGGGCACTGTGTGCAGGAAGATCATAACACTCCTGGTATTAATAGGGATAGGGCACTGTGTGCAGGAAGATCACAACACCCCTGGTGCCAGGGTTAGTGCACTGTGTGCAGGAAGATCACAACACTCCTGGTATTAATAGGGATAGGGCACTGTGTGCAGGAAGATCACAACACCCCTGGTGCCAGGGTTAGGGCACTGTGTGCAGGAAGATCACAACACTCCTGGTATTAATAGGGATAGGGCACTGTGTGCAGGAAGATCACAACACTCCTGGTATTAATAGGGATAGGGCACTGTGTGCAGGAAGATCACAACACCCCTGGTGCCAGGGTTAGGGCACTGTGTGCAGGAAGATCACAACACTCCTGGTATTAATAGGGATAGGGCACTGTGTGCAGGAAGATCACAATACCCCTGGTATCAGGGTTAGGGCACAAGTTCTAGTCACATTGACTGATCACATTACTTGTTTTGTCAAGCTACCAACTGTTTCCATTTCCCATCCCCCATATACTGTCAGTGGGAAGCTTGGTAACATTAATAAATAAGAGGGCAGCCAATAGGAATACATATTCATTCCTAAATTGACCTTAACTGATCTGAAAAGTGTCAAATTGTATCATTTTCAGTTAGTGTGCACTAACTCCCGTTAGTGCGCACTAACTGGGAGTTAGTGCGCACTAATCGGAAAAAACAATTTTTAACTATTTTTTAACTAAAAAATCGTGCCTAACATGATTTTCTTGCCCTGCCACACGATTTCTATCGTTAAGACGATATGGTAAACGATTCACATCTCTACTAAATTCTACAGTTAGTAATTTCAGCTGTCAGAATCATTGTTAAGAAATAGAAAGTATATGGACCTGTTGAAATCAAATCTTTATCTGGAAGACCAAGAAAAATATCTGATAGAAATAGCTGAAAACTGGTCAGATCCACAAATCAGAACCATTAGATCATTACAGATGATCTATGAAAAGTTTAGCCAGCACTGGTATAATTGTCTATAAGTGAACAATAGGGATGTGAATCATTTTTTGATGATTTAAAAAAATTGTCAGATAATTTTTAAATCGTCAAAAATCGTTAGAGTCGCGATACAATAGAAATTTCCCCGATTTATCGTGAAAAATCGTAAATCGGGGGAGGGGGGAGGGCGGGAAAACCGGCACACCAAAACAACCCCTAAACCCACCCCAACCCTTTAAAACAAATCCCCCACCCTCCCGAACCCCCAAAATGTTTTAAATTACCTGGTGGTCCAGTGGGGGGGGTCCCGGTGTGATCTCCCGCTCTCGGGCCATCGGCGCCAATTTGGCTGCCACTAATATAAATGGCGCCGATGGCCCGATAAAAAAAACCCCACCCGACCCTTTAAAATTACCCCCTTTGCCTCCCCCACTCTCCTGACCCCCCAAAAAAAACTTTTTACACATACCTGGTGATCCAGGGGGGCCGCGGGCAGCGATCTCCCGTTCCCAGGCCATCAGCTGCGCTAAAAAAAAATGGCGCCGATGGCCCTTTGCCCTTACCATGTGACAGGGCAAATGTAGCTCTGTCGCCATTTTGAATATTTTCAATACGGCCCCAGTCCAGCAGATCGCTCCCGGACCCCCACTGGACCCCCAGGGACTTTTGGCCAGCTTGGGGGGGCCTCCTGACCCCCACAAGACTTGCCAAAAGTCCAGTGGGGGTCCGGGAGCGACCTCCTGCACTCGTGCCGTATTGCCAGTATTCAAAATGGCGCCGGCGCTACCTTTGCCCTCACTATGTCATAGAGGCTGATGGTCGGGAAAGTGAAAGAACATCTTTATAGGGCTCATTCTGATAATCTATACATGACCATTATAAGGGGGCATTTTCATTCGTGGTAAGTTTTCGGGGAGTGGGTTGTGGTTAGGGGGGGTGTTGTTACAGACCTATTCAGAGTTATCCATTGTAAAATTGACCTTATTAAAGAATGTTTGACCTTATAAGTGATAAAAAGGATTTGATTTGTACACTGTAGTCTCTGCTAGCTGCATTGTAAAAATCAAATCCTGTTTAGAGATGGTGATGTCTAAAAAGGAAACCATCATGCAGCTAAATGTTGAAGAAAACTGTAGATACACATCACAGTTGTTTAACTATTGTATGAACTGATGAAACAGAAGGCAGCCATGTCCACAAAATGATAATGCCACTAATTTGTTTATAATATGTGCTATCAAACAAGAAATAATTATGTTTCACTACTAATGTGGCATGGCAATAGGGGCCACAATGTTCCCCAGTGTGGCAAGTTTGTATGTTGGAGCATTTGAGAAGAAATGATTACCTCAGTGTCCATTTCAACAATATATTCATTGTTGGCCGAGATTTATTGATGACATTATCATTTTGTGCATGGGGGTGTTGCCTTCTCTTTTATCTGTTCATGCAATGGTTAAAAGAATGTGATTAATGTCTACAGTTTACTTCAATATTTAGCAACACATTGTGATAAATATGCTATTACCATAAAACATGCCCCCTTTCCTATCGCATACGATATTTATTTACTAGAGATGTGCTTCAGGTTAGGATTTCATCTCGGGCTTCGTTTCAGAGCCCCCCCCCCCCCCCCCAGTGGGAATTTTGTTTTTCCCGTGGTTCTGGGTTTTTTTTTTTCAGGAGCCCCGATTTTCGGGTTAGTGCATTCTAACGCCCGATAGTGCGCACTAACATGGCAGAGTTAGTATGCACTAACTCCCGTCTGTGCGTGCTAACACGAAAATGAATTTTTTCTGAAATTTCGGAAAAAATTCTATTGTTTTTCGGTTCTCTCGAACAATTCCAAATTAGGCAATTTTGTTGAAATTGTTGAATTTTGTTGAAATTGTTGAATTTTGAAATTGTTGAATTGTTGAATTTTGTTGAAATTGCCTAATTTGGGAAAACAATTGTACATCCCTAATATTTATCAGGGATGTGCAATCGTTTTTGCCGAATTTGAAAATTTCAAAGTAATAGTCCAATTCGGCAGGGGCTGGAGGACCCGAATCCCTAGATGGATTTTCCCCAAACTTTGGGGAAAATTTGTTGTTTGGGTTAGCGCAGGGGGGAGGGGCACATTTATTTAAAAATAAAACCAAACCCACTCCAACCCTTCAAATTTAGTTAATTGCAATCCCCCACCCTCCCGACCCACTTAAAACTTGTCTAAAGTCCCTGGTGGTCCAGCAGGGATCCCGGGAGCGATCTCCCACTGTCGGGCCATCGGCTGCCAGTAAACAAAATGGCGCCAGTGGCCCTTTGCCCTTACCATGTGACAGGGGCTACCGGTGCCATTGGTTGGCCCCTGTCATGTGGTAGGAGCAATGGACGGCCAGCACCATCTTAGAAAATGGCATGGGCCATCCATTGCTCCTTCCATGTGACAGGGGCCGACCAATGGCACCGGTAGCCCCTGTCACATGGTAAGGGCAAAGGGCCACCGGCGCCATTTTGTTTACTGGCAGCCAATGACCCGAGAGTGGGAAATCGCGCCCAGGACCCCTGCTGAACCACCAGGGACTTTAGGCAAGTTTTGGGGGGTTGTAATTAACTAAGTTTGAAGGATTGGGATGGGGGGTTTTTTTCGGTGAAAGTTGCCAAGAAAAAAAAAAAAGACCTGTTGGAAAACAAAGATTTCCATGGGTCGCCCGTCCTGTAGCCCGAACAGTCAGAAAAAAATGAAGCACATCCCTAATATTTACTGCATTTTGATAAATCTAGGCCTCAGTTTGTAAGTTTTACAGTAAATGCATCTACAGAAAGGGTTGGTAGTCATGTGGGGCATGTTCTGTTTGCACGCAGGCACATAGTAATTTAATCTCCCTTTTGGTAAACTGTGTTCATTTAAACCTAAAGTGAGAATATTGTGCATTGAAGATAAGGTGGTTTACTTGGTGTGGTGTCCATGCAAACTCCTGTACATTAGGAAACACTATACATTTAATTAAGACCTGCATGATCGAGCACTGGAGCGCGATCAAACACCAAAGATTGGTGGTGCCCCTGGTTGAACATTACCTAACATAATCATTGCTTTGAAGACTTATTCTTTACAGTTTTAGAGTCATTGCAGGCTGGAGCCTGGGGAAGCAATTACAATATTTGCCTCCTAGAAACTGAACACTGGTGGACTTTTACTCTCCAGAGAGTTCACCCATTAGGATTAAATAAAGATATTGATTGGTCAGTATTTTTGTGAATAAGTTCTGGATTGGCTGCAGGAGAAGAGAGGTGGTGCTTTTAAATTTGAAAGCTCAGAGGATGTAGTTTGAATGATTTCTGTAATTTTTTGACAAATTGTATTGAGCCAAGGGCAGCCATTTATTTATTTATTTATTTATTTATTTATTTAAAATTAAATTATATACTGCTTTTTCAATAAAAGATTTGTCAAAACAGTTCACAATAAAATAAGTAACAGTACAACATTAAGTAAAAGAATTAGTATATACATAAAAATTAAGAGAAAATGTAGTATAATAAAACTAAGTGATAAAAGTAAGTTAAAAAGTGAAAATAAGTGAAAATAAATAGGATACAACTAACAAGGGGAGGGGGAAGAAAATCATGGTAATGTCAGTGCAAGATTAATAAGTGTAATGGTTAAGTATGATCAGTACTGGATATATTAAATGCTTTTGAAAAGCGATAAGTTTTCAAAGATATTTTGAATTATTTTGAATTGGTTGTTTGGTGAAATGAATCTGGCAAGGAGTTCTATAATAGAGGACCAGTGATGGAAAAGACTCTTTTTCTAGACATATCAAGTCTGGCCAGTCGAATCGAAGGTATGTCAAGAAGACTTTTGTTTAAAGATATCAAATGTCCTGTTAACTTATTAATTCGGAGAATGGAACATAGCCAGAGCGATGAAGAATTATGTATAAGTGAATTGATAATGGAGAGTATTTTGTAGTAGATTCTAAATTTAATCAGGAGCCAGTGAAGAGAGAACAGGATTGGCTTTTTAATGGTGAATGTAATAGAATACGAGCAGCTGAATTTTGTATTAGTTGTAAGGGTCGGATAGCAGTATCAGGAAGGCCTAAATATAGGGTGTTGCAGTAGTCAATACCAGAAAAAATTAATGATTGTAATACTGTAAGAAAATTTCAAAAGAAAAGGAGGAGACGTAGATGTTTAAGCATTTGCAATTTAAAGAAGGAGTTCTTAATGGTTGCAGAGATGAGATGTGTTGTGATAGTGAGAGATCAGAATTTAATAAAACTCATAAACTACAGACTTGAGTTAAAATGGGAATGGAAATTCTATTCAGCAGTAGGGGTGTGCATTCGTTTGCAACGTATTGGCAATCCGCAACATATAGGGCCATATTCGTTGTATTCGTGGGGAAGTAAAACGTATCGCGATTTCCACAAATACAATAAATCTTCACCAAATTATTCGGCCACCTAAAGGAGTGAATTTAAACAAAACCCCCACCCTCCTGACCCCCTCAAGACTTACCAAAACTCCCTGGTGATCCAGCGGGGGTCTGGGAGCCATCTACTGCACTCATGCCGTCGGCTGCCATATTCAAAATAGCGCTGATAGCCTTTGCCCTTACTATGTCACAGGGGCCAACCAATGGTACAGGTAGCCCCTGTGACATAGTAAGGGCAAAAGCTATTGGTGCCATTTTGAGTACTGGCAGCCGATGGCCCGAGTGCAGGAGATGGCTCCAGGATCCCCACTGGACCACCAGGGACTTTTGGCAAGTCTTGGGGATGTCAGGAGTCCCCCCCAAGCTGGCTAAAAGTCCCTGGGGGGTCCAGCGCCGGCCAACCTGTTCTCCTACCATGTGACAGGGGCCGGCCAATGGCACGGATAATACCCTGTCTCATGGTAAGGGCAAAGGGCAATCGGCATAATTTTTATTAGTGGCAGCCGATGGTCCGAGAGCGGGAGATCGCTCCCCGCGCCCCCGCTGGACCACCAGGTAATTTTAAAAGGTTTTTTTTTTGGGGGGGGGGGGGGGGGGGGGGGGGGGGGGAGGCTAAGGGGGTCATTTTAAAGGGTCAGGTGGGTTTTTTTAAATCGTCAAAAAATGATTCACATCCCTATTGGATATCGAGAGCAGAGAGTAAGTGACAATGGGGGAGTAAGTAGATGTTAAGATAGGGAGGAACCTTGGGGAATGCCAGAATGAACTGTATTTCTGAACTTATGTTCACTTTAGGTACCTTTTTTATTGAATGTTTGGTTTTTATTAAAAAGTTGGTGTAGTTCTTTTTTGTAGAATTTATGAAACACCCCTGAATAAGGCATGAGAATATGCCAAAACTTGGCAATGCCTGAATGTGTACTGAGTATTCATTTTTGAAGAGATTGGTTTAAATAACATTAAGAACAAAGGGGGTTATTTTCCAAAGGCTTATCGCACGCGATACTAGGGGTGTGCATTCGTTTTGAACTTAAATGGAAAACGCAACTTATTTTTTTTTTTAACTTAAAAAAAAGATGAGGCTTAAACGATCGGATTTCCAACTTATTCAACATAGCTATGTTGAATACGTTGTAAATCGCGATTGTTGATCTCAATAAAAATTTAAACCCCTCACCCTCCTTAATCCCCCCCCCAAGACTTACCAAAGCTGGCCAAAAGTTCCGTGAGGGTCCGGGAGCGGACGCGTGGGGAATCACGTGACGTCGGCGTCACGTCGGAGTGACGCGGCGTCACGTGATTCCCCTCGGGTTCGCTCCCGGACCCCTCGTTGGGCCCAAAAGGCACTTTTGGCCAGCTTGGGGGGGTCAGGAGGCCCCCCCAAACTGGCCAAAAGTTCCTGACGTGGCGCTGACGTCACGTGATTCCCCTCGGGTTCGCTCCCGGAACCCTCGTTGGGCCCAAAAGGCACTTTTGGCCAGCTTGGGGGGGTCAGGAGGCCCCCCCAAGCTGGCCAAAAGTTCCTTTTGAGCCCAACGAGGGGTCCGGGAGCGAACCCGAGGGGAATCACGTGACGCCGCGTCACTCTGACGTGGCACCGACGTCACGTGATTCCCCTCGGGTTCGCTCCCGGACCCCTCGTTGGGCCCAAAAGGCACTTTTGGCCAACTTGGGGGGGTCAGGAGGCCCCCCCAAGCTGGCCAAAAGTTCCTTTTGAGCCCAACGAGGGGTCCGGGAGCGAACCCGAGGGGAATCACGTGACACCGTGTCACTCTGACGTGGCGCCGACGTCACGTGATTCCCCTCGGGTTCACTCCCGGACCCCTCGTTGGGCCCAAAAGGCACTTTTGGCCAACTTGGGGGGGTCAGGAGGCCCCCCCAAGCTGGCCAAAAGTTCCTTTTGAGCCCAACGAGGGGTCCGGGAGCAAACCCGAGGGGAATCACGTGACGCGGCGTCACGTGATTCCCCTCGGGTTCGCTCCCGGACCCCTCGTTGGGCCCAAAAGGCACTTTTGGCCAGCTTGGGGGGTCAGGAGGCCCCCCCAAGCTGGCCAAAAGTGCCTTTTGAGCCCAACGAGGGGTCCGGGAGCGAACCCGAGGGGAATCACGTGACGCCGCGTCACTCCGACGTGACGCCGACGTCATGTGCTCCTTGCAAAGGAGTTCAGGAATGGCGTCCTGACCCCGCTGGACCACCAGGGAGTTTTGGTAAGTCTTGGGGGGGGGGGGGGATTAAGGCGGGTGAGGGGTTTAAATTTTTATTTGCACATATGGACATAGACTCAACTTATGGAATTCTCCATATGTCCATATTGACCGCAAATGGGACCCCCTTTCGACTTATGGACTTATGAACTTAAACTTTTGGTCTGCACATCCCTACGCGATACAGCTGTATCGCGTGCAATAAGCCCCTATCGCATGTAAAAAGGCCCTTTTCGTGTACAATAGCTTGCAAATTAGATTAGGGGCAGAGTCAGGGCGGGGAGGGGTGGAGTCAGGGCAGGGAGGGTCGGAATCAGTGGTGGCTTCGCTGCTGGCGATAATATTATCATTAACGTTATCATCGGCAGTAGCACGCTGAATAGCACCACCTTTCACGATAGCGCTATTCAGTGCGAAAGCAGGCAGCCAGCACACTGCGGCTGCCGAAATCGCAACACTGTGGTGCAAAGGCTGCGGGCTTTCTCAGGCCCACCCCCCGTTTTTGCAGGATTCATCAATCTGCGAAGAATGATGAATCCAGGCCAAAAAAGGATAAGTAGCCTTAATCTCAAAAAAATATTTTTTGAAGTGTGATTAAAGTTACATTTTTGATTCAGTAAAGAAAAATAAAAAAGTTGAATAAAATAATGTACCATAAAATAAATAGAGTAGTTTTTACTTGTAGGAATTGGCACACGACATGATTCTGAGTGCTCAGGCTTATGATGCTGGTTGAAGCCCTCGCGGTCAAGAGCCTGTAGATTACACAATTGAGAGCACATTTTTTATCTGATACTATTTTCCAAAATTTGTTGGTGTTCCTCGAATTTTTTCATTTTGATATATTATTATTCAGGGGTTTTTTGCTCAGTTTGTATTAGGAACTAAGCCAATGTTTAACTTTACACCATGAAGATGTTGAAAATGTGAGAAATAAAATAAAAAGGAAATCTAAGTCCAATGAATCTTTTGTACTCTAATGTAAAGTGCTGTGGCTAGGTCATGGTGCCAACTCATGCTATCTGTAGGGTAAATGACAGTGACATTAAACAGGATGTGCATCATGAACTTTTGAGGTCTTTTGCTATGCACACAGACTGAGTAAAAAGTCCTGACCTAAAGCAATGCAGACATGGAGTTTTACAACCATGTGATTTTTGGCAACTTTATATGCAACTGTTTTTCACACAGAGGAGAAAAGATTGTGTTTCTTCATATCAGAGAGTTGTCATCACCTCCAAAATGAGAGAACATTAGACTACAATTGAGAACATGTCCTTGGTAAAACTTTGTATCCAGCCTGAGACCAACTACAAAATCTGTAAAGTTCTGTTTTGCTGATGGACTCTAATAAGTGTATAAGAATATTCCTGTGGGGCTCATGATCATATTTGCATCCTACCAAACCTTGTCTATAGGAGGTGGCAATATCCAATCCAGATATAAATATGTGGTGAAATTGGACTCTGAGAAAACATAACATAGAAACATAGAAATGATGGCAGAAGAAGACCAAATGGCTCATCCAGTCTGCTCAGCAAGGTTCACACCTTTTTTTTTCATACTTATCTGTTTCTCTTGGCTCTTATTAATCTTTTGGTTCTATTTCCCTTCCACCCTCACCAGTAAGTTACTCAGGTGGTGGCTTTCCTCACGGACTACCCAAAAATTTGCTTTAAGAGCCTTTCTGCCAGAACTGACTGTGCAAGTGACTACAACTGTGACTTGTAAACTAAGACTGAGTTCTTATTCAGCACAGTTGTTCAGTAATGTGAACACAAAAGTTTGCCAATTATTCCCTTGAAAGACTTTTGGCCAATTAGTATACCTTATACTGTTTCTGTCATCATATCTTATGGAGACATTTGTGAGAACTTTTTAGATTTTATCTATCATCTACCCTTGTTGTCGAGACAGCATCTTTGTAAAGGAGTGAACCTGAACTCATGCAGCACCTTGGAGGGTGAGAACACTGACTTAATTATCTTTCATCTGGGCTAATTTAATTTGTCAATTGTATAATTTCTCAATGCGCAGTTGAGTTTAAATAATGCTTTATAAGTTCTGATTATCTTATGTGACAGTGCTTGTGCTTTAAAACCATAACAAATCCAAACCAAAGAAACAAAGAAATAATTGTACCATATTACTCTTGTTTTACTGAAGCTGCTAATAAATTAATTGACTACCTCACAAAAGTGTCTATATCTGCTCCCTAAAACTAATAAATTTATATCATAAGAACATAGGAAATTGCCAAGCTGGGTCAGACCAAGGGTCCATAAAGCCCCGCATCCTGTTTCCAACAGAGTCCAAACCAGGCCACAAGAACCTGGCAAGTACCCAAACACCAAGAAGATCACATGCTCTTGATGTCACTAATAGCAGAGGCCATTTCCTAAGTCAACTTGATTAATAACAGTTAATGGACTTCTCCAAGAACTTATCCAAACTTTTTTTGAACCCAGCTACACTAACTGCACTAACCAATCCTCTGGTAACAAATTCCAGAGTTTAATTATGCATTGATTGAAAAATAATTTTCTCCGATTATCTAGTAAGAGAAAGGACGTGATGATCCCCTTGTACAGGGCCTTGGTAAGGCCTCACCTAGAGTACTGTGTTCACTTCTGGAGACCGTATCTCCAAAGGGACAGAGACAGGTTGGAGGCGGTCCAGAGAAGGGCAACCAAAAAGGTGGATAGTCTTCATAAATTTGACTTATGAGGAAAGACTGAAGAACCTAAATATGTATACCCTGGAGGAGAGGAGGAGCAGCGGTGATATGATACAGACTTTCAGATACTTGAAAGGTTTTAATGATCCATGGTCAACAACAAACCTTTTCCGTTGGAAAAAAATCAGTAGAACTAGGGGTCATGATTTGAAACTCCAGGGAGGAAGACTCAGAACCAATATCAGGAAGCATTTCTTCACGGAGAGGGTGGTGGATGCCTGGAATGCCCATCCGGAGGAAGTGGTGAGGACTAAAACTGTGAAGGATTTCAAAGGGGCATGGGATAAACACTGTGGATACATAAAGGCTAGAGGATGGGAATGAAGAGAAGAGCCATGGGGGTGATTTGCTGGAATGGAGGCTACTACCTGGTGATTACTACTCTTATTCAATAAGCATTCACACGGTTACCTGCTATTAGGTTCACTTAGAGAATAGCCACTGCCATTAGCAATGGTAACATGGAATGGACTTAGCTTTTGGGTACTTGCCAGGTTCTTATGGCCTGGATTGGCCACTGTTGGAAACAAGATGCTGGGCTTGATGGAGCCTTGGTCTGACTCAGTATGGCATTTTCTTATGTTCTTATGTTCTTAACTCCAACATTGCTCTCTGCTTCAATGGCAGGGGGAAATGTGGAAAAAAGGATTTACATTCAGACAACATCCAACAAGGTCTGAACTATCCAGTCTGGGTAAACAAAAAAGTTTGGGGGTTGCTTGCTTATTGTGATGGTTACTATCCTAAACCAATTAAACCTGATACTTCACTTTGAATGCATATACAGCATTGCTCTCTGCTTCAATGGCAGGGAGAAATGTGGAAAAAAGGATTTACATTCAGACAACATCCAACAAGGCATTGATCTGTGCAGTCTGGGCAAACAAGCATCAGGGTAACTTGCTTGATGCGGCGGTTACTACCCTTAATCATTAAGCCTTATGCTCACCTTTGATGCACCTCCAATATTACTCTCTTCATCAATGCGGGTGCCAGAAAATTTGAATCAAACAGTTACCAACAAGAGCCCTGAACTTGGTGGTCGGTGAAACTCCTAAGTATGAGAAAATAAGTATGGGAGCTTGCTAAGCAGACTGGATGGGCTGATTGTTCTTTTTCTGCATTCATTTCTATGTGTTTATGTTTCCATGTTGCTATGATTAGTCTTAAATGTGCTACTTGCTAGATCATGGAGTGCCCCCTTGTCCTTTTATTATCCAAAAGTGCAAATAATTGATTCACAATTACTCATTCAAGAACTCTCATGATTTTAAAGATCTCTACCATATCCCCCCTCAGCCATCTCTTCTTCAAGCTGAACAGCTCTAACTGCTTCAGCCTTTCCTCATAGGGGAGTTGTTCCATCCCCTTTATCATTGTAGTTGCCCTTCTCTGTACCTTCTCTATTGCAACTATATCTTTTTTGAGATGTGGTGACCAGAATTGTACATAGTATTCAAGGTGAAGTCTCACCATAGAGCGATACAGAGTCATTGTGACATTTTACATTTTATCATAAGGTTATTGGTTAAATCAAATAATCTACTATAAAGTTATACACACTAGATCTTTCTACATATCTCTGCTTTAACTCATCTGCAGCTCTAGTAGCTAGTTCATTTTTATTGATCTTTACAAAATAGTAGGCCAAACCTTTCTTATTGAGTTAAAATGAATTAAACTGAACTATGCCCAAATATAGTGCCAGCTAGGGATGTGCATTCATTTTCAACGAATGTGCAATCCGGAATGAATAAGTCCCTTTTCATTTGATTTATGGGTTTGCAAAATGCATGGCGATCACCCACGAATGAAACAGCTCATATTAGTTTCATTCTTTTAGTTCGCAGTGCTTTCTTAGCAGCCATAAACAGGAGAAGGTCATGTTGGAGTATCCACAGCAACAGCCAGCCCATTCCTGTGAGTCATAAGCAACAACCAGCCCATTCCTGTGAGTCATAAGTGACCTCACAGCCCTGTCATAGAGTGGGTCAGACAGGTTGGCAAGGAGACCAGAATGCCGACGTATCAGAACGAAGTATTTTTCTAATTCAGCCAATCGCTGCTCTCAGGGCTCTGTGATGCTGTTTCTGCTGTACTATTTCTACCTTAAGCACATGGCACGCCACACACTTTCTTCTTGGCTTTTGACTGGGGAGGTGGCTTTACTCAGAGCTAGTCTCTGAGTGTCTCAGATCTGTATTCAATTGCTATTGCTTGCTACTTTGCTAGAATTTTCCATTGAAAAAGATATTTGTTCGTTTTTGCTGCTGTGCCAGCTAGGCTTTTGTTACTGCATTTTTTTAAATTAAACTCAGACTGTCTCTTTGTCTCTCCCACTGAGACAAGCTGCCAGCAGTGGTATTTTGCTACTTATTTTACACCCCTGGGGTAGGTGGTGTGGGTGGGAGATAGTGTGAGGGTTGCAGTGGCTGTCTGGGTTTTGGTATTTTCAAACACAGTTTTATCTGCAGTTTCACACAGCAGATAGTGTGAGAGTTGCAGTGACTGTCTGGAAGTTGTTATTTTCAAACAAAAAGCAGCATCACTAGGAATTATGCTTGCTCACGCTTCCAGTCTTTTCTCTGGAGTTTCATTTTTTTTGTGCACACAGAGCAGTCTCAGTTGTAGTGTACATCAAGGCACTGTACTGTGTTTGTGTGTGTAGTTTTCCACACTCACATATATTGGTACAGCGGTATTCTTTTAATCCAAATCCCCAGTAGGCATCTGGAGGTTAAATGTTTTTTATGCACATACAGCAGTCTCAGTTGTAGTGTACAGCAAGTCACTGCACTATGTGTGTGTGTGTATGTGTAGTTTACACACTCACATATTTTGGTACAGTGGTTTTCTTTTACTCCAAATCCCCAGTAGGCCTCTGGAGTTTACATTTTTTTTGTGTGCATATATAGCAGTCTCAGTTGTAGTGTACAGCAAGGCACTACACTGCATGTGTGTGTGTAGTTTTCCACACACATATATTGGTAGAGCGGTGTTCATTCACCAATAAAGAAATAATTCTTTTAATTGAAATCCCTAGTGGGCAATGACATTAAATTCATGATGTCAGTGTTACAGTTCTGGCCGTGAGCACCACGACCAGTCCCTTACCTCCGTGTTCCTGGACCTGTTCCCGCTTCACTTGCCCTAGTTCGCGGCCTGTTCGGTGGCGAACCCGCGAGGGCTGCATCGCCGGGAAACCTCCCATGGACGCCCTGTCTCTAGGCACGCATGTGTGCCACTTGGGTGCTTTTCTAGGCCGTTTCCCGCCAGTGGTGACTCCGCCCAATTCCTGACATCAGACGCCGTAGCCTTGATAAGCCGGCCATGGACCCTCAGTCTTTGCCTTGCAATGGGCTTACCTACCGGATCCCTGTTGCTTCGTGCCCCGGAGTGAGCTGCCTTTGGAACTCGCTCCGTTCCTGCTTGCCTGCTACAGTACCTGCTTGGTTTCTGCTGGCCCGCTACAGTACCTGCTTGGTTCCTGCTTGCCTGCTACAGTTCTTGCCTGGTTCCAGTACTCGAGTCTTGCTACAGTTCCTGCCTGGGTTCCAGTACCCAAGTCCTGCTACAGTTCCTGTCAACTGTTCTAGTCTGGTTCCAGTTCTTAGTTCTGCTCATCAGCCTGCCTGCTCCAGTCTCAAGACCACCAACCCGCTTAAGTCCCAGCAGCCGGGCTCCTACGGGCTCCTCCCAGGGGGGCTTCGACTTCCAAGGGTGAAACCTCGCCTAGGTCCCTGTGGCTGGGCTCCTATGGGCTCCTCCCGGGGCAGCACCAGCTTCCAGGTTGAAGAGCTCCTCTACGTCCTGCTTGAACATCTGCCTCCTGGCCTGTGGTGCTCCAGAGACTTTGAATACCTTTCCCAGTCTCCTGCAGGTCGGCCCCAGGGTCCACTAAACTGAGACTCCCTAAGAGATTCAAGGCCATGGACTTGGCGGATGCGCCTGTCCCGTTGGACCTGCCAGGGTTGGCCCAGCAGCTGCGGTATCAACAACAGTACCTCAAGGTCCTTACTGGCTTGGTAGGGGAATTGTCAGCCCGCTTGGATGCCAGGGCCCCGTCTGCCTCCGAACCAGCACCCGAGGGTTAAGACACTTCAGTGAATCAGCTACCAGCACCCTCTCATTACGCTGGGGATTCAAGGACCTGCCGCGGTTTTCTTAACCAATGTTTCATACGGTTCTCCTTGTTGCCTCGGCAGTTTCCCTCGGATGGGGTGAAAGTAGCCTACATCCTGCCCCTGCTTGATGGGAGGGCCTTGATATGGGCCTCTCCCCTTTCGGAACACAATGATCCCTCGCTAATGGACTTACAACAGTTCATCTCGAACTTCCGTCAGGCTTTTGATGAACCAGCCCGAGTAGCTACGGCTATTTCTGAACTGCTACAGCTTCGTCAGTGGGCTCGCTCTTTGGCAGATTATGCTATGGAATTCCGGACTTTAGCCCAAGAAGTAGATTGACAGGATGGTAGTCTTAAAGCCATCTTCTTGGAGGGCCTTTCCGGATGCATAAAGGATGAGATTGCAGCACGAGATCTGCCGGAGGACCTCAACGCCTTGATAGAGATGGCTGCCCGCATTGACTGCCGCCTACAACAACAGGCCAAGGAGCAGCACTCCTCTCGCCACAGTCCTGCATCTGGGTCGGCAAGACCCGCCTCTGTACCTAAGACTTCTCGTCCTGACGCTCCCACCTGCGAACCCATGCAGCTGGGATGGTCCCCGCTCTCTGCTGAAGAGAGGAAACGACGCCGTTCATTGAAGTTGTGTTTGTATTGTGGCCAGAAGGGCCATTTCTTGGCACGCTGCCAGAAGCGTGCGGAAAATGCCAAAGCCTAGGAGGTCGGGAGGAGCTCCTCCTAGACTGCGCTACAGCTCCTCAATGTACTGTCTCTGTTACCCTGGAATACCCTGGAGGATCCATAGAGACAATTGCGTTCCTGGATTCTGAAGCCGGGGGTAATTTCATCCTGCAGGACCTTGTCTCCCAGTTACGAATTCCTACGCATAGACGGGAGGTCCCGTTATGAATTACCTCCATCCAGGGGACGCTCCTTCCATGACCCATCGTGATGTCCACGGCACCCATTACTGTCCGCACTGGGGCGATCCATTCGGAGGAGATAGCCTTCCTAGTGTTGGATAAGGCTGTCCACGCTTTGGTGCTAGGGTTGCCGTGGCTACAGAAGCACTCGCCCATGATTCAGTGGGATACTCTACAGATTGTCAAGTGGAGCCCCTTTTGTCTAGCTAACTGTATGAAGGTGCCTAAGGCTCCCGGACTTCCGTTGATGCACTCTGCCTTAGGTCCTCTGGCACCTTATGAGGACTTCACGGACGTCTTTTCTAAGTCGAAGGCGGAGATCCTTCCACAGCATCGCCCATATGACTGTGCTATAGACCTGCTACCGGGAACTATGCCCCCCGAGGAAGGGTATACCCTTATCATTACCTGAAACCCGGGCCATGTCTGAGTATATCTCAGAGAATCTGGCCAAGGGGTTTATTCGCCCGTCCAAGTCACCTGCAGGGGCGGGCTTCTTCTTTGTTAGCAAGAAGGATGGCTCGCTGAGACCGTGTATAGACTATCAAGGCCTAAACTCGATTACTAAGCAGGATCGTTACCCGCTCCCGCTAATTCCGGAGCTCCTCGATAGGCTCCAGGGAGTGAAGATTTTTACAAAGTTGGACTTATGAGGTGCTTACAACTTAGTCAGAATTCGTCCCGGAGACGAGTGGAAAACTGCTTTTAATACCAGGGATGGGCATTACGAATACCTTGTGATGCCTTTCAGCTTATGTAATGCTCCGGCGGTGTTCCAGAACCTTATGAATGAGGTGTTACGGGATCTCCTGAACACCTGCGTAATTGTCTATCTTGACGATGTGCTAGTCTACTCCCAGGATCTGTCTTCACACCGTCAGCATGTCCGTCAAGTGCTCCAAATACTTAGGGAGCATAATCTGTATGTGAAACTTGAAAAGTGTAGTTTCGAGAAGACGTCCCTGCCATTCCTGGACTACATAATCTCTGCAACGGGCTTTCAAATGGATCCTGAGAAAGTGGCGGCAATTAAGAATTGGCCCAGGCCAAGGGGCCTCAAAGCGTTGCAATGCTTCCTCGGCTTTTCCAATTTCTACCATCACTTTATTCCTAATTACTCTCGTATTGTGGCCCTGCTGACTGCCCTCACCCGAAAGGGAGCCAACGTGGTGGATTGGCTTGTTCCCCCTTGTCAAGCCTTCGAGGCTCTCAAGGAGGCGTTCTTGTTGGATACCTGTCTTCGTCATCCTGACCACAGCCGGCCCTTTGTGGTGGAAGTCGATGCCTCCAATGTGGCCGTGGGGGCCATGCTGAGCCAGTACTCCGATTCTGGACAATTGTTACCCTGTTCCTATTTCTCAAGGAAATTCTTGCCGGCAGAAAGCAACTACTGTGTTGGTGACAAAGAGTTGCTAGCCATGAAACTTGCCCTGGAAGAATTGAGACAATGGTTGGAGGGGGCCAACCATCCGGTTACGATTTACACCGACCACAAAAACAGCATTTCTGAAGCAAGCCCAATGCCTGAACCCCAGACAAGCCCAGTGGTCACTGTTTTTTGATAAGTTTGACTTTACTCTACGCTACCGACCCGGCTCTAAGAATGTTTGAACCGATGCACTTTTGCACTCTACTGAGGTTGAAAAGACTTCTGACACTCCCCAGTACATCTTGGAACCCGTGAAAGTGAGCCTTGCAGCAACCTCGGTGTCCTCTCAAGGGAAGACCATTGTTCCACGTCGTTCTCGGAGAGCAGTCCTCACTTGGGCCCATGACTCCCTCACTGGGGGCCATTCTGGATGTGAAGGGACCTTAGATCTGTTGAATCGATTCTACTGGTGGCCGAAGGTGAGACAGGACGTCCAAGCCTTTGTGGGCTCTTGCCCTACCTGCGCAGTACAGAAGCCACTCATCGGGAGACCCAGGGGCCTGTGTTACAACCATTGCCCATCCCGGTGGAACCCTGGACACACATTTCCACCAACTTTGTCGTGGACCTGCCCGTCTCGGAAGGCAATTCGGTCATTTGGGTGACTGTGGACCGATTCTCTAAGATGGAGCACTTTGTCCCTTTGCCTAAGTTACCTTCTGCACCTGACTTAGCCAATCTCTTCGCTCAACATGTCTTTAGACTTCACGGTCTTCCACAGGATATAGTCTCAGAATGAGGACCACAGTTTACTGCTCAATATTGGAAAGCACTTTGCAAACGCTTCGGTGTGCAACTTAGCCTTTCGTCTGCATTCCATCCCCAGAGTAATGGACAAACGGAATGGACTAACCATACCCTAAAGATTTTCCTCCGTTCATTCGTGAACGAATGACAAGATAATTGGGCCTAGTTACTCCCATGGGCGGAGTTCTCGTATAATAATCATACACATGCCGCTAGTGGAAGTTCACCTTTCCTCGCTGTCTATGGGAAGCAACTTCGACCACCCTTGCCTTCGGCTGAACCTAGTGCACTCCCAGCAGTGCAACTTTCAGTCCGCCAGCTCCTTTCCTTATGGACCTCTATCCAGGGAAAGCTCCATAAAGCCACCCAGTCCGCCAAGAAATGGGCGGATAGGCATCGTCAGCCAGCGCCTATCTTCCTTCCAGGAGACCGCGTCTGGCTTAGTACTAAGAATCTACAGCTACGAATCACATCTCAAAGACTAGCCCCGAGATTTTGTGGGCCTTTCCGAGTCGCCGAACGAGTGGGAGCAGTCTCGTACCGACTACGCCTACCCTCCTCCATGTGCATACATGACGTGTTCCATGTGTCATTGCTGAAGGCTCTTGTCCTGTCTAGATATCACTCCCAGGCTCCTGAACCATCAGGTCCTTCAGTACCAGATGACATTACATATCAAGTACATGAGATCTTGGATGTACAATTCCACCAATGACGCTGGGAGTATTTGCTTGCATGGGAGGGTTGTGGACCCAAGGATAACTCATGGGAACCTGCCCGTAACATCCTCGACAAGGACTTATTACGGCAGTTCCATCTGGATCACCCAAGTAAACCTGGACCTGCTAAGAGGGGGTGTAAGAGGGGAGGTACTGTTACGGTTCTGGCTGCGAGCACCACGACCAGTCCCTTACCTCCGTGTTCCTGGACCTGTTCCCGCTTCACTTGCCCTAGTTCGCAGCCTGTTCAGCTGCGTCCCCGCGAGGGCCGCGCCACCGGGAAACCTCCCATGGACGCCCTGTCTCTAGGTGCACAAGCGCGCCATTTGGGCGCTTTTCTAGGCCGTTTCCCACCAGTGGTGACTCCACCCAATTCCTGACGTCAGACGCCGCGGCCTTGGTAAGCTGGCCGCAGACCCTCAGTCTTTGCCTTGCAATGGGCTTACCTACCGGATCCCTGTTGCTTCGTACCCCGGAGTGAGCAGCCTTTGGAACTTGCTCCGTTCCTGCTTGCCTGCTACAGTACCTGCTTGTTTCCTGCTTGCCCGCTACAGTACCTGCTTGGTTCCTGCTTGCCTGCTACAGTTCTTGCCTGGTTCCAGTACCCAAGTCTTGCTACAGTTCCTGCCTGGTTCCAGTACACGAGTCCTGCTACAGTTCCTGTCAACTGTTCTAGTCTGGTTCCAGTTCCCAGTTCTGCTCATCAGCCTGCCTGCTCCAGTCTCAAGACCACCAACCTGCTTAAGTCCCAGCGGCCGGGCTCCTACGGGCTCCTCCCGGGGGGGGGGATTCGGCTTCCAAGGGTGAAACCTCACCTAAGTCCCAGCGGCTGGGCTCCTCCCAGGGGAGCACCAGCTTCCATGGTGAAGAGCTCCTCTACGTCCTGTCTGAACATCTGCCTCCCGGCCTGTGGTGCTCCAGAGACTTTGAATACCTTTCCCAGTCTCCTGCAGGTCGGCCCAAGGGTCCACTAAACTGATACTCCCTAACAGACAGGGAAAGTTAGACGAGTGATTGGGACTGGCAGAGGAGGCACTTTAAAAGGTTCTGCCAGTCCCCCATTAAAGGTAAAAAGGGAGCTGTTCCAAACTAAAATCTCTGGAGGGGCAGGCAGTTCCATCAGGAAAAAACTGAAATTTAAAGATGATGCACCGCCACCACCTGTTTCTAACCCTGTTGTTTTGGAGGTAAGGGAAGGGGAGGCTGAGTCATGCAAGACAAAGGGTGAGACCCAAAAGCAGCAGTGCGACAGCAGACTCTAGTTAGCGCTGACAATGTAGTGCAGACACTGTTTGCTTCTGATTCCGATGAAGAATCATATTGTGTGGGATTCTCATCATCAGAAATGAAAGAAGTAATAGCTGAAGAAGGTTTAGGAGGATTAGTTATTTCTGTGTTAGTCTCCACTTCAGTGTTGGAGGGGAGAGATGAAACTGATGATGATGAGGAGGAAGAGCAGTCAGTGCAGGCACAGAGTATGAATGATGCCCCTGGCATTGCTTCTCAGGGTGCACCCACTATTTGAAATCCAGTGCCAGCATCCACCCTGAAGGCTATAGAGAAGGTATCACGAAAGAAATCTGTGATTTGGAGCCACTTTAAAGTAATGGAGGACCTATGTTTTGCTCAGTGTGCAGAGTGTGTGCAAAACATCGGATGTTCTGAAAGTGCCTGTGGGATATTGGGTTAACCCATTTCAGGGAGACCTTTCTTGCGCAAAGGAAAGGGAACTCTCCCCATGGGTCTCCTATCTCTTAACACCCACTGACACATGTTGAATCACTGTCCACATGGAAACCTCCTCCACGTCACAACACTTGCTGAGTCTTGTGCCCCACTCTGGGGGGAACCCATTCCAGGGAGCCCTTTCCTGCACAAAAGAAAGGGAACTCTCCCCAGGTGTTGCCTATCTCTTAACACCCACTGACCCATGTTGAACCGCTGTTCATATGAAAACCTGCTCCACCTTGGCCTTCAAAATTCTCATTTATATATCTACTACATCCACCAGATTTTAAAAGACCAGCGAGAGCTCACTAGATGCCAATGGAACCACCACACTATAGGAGCAAACACATTCTAGGGAGCCCTTTCCTGCACAAAGGAAAGGGAACTCTCCCTGGGGCTCTTGTTTGAATATTTGCTACTACCACCAAGATATGCACTCACAGTAGATCCACCCCACCCAGGCATAGTTCACCATATTTCAGGTCCTAGCACACGTGTTAGACTCCTTGGTCCATGTTTCAAGATGGGTTGGGTGAAGAGTACGCCCTGGTTGACAGTCGTGCCGCATGCAGGGGGCCCCGTCCCCCTTCACCCTGCTCCCCTCTTCTTGGGTTCTATCTGAGAAGCTTGTTTGCTGTTTGAGTTCTCTCAGACTGTCTCAAATATTTATTCAATTGCTATTGCTAGTTTGCTACAATTAATTTTCTATTGCTGAAAAATATATTTGTTCTGTTTTTCTGCTGTGCCTGCCAGGCAGTCAGGCTTTTTTTTTACTGCACTTTTCTTTTATTGAACTACTTGTTGACTATAAGTCTCATGCTGATATTTAGCATAAGATGGAGTTTAGCACCCACTTTCGGCTGCATTCACAAACAACCCGACTCCAAGAAGACCTTGTCCCGGCACGCCAGGGGCCACTACTACCAGCCTAACACCATCCGTGGGCTGAGCCTTGTCTTGTCTTGCCTCCTTGTCTTTCCCTTATCAACACCATAGCAACCTGACTACCTCAGCTCTGCCAGCCTATCTTGCCCCTATCAAAACCACAGCGACCTGACTACCTCAGCTCTGTCAGCCTGACTTGCCCTTATCAAAACCACAGCGACCTAACTACAACAGCTCTGCCAGCCTGTCTTGCCCCATCAAAACCTCAGGGACAAGACTATCTCTGCTGTGCCAGTCTGTCTTGCCCCTATCAACTTTCTGCCACTCTGCCTTGCTGCCATACACCAGATGACTCACTCTACTCCTTGTGGTGTTCTTGCCACTATCATAGTTCCTCAGTGTGTTGGTGCTAGTCTTTTTGCTGCTTTGTCCCTATATCAGTGCCTTGTGTTTTTTTCTGACACTCTTTCTGCTTGCTATGTTCCCCCTTCGTTGTACTGTAGGATGTTGATGCCACTTGTCTTGCCATTTGCCTTCTTGCTGCCTTCAAGGATTCATGCAACTGTTATTGGTGCTCTCTTTTGAAGCTGTGGTGGGTTTTTGACACTCTTGCTGCTGCTTTGCACCTATGTTAAAGCACTCTTGCCACTCCTGGTACCTCTTTGCCCTTATACAGTGCTTTAGGCTATTCATGCTACTTTGATGCCACTTTGGCACAGTCTAAGTACCTTGGAGCTCTTTTCTCACTCTGATGATTGCTCCTCAGAAGTTTCATCAGAATTGATAAGAAAACCCCAATTCTGCAGCCAAAAATAGGCTGCAAATACTTCCCCCATTAACTTTAATGGCAAACAAAAAATGAATGAAACTAAGGAACGAATTGTTTTTTTCCCCCTATGAAACTAATGACATGAATTTGGGACCTGGTGAAACAAAAAACAAAACAAAGCAATTTTTTTCCTTCTGCACATTCCTAGTGCCAGCTATTGTAATATCCCACAGAGATTCCCAGAGGATGCTATTTGCCAAGGCAACTTGCAATCAACTCTACTGAAGTCAAAGAAGTTGTCTCAGGTGGCCAAAATAATTGGCAGCAAATCTGCAAGCCCACTCTTCATTGGCGGTACTTGTCACTTGTCAGAACCAGGTGGTATAAAATTTACTCGTGTAAAGTTACTTGTGCCAGAACAGTCTACAATTTTTCCAAGGAATATATAGATTTTCTCTTTTTACCATCAGTCTCAGTTAAATCAATTATTCCTGCTGACATATTTTGCCATTCTCCAAAATAATAATACATATTTGCTTTTTTTTTTCTTTTAAAGAAACTAGAATAAATTTGGAGTTGGATGATGCAAAAACACATGCAATGTAATATGTCAAATAGCTGAGATTCAAAGCAGCCATACAAGTATTACAAGCAATTAAAATGAGCAGTACATCAGAGTTTTGTGTACTGGCTCAATCAGAGCACAGTTTCTCCATGAATATAAGTAACAATGTTAAATTGTGCTATGATCAGTCTGAACTGTAACAAAGATTAAATCAGGAACATAATGTGGTGAAACTGCAAGTTTTATTTGCCAATAATGAAATACTTTTAATTTTACCTTATTAATTAGTAGAGGCTTGGCAGTAGAAGCATAGTTGAAACATCTATTTCTTGGCTAATTGTCAATATATTAATATATCATGCTGATCATAGACACAATCAGGCTTATTTAAATTTATCAGAATAATGAGATATGATGCATAATTAATGCATTTATGATGGCTGTCTTGTAGGCAAATGCTTTTCTACTTATATTGGAAGGAAAGAGCATTAATCAATGTGCATATAGAATGCTAGCAATTGGTATTTGTTTATGTAAATAGGCATCTTTCCATTTCTACTTGTATCTATTTAGAACATAGATTGCAACTTTGAGCAAGTACCATAGTATGTGAAGCATTATTTGACACTATCTCACACATGTATTTTAATCACATACTGTAAGCATACTGTCTACTTCTCAACTATTCAGTCACTTTCATGAACATTTTAATTTACATAGTTGCATAGACTTTGAAAAATTGATTAAATTTGATTCACTCTTATTCTACTTGTATACCACAATGAATATGTTAGGATTTGTAGGTATGTGGGCCCTGGGCCAAGATGAGAGATGGTACTGCCCACAGGGAGGAGCTCTGTGAGCCTCACCATCGGGAGGCGAGGTCTCAGTGGACGTCAGACACAGCTGTGGAATAGAGTCTTTATAGAGAGATAGAGAGGAACTGCCCATGAAGCGGGGAGTACAGGAGAAAGACACAGAGTTTGTGCGATGGGGTATACCCAAGGGCAATACCTCTGTATTGAAGATATGGCAATCGTCCGCGGAGTAGTGTACACTAATGAGGCTCCTCAGTAGAGATGAGATGGTAGTGGTCCATGGAGCAGAGCACTCCAGTGAAGGGTCCTCAGAAGAGATGATACGGTAGAGGTCCGCAGCGCAGGGTACACCGATGAGGGGTCCTCACTAGAGTTGACATGGTACTGGTCCACAGTGCGGGGTACACCGATGAAGGTTCCTCACTCAGAGATGGTGCGGTAGTGGCTCACGGTGCGAGGTACACCGATGAGGGTTCCACACTAGAGATGGTTCGGTAGTGGTCCATAGAGTGGAGGTACTCACAGTAGTGAAGGTTCCAGGAGAAGCCCCAGGGAACGGGGCAAGCAGTAGTCCAAGGCAAAGGCCCTCCGAGGATCATATAGCCAGAGACGAGGAAGGGTCACCGAGGAGCGGGTACCCAGAGCGTCTCACGCCAAAGTAGCAGGAACTGGAACATGAAGTCTGTAGTGAGCAAAGTGGATTCAGCAATGAGGGAACTTGTTGCCAAGTCGTAGGTAGGCAGAGTCAGCAGGCTTAAATGTCCTGGAAGGATGACATCATCTGGAGGGGATGCCCCCGAGGTTCCCGCCATGGCATGCTTAAGACTGGCCCGTGCACGCATGCGCCTAGGGGATTCCGAGGGCAAGATGACAATTGGCAGTATCTGTGGTGTCCCGGGAATGGTAGGCAGGCCGGTGATAGCTGGCAGAGGCTGCACGTCTTCCCCAGAGAGTCAAAGCTACAAAGAAGGAGGTGAGCAACAGCAGTCGCAGCCATCTGTGACCGACGGGCATAACAGGATATTTTTCAGTGATATATTAAACTACTGTATCTTGTAAAGGCATATCTTTAATATTCCATAATTTCTTTAAAAATGTTTAATAATGATTCACTGACAATTTTGATAGGGAGAAAATTCCATACTTGGATTCCCTCTAATGATAATAGTATGCAAAATCACTCATTACCTTTTAGTCTAGTAAAAGGTTTCTAGGTAGATACATTTCCCCCCAAAAATTAACAAAACTTCAAAGGAGGTATTGTTAAGATTATGCATTTATGTATACATACTGTAAATGCAAGTACATTCGTGATTGTACTTTACCATTTGTGGTAATGTGTGAATTATCTGTATTTCTTTAAAAGCATTCTTTAATACACAGTTCAGTACATTGAGCCAGAAGTATTATCATGACACAGTTATTGGGTAATACAGATTCAAAGTAAGTAACAATTTAAGAAAACCACAGAAATGGGAAAAATATTATGCTGAGCTTCAAGGGAATTAGGATTAAATGCTATGTTTCTTGAACCATCTCTGATGCTATGGAATGGCTTTTCAATAAATGGGAGGGTTAGAATTTTAATCATGACACTTGTGCATATATCACAGGGTTCCCTAATTTGGGTCCTTGCCCCCTGAGCTTACACTGTGCTGAATCTAGATAGTTTGAACCAAGGACAGTTGCTTAGTTTTGAACTATTAAAAATTGTGCCTAGACTTTCCTAAAGGAGTTTTCACACTGCACATCCTGCTAGTTGCCCAAAGATGAAAGAAAAGAAAATGTCCATGGAACTGTTTGTGTATTACTGCCTAGGGATGTGAATCGTTTTCCATATCGTCTTAACGATAGAAATCGTGTGGCAGGGCAATAAAATCGTGTTAGGCACGATTTTTTAGTTAAAAAATCGTTAAAAATCGTTTTTTCCGATTAGTGCGCACTAACTCGAGTTAGTGCGCACTAACGGGAGTTAGTGCGCACTAACTGGGAGTTAGTGCGCACTAACTGAAAATGATACAATTTGACACTTTTCAGGTCAGTTAAAGTCAGTTTAGGAATGAATATGTATTCCTATTGGCTGCCCTCTTATTTATTCATGTTACCAAGTTTCCCACTGACAGTATATGGGGGATGGGAAATGGAAACAGTTGGTAGCTTGACAAAACAAGTTTTGTCAAGCTACCAACTGTTTCCATTTCCCATCCCCCATATACTGTCAGTGGGAAACTTGGTAACATGTTTCCCATCCCCCATTTCCAGTCAATGTGACTAGAACTTGTGCCCTAACCCTGATAACAGGGGTATTGTGATCTTCCTGCACACAGTGCCCTATCCCTATTAATACCAGGAGTGTTGTGATCTTCCTGCACACAGTGCCCTAACCCTGGCACCAGGGGTTTTGTGATCTTCATGTACACAGTGCCCTATCCCTATTAATACCAGGAGTGTTGTGATCTTCCTGCACACAGTGCCCTATCCCTAATACCAGGGGTGTTGTGATCTTCCTGCACACAGTGCCCTATTCCTGATACCGGGGGTGTTGTGATCTTCTTGCACACATCCCGGTATCAGGGATAGGGCACTGCATGCAGGAAGATCACAACACTCCTGGTATTAATAGGGATAGGGCACTGCATGCAGGAAGATCAGAACACCCCTGGTATCAGGGATAGGGCACTGTGTGCAGGAAGATCACAATACCCCGGAGGAGTGAGGGTCAGGCAGCTCCCCCCTGTCTGTGAAGCCAGCCTCTCACTAGTAATGCAGGGAGGGAGCTGTCTCAGACTTCACCATCCTCCCCCCCCCCCTCACCCACACACCATTCACTAGCTGGGACATGGGGGAAGTCAGGAGTGAGGGTCAGGCAGCTCCCCCCTGTCTGTGAAGCCAGCCTATCACTAGTAATGCAGGGAGGGAGCTGTCTCAGACTTCACCATCCTCACCCCCCCCCCTCACCCACACACCATTCACTAGCTGGGACATGGGGGAAGTCAGGAGTGAGGGTCAGGCAGCTACCCCCTGTCTGTGAAGCCAGCCTCTCACTAGTAATGCAGGGAGGGAGCTGTCTCAGTCTTCACCATCCTCCCCCCCCCCCCTCCCCCACACACCATTCACTAGCTGGGACATGGGGGAAGTCAGGAGTGAGGGTCAGGCAGCTCCCCCCTGTCTGTGAAGCCAGCCTCTCACTAGTAATGCAGGGAGGGAGCTGTCTCAGACTTCACCATCCTCCCCCCCCCCCTCACCCACACACCATTCACTAGCTGGGACATGGGGGAAGTCAGGAGTGAGGGTCAGGCAGCTCCCCCTGTCTGTGAAGCCAGCCTCTCACTAGTAATGCAGGGAGGGAGCTGTCTCAGACTTCACCATCCTCCCCCCCCCCCCCCTCACCCACACACCATTCACTAGCTGGGACATGGGGGAAGTCAGGAGTGAGGGTCAGGCAGCTCCCCCCTGTCTGTGAAGCCAGCCTCTCACTAGTAATGCAGGGAGGGAGCTGTCTCAGACTGGTATCAGTGTTAGGGCACTGTGTGCAGGAAGATCACAACACTCCTGTTATTAATAGGGATAGGGCACTGTAAGAGATGACTGTAGTAGATTGAATAAAGATCTGATATTTCTGCTCTCCTCACACCAAACAAAAACAACACACAAGCAGAGAAGCCCTTCTTACAAAGCTGAGCTAGTGAGTTAAGTAGGAGGAAAAGTAAACATACTTGTGCCAGTGTGGCTACTTAAAAAATACACTTACTAACAATCAATTACATATATTTGAACTGTGTACAGTTCCAGCCAGGACCACCTTTCTAAAATGCACAGTGATTGGCAAATTCAACATGCACTAGCATTTCAGGTGCCTGCTAACAAAAATAATAAACAAACAAGTTCTAGTCACGTGAGTGCTGATCATTACATTACTTTTTTTGTCAAGCTTCCAACTGTTTCCATTTCACATCCCCCCAACCATTACCTCAGTGTTAGCCTTGGTAACATCAATAGATAAGAGCAAAGCCAGCCAATAGGAATACATACATACATATTCATTCCTAAGTGACCTTTACTGACCTGGGAAGTGTGAACACTTTGTTTCATTTTCTGTTGGTGTTCGTTAGTTTCCAGTTCCATTTCCCATCCCCCCAACCATCACCTCAGTGGTAACCTTGGTAACATCAATAGATAAGAGGGCAGCCAGCCAATAGGAACACATATTCATTCCTAACTGACCTTCAGTGACCTGGAAAGTGTTTATTTGTATCATTTTCAGTTAGTGCGCACTAAATCGAGTTAGTGCGCACTAACGGGGAGTTAGTGCGCACTAACTCCCGTTAGTGCGCACTAACACGATTTAACAATTTTTAACGATAAATCGTTAGAATTTCTATTGTATCGTGTTCTATAACGATTTAAGACGATATAAACATTATCGGACAATAATTTTAATCGTTGAAAAACGATTCACATCCCTATTACTGCCACAGAGCAGTCATCTCTTCAGAACCAACATCTGCAGGGTTAACAACTTGGGAGAAGAAACAATGAATGAATGATTCAAGCTGAATGATGCCACTCAGGATGGTTTTTTTACTGGGATGGGCAGACTACAAGACATTCTAAATAAAAAAGTAAATAAATAAACAGAGAAAAGCAAGAAAAAAACCCAAACATACCACCTGATTCTGTGGTCCAATAAGAGCTCACCAGTGGAAATCCGAATGAACTGTATTCGATGGGGGAGGGGGGGAAGGCTGATGTGCACGGAGCAGGAGAGAGAGAGACCTTGGGGTGATAGTGTCTAATGATATGAAGTCTGCAAAACAATGTGACAAGGCGATAGCAAAAGCCAGAAGAATGCTGGGCTGCATAGAGAGAGGAATATCGAGTAAGAAAAGGGAAGTGATTATCCCCTTGTACAGGTCCTTGGTGAGGCCTCACCTGGAGTACTGTGTTCAGTTCTGGAGACCGCATCTACAAAGAGACAGAGACAAGATGGAAGCAGTACAGAGAAGGGTGACCAGAAAGGTGCAGGGTCTTCATCGAATGACATACGAGGAGAGATTGAAGAATCTAAATATGTACACCCTGGAAGAAAGGAGGAGCAGGGGTGATATGATTCAGACTTTCAGATACTTGAAAGGTTTTAACGATCCAAAGACAACGACAAACCTTTTCCGTCGGAAAAATATCAGCAGCACCAGAGGTCACGAGCTGAGGCTCCAGGGAGGAAGACTAAGAACCAATGTCAGGAAGTATTTTTTCACGGAGAGAGTGGTGGATGCCTGGAATGCCCTTCCGGAGGAAGTGGTGAAGACCAGAACTGTGAAGGACTTCAAAGCGGCGTGGGATAAACACTGTGGATCCATCAAGTCCAGAGGACGTGAATGAAGAGTGGGTGGCTTGCATACACTATGCCGAACAAGCAGCAGCCCTCAAGATAGAAGGGCTCAGAATAGAAGAACAACAGTAAGCCGCTGCTGCCACAGCCGCCGCTGAAGTGCGCAGAAAGGCTGAGCTAGAGATCGCCTTAGACCTGTTGCAGCAAAAGGGAGAAGCAGCAGCCCTTGAAGCCCAAATTATAGGACTTGTTGTGGGGGGAGGGGGGGGGAGTTGTCACAGCCACGAAAAGTAGCGAATGCAGGGTCCTCACCGGTGCATAAGGAGATTTGTCGCTGCATAGGAGGGAAGTTTTGGTGTCGGGGGAAGGGGAGGAGCGGAGAACCAAGGACTTTGCATAGGGGAAAAGCGTGGGGATGGATATATGCTAGGGATGTGCAGACCAAAAGTTTAAGTTCATAAGTCCATAAGTCGAAAGGGGGTCCCATTTGCGGTCAATATGGACATATGGAGAATTCCATAAGTTGAGTCTATGTCCATATGTGCAAATAAAAATTTAAACCCCTCACCCGCCTTAATCCCCCCCCCCCCCCAAGACTTACCAAAACTCCCTGGTGGTCCAGCGGGGTCAGGACGCTATTCCTGAAATCCTTTGCAAGGAGCACGTGACGTCGGCGTCACGTCGGAGTGACGCGGCGTCACGTGATTCCCCTCGGGTTCGCTCCGGGACCCCTCATTGGGCTCAAAAGCCTTTTGGCCAGCTTGGGGGGGTCAGGAGGCCCCCCCCCCAAGCTGGCCAAAAGTTCCTTTTGGGCCCAATGAGGGGTCCGGGAGCGAACCCGAGGGGAATCACGTGACGCCGCGTCACTCTGATGTGGCACCGACGTCACGTGATTCCCCTCGGGTTCGCTCCGGGACCCCTCGTTGGGCTCAAAAGGAACTTTTGGCCAGCTTGGGGAGTTTTGGTAAGTCTTGGGGGGGGGGGGATTAAGGAGGGTGGGGGGTTTTAAATTTTTATTTAGATCAACAATCGCGATTTCCAACGTATTCAACATAGCTATGTTGAATAAGTTGAAATCCGATCGTTTACGCCTCATCATTTTTTTAAGTTAAAAAAAAAAAAAGTTGCGTTTTCCATTTAAGTTCAAAACGAATGCACACCCCTAATATATGCTAAGCATGGGAGGTGGCCCAATGAAGGCCTGGCATAAGCAATAACCTGGCCCGCAAGGCCAGGGGTGGGAGGAGGTGGCAGAACACTGCACGGAGCGGCAGTAGCCACAGAGGCATTCACAGAGCGGGATGCCAGTGGTCGGTGTTCCAACTTCACGGAGCGGAAGGCTGGAGTGGCATTCACTGAACGGGATGCTAATGGTATACCACCATCACGGAGCGGAAGGATGGAGGGCTGCCGTCTCCAAAAAAAACAAAGGGGTGGGTAAGAGTATGTAAATTTACTGGTTAGGACATAGGCTATAGGTATTGGCAATTATTAGGCTTGTTCAATATTTGTTGTTTGTTAATGTGGCTCGTGAGAATGAGGGCTATTACCTGGAGATAATGCCCTTTTTCGATGTACATGCACATGGTTGATGAGACTCTGGCGTTGCTCTGGGCTTCGACAGCAAGAGGAAATGTGGAAGAAAAAAAAGAAAAAAAGGTTTTGCATTCACAAAGAAGTGAGATGTAGCTTGCTTGTTACGTGATTACTTCCCCAAAACCAGATAAGCCAGTACTTTGCTTTCAATGCATATCCAGCATAGCACTCTGCTTCAACGGCAGGGGGAGAAGGTCCAACACTTCTCTTTCAATGCATAGCTCTCTGATACAACGGCAGGGGGAATGTGGAAGGGAGGATCTGTATATGGACAATGGTCAACAGGGTCCGAATTTCGTAGTCTGGGTGGACGGAGGCATGGGTGTAGCTTGTTTATTGCAGCGGTTGCTACCCCTAATTGAGCTAGATATTCACTTGTATGCAGTTCCAGCAGTGCTCTCTCCATTAATGGTGGGGTGGAGGGGAAATAGAACTAAAAGGTACTAAAAGCCAAGAGTAACAAGTATGTGAAAAAAGAAAAAAAATAAAAGTACATAGCTTGCTGGGCAGACTGGATGGGCCATTTGGTCTTCTTCTGCCGTCATTTCTATTTTTCTATATGTTTCTATGTTTCAGAAACCAAGATGAGAAAAGACAATTTGTTGCTTTATCTGTTATGATGTAAATAAGAAAGACAATGCGGGCTCCCAGGTTGGTTTTATCCTGTGCTTTGGCAGGTTCTACTCAGGAGAGCAGGGCTGGGAGATAGCTGAAGAGAAAGAGAAGAGAGAGGAGGGCAATGTTTTGGAATAGAACCCAGCAGCAATGTGATCCCAGCAGCAGTGTGAGTTCCACAGTAGAAGAAAGACTCGGTGATAAGATAAGGGATCTCCAGGGGTTTCCGAAAGCCAGGAACTTGGGGCTGGATCCTTCTCCTTAATGTCTGAGATAAATACAAATACACGTTGAAAGAGGTATTGTGGAGTAGCAATTCAGCTCTAGCCAAAACTCAGATTCTCTTTGTATGAGCAACCTGGAAAACACTGCTGACTGTATTAGGCTGGTTAGAGACTGGTTTTGGTGTCCAGGGTTCTGCTAAGGTGACTTTGGTCCCAGTTTGCCCCTTTTATTGGAGAAATTAGAGGTCTGGAGTTTTGCCCAGGGAGAGAGACACCACACAAGCCACATCATTCATTGATTACTATCTCATATCAGCCTATGTACCAATAGCCAGAGCCTCACTATGTTTGTGCATGCACACTAAATTGCTGCATATCAAGAGGTAAAGCTACAGCAAAGGAGAGGTTAATTTTTTTTTATTATTGTTTAATTCTCTCCTTACCAGTCAGAGACTATCTAAACTGTACAATTCATTATATTCTGGATTGTCATTTTTATTCCTTTCTATTACATGTTTATTTCTACCCTGTTTCCTCTATCTCATTTCTTGTTTTCTTGTTTGTTTTGTCAGTAAAAATGTAGAAACAATTAATCTGCATGGCATTTCCTGGCATCGTGTTTTATGGAGTACACCGATATATCAAATATGATGGAGGGAAGAATGGGGTACAGGACCCATCTCCCCAGTGCTATTTAAAACAACCTATAACTCCCATTGTACCGCTCTAACCACATATTCAGGAGGGGTTCTTCTGTTGCAGATCACTTCCTCTTTTGGCAGCAGGTTTCCTGTATTACACATGTTAATGCTTGTACTATTCTTAACACACAGGGTACTTTGGTTCCTTAAACAGCTGATACTTTTGCATTTATCCTGTATACTTACAAGAAGGCAAAGGTTTTACACCTAGTGGACAAGTTTCCATCATAGATGTATGTGAGAAAGCTTTCCATAGGAAGAGAGAATTAATGCAACACCAGAAAATCAACAAAGCAAATATTACAAATTACCAGGAAAGTCACACTGATGAGAGACCTTTGTCTTGCTCTAGTAAACGATCACTCTTGTGCATTTTTTCTTTTGTGCCTGCATTTCTTCCTTCTGACAGAGGGTTTACTAAAGTCTGTGTCTCGGTTTTGCACTGATAGGTAATTCTAAGTAAGAAAGGCATTACTAAGGAGTTCCCTTAAAGATTACTCTCTTTTCCTTAGAATACTATGTCACATAAGTCTAACACATCAGCGCTCCTCAGAGTTGATGTATCATTTTGAGGTCAGTTAATTATTTATTAGATCAGAGCTACTCAATAACTGAGAGATATATTCTTTAAAAAGTATATGATTTTTATTTTACATGACGAAAGTATTTAATTGATCAAGTCATATCATAGACAGAGAAAAAATAAAAATTAAAGATGGTTTCTTACCAATGAGTTAAGTCTGCCAGGATCTCAGGCATACCATACTCTGAATAGCATAGAAGCTTCGAGCTTCTACACTGCACTGTATATATACTCTTTCTCTTGTTGACAGTTCATGGACTTATAACATAAGAATTTAAGTACTAATTTTATTTCAATACAGTCAATTTTCACTATCTCAGAAACACCTGATTACATATTTCTAACTTCAATATGTAAGTAAAGAAATGTCAAAATGATATAAGCATCTAGAATCTAAAACTCCTAAAAACTAGATATATGAAATACTACTTGCAGTAGGCATATATCTATACTGATTTCAATGTTCAAAAGACATCATTTTTATCTAGCGTTTTGTGCCACTTAAGACCCAAACTCTGGGAGATTTGCCAAGCTAGCATACATCAATACCAAAGGCCATTCTCTGTTCCTTATCTTAACAAAGCACTGGCTATCTTCCCAGTTCCAACAGCTGCACATGGTCCATGAAAGTTAAGAAAAAAAAAAAAAAGAAAATATAAATGGCAGCACATCACAAGTCATTTCAGAGGTTTGGAGGTTACTAATTTTCATACTTCTGTATTTTAGAGGTACAGGGGACCAATACACCATCTCATCTCTATATGTATATTTCTGTCTTCAGTATCATATTTCTGCTGTGATTTCAGACTTTCTAAGCTTCTTTTCTGAGATACATTTATTCCTGCAATTTTTTCCAGAATCAGAACAGGAAGAAGCATCCTCTCTGTGTTTTTCTGGTAACATCTTATACCCTTCAAGATTCTCAGTGATCTTCCAGTAATGTGGCCCTGTATTTGCATTTCAAGAATCATCTTTTTCTGAATATTGGAGATTAGAATGAGATAAATACAGGGGATTCCTACTGGCTAAACTATGGAGATGAAGGAAAGAGGTAACTCATGTTAATTGGGGTAACTTGCACAGAGTGAAAGACCTGATAACATCCTTGTTTCAAGTCAGTCCAGTGGTATGACTCCACATATACTTTAATATTTTAATTATTTTTGGCTATTCAAGGACTTAAGAATAACATCCAGGTCATGAACTGGACCTTTTCTGTAATTGACCCTTATGGAACGCACTTCATTAGGAACTGATGATATCCTGGACTATAAACATTTTTGGAAAAGGTTAAAACTCACTTATTTCACATGGCATTTTTTAAATTTTGATTGAACTCCTATTGTCATTTAATATGTGCCTATGTTTATTTATTTTGGTATATTTTACTGCTATCTTATTTATGTCTATGTTTATGATGTAAGCCGCTTAGCATGATTGTCATATATAAATGGAATATAAAACTTAAATATAAATAAATACATTTACCTTAAGGAATAAAAAAAAGAATAAAAATATAAATAAACTCTGATGATATCCATTCAGAATGGTCAGTTTGGAATTCAGGGACCCCCAGGGATCAATCCTTTCAGTGGCACTTTTAAACATCTATCTGGCCCCTTTATGTTTTCTGATTGATTGTCTAGAGGTAGAATTTAAAATGTTCACAGCTGATTCAATTGTTTTTCTCTGTAAGAAACTCATTCTTTGTAGACCTAGATCATGTTATAAGAACATGCCATACTAGTTCAGACCAAGGGTCCATGAAGCCCAGCATCCTGTCTCCAACGGTGTCCAATCCAGGCCATAAGAACCTGGCAAGTTCCCAAAACTGTTACTGTTGCTAGTAATAGCAGTGGCTATTTTCTAAGTCAACTTAATTAATAGCAGGTAATGGACTTCTCCGCCAAGAACTTATCCAATCCTTTTTTAAACACAGCTACACTAACTGTACTAACCACATCCCCTGGCAACAAATTCCAGAGTTTAATTGTGCGTTGAGTGAAAAAGAACTTTCTCCAATTAGTTTTAAATGTGCCACATGCTAACTTCATGGAGTGCCCCCTAGTCCTTCTATTATCCGAAAGAGTAAATAACCGATTCACATTTACCCATTCTAGACCTCTCATGATTTTAAACATCTCTATATCCCCCCTCATATATCCAGCCGACTCTTCTCGAAGCTGAAAAGTCCTAACCTCTTTGGTCTTTCTTCATAGTGGAGCTGTTCCATCCCCTTTATCATTTTGGTCGCCCTTCTCTGTACCTTCTTCACCTAAACTATATCTTTTTTGAGATGTGACGACCAGAATTGTACATAGTATTCAGTGCGGTTTCACCATGTAGCAATACAGAGGCATTATGACATTTTCTGTTTTATTCACCATTCTTTTTCTAATAATTCCCAAAATTCTCTTTGCTTTTTTGACTGCCGCAGCACACTGAACCAACAAATTCAATGTGTTATCCACTATGACGCTTAGATTTCTTTCTTGAGTGATAGCTCCTAATATGGAACCTAACATTGTGTAATTATAGCATGGGTTATTTTTTCCTATATGCAACACCTTGCACTTATCCACATTAAATTTCATCTGCCATTTGTTTGCCTAATTTTCAAGTCTCACAAGGTCTTCCTGCAATTTATCACAATCCGTTTGCGATTTAATTACTCTGAATAACTTTGTATCATCTGCAAATTTGATTACCTCACTCGTATTTCTTTCCAGATCATTTATAAATATATTGAAAATTACAGGTCCCAATATAGATACCTGAGGCACTCCATTGCCCACTCCCTTCCTCTGAGAAAATTGTCCATTTAATCCTATTCTCTGTATCCTGTCTTTTAGCCAGTTTGTAATCCATGAAAGGACATCACCACCTTTCCCATGACTTTTTATTTTTCCTAGAAGCCTCTCATTAGGAATTTTTTCAAACGCCTTCTGAAAATCCAAATACATTACATCTATCGGTTCACCTTTATCTACATGTTAATTAACTCCTTCAAAAAAGTGAAGCAGATGTTTTGAATTGTCTTTCCACAATAAATTAATGGATGAAAAATAAATCTACTGTGAAATATATTTAATTATTTAATTATTTTTAGTTTTTTATATACCGATGTTCCTGTATAATATACATATCGCACAATATAAAACTGAGGCTTTATGTGTCTATAGCTAGCCTTTCCCCCACTTGATGTAGATAATTTTTTTTAATGTGAATGGGGCTGTCATTCATTTTACACCAGTGAGAAATTTAGGGTTTCATTTTGACTCATTTACTTTAGATTTTTATATTCCACTTTTCACACATTTTTTTTAGCACTTCAAAGCAGATTACATGCATGTACTTCCCTATACCCAGAGGGCTTACAATTGTAAGTTTGTACCTGAGGCATTGGAGGGTAAAGTGACTTGCCCAAGGTCACAAGGAGCAACAGTGGGACTTAAGCACTGGTCTCCTGGTTCATAGCCTGCTGCTCTAACCACTAGGGTACTCCTCCACTCATTTAACTTTAGAACTGCATATTCAGACACTTTTGAAATCCAGATATTTTAAACTTCAGATGCTTTACCACCTATTATATATATATATATATATATATATATATATATATATATATATATATATATATATATATATATATATATATATATATATATATTGAGCTCCATTTATTTCAGGGCATTTGTGCAACTGTTCCATCTCTCCACAACAGATTATTGCAATGCCTTATATATTGCCTTGGCCATTACCCATCTGTGAGTACTGCAGATTTTGCAAAACTCCACCGTACATTTAGTTGTAAGGGGCTCAAGCTGGGTGCATGTAACTCCCATGTTACATCAAATACACTGGCTGCTTTTATTGCGGCATATCAAATTAAAACATTTGATGCTTGTTTATAAATCTGTTAAAATGACGGCCTTTTTATCTCACTAAACTGTTATATTCTTATACTCCATCTTGGGAATGCTGGTCCCAAGGAAAAGGACATTTATTTGTTTCCCATCTAAGACAGACCATTTGAAGGATACTAGGAATTAAGCCTTCTCCGGGTAGGCCTAACTCTGTGGAATACTTTACCAGAATTATTAAGATCCTTAGATGATTTATGTTCTTTCTGGAAACAGTTGAAAGATTTTCTTTTTGAAGAAGCATTCAGTTAGTAGACTAACTACAGAAATCATGAGCATCTATTTTTTAGACTATACACAATGGTTAATTGTATTCTTCTGCATGAAACTGTGATTTTGATATTATTGTATTCTAGAGATGTGAATCGTTTTCCATATCGTCTTAACGATAGAAATCGTGTGGCAGGGCAAGAAAATCGTGTTAGGCACGATTTTTTAGTTAAAAAATCGTTTTTTCCGATTAGTGCGCACTAACTCGAGTTAGTGCGCACTAACTGGGAGTTAGTGCGCACTAACTGAAAATGATACAATTTGACACTTTTCAGGTCAGTTAAGGTCAGTTTAGGAATGAATATGTATTCCTATTGGCTGCCCTCTTATTTATTCATGTTACCAAGCTTCCCACTGACAGTATATGGGGGATGGGAAATGGAAACAGTTGGTAGCTTGACAAAACAAGTAATGTGATCAGTCAATGTGACTAGAACTTGTGCCCTAACCCTGATACCAGGGGTATTGTGATCTTCCTGCACACAGTGCCCTATCCCTATTAATACCAGGAGTGTTGTGATCTTCCTGCAAACAGTGCCCTAACCCTGGCATCAGGGGTGTTGTGATCTTCCTGCACACAGTGCCCTATCCCTATTAATACCAGGAGTGTTTTGATCTTCCTGCACACAGTGCCCTATCCCTATTAATACCAGGAGTGTTGTGATCTTCCTGCACACAGTGCCCTAACCCTGGCACCAGGGGTGTTGTGATCTTCCTGCACACAGTGCCCTATCCCTATTAATACCAGGAGTGTTGTGATCTTCCTGCACACAGTGCCCTAACCCTGGCACCAGGGGTGTTGTGATCTTCCTGCACACAGTGCCCTATCCCTATTAATACCAGGAGTGTTGTGATCTTCCTGCACACAGTGCCCTAACCCTGGCACCAGGGGTGTTGTGATCTTCCTGCACACAGTGCCCTATCCCTATTAATACCAGGAGTGTTGTGATCTTCCTGCACACAGTGCCCTAACCCTGGCACCAGGGGTGTTGTGATCTTCCTGCACACAGTGCCCTATCCCTATTAATACCAGGAGTGTTGTGATCTTCCTGCACACAGTGCCCTAACCCTGGCACCAGGGGTGTTGTGATCTTCCTGCACACAGTGCCCTAACCCTGGCACCAGGGGTGTTGTGATCTTCCTGCACACAGTGCCCTATCCCTATTAATACCAGGAGTGTTGTGATCTTCCTGCACACAGTGCCCTATCCCTATTAATACCAGGAGTGTTGTGATCTTCCTGCACACAGTGCCCTATCCCTAATACCAGGGGTGTTGTGATCTTCCTGCACACAGTGCCCTATTCCTGATACCGGGGGTGTTGATATTCTTCCACACATCCCGGTATCAGGGATAGGGCACTGCATGCAGGAAGATCACAACACTCCTGGTATCAGGAATAGGGCACTGTGTGCAGGAAGATTACAACATCCCTGGTATTAGGGATAGGGCACTGCGTGCAGGAAGATCACAACACTCCTGGTATTAATAGGGATAGGGCACTGCATGCAGGAAGATCACAACACCCCTGGTATCAGGGATAGGGCACTGTGTGCAGGAAGATCACAATACCCCGGAGGAGTGAGGGTCACGCAGCTCCCCCCTGTCTGTGCAGCCAGCCTCTCACTAGTAATGCAGGGAGGGAGCTGTCTCAGACTTCACCATCCTCCCCCCCCCCCCTCACCCACACACCATTCACTAGCTGGGACATGGGGGAAGTCAGGAGTGAGGGTCAGGCAGCTCCCCCCTGTCTGTGAAGCCAGCCTCTCACTAGTAATGCAGGGAGGGAGCTGTCTCAGACTTCACCATCCTACCCCCCTCACCCACACACCATTCACTAGCTGGGACATGGGGGAAGTCAGGAGTGAGGGTCAGGCAGCTCCCCCCTGTCTGTGAAGCCAGCCTCTCACTAGTAATGCAGGGAGGGAGCTGTCTCAGACTTCACCATCCTCCCCCCCCCTCCCCCCTCACCCACACACCATTCACTAGCTGGGACATGGGGGAAGTCAGGAGTGAGGGTCAGGCAGCTCCCCCCTGTCTGTGAAGCCAGCCTCTCACTAGTAATGCAGGGAGGGAGCTGTCTCAGACTTCACCATCCTCCCCCCCCCCCCCCCCAACCCACACACCATTCACTAGCTGGGACATGGGGGAAGTCAGGAGTGAGGGTCAGGCAGCTCCCCCCTGTCTGTGAAGCCAGCCTCTCACTAGTAATGCAGGGAGGGAGCTGTCTCAGACTTCACCATCCTCCCCCCCCCCCCTCACCCACACACCATTCACTAGCTGGGACATGGGGGAAGTCAGGAGTGAGGGTCAGGCAGCTCCCCCCTGTCTGTGAAGCCAGCCTCTCACTAGTAATACAGGGAGGGAGCTGTCTCAGACTTCACCATCCTCCCCCCCCCCCCCTCACCCACACACCATTCACTAGCTGGGACATGGGGGAAGTCAGGAGTGAGGGTCAGGCAGCTCCCCCCTGTCTGTGAAGCCAGCCTCTCACTAGTAATGCAGGGAGGGAGCTGTCTCAGACTTCACCATCCTCCCCCCCTCACCCACACACCATTCACTAGCTGGGATATGGGGGAAGTCAGGAGTGAGGGTCAGGCAGCTCCCCCCTGTCTGTGAAGCCAGCCTCTCACTAGTAATGCAGGGAGGGAGCTGTCTCAGACTTCACCATCCTCCCCCCCTCACCCACACACCATTCACTAGCTGGGACATGGGGGAAGTCAGGAGTGAGGGTCAGGCAGCTCCCCCCTGTCTGTGAAGCCAGCCTCTCACTAGTAATGCAGGGAGGGAGCTGTCTCAGACTTCACCATCCTCCCCCCCTCACCCACACACCATTCACTAGCTGGGACATGGGGGAAGTCAGGAGTGAGGGTCAGGCAGCTCTCCCCTGTCTGTGAAGCCAGCCTCTCACTAGTAATGCAGGGAGGGAGCTGTCTCAGACTTCACCATCCTCCCCCCCCCCCCCCTCACCCACACACCATTCACTAGCTGGGACATGGGGGAAGTCAGGAGTGAGGGTCAGGCAGCTCCCCCCTGTCTGTGAAGCCAGCCTCTCACTAGTAATGCAGGGAGGGAGCTGTCTCAGACTGGTATCAGGGATAGGGCACTGAGTGCAGGAAGATCACAACACCCCTGGTATCAGGAATAGGGCACAGGTTCTAGTCATATTGACTGATCACATTACTTTTTTTGTCAACTACCAACAGTTTTCATTTCCCATCCCCCCAACCATCACCTCAGTTGGAACCTTGGTAACATCAATAGATAAGAGGGCAGCCAGCCAATAGGAATACATATTCATTCCTAACTGACCTTTACTGACCTGGATAGTGTCAATAATTTGTATCATTTTCTGTTAGTGTTCCTGAGTTTCCATTTGCATTTCCCATCCCCCCAAACATCACCTCAGTGGGAACCTGGTTAACATCAATAGATAAGAGGGCAGCCAGCCAATAGGAACACATATTCATTCCTAACTGACCTTTACTGACCTGGAAAGTGTCAATTTGTATCATTTTCAGTTAGTGCGCACTAACTCGAGTTAGTGCGCACTAACTCCCGTTAGGGCACACTAACACGATTTAACGATTTTTAATGATAAATCGTTAGAATTTCTATTGTATCGTGTTCTATAACGATTTAAGACGATATTAAAATTATCGGACGATAATTTTAATCGTTAAAAAACGATTCACATCCCTATTGTATTCCACTTAGCACAGTTTTTCTGTTATAAATAGATAATACATGCTGTTTATAAACAAACTTGCTGGGCAAACTGGATGGACCAAGCACATCTTTTTCTGCCATCATTTATTGTGTTACTGTGTCTTAGAACCGGAAAAGATATGGGGTATACAGAGAAACTTGTATTTTGTCTTGTTTTTTAACATTATTTCTTTGTGGGAACCAGTAGGATCAAAAGAGAAGCAGAAGGAGAAAACTAGGCTGGGATCCTAAAGATATACAACAAAAGAAAAAGGTAGAGAACCAGAATAGAAGAGTGGTGGGAGGAAAAACGTAGTTGTATACTAATACACATCCCTTGCTGCCATTATGTGTAGCTGCCATGTCACAGAAACACTACCTTGGGGGCCTTGCTGCTGTTCTGGTAACAAAATACCTCGATGTAACCAAGAACGCAGAAGGGTGGGACAACGTGGCTGGGATCCTCGAGATGTACAACAATACAGTAATGTAGAGAGCCAGAAAAATGTTGGGCTGGTAGGAGAAACTTGTATTTTTCTCTCCTTTTTTTAAATTTTATTTTGGGAACTAAGCACCCTAGTATAACCAAGAAATAAGTAGGGTGGAACCACCAGGCTGGGACCCAAGCAGCAAAAAATAAGAAGGCATCAAAACATTCAAGATGTGGCATTCAGGGCAAGGAAGCTAGGCAGAGCAGCAGCAAGACTCCCAAGGTGGTACATCTGTGGCATGAAAGCTAAACATAGAGGCAGAAAGACACCCCCCCCCCCTCGAAGGTGCATCTAGGGACTGGCAGCCAGAAAGGAAGCAAGACCCCATGGTATGGCAGATAGGCAGAGTGGCAGCAAGACCTCTACCAAGCTGTCAATCATCTTGCTTCTTGCATGGAAAGTCTGGAAAGACCAGAAAAGGTGGATTGATCTTCAATAATAATGTGCTTTGCTTCCCCAATTGGCTTTAATAAAATGACATAAATGAAAGAAACAAAATGCATGAGGAAATGGAACTATAGAAATTATAGATATGAGAAATAAAATGATACAACAATACAAAAATAAGCTTTCTCTCCCCCCCCCCCCCCCATGCACACCTCTAATTTTGGGAATTTTCTGGACCTCCGTGGCCTAACTGCTCTGCCTGTATCCCATTCTTCAGTATTGTCTCTTATATATTTATTTATAGACATTTGATATTTGCTTTTTATTAAAAATGGCCTCAAAGCAGATTACAATTGATTTAAGTCAACAAGTTCAATATGCATATGTTACAGTGGTGATCAGATTCACAACAGAATAAATCATTTCAAGTTCTTAGTTAGAATCAGGGGAAGTTAGATCAGGGGAACTGGGTCTCTGCAGAGAAGACCTGGTTGAAAAGCAATGCCTTTGCTTGTTTTCCCTGGTCTGCTTTTATCTGCACTGTTGTAGGCCTTCTTCCTTTAGTCTTCACTCTACTTTTGGCGCCCCACTCTCTCTATATTCTAGGGATTGAATATTAGTTTGGAAACAAAATGAAAAATGCAATGAAACACCCTTATTTCTTTTGTTTCATTTAAAAACAAAACAAACACAATCCCACTAAATTAAGAATCATTTTAGTTCCTTTCATTTCAGGAAATAGTGGACACTGTTCGGAAATGGTACATATCATTTCCAAATAGTGCACACTGTTTCTGAATAGCACATGCTATTTTCTGAAACAAATAAAAAAGAAAAAAGAAAGCCCCCTGATAAAATGAAATTTGAGTAAAAAACAACTCTATTGTTCTCTCTGATAGAGCGACCTACAAATGTTTTATTAATTTCTTTAATACTTTCAACTTAAATAACCTGCCTTATCATTGCTCCTTGCAGGTCAGGCTATGGAAAATTGAATTCATATCATTAGACTAAAGTTGTAGATCACCATTGAAACAACTTCTATATTGCGTAAATCACAGGAAGTTGCAGCTTACTACAATATAAATGTAATCGGATATAGAGATTACACAAACAGCACCCACCTGAATACTAATCCAGTGATATGGGACTCGGCATTCTAAGTAGGCCCGCATCCTGATGTACACCCCTGGGGGTATCATGTGTGGTATAGTGGGGCTGTCAACCACACCATCCAGCACCTGCCCAACAACCCCTTCTGGACACAGAGGATTGTCAGTGTGCTGCATGGAATGTGGTCAGTTACCAGGCTGAGTTAGGAAAGAGAGCCCTGTCATAGGAATAGCACCTTAACCTTCAACCTAATCGAGCCCCACTGTTATATGCATTTCAGGGACACATGACCTGTGCAACATGCTATGGAACCTGTGAATTAGGCATGCCTGCTAGAGGAAGGGGGGAAGGGAAATCATAGCGGAAGGGTAGGAAGGGGATGAAGGGGAACATGGGGAATGGGGGGAATGGGGGCGGGGAGAGTTAAAAACTCCTTTGCAAAATGGAACATCCAATAATAAGCAGGTGACACTACCAACTGTAATAGACACATCGGTCATATGCCTCTCATCAGTTCCCATACAAAAACTGGACACTCTCATTGCAGACAGTGTGGAAAGCTAGCATTGTGTGCCTGCTTACCCATGTGGACCAGCAGATACTCTGACAGCCTACCTTGCCCCTAAGAAATAACATCCACAAAATATTGTAAGACAGTCCCTACACTATAATGCCGTATATGGCCTGCTGTATGACCACATATATAAAGCATCGCCATACACACACCTATTAGACCAGTCCATGCTGTACTGCTAGTCTAGTACCTAAGCTGGAGCAGTGCAATCCTCTGTGCTGGCTTGGTACATACATCTGTACAGCAGCCCTGCCTGGAATCCTGGATACTGACTGCTCTAAAAGCAATGGCCACTATGCTGGCTATACAGGTTAACAGTAATCAGTACTTACATATAGGCAGAGATGGGAGGTGTGTCAGTTCAGAAAAAGTACAGCTGCCCAGGTAGTAGAGATATATGAGGACATATGCTGCCATAATATGAGGAGCTACATGGATAGGATTACAGGGGGGTTGAAAATGTTGTAGTTCTGCTTACCTTACTGCCCTACACGGCGCATGGTGTCAAGCTGGCCAACTCCACCCACAGCTGCCTCAGAGATGGTACCCAGTATCTATCAGATGCTCAGAGGATGAGAAGGTGATGTGGCTCCATTCTCCCTCTGCAACTTGCCTGGCCTAAAAGGAGTAGGGATGTGAATCGTGTCCTCGATCGTCTTAACGATCGATTTCGGCTGGGAGGGGGAGGGAATCGTATTGTTGCCGTTTGGGGGGGTAAAATATCGTGAAAAATCGTGAAAAATCGAAAAATCGAAAAATCGCAAAAGCGACTTAAATAACCTGCGGGTCCAGCGAGGGTTCCGGCGCCTCGCTGAACAACCTCCTGCAGTCGATCTCCTGCCGGCGCCATTTTCCGTACGAAAACGATTCGCGGCGGGAAATCACTCCCTGACCCCCGCTGGACCTCCAGGAACTTTTGGCCAGCTTGTGGGGGGCCTCCTGACCCCCACGAGACTTGCCAAAAGTCCAGCAGGGGTCCGGAAGGACCTCCTGCCGTCCAATCGTGTTCGTCTATGGCCGCCGCCATTTTTCGGCGCCATTTTGGAAAATGGCGCCGGCTGAAGACAACAAGATTCAGGAGCAGGAGCCCGTTCCGGACCGCTGCCGTTCCGGACCGCCGCTGGACCCGCAGGTTATTTAAGTCATTTGGGGGGGGTTCGGGAGGGTGGGGGATTTAATTTAAAGGGTCGGGGGTGGGTTTTAGGGGGTTTTAGTGTGCCGGCTCACGATTCTAACGATTTATAACGATAAATCGTTAGAATCTCTATTGTATTGTGTTCCATAACGGTTTAAGACGATATTAAAATTATCGGACGATAATTTTAATCGTCCTAAAACGATTCACATCCCTAAAAAGGAGTAAGCATTTTATTTTTTCTGCAGTGTGGACTTTTCAAACTGAAAGGTAGAGTGACCATGAGAGGCAAACAGGAGACTCCAGTGCCCACACTAGGAGCGCATCTTCCACCATCTGAGGGACAAGACTTTTTAGGGCCTGCCACCTTGAGGAATACTCACTCAGATGAGCAGGTCTGAGACCAACATTGCACCTCCATTGTCTTCAAGATTAATTGAAGAGTGCTATTTGATTTAGTTGAAGATTTTGTTACAATAAAGTTTGTTTTTTATTTATTTATTTTTTATTTTGGAACACTCCATTTGAGTGTCCAGTTAATTCTTGGGGCTGGAGGGGATCCTTGCAGAAAATTAATTTAACAAAGAGCAAGAAAGAGAAAGAGACTGAATTTTCCCCTTGCATGCCTTGGGTCCTGGAGGTTCAGACTCCCTCCTCCCTTGTCTGAAAGAATGCGTGCCCTGGGCTGAAAGGACTGGTGACAGTAACCTGGGGACTTAGCCCCAGGACTAAGTGTCTCCCCCCTGCACCAATTTGTCTCTAAACATCAAAGTAGGGAGGCGATACATGTAAATAAAATGTTTGCGTGAATTTTAGTGTAAAGGCTGATAGGATGGGACAGACAGCATGTCTTACTATAATCAGTAAAAACACCTGTCAGAATCCAGCCAATAAACTTATTAGTAATTTCTGGTATACTTCATAATTCAGCTCTGCTGCTTTTTTTTTATCAGCTTTATTGATCCAGTTTGCAATATAAATCACTGAACTCACACCTCGGTTTCCTGAGCTGTGGGATGTGTTTTAGGAAAGACCTTCTTATGCAGTAAAAAAAATATCTCTTCTGCATAACTGCCTGGGCATCAAACCAAGTCATGCCAGAACAGATTTGATAGGTTATTCAGCAGGTATAGGAAAGGGATGAGCTGTGTTTTGTTGAATATAAATCATACTATATTTGATGCAATGGTTTCTAGCAATCAATGTTTTCTCATTTCCTTGGCCATCTGCTCCTGATATCACAGCATTTACATCTACCAAAAGATTAGTATAACCTGAACCTACAAAAATACTGCATACAGTATATAACAGCAGACAGCTGTATACTTCACGAATGCAGCAAGGATGAATTTAGAGTAATCTGCATAAATCTAGGAATAGCTAAAATATAACAGTTCAATATTCAGCAAGGAGGAGAGAAGTTACCCAGACAAAATACTTATGGGTGTGCAAATCCCCAAATATGTTTGGAAGGAGTAGGGTAGTCCAGGTTTAATGTCATTTAATGTTTATTTTGGTGTGCTTCCTCTACTGAATTGAAAAAAGCAATAAAAAGAAATTGAAAACTCCATCAGGCCTCTCAACCCTCATTTGCCCCCCTCCCCTCCCCCGGAAGGTGCCAGGGACAGGAACCACCCTGGCTTCAACTTATCCCACCTGTGGGGATCCTGGTCAGTGAAAGGGGCAGGAGGAATACCCACTCACCTCCTGCTCCTTGGTCATCCCCATCAAATTAACTGGCCATCTCTAAGACTAGTGCAATAGTGATGTCAAAATGGTGCCAGACTCAAGGTTGGCTGGCACCATTTTGTTGTATGGCTAGATATTTGTATGGCTGTGCCACAAAATAAGGCTGGCCGACCCTGGGACTGGCATCATTTTGAAGTCATTATGGCACTGATCTCAAGGCCAGCTGGTGCCATTTGAAAGGGATGACCGAAGGGCAGAAAGTGAGTGGGTATTCCTTCAGCCCCTTTCACTGACAAGGATGCCCATAGTCATGATAAGAGGGGGCCAGGGTGACTCCTAGCCCACCAGCACCCTTTTGGAAGGAGAGGGGAGGATACACACTCACACACATGCACATGCTGATGAGCAGCAGCAGCTGATACCCTTCCTTAACCCCAGTATGACTAAAAGAAATGTTGTGCACAAAGCAGACCCCTCTCTCCCCAAATATATGGAAATCTTGTAGTAAGATAGTGAGGTCACGTGGACTCCCAATATAATTGAGATTTGTCCCAGAGTAAGCGGTGCTGATTCCCCTGAACCAAAAAAACTGTGGTGGGAGAACCTGTTGCCTAATCTCGCTCTGATGAATACTAACTTGTGATAGCTCTGACAGCTGCTCTGATAACTCTCTTCACTGACAGCTATTTTGAGCACATGTTTTTAAACCACAGATGGGGTAGGGATCAATACTTCTTTTCATGTGAAAATTTTAATTTATATTGGGGGTGGGAAGCAGTACTTGACCCCGCTACAAGGGGGGGGGGGTGTTCCTTCTTGGTCATACAATATTTTGTATTCATATTGGGGAGTGGGAGGGGTTAATCAGTCACTGCTTGGCCATTTAGTTGTTAATTATTATTATTTTGCAATATGGACACATTTTTAACAGAAATGTTTTCAGCTGAAGTTAGCTGGGTGACTATCTAGCCAGATAAATTTCAGCCACACTTCTGGAATGCTCCTATGCTACCTCTTTCTTATCAGGCTAAATTTTAACCAGATAATGATTTAAAATTTAACCACTCTAAAAGGGGTAGGATTTGTCCAGCTGACAAACTCTTTTGAATATTTGAAATTACAATAAATGAGAGCTGTTTTAAAACACCTATGGTTTTACTATGGTGCCATAAATAATTCTTTACAAAACACTATGTCAAGAGAATGTTACTTAACCAATATATCTGTACCCCTTTTAGTTTTGCTGTTGCAGTAGGCATCATATGCAATATTATATCATATTCATAAGATCAGAATTAATGATCATGTAGTCAAGCAGCACAGTAATAGAGAAGAGATGTGTTTCATCTTAGCTCCACATCTGCTTTCCTCTGAAATACTATTTTTAGCCCTCTTCTGCATTCCCTCTGGACTCCATGGATAGCTAAGTCTTAGTCTACACAGAGAGATGACTTCTAAACCTGAGGCAAAGGAATTGAATAAAGCTGCCATGCCTATATCCTAAATAATGAATAGGCACAGCAGCAAACTGGTGATATGTCTCTTGCTTTGTCACAATGATGTACCCTGCATCCCCTCTCCACATGTGTCAACTTATGAGACCCCAGATATAGCATTGTTGGGATCAGCGGACTCTTTCCCTGGTTACATGCAACTTTCAGTCAGTTTCAGCCTAATTCTCATCGAGATTCATTCAGGCAATGGTGCAAGCAGCATGCAGCTGAAGCAAATATGGAAGGAGATGAGCTCCATATGCTTGGTGCTAATAGAGGTCATGACTCATTTATGCATGACTGAGAAACATATTGAAACTCATGATGATGATGTTGCACTTCATAAAGAGCTAAATGATCAAAGGACCTTTCTTCAAACACTAGTTACAAAACTGCTGATCAGTTATGAAAACAGGTCTTGCCAGTATAAAAAGAAACGACCCTGGCGAGTCCAGGGTCGTGGAGGGTAACATGGGCGCGGGCAGAGCGAGGGGCGGGGAGAAGGAAAGGGGGGAGCAGGAGGGGGATCCAGCTGGGCACCAATGGGAGGCGGCGAAATTCAAAAGCTGTCCTCCCATTGGTGCATCGCTGGGTATGAGGAGGTCAGAGCAGGAGCGGACAGCAGTTGGAAAGCAGGCAGCGGAGCAAGCGGAGGGTTCTTTGCTTGCTGCACGCCTGGGTTCCACCTGCGGCGCGTGTGGGGTTACAGGGAGGCACGGTCGGAGGCGGCGCGATCGCGATGCGGCGGTCTTCTGCGCAGCAGTGGTCGCGGCAGCGGGGGCGAGCCGGAGTGCGGCCTTCGGCGGGCGGCCCGCGAGACGGCCGGGCGGGGGATGCGCCGGCGCGCGTTCTTTCCTCCGAGGTGAGTCTGGCCACTGGCGGTCCTCGGGCCCCTGTCCCGCCCCTTCCCCTCCTGGTCCAGGGGCCTACCTTGCGTGATGTAGACTCGGGGGAGAGCGGAGCGGAGCCGGAGAGCCCGCCCCCTTCCCGTCCTAGTAGCCCGGGCTCTCACTTCGGCCTGCGGCCGGCGGGCGTGGGCTCGGAGGGGTTGGCTGGGGACACGCGGCAGGCCTTGGCGCAGACGGGTCCTTCCCCTCCGGGTGGCTCGACGGCGGATGCTGAGCTCAGCCGGCGCGCTGCGCCCGTTCCTGCGGCGGCGAGGGGAGCGGAGTCTCCTGCACTGGGGGTGGCGTGCTCGGCGGGGGGGGGAGCGCGCCAAGCGGCGCACGCACCTCGGGCAGCAGGCCCGGCGAGGGGGCGAGCAGGCCGAGGCGGTCGTGGTCCCTGGCCCCGCCCGCTCGCAGGGGCGCGCGGGTTCGCCCAGACGGCGGGGGAGCGTGGTGCGCAGGGGCTCTCCGGTGGCGGGCCCCAAGAGACGGAGCGCTTCCAGGGCGGGGCGGCCCCGTTCCGGGCGGCAGGGGGCGGTCCTTTCCCCCATGCCACGGCTTTTGGAGGGGAATCCCCTCCCCCCCCCGGAGAGCGGCCCTGTGGATCCTGCGGCCTTTATCGCCGAGATTTTGGGTCACATGGCGCGGGCCGGTTATAGTTTCCTCCAAGGGCCTTCGGAGGCTGGTGGCCGTGGAGGTCCGGTCGCCGTGGAAGGGCCGGGGGGTTTTGGGACGCCCCAGGGCGGGCAGTTTCTCCTGGGCGCGTCCGGCATTCCCGGGGATGAGCGGTGTGCGGGAGCGTGGGGAGGGCGGCTTCCGGGCAGCAGCACGGGCCCGAGTCGGTGGCCGGAGCGAGGTGCGGCGGTCCCACGCAGGGCCGGCGGCTCAGGGGGTTTCGTGGCGGCTGGAGAGGAGGAGGAGCTCCCGGGCCCATCCAGCCGCGAAGCCTGGCGGATGCAGCGTGCGGTGTCGGGTGAGGCGGCGGAGAGGTGGCTTCTGGTCGGCGATGGAGCTGCGGCGGCGGCGGCAGCGAGCGCAGAGGTTCCAGGTCCGCGGGAGGCGGGCGCCCCTGGAGGGGACGCGGCAGCGGGTAAGTTGGGGTTGGGGCACGGGGACAGGGGACGAGGGGGCGGGAGGAGGGGGTCGTCGGGGGATTCCAGCTCGAGTTCCTCGACCTCTACGTTGCCTTCTAGCGCGGAGGGGGGTAGTAGGAGGGGGGTGTTGGGGGAGGGCCCCAAGTGTGAGTCGAGCAGCCCCGCCTCGGCAGCTCTTTCAGAATTATGGGAGGGGGTCCCGAAGCGATTGGTGAAGAGGATTAGGAAACGGAAATTCGTTAATATCTTTAAGCTGCTGGAGGGTAGGAGGGGGGGGAAGCGGTTATCCAAGAAGGCTAAAAAGCGCAGGCGGGAGAGCGGGTCGGAGCCGAGAATCGCCAAGAATATAGTTAATTGGATGCGGGGTTTCTTGCGGTTGGCGAGTGTTGTCACCCACTTCGATCCATCCCAGTGCGGGGGGTTGCTGTCCTACGCGGACAGCATTCTGGGTGCTTTTCGGGACTATGACGGTTGGGCTTGGCTCAACTACGATGAGAAGTTCCGGGACAAGATGTCGGGGAACAAACTCATGACTTGGGGTACCCAGGATATACATCTGTGGTTGACGCAGATGACCAACAAGGGGTCCGGGGGGGCGAGAAAGGGGGTGACGGGGGGCGTGGCAGTCGCGGCGGGGAGTGGGACGACGGGGGGCGGGGGGAAGGGGCAGCCCTTTCGCGGGGGAGGGGCGTCGGTGGGCGGGACAGGAGTGCGGAGCGCTGGGGGGGCGGCAGACGTGTGTTGGCGCTTCAATAAACTCACTTGTTTGTTCCCGGAGTGCAAATTCCGGCACACCTGCGCTACCTGCGGTGGTGCCCACTCCGCCACTAAGTGCGCTCAAAGTGTGGGAGGGGGGGCGGGTAAAGGGGCTAAGTAGGGACGGGTGGGAGTGCAAGGCGGACTCCCCCATTTGTGTGGCGGCGCTGGAGGAGGGCCTGCGGGTTTACCCGGATCGGGTAGCCGCTACTTTGCTGCGGGAGGGGTTTCGGGGGGGGTTTCGGATTCCGTATCAGGGCCCGGGGCAGGGGGGACAGGGCGCGGAACGCGAAGTCGGTGTCCAAACTGGCTCATGTGGCCAGGGACAAGCTCCGGGATGAACTGGCCTTAGGGAGAGTGGCGGGGCCGTTTCCGGGCAAGCCGTACGAACGAATGCACTTATCCCCGTTGGCGGTGATTCCGAAGAAGGCGGAGGGCAAGTTTCGCCTTATTCTGAATTTGTCACATCCCTCGGGAGGCTCCGTTAACGATTTTATCCCCAGGAGTGCGTGCACGGTGAAGTATGCGTCGTTTGACGAGGCGGTCGCCTTGGTCCGGAAAGCGGGGAGGGGGGGCCCCGCTAGCCAAGGCGGACATTGAGTCCGCTTTTCGGCTGCTCCCGATTCACCCTTCGTCTTTCCCGCTGTTGGGATTTTCCTTCGAGGGCGCTTACTTTATTGATCGTTGTTTGCCAATGGGGTGCGCGGTGTCCTGCGCATTCTTCGAGGCATTCAGCACATTTATTCATTGGGCCACGAAGACCCATACGGCGTGCGAAGATTCGCTGCACTATCTGGACGACTTTTTATTCGTGGGGCGGGGGGACTCGGATGACTGTCTAAGGCAGTTGCGGGGTTTCCTGCGGACGGCCGAGCGCTTTGGTGTGCCCATTGCGCAGGACAAGACGGAGGGGCCGGTCACCAGGCTGACCTTCCTAGGGATAGAGTTGGACACGGAGGCCATGGTGTGTCGCTTGCCGGTGGGGAAGGTAGATCAGCTGCGGGATTTGGTGCATGCGGTTAAAGGGGCGGCGAAGGTCACATTGCGTCAGATGCAGTCTCTCATAGGTTCCTTGAATTTTGCCTGTCGGGTGATCCCCATGGGGCGGGCTTTCATTCGGCGTCTGTCCGCTAGGACGGCGGGGGTCAGGGCGGGTCATCATTACATCAGGGTGTCGCGACCGGTGCGGGAGGAGTTGGCAGTGTGGGAGGCCTTCCTGCACTCGTTCAACGGGATCTGTGTGATGCCCGGGCCGGCAGTATCCAATGTGGCCCTGGAATTGTATTCGGACGCGGCAGGGGCGGCGGGTTGCGGCCTATACTTTTGGGGCAAGTGGTGCGCGGAGCCCTGGCCGGCGTCCTGGATCAATGGGGGTGTGGTGCGGAATGTAACTTTCCTGGAACTGTTTCCGATAATTGTGGCGCTGACCCTTTGGGGGGAGGACTTGCGAATAACCGGGTGGTCTGGTGGTGCGACAATTTGGGAGTAGTTCAGGTGGTCAATAGGCAGGCCGCAAAGTGTCCCAGGGTATCGGCCTTATTGCGGGTCATGGTTTTGTTGTGTCTTCAGTGGAATGTGCATTTACGAGCTCGGCATGTACCGGGGGTTCAGAACGTTATAGCGGATGCTCTCTCTCGTTTCAAGTGGGACGCCTTTCGGGCGGCGGCGCCTCACGCGGCCAGGCGGGGCGAGCAGGTCCCAGCACACTTGTGGAACCTCGGGGAGACGACCACTGGGAGTTGATCCGGAGATCGGTGGCCCCGGCAACGTGGAGAGCTTACGTAGCTGGCAACAATGCTGTGACTCGTTTTCTGTTATCCTTGGGCTGGAGGGGCGGCGGGGTGCGGGAGGCGGAATTGGCACGATTCATACTGTGGGCAAAGGGAGCGGGCTTTTCTTTGGCGTCCGTCCGTAGCCAGCTGGCGGGGTTCGCGTTCTTTCGCAAACTGGAGGGGTGCGGCAACCCGGCGCGTTGTTTCCTAGTCAGAAAACTGTTGGACGGGTGGGGCAGGGGGGAGGGGCGTAGGGAGGATGTTCGGAGTCCAATCCGGTACGGCGATTTGCTTGGGTTGGCCAATGGCTTGCGGGGGGTATGCAGTTCCGAGCACGAGTTAGTGTTGTTCCGCTTAGCGTTCTCGTGGGCATTCTTCGGTGCCCTGCGCATTGGGGAGCTGGTCGCTCGGGCAGGTGGGGACAGGGGGCAGGAGGGGTTGCTGGTCGGCGATGTGCGCCTCGGCGCAGAGCGGGTGGCGATCCGGATTCGGCGGTCCAAAACGGATCAACTCGGCAAAGGCGCGTGGATTGCATTAGTCCGGGCGGGGAGCGAGCGGGTGTGTCCGGTGCGCTTGGCGTTGGCGTACGGTCAGGTCAGACCGGGGGTTGGGGGTCATTTTTTGGTGCATGCGGATGGTTCCCCTCTTACCAGGTATCAGTTCGGGGCGGTCCTGCGCAGAGTGGTTGAGAGTATGGGGTGGGACGCGTCGCGGTATACGTCCCATTCGTTTCGCATAGGTGCGGCCACGACAGCGGCTGAGCTGGGCTGGCCGGCGGAGCGGATACGAGCGCTGGGGAGGTGGAAGTCGGATGTTTTCAGGGTGTACGTGCGGAAGTGACGCCTCCGGCTGGGTGAAGGGGGTGTCCTGGCGCTGCCGTAGGTAATGGGTCTGTTTGCCTTGCAGATCGGGATCGGGAGGTGTCGAGTAGGGATGTGAATCGTGTCCTCGATCGTCTTAACGATCGATTTCGGCTGGGAGGGGGAGGGAATCGTATTGTTGCCGTTTGGGGGGGTAAAATATCGTGAAAAATCGTGAAAAATCGTTAAAAAATCGAAAAATCGAAAAATCGAAAAACCGGCACATTAAAACCCCCTAAAACCCACCCCCGACCCTTTAAATTAAATCCCCCACCCCCAAATAACTTAAATAACCTGCGGGTCCAGCGGCGGTCCGGAACGGCAGCGGTCCGGAACGGGCTCCTGCTCCTGCATCTTGTCGTCTTCGGCCGGCGCCATTTTCCAAAATGGCGCCGAAAAATGGCGGCGGCCATAGACGAAAAAGATTGGACGGCAGGAGGTCCTTCCGGACCCCCGCTGGACTTTTGGCAAGTCTCGTGGGGGTCAGGAGGCCCCCCACAAGCTGGCCAAAAGTTCCTGGAGGTCCAGCGGGGGTCAGGGAGCGATTTCCCGCCGCGAATCGTTTTCGTACGGAAAATGGCGCCGGCAGGAGATCGACTGCAGGAGGTCGTTCAGCGAGGGTTCCGGCGCCTCGCTGTACGACCTCCTGCAGTCGATCTCCTGCCGGCGCCATTTTTCCGTACGAAAACGATTCGCGGCGGGAAATCGCTCCCTGACCCCCGCTGGACCTCCAGGAACTTTTGGCCAGCTTGTGGGGGGCCTCCTGACCCCCACGAGACTTGCCAAAAGTCCAGCGGGGGTCCGGAAGGACCTCCTGCCGTCCAATCTTTTTCGTCTATGGCCGCCGCCATTTTTCGGCGCCATTTTGGAAAATGGCGCCGGCCGAAGACGACAAGATGCAGGAGCAGGAGCCCGTTCCGGACCGCTGCCGTTCCGGACCGCCGCTGGACCCGCAGGTTATTTAAGTTATTTGGGGGGGGTTCGGGAGGGTGGGGGATTTAATTTAAAGGGTCGGGGGTGGGTTTTAGGGGGTTTTAGTGTGCCGGCTCATGATTCTAACGATTTATAACGATAAATCGTTAGAATCTGTATTGTATTGTGTTCCATAACGGTTTAAGATGATATTAAAATTATCGGACGATAATTTTAATCGTCCTAAAACGATTCACATCCCTAGTGTCGAGTACGGAGTGTGCCTGGATCGTGGGTCATTCCTTTATCCGGAGAGCCCACCAACGGGCTAAGCGGAGGCCTTATGGAGTGAATTTGAACTTGCATCGTGCGGACGTCCGGGTGCGCTGGATCGGAAAAGGGGGGATGAGATGGGACGATTTGTGTGACGTTGTGCAAGGCAATATTGACAGATGGGGGGTCCCTAAATGGATCGTTATTCATTTAGGGGGTAACGATATCGGCAGGGTGACCTGTCGGGAATTCATAAAAATCATTCGCAAGGATTTGGCTTCCCTTATGAATCGCTTCCCAGATACTAAAGTGGGTTGGTTGGATGTGATTATTCGACTCAGGCACCGGGAGGAGCCCATCTGGTGTAACGGTGTGAAAAAACTGAATCGTCAAATTGGGAAATGGGTGGTGCGGGAAGGGGGGTTTTGGATTCGTCACCGGTGGTCCTGGGACGTGCTGGAGGGTTACTTCGTAGGGGATGGGGTGCACCTTTCGGAGGTGGGATTGGATCTGTTCAATGATGCCTTGGAGGAGGGGATTCGTCAGGTGATGTGTTAATGGGGCTGGGCCGCAGTGGGGGTACAAAGGCCGTAACCGGTCTTTGTTAGTGGCGGAAAACCCGAGCCATATGCTGTATTGTGTATTGGAATTATGTTATGGACTGTTTGGAGGTGGGGGAGGAATGCCCGTGTAACTTGGTGCCGTTACATGGGAAGGCCTAAAGAGCAAGGGGGGGGCCGATGCTCAGGCCGCAAAGCTTACCCTCGCCGATGCCGTGGCGGGGTAAGTGGGGGGGGGGGGGGGGGGCAGGATGCTGGCTTACCACCGGGTCGCGGTGGTAAGCGAAGAAGAGGAGGCGGCCAAGGAGGTGGAAAGGGGGGGCGGTTATTTGAAAGCATGTTAAGATAGCGGCTCGGGTTAGGTTAATAAACTGCGGCCTTTTGTTAATACCATACAGTTGTCAATTGTGTTTATTGCAAAGGGGGGAGAGGGATGATATGCGGCTGCCGGAGCAAGGTCTCGCGTCCCTATGTTACATGTATGGTGGGAGTGCAAAAGGACTGTGATTAGGCTCAATGCCTGGCTCATGAATATATTTTGTCATACACTGTTCAGGGAAGGCAACAATTTCCTGCTGAAATTTACAGTCCAAATGGTCTATAGGAACCACTCAGCCCACCAAAGCCTGTGAGCTGCCTTGTACAGAACAATCTTCAAAGCCATTTATGTGAGTAAATATTGATTTTCCCAGAAAATTGCCCTCCCTCAATTTGGTTAAAAGTATGTCTTGCTCTCCACAACATGCATACTTTCAATTGCATTTGGGGTAAGCTTTTCAGGAGGTACAGCTTTAGGATGGATTAAAAAATAATGCATGCAGATTGTATTTTCAGATCTGTGTTAGTTGTCATCTTGGAGCTGCTGTTCCTGTTGTCCATTGCTGAATTCTTTGCTTTTTCCACCTTCTTTGCAGCACCTCTTGATCCAGTGGGATGCTAAGCTCCACCCACTATGACATCATCAGGGCATCAGGTTAAGAGGCACTCCACACCTAAGGCCTCTTTGTGTGCACTCCTTTATGTGCACTGAGTGGAGTTGTGTAGCATTGGTAGTCTTGCTTATGGTAATCTTATATTTTTCATTCTATAATGTCTGAGAGGTGATTTTTCATAATGAACAATACAAATGAAATGAATTAGATTCCAACTATTATGGGTCATAGGAGATATAGTCCCTAAGCTGTTAATCAATAGTAAAAGGTCTGAAAGCATCCTAGGACTTTATATCAAGAAGTGAACACCATCTTTAATAAAAAAAGAAACGGAACTATCATCAGGAGGTGAGGGGAAATGGGTGACTGCGCTGTGTGACCATGCCCCTCCCCCGACGTCAACTCTTTGTGCTTCATTTACTATTTTTTCTTTTACGTTTTCTGTTAAGTAACCTTTTTTCAAGTTCCTACCTTATGCCTTTGTTAACAATTTTATTATAAATGTTCTCTGTATTTGACTATGGAAATATTTTTTCCTGCTTTTTCTGTTTTATGTAAACCGGTATGATTTGCATTTTAATGTAAGAATGTCGGTATATAAAAATTATAAATACATAAAATATCAGATTAACAACAAAACTAAGGATCTTCCTGTTATGTTCACCAGTCACAGGACAGGGTTTGGTACCTCCACTCCAGCATGGGGTTAGCAAAAAAATAAATGTCTTAAAATGCCACTGAAGATAATCCCAAGATTTGTAGGACCATTCCCTATCATACAGACTCTCCATTTTCACATTGTGTTCCATATCTCCTCATTGAAACCAGCAATCTTATCTTGGCCATCGAGATCACCCTACAAGCCTACCAAAGTCACAACAGAGGAGGACAATGAGTGCAATGTTGAGCAGATCCTAAATTCCCAGAAGGTCAGGAACCAAATCTAATACCTCATCACATGGAAGAATTTTGGCACAGAAGAAAACTTCTGGGAACTTGCCTCAAATCTCCAAGCCCCAGAACTGTTGCAGGACTTCCACAGATGTTTCCTCAGGAAGCCTAAACCCAGTAATTTGGGGATGGGGCTTTGGAGGGGGGATACTGTTGCATTCACCAGTCACAGGACTCACCTGTGACTGGCATTACTTAACTCCACCTCACCCCAGCTCATGGTGTGGCCTAGAAGCTGCCTCACACTGCTCCTGTGGTAGGAAGCCACCAACACATCTGCTGCTGCAATGCTGCATCATTCTCTAGGCATAGGCACACATCAGACCAGCTCTTGAAGGCTCCTCGGTGGGAAAGGCCAGTCCTATCACTCTCTGATGTCATTCAGATAGGTATTTAAACCCAGCCATGACTCCTGCTCAGCACCTCAGCATTGGTCCCCTACCTAAGAAGCAGAGCGTGTTGCTCCTGATTGTTCTGCGTTCTTAACTGTCCTGTATTCCTGATTGTGCCTTGCCCAGCCTGTTTTGTCAAGCTTTGCCTTGCCCAGCCTGACTCATCCTGTATTGTCTCCTCTTCCCAGTCTCATCCAGTGTCTCTCATGCGTCTTCATCCATCCTTGGTCTGACCTCCTATTATTGACCTCTTGCATTGGACCTAACTATGTTTGCCTGCCTTTCTGGTCCTGAGCTTTTACATGGTACTCAGTCTGTGCTTGTCTGCTACCTGCCCTGATCACTGGCCTGTTCCTTGTCTCTTCAGTCTGCTGCCTGTCCTGACCCCGATGTGAATCTGGACTCTTGCTCACTCCACCGCCCTAGGAACACACTTAAGCCCTGCTATCCACCAGAAACCAAGGACTGAATCTGCAGGCTGGTATAAGTAAAGCTCCAGTCTGTCCTGCATCAGGGCGCACTGTTGGCATAGGCCATGCAGGTTGTCAACTGTGTCACATTAACAATGACTCACTCTCACATTGCTCATCACTCTGCTTTTTTAGCAAATGAGATTTTTCTTGACACCATGGCTGGATTGGGTTGGGAACAAACTGTGAATTTTCCAACTCACAAGCAAGACCATACTTCTTTTCATAAAACCTTGGCCTTTTAAAACAAACCCCACCCTAGCTCCAGCCATTAAATGTATCCTGGTCAGATAATGTACTCATTTCATGTAATTGCAAATGAAAACCTCTGGGGCATCAAGATACTGATAACTCTCATTACATAAAGAAGAGAGGTCATTCTGATACTGTTATGACTTGTAGGTGTGTGACCCTTGGGCCGAGGTGAGAGATGGTACCGCCCACAGGGAGGAGCCCTGTGAGCCTCACCATCAGGAAGTGCAGTCTCAGCGGATGTCAGATACAGTTATGAAAAAAAGTATTTATTATAAAAGTAGAAAAAGCATAGCCCGTGGAGTGGGGGTTGCTGGAGGGGAGATAAGGTCTGAGAAGGGGTACACCCAGAGGGAATGCCTCAGACGAATATCCAGTAATGGTCCACAGAGCGGGGAACACTGAGGAAGTCTCTCTGAAGTGATGATGCAGTAGTGCCCTGCAGCAGAGGGTACACTGAGGGATTCTTCACTCAGAGATGGTATTGAAGTGGTCCGGGGTATGGGTACACCGGTGAGGTGGTTCCTCACCAGAGCTGGCACGGTAGTGGCCCGAGACCCAGGATACACCAGAGAGGGCTCTGTAGTGATGACGTGGCAATGGCCTGCAGCACAGGGTACACCAAGGTGGCTCCTCACTAGTGCTGGCACGGTAGTGGTCCAAGGTATGGGGTACACCGGAGAGGATCTCACAATAAACTAGTTCAGTAGTAGTTCGTGAAGACAAGATACTCACAGAGATATAATTCCAGGAGAGGTCCCGGGGTATGGGAATCGGTCATAGTCCAAGGCATAAGGCCCTCCGAGGAACTGATAACCAGAGATGAGAAAGGGCCCCTGAGGAGCGGGTACCCAGAGCATCTCATGCCAAAGAGCAGGAACTGGAATGGGAAGTCCGTACAAGAGAAGCAGATTCAGCAATGAGGGAACTCCTTGCTAACTCGGCGATAGGCAGGGTCAGGCAGCTTAAGTACAGCAGAGTGTAGACATCATTAGTGATACCTCTTTTTATGCAGCCCTGACATCATTGGGGAAAGTGGCAACCTCCGCCAGCTACTGCTGACCTCCCTGGCATTCCCGGGACAGCGTGGGCGCTGCCGACCATCATCTTGCTCATGGGATCACTTAGGTGCATGCACGGGCCAATATTATGCACATCATGGCGGATGTTCACTCATATGTTCTGCCACATATGTTATCAGCTTGAGGATTTTCTACACTAAACAAGGTACAGACAGATATCCATGCCTCAGGAGAAAAAAGTAAATAAAAGAAAGTTTGTTTGGAAACCTGGTTACTCTAAATATTGTATAGAGCAGAGACTGGGTCACAGAAGAGACTGAGCTATATAGCAACATATCAGTACTCATGCCTCCAGGGGAGGAAGAGAGAAAAAAAGAAAAGGAAATATTTCTCTTCTACTGTTTGGGGCGGATTTTAAAACGAGCGTGAATAGCCTACTTTTGTTTGCGCTCCAGGCGCAAACAAAAGTACGCTGGATTTTAGTAGATACGCGCGGAGCCGCGCGTATCCGCTAAAATCCTGGATCGGCGCGCGCAAGGCTATCGATTTCGTATAGCCGGCGCGCGCCGAGCCGCGCAGCCTACCCCCGTTCCCTCCAAGGCCGCTCCGAAATCGGAGCGGCCTCGGAGGGAACTTTCCTTTGCCCTCCCCTCACCTTCCCCTCCCTTCCCCTACCTAACCCACCCACCCGGCCCTGTCTAAAACCCCCCCCTTACCTTTGTCGGGGGATTTACGCCTCCCGGAGGGAGGCGTAAATCCCCGCGCGCGAGCGGGCCTCCTGCGCGTAAATCCGCCCGGTTTTGGGCGGATTTACGCGAGCAGGGCTCTGAAAATCCGCCCCTTTGTGAACTTGTGTTACTGAGGACGACACTGAGCCTGGCTTGTGCAAAGGAAGCACACAGAGAGAGAGAAAAGAGGAAAGGACATTTTCCCAGGACTAACTGAAGAGGAAGTTTGAAGTTAAATGACCGCAGGGGCAACCTAAAAGTTTAAAGATGTAAGAAGATAGAGAGTAGTTCTGCCTGTGTAGAGAGGGGGGAAATACAATTCAGTGAGTTCTGGCAAGCAAGGGTTTTTTGGGTGAGGCTTTGCCTTTTTCTCGTTCAGAAAAAAAAGGGAAACATTTATGTGCATGTAAGAGCAGAATGTGGCACATTTAAAAAAAAAAAAAATTCTGCTGCCAGAGTGGAAAAAGAGAGAAAGTGGAACTGCAACAGGGTGTGGCCTGAATGCTTCCCTGGGGGAGGAAACAAAGGAAAAGTTGTGTATGTGACTAAAATCAAGCAAGGAAAATCTCAGCCAGAATCAGTGAAGGACATGGAAGTTTGGTGCCAAAACTTCACAGAGAGGCAAAGGTAGCAGCAGCAGCAGCAGCAGCTGGAACAGCCCTTTAAAGCTCAGCAGTGAGACAAAGGCTGAGTCAGACCATAAGAGAAGAGCAACATTAGTTTCAATTACTGATACAGAGCCACAGGGAGCTGCAGCAGACCCTGCTGCTAGAACTACAACTACTGCAGTTACAGAAGCAACTAGATACCACTGAGAAGGTAAAGAGGCACGAGGAAGTAATGAAACCACAGAAGGGCTTGGGACCTTGAAAGAATAGAATGGTGTCACTGAGAGGTCTGCCAGTGATGACTGAGGCTGACCAGGACCTTGCCAGCGAGGGTTATGGGAATGGCGCAATTGGGAGGCCAGGTGTGAGTGCCAATGGTGGAATTGACTTCATCACCTTTGGAGCAGATGGTAGAGGTGCACCCTGAAGTGAAGGAACCGGACCAGCAGAAGTCAAGTATTGAACATGAAAACCCAGTGAATATGCCCACAATAACTGTGGTTTGTGGACCAAGAAGCTCGCAATGGGGCCTTGCAGGATGGTTCTCCTTGAAAACAAAATAAAACATGTTTAAAAGTGAGGATGTATAAGAGGCCAGAACTGTGTTTGGCCTGACAGAGCCAGCAGAACAGACTGATTGTATTATGATAAGAACTAAGGGAAAGGCTGAAAAGTTAACACAGTCAAGAAAGCCAGCTATGGTAGAGGAGCCAGAGAGCCCATTCCATGAAGTCCAAGCCAAACGGAGACATGAATGATCTGGTGACACAGATAAAACAGATTGCAACAGAAATGGAACAAGGGGAGAGCGAGGGGACTCCACTCACCAAAGAGGTCACCATAGTGAAAAAGAAATTACAAGAACCAGCAACGCATGCATTAAATGGGAGAAACAAGGAATGTGCTGACACAGACAGAGCCTCCTTGCACCAATGTACACAGGAGGCTGAGAAGGAGTCTGAGCCAGGGGAAAAGACAGTGGAAATCCAGGAGATAAAGGCATCACTGCCAGATGGAGAGCAGCAGCAATACCTTATTATGGCTAACCCAGTTCCCATGGACTATGCCAAACAGGGAGTTGAAGAGTTAAGGTCAGAGAACAAAGGCAAGGAATTAGCTGAAGCAGAGATAGCCTCCTTGAGCCAGGATGTCCAGCTGGCTGATGAGGAGCATTGGGTCACTAACCATCCAATGGTGGTGGAGGAGGCAGAGAAGGCCAAAGATGAGGCTAAGACATGGACATTATAAAGAATGGAACTCCAAGACTAACCAGGGTGGAAGCTTCAGAGAAATAAGAGAAAAATTAGGTTTTGGTAAAAAAAGAAACTGGCGTGGTAAAGGGAACCCTTGGCTGAGTCCCCAAAATGGTGGGGGGAAGGGTACCTTAGGAAAAGGTGAAAGTTCCCCAGCTGAAGTGGCTTCCCTTAGTTAAAGAGTGAGGCAGTCCCTAGTTTAGGACCTTGTGATTCAATACTGGCAAAGGTTAAAAAAAAAAAAGGAAAGTGGAATCCCCAAGTTAGGTCAAAAATTGAGAAAAGAGACAGCGGAACACAGCCCTGGTAGGATTAGATGCTGAATTTGGTAAGTTTGAGTTGAGGGACAAGGTATGTGAAGAACCATACATAAAAACCACTCAGAACTCTGTAAAGAACTGTTTTCAGCTATCTGGTCCCAGTCCACCTTAAGACAAAGCATTATGGGTACCACATGACTCCCAGTGCAGGATATAATGTAGGTTCAGAGTGGAGCAGGAGAATTCTAGTAGAAGACAGTAACCATGGGTAGAGAAGATTTAAATCACTGTAAATAAAAAGCACTGAGAAAAGTCTTGACTGTTCATGTGTTGTGCCATAGGGGCTTTGATATGAATGATAATTATGTCATTATATTATTAGACATAACTGCAGCCTTCAACATACTTAATCACAATATTCTTATTTCTAGACTTCAGGCCATTGGTATTGCTGGCACTGTTCTTAATTAGTATTCTTCATATCTGACCGTTTACAGATAATTAAAATTGGAAACACCAACTTGGATTGCTTTGTCATATCGTCTGGAGAATGTCATGGTTCCTCCCTATCAGCAACCTTATTCAATATTTACATTGTTCACTCTATAAAGTCCTGGTTTGTCTCAGCATAAATTATAAAATGTTATGCCAACAACATCCAGATATTTCTCCCATTTGAATATCATGCTCTCATATTTTTAGTTGGTGTCTGTGTGAATTAATTCAGTAAAACATCTTTCTCATCGCAAGCTACAACTTACAGGTACATTTTTAATTGCGGGCGTGCGCAAAGCCCAGCAGATACGTGTGTGGGCGGGCCGTGTGATCGCCGAGCGCATTTTAGAAATGGCCTGATCATGCGCGTATCTGCCGGTATGCACAGATGTGACAGTAAAAGCCAAACAGGGTAGGCCGGGGTGGGGTCTGGATAGGCCAGGGGGTTGGGTGGGGGCCGGTTGGGACAGCACATTAGATGTTGTCCCAGGGAAGCATGCACTGGCAGCTGACTGGTGTGTGGAACTTTCTTCTCCTCCAAAGAGGAAGTAAGTACTGCAACAAACACAAAAAAGGATAGGTAGGGTAAGTTTAGGGGTCATGGAGGAGAAGTGAAAAGGGAGGCAGAGTAGGTAGGGTGATAGGGAAGTTCCCTCCCAGTTCGTTCCTTAATTGGAGTGGACCGGGAGGGAACTGGGAATAGGCTGATTGCAAAGCTACGTGTATTTTTTTTTTTTTTTAAAACACCCCCTGCGCAGGCGAGTCATGACCTACGTGCACGTGAGCACATGCGGATATCATATTTTATTACATTTGCACGGTAACACGCGCATCTTATAAAATTGGTGGATCCATGTGTGCATGCCAGGAATCGCGCACATGGACACGTGCATGTGCCTTTTATAATCTAGTTTTCAATGTTCAAAAAATTGAGATGATAATTATCTCTTCTGTTAGATCACCATCTATAGCATGTCCAACTACTTTTGATTTACAATGCATCAGCCCCTCCTTTAAGAGTTCTAATCACAAACAAATGTCCACAAAAAATAAAGCCCTTACAAAGGCCTTTGTTTCACCCACATTCGGGTTTCCTCAGGGACACAAATCATGGACTCTCTCAAAGGGAAGGAAATTGTAGATAAACTGGATGTCGCCTGTTAGTTCCAAGCACATACATGTGAACAATAATATTCAACACCAGCGATACTTGTTTCATTTCATAGCGGTACACCCCAAAAAAACATTTTTTGTAGTAGTAATGATGTCTTCTCAGCAATACATATAATATCTTCAGTGTTGCTGTTTTCCAAATTGTCAATGGCAAACATACAGAGAGGTAACAGCAGTGTTAATTCCCAGCTGAAGCTATTTGTCAGCATCACGGATCCTGTTCAGTGGCGTTGCTTTTCAACTGACCTTCTGCAGATTTCAATGACACTAATAATTTCTAAAGAAAGGAGGATCTGTATATATTTTGTGGATATTCACCTGTAATCATGAACCTTGAAGGAAATATTTTTTTCATGGGTCTTTATTTTCCTGTCGACATTTGTGTGCAATTCAAATTTTAAAAGAAGTATTTCTTTATGTACAGGTCTTGAAGGGGATACTTTTATCCTAAGCAAAGTGTTGAAATGTTTTTGCTTAATTAGTTAGTCCTGGGATTGTGCTAGGGATTGCATTAGGGACACTATGCATGTTTCATGAGGTGGATATAATGTTTTTTTGTTATGACTGAGAGTGAGATACCCTGTTTTATCACCTAGGTCAATAGATTTTAACAGTATGAATGTATGTGTGAGTTTATGATAGTGAAAGTCTGAGTGATTTAAGATAGCTCTGGGTTTAATAAAAAATCTTTTAGAAATCATGTTTAATTAAAACTCTTTGGGTATATTATAGAAATGTGTTTGATGGTGGTTTATTTATATGTATATTTTTTTTGCAATAAGGGAATTAGGGGCTTTTCTATATAGATATTTAATTTATCACTAGTCCCTTTCCATTATCTTAAAGTGGATTGCCTTTTTTGTTTTGTGACTATGTATATATAAACACATACACACAAACACACACATGCATACCTATAAATATGTGAAGGGTATTCATCAGACAGCCACACTGCAAACAATGGCTCAAAGTCCCCATTTTGTTTCTTTTCAAATTGCTGAAAGGAATAATCTCTCTCTCTCTCTCTCTATCACACACACACACAGACACATATATGGGTACAGAGAGGCAGAACCCCATACCCAGCCACAGAAAGAAACAGATACCTCATTCACAGACAGACACACACTGAGGCTGACAGAGAGTGAAATAGACACCAAGACAAACATAGACATAGTTACCTCACACCCAGACAGAACTGGAGAAACAAAGACACCAGAAAACTAGACACAGAGACCCCCAGAGAGATAGAAACCCAACACCAAGACAGGAACAGAGATAGAAACATACCACACCTAGACAAAAAAACAAAAACAGACATACGCCCCAGACAGAAGACACACCACAGACAGACAGACCCCATATCCCACATCTCACACACAGACACAGATCATACACAAACACAGATCATGCACACACATACGCACAGACCATGCACACACACATACACACACACACCAAAATCCACCAGATAAACAGAAAGACCCACGCTCCACACTATATCCAGGCACATCGGTTACACTCCACAATGGTAAGGGCTGGAAAATTTTTCAAAAAATTTAGGTGGCAGCCACATTTTTTAAGAGCTGAGATCAATCCTATTATGCCCAAATTTATTTTTGCTTTTTTACCGTTTTCACTAATTATTCTTAGTTTGCTCATCTTTTTTATTTTGTCATGTTTTTATTTGCTTTTTTTCATAAACATTTTTACACTTTTTGTTTTTATTCTTTCTTCCCCTCCTCCTCCCTCTCTCCCCTCCACTGCCTCTTTCTCTCTGGCCTCTTTGCCCATTCACCTTCCCCACCTCACCACTTTTTTTCCCCTGGTGAGCAGCTGTGATCTCTGGTTAGGGACTTGGTGGCAGCAGCAAGAATTCCTCCTGTGCAGAAATCTGAACGTGAAAGATCTTTCTGGGTTGTGGAAAACAATGACTGCTTGTATGTCCAATTCTGCCACAAAGTAAGTGACTCCCCACCCGAGTTCACCATACCAGATGCAGGTTTTCTCCCTGGCCTACTAAAAAAGATGCATTTCTAAGCCAGGACATGCTTACAACTATATCACAATGTTCTGGAAGCTCCTTGCTTCCTGAGCTTGCAGGTCTCCATGTCACTGTGACTTTACAGCATAGCCATTTTATTCTCCCTTGATTGGACAGGCTATGTCCCCCCCCCCCCCTTCAGGATTTTTCACACACCCCCAGTTTGCTCACCCTTGCCTTAGACTATAACAATTCAATGTACTTAGGTTTGCCAGCTTATTCCATCAAAAGTGATGCAAATAGTTCAAAATTCAGTGGCAAGGATATTATTGGTTGCTAAATTATGGGATAAAATCACTCCTGTATTGCGATCACTTCATTGGCAACAGTGCAATATCACATTCATAATAAAGTTGCTGGTCTTATTCAGAAATTACTTGACAATGATATCTTAAGTGTGCTTTCTTTGAACATGCCATTGTACAGATCTCCTAGAGCTCTGAGCTCAGCCAATAAAATGCTGCTTGAAGTTCCTTCCCCAAATCTGGCATACCTATTAGCAACTACAGGTAGGGCCTTTTCTGTTGCTGATCAACGTACATGGAATGAACTCCCTGAATCATTATGTACTATTTGTTGCCTAAAAGTCTTCAAATAAAATTCTAGGTAGTTAGTTATTTATTCAGGTCTTTGAGGTACCATTATGAGCTGATCAGGACCCTGCCTACAATTTTCTCTTAGCACAACTGTGTTGGGTGTTTTTCTGTTTGTTTATTGTACATGTTATTTTTTTATTATGTTTGTACTTGTATGTAATATTAATCTTTTTAAATAAAATAATTTAAAAAAAATTAACTGACCATAATTATCTAAGTTATGTGGCTAAATGCATGGACCTGAAAAAATATTTTTTTTCAGGATTTGCTGTTTTTATATATTTTGGGTTACACTGTATGAAAATAGGACAAATATCAAACTTTACACAGCAAAAACAAACACTAGGTATTGCCTCATGCACTTAAATTCATATATATTCTCTGCAGAGGTACACAATGCCATTTTTTTCTCTGTAGCTGCACAAATCAAAAGCAAATTTTGTTTACAGCTTGTTTTACTTATTTCTCCTAAATGATGGTTCACTTGGGTGTTTCAATGTCAGTTCTCTTCTCATGTCCAATTGCAAATTGTGTATACCATGGAGTGAATATTTTTTTTTATCAGCAGATATATTCCTTTCTCAGTGGAGCCATTTATATTTCTCAGTTCACTGAAAATCTAATTTTGTCAGATGTTCTCATTTCTTAGGTGATGATGTGCTCTTCTCATCATTTGATATTTATGACTCTGTCAGTGAATTCCCATCATCATTCCTGCATACATTTTTCAAACACAACAATGGTACTGTGTTTCATTTTGAATCTTGATGATTATTAACACTATTAATATTATTCTTATAATTGTGGTTTCTTGTATTAAGGGTCAACAGACATCCTAGTGAACTTCCATTATTGCCTCCAGTAAGGTATACAGTATGTCAATGGATATTCCTATCTCACTAACTAAACCAATGATACAATGGTATATTGCAATTAAGCATGGATAAAGAAGACATCTTAAATAACATGGGCATCAAAGGTCCTCTTCTGTCTGCTCCTCAATCCCACATAAAATACAAGATTCAGAAGCCACAGCTTTTATTTACACAATTTGAATCAACTGTATTATACATAGTACCCAAGTCAACTAATTCATTGCATTTACCACTGGCTGTTGTGGGTAAGATAGGCAGTTTCAATATCATTATCTGACCTTTCATAATGTGGATAATTTAGTAAATATATATTATGTTTGGCAGTCTGCGGGCTCTTCTTGCAGACCACTGCACTCACCTCCAAGTCTGGGCCATCCCTCAGAATGCTGCCAGCTCTCTCTCTCCTGCCCATGCAGCAGGTTGCTGCCAATGGTCTCGCAATGGAATGCTGCCGCCTTACTGCCGGGCTTCCCTAGGTGTGTATGCACCCAATGTCATGTCATTTAAAGGGCCCACGGCAGGAAATCCTCCACAGTGCCTATTGATGACCTCATAGACTTAGGTCTATTTAAGGTCCTTCTGCTCAACCCTTCCTTGCCTTGGCAATGGGTCTCCCTATAGCCTGGGTAGTGTGAGTTGCCTCAGCGTTCCCAAGTACCTGCAACTTGTCTTCGGTGTCTGGTCCTCGTCTTGTCTTGAGTTCCTAGTTCTCGTCTTGTCTCCAGTTCCAGTAGCCCTTGTCTTTGTCTCCAGTTCTAGTAGTTTTTGTTTTTGTCTTCAGTTCTTGTGGTCAGTTTTTCAGTTCTTCTGTGTTCCACGTTTCCTCATCTGCCCACCTGTGCCACTCCTCTCCTCCTTGCCTACCTATCTGTCCCTCCTTCCTTTGGACAGATACTCGGTATTAACCTCAGCACACCTTCTGGACCTTCCTTGAATGTCACCTGCCACTGACCACTGCCTGTCTACTGGAATTTCCTTGAATGCCACTTTCCTACTGGACCTTCTTTGCATGCTGCCAACCATTGACCCAAGCTTGCCTTTGGTTTTGCCTGCACACTCTTGTCTCTTCTATGGATCTTCTGACCATTAGCAGAGGCCCCACCAAAGAACTGCTGGCCCCACACCCAAAGGCTGAACCTGAGGGGAATGTGGGCTGGTATATGCTAAGCTCGAGTTGGACTACTGCCTCATCCGACTCTGCCAGCCGAAGGTGGGACATGCAGGGCTCCACCCTGCAAGTTGTGCCAACTCTACCTCAGTCCAATGGTCCATGGCAACAACAATATAATGCATAAGTTACATCAATATTTAGTGAATTTAACTACATAAGTGTATTTTGAAAATTGTTTCAGTAGAAGTATGCACATGCAATTACACTGCTATTTGGTGCACATAGTTATGCATAGTTTTTAAATGTATTTATTTATTTATTTAAATCTTTTTCTATACCGTCGTTAAGGTGGGTATTGTCACAACGGTTTACAGTAAGGCACAAAAAGTAATGCTATTAAAATCTATCAGTTTACACAGGTGCCATAAGGTTCGGTAACATAGTTTTTAATTAATGTTAGTTGTTAAATGAGTGTGAACACTATCATGTCCAGGTCAGTTCTATAGCAGTTTTGAGTCTAGGACTCATTCTATAAATGTAACGTATCCTTTACTGATGAATTCTATTAAAAAAAAAAAAAACATACACCCTGAGGGGTGGATTTTAAAACCCCCGCGCGCACCGGCGCGCCTATTTTGCATAGGCCGCCGGCGCGCGCAGAGCCCCAGGACGCGCATAAGTCCTGGGGCTTCCTGTCGGGGGCGTGTCGCGGGTGTGTCGGGGGGCGTGTCGGGATGACGCGGCGTTTAGGGGGCGGGGCGCGGCATTTCGGGGGCGGCGATGTGGGCATGGTTTCGGCCCGGGGGCGTTCCGGGGGCGTGGCCACGGCCTCCGGAACAGCCCCCGGGACCGGACCACGGAGCGGGGCAGCCGGCCAATGCGCACAAAGTTACGCCTGCTTTCAGCGGGCGTAACTTTGCCGACAAAGGTAAGGGGGGGGTTTAGATAGGGCCGGGGGGGGGGGAGGGGTTAGGTAGGGGAAGGGAGGGGAAGGTGGGGAGAGGGCGAAGGAAAGCGGCCTCGGAGGGAACAGGCAGCGCGCGCTGGGCTCGGCGCTCGCAGGTAGCACAAATGTGCACCCCCTTGTGCTTGCCGACCCCGGATTTTATAAAATACACACGGCTAAGCGCGTATCTTATAAAATCCAGCGTACTTTTGTTCGCGCCTGCTGCGCGAACAAAAGTACGCGCTCGCGCAAGTATTTAAAATCTGCCCCATAGTGATTACTGTTTGTGTGGGTGTTTTGTACCTTGCACTTCCCTGGTTTGAACCTTGCATTTCCCTGGATTCTATTCTCCCTTCTCTTTTTGAAAGGCTTGTTTAAATTGCCAAGTTTTTAGATTTTTTTCTAAATGTTTTGTTTTCTCTTTGTAGTCTTAATTCCAATGGCATGGAGTTCCATAGTATGGGTCCCACTAAGGATAACACCCTTTCTCTTACCTGGGTTAGTCTTGCTGTTTTGACTGATGGAATAGTTAGAAGTGCTTTGTTGGCTGATCTTAGATTTCTTTTGGGGATGTGTTCGCGAAGGGCTGTGTTAAGCCAGTCTGCGTTTTCATTGTGTATTAATTTGTGTATGGTGCATAGTGTTTTGTACTGTATTCTTTGTTCAATGGAAAGCCAGTGCAACTCAGCCAGTGTTTCCGGAATGTGGTCTCTTTTCCGTTTTCCAGTTAATATGCTTGCAGCCGTGTTCTGCAATATTTGTAGTGGTCTTATGGAGGTGTATGGTAAACCTAGTAGAAGGGTATTGCAATAATCAGTGCTTGCAAATATTAGCACTTGTAGTACTGATCGAAAGTTGGCGGTTGTTAGAAGTGGTTTAAGTTTTCTGAGGACCATGAGTTTGGCGTAGCCTTCCTTTACTTTTATGGATATATGTTGTTTTAAGCTTAGTTCTGTGTCGATTATTACTCCTAGATTCCATACTTTCTCTGCAAGTATTATTTGTTTGTTGTTATTGAGTGTGATTGGGTTGTGTGAGATCTCCATGTTTTTTTTTCTTTCTAAATGAAGGAATTCTGTCTTCTCTATATTAATTACTAGCTCTATTTGATTTACTAGTTGTTTGATAATGTCTAGATACATGTTTGCTATGTTTAATGTTTTCTCAATTGTATCATCAATGGGTAATATAAATTGAATATCGTCTGCGTATATGTATATATAGTGAGGGCAAAGGCGATTGGCGCCATTTTGAGTATTGGCATCGGACGGCAATTTTGAGTCCCAAAATGGCGCCGATCGCCTTTGCCCTCACTATGTGTGTCATAGTGAGGGCAAAGGCGATCGGCGCCATTTTGAGTATTGGCATCGGATGGCCGGCGTTCAAGGAGGTCGCTCCCGGACCCCAGCTGGACTTTTGGCAAGTCTTGTGGGGGTCAGGAGGCCCCCCCAAGCTGGCCAAAAGTCCCTGTGGGTCCAACGGGGGTCCCGGAGTGACCTGCCATCTGATGCCAGGACTCAAAATGGCACCGATAGCCTTTGCCCATACTATGTCACAGGGGCTACCAGTGCCATTGGTCAGCCCCTGTCACATGGTAGGAGCACAAGAGGGTGCCGATGACCATGTGACAGGGGCTGACCAATGGCACCGGTAGCCCCTGTGACAAAGGCTATTAGCGCCATGATGAAACTAGCACTGAGGGTGTGAGTGAGTTCCTGGACCCCACCGCTGGACCACCAGGGAGTTTTGGTAAGTCTTGGGGGGATCAGGAGGGTGGGGGGTTGTAGTTAATTTTAATTTTAGCTGGGACAATAATTTAACTCGCCATAGTAACGTATTTATAGATCAACAACTTATGGAATTCTCCATACTTCCGCATGAAACGAAATTGACCCCCCACGAATACGTATCACATACGCAACGAAAAATGTTTCCCTGCACATCCCTAAAAAATACAGATTAATGCATTTAGGATGTAAAAGCCGAAAGGAAAGGAACACTATTGGAGGTGAAATACTTCTAAGCTTGAAAGAATAGCGGGATCTGGGGTCATCGTATCTAATGATCATAAGTAAACCATTTTGATGGTGAATTAACTTAATGACGGTATAGAAGAGTTTTCAAATAAATAAATAAATAAATAAGTGGCCAAACAGGTAGATAAAACAATGTCAAAAGCCAGAAAAATGGCTGCATAATGAGAGGAACAGTCAGCAAAAAAAAAGGAATGGATTTTAGCCTGGGGAAGTCCCTGGTGAGACCTCATTTGGAATACTATGTACAATTCTGGAGACTGAACCTTCAAAAGGATTAACAATGGTTGGTCAAGAAGGTGGCTACTAAAATAGTCAATAGTCTTCATTCTCAAGCATATGTGGATAAACTTAAAGACCTAAACACGTACACCCTAGAGGAAAGGCAAGATAGGGGAGATATGTTAGACATTTAAATATTTCAAAGCTTTCCATGCACAGGAGGAGAGCCTCTTTTAATGGAAAAGAAGCCATAAAATGAGGGGGTCATAAGATAACAGTGAAATATGGTAGACTCAGGAATAATTATTGGAAATATTTCTATACAGAGAGGGTGGTAGATGCTTGGAACAGCCTCAGAGTGAAGGAGAAAAAATGATATCTGAATTCAAGAAAATATGGGATAACTGCAAGGAATCTCTGAGGGAATCATGGGAAATGAAATGCTAAATTTGTTTTGCAGCTGGGAAGATAGCTCCTATGATCTTGCTTGTCCTAAGACAAGAACTCAGAATACATGAGCTCAAGAGGAGGATTCATGTAAGGCCACAAGATCAATATTAAGAGAAAACTAGGACAAGACACAAGACCAAGAGTGAGATCAAAGCTCTAGCAAGGTATAGCTGAGAAGCTGGAATATAACATAAATATGACAGAAATAGCATGGCTGCCAGCAGGACATATAAGCTGTTGAGCTGGGAGGACTAACCAGAATGTCTAGGCAGCAGTTTATAGTGCCAGGAGGATTAATTAGATAGACCCACTAAGAAGCCCTGCTGGTGAGAAGCAAGAACTGCCCAATATGTCCTCACAAGTGGTCACTGTGAAAATGCAAATTATCCTGTTACAAGGGACCAAAGGGCATGTGGAACCCCTATGGATCTGGTTGACGTTTACCATTATGCCATAGGTTTATATAGAGTAGGTTATTTCTAAAATGTAGCACCTTCATATTTTTAATATTCAGAACTTTAAAAACCATTGTTTTAAAAGTAAAGCCTTGTCAGGAACTTCCCCAAGGTCTCCTAGAGTTTGTGTAGAAACTTGCTGACATCTCAAGGCCTAGCTACTGAACAGGGAAAGAAGGGAGTGTGCCAGATAATGGCACTTGACATCATTAGTTTTAGTAAAGGTTTCAGTAACTTTCCACTCCAAATAAGGGAGCTATCTCAGAAAGAAAAAAAAAAAAAATGTTGTCAGCCATACATGTATATAAGACAATAATGTATCTTGTAAAAACTGAGCAGGTTAGGTAGCCCATCACTGTTAGACTGCTGTGCTGCTTCCAAGAAAACTGTTGTATATTTTCTTGCCTTTTACTAATAAAGATTATTCATTAAGACAAAAGGCTGTTAATTATTCTAGAAGGGCCGGCCTTCTGCCCGAGAAGCACAGGCATTGGAATGTGAATTCCCTGAAAGGTCAGGTAATGATTATTTGAACTCCTGGAGTGGCGAATGCCTCCGGTAACGAACATAATTGGTGACCCTGATGTGATTCGCGATCACGTGGTACCACTGCTGATGAGATTGAGGTAAGCAAAAAATTGACGAAATAGCACTCGCCATCATTGAGGTAAGTTACAGTTATGTTTTATCATTTAATATTGTTGCTATAAATGTGTGCACACTTCTTATTCTTTTATTAAGCTGCTTTTTCTTGCTAGTTCTTTATCTTTATTTCTTTCTTAAGATGCAACAGTTTTGTAAAAAGACAGTCACTGCTCAGGCAGAGGCACAGATGCCCACACCGGCTGCACGAGAAATTAGTTATCATCGACTTGATGAGAAGCAGATACAGAAATGTTGGTTTATTATGACTAAGATTTATTTGAACTCTGACAGTGCATGCGAGTTTTGAGATGCTTCTTCTAAAGCTCCAGTCCCCGCTAACCAACCCCCTCCGCCCTAAGGTTAATATCACTTACTGACTATTACATAGTAGCTTAAGGTTGGCGATTTGTTTTTTTAAGGCATTGAAAGTTTAAATTCATTATGTCACAAGGTACAGGATTCCCCAGTCTCCTAGCATTAGTTTGTGAATTATTCCCACATGAAGTTAAAATCATTACTAAGCATGTAAGAAATGGACAGTGTGGGCTGAGTGAGATGCATTTATGAGCTGGCCCAAAGACGGCAGTTTCACAGCCCCTGTTTTGCAACAATTGCCGCAATACATTAAGCATAAAAAAGACAGAAAAATCCTTAACACGACATTTGCATTATTTAAACATGTTTATGGTTACACTGGAACATAGGATAGGTACCGGATTAGATTCCCAGAGTTCAGGATTAGTTCCACACTCCCCTTCCCTTTACGAGAGCAAAGAATCAGAATTTAACCCTTTATTAGGCTATAGTACAGGGAACCTTACATTTACAGTCTTGGACTGTCTGTTTTTAAGATTTGTATGTTGTTCTTACTAGCTAGTTTTGTTTGAAAACTGTAGTTTCTTAGCCCTGGATGCCTTTCTATTTAAACAAAACAGATGTTTGAAATTGTTTATACAGAGATCTGACAGAGATAAGATATGATTCCTTTTTACTTTTCTGCTTTAATAAATTAAAAATCACGTGGTTAAAACAGAATAAGATTTCTTTCTTTGGTTATAATATTCACAGTAGTTTCTTTAGTAAATGAAAGTGTCTTCCCAGGTGATAAGTCTTAAAAAGAAAGTGTTTTTACTATTTGCCTTTATTTTGGATTGGCATTCCTGCTTCCTGCTCTGAACTATAGAATTGTGAGACAAGTTTGTGCAGGATGTGCTCATTTGAAGCTATTTTCATATAATAATTAGATTTTGAAAGGTTATGAGTATTTAATTTATTATCAGAAGAGGATATATTGTTTTTCCTTGTTTCAGAATTAAAAAGCATTCCTAGAGGAGTTAATTACTAGTGTTAAAGTTTAGAACTTGAAAAGACACCAGCAATTAAGGGTTAACAACAGAGAGGAAGGGGATGAGTTGGGGAATGCAAGGAAAGTGTTTCTCAGGAGAAGACACAAATGAAGGAGAAAAAATTCAATTCAATGAATTAATCTTTTAGTTTAAAAACACACTGGTGAGGAATTTAAAGATATTAAGAATAATAATAACCTTGGGTTACCGTGAATAAAAATCTGTGTCTTGTCAGTGCAGGGAATGCAGAATTGAATGGGCTCTTCCTTTTTTGGAAAGAGTTTTGTTTGTTTAAGCAGAGCATTACTACTGTAAGTTGTTTTGAAGGTGTGCATAAGTGAATCTGATGGAGTAGGTGGTGGCATGGTAATGTTAATTAAAAGGAAATGGATTGAGACTGTTTTGAAAGTACAGGTCCCTAGGACATTGAAAAAGTTACAAGTATTCCTTGAGATGATAGGATTTGATTATCACACCAGCACACTTAAAGCCCCCCCCCCCCCCCCCTCCCCAGGCCCTTTCTTGCAAATCCAAATTGATTTTATCAAATTGTATATAAATTGCCTTTATGTAAAAATTACAAGTATGCACTAACAAAGATTTGCTGTTTCTCAGGGTGGGAGGAGGCTTTCCCAATTCCCAGTAGTGAAGGCAGATATCTCTGTAGCTAGGTTTCTGCTGAGAGAATTTATTCCAAGCTTAAAAACTAAAACTGGTATTATTCCACAGCACAACTTGTGATAGTGCCTCCTAGAGGTATAACAATGGAAACAAGAAAGTAGCTTCATGACCGCTATTTGCTGAATTAAGGCATATCAAAATGTTTGGTTTCAAGGAAAACTGCAATGTCATGCATTGTCACTTTAAAATTTCACTTTAACTATTACCTTAATTTTGTTGTATGCCAGATTGTATATTTTCCAGATTGACAGCCTTCCTGTCATGGGAGATGTAACACTTGAAGATGACATTTTTCCCAGTTTTGCTTTCTTTTCATTTTTTAACAGATCTACCTCAGTTCTGACTTTTGTTTTAATCTGGATCGATTCAAATATTTCCCAAACACTTTTTGGTCTAATTTTTTAGCTCAAATATGTATTAATTGTTTGAGACTGGAAAATTGGGTATCCAAATGGCAGATGAAATTTAATGTGGATAAGTGCAAGGTGATGCATATAGGGAAAAATAACCCATGCTATAATTACACGATGTTGGGTTCTATATTAAGTGCTACAACCCAAGAAAGAGATCTAGGTGTCATAGTGGATAACACATTGAAATCGTCAGTTCAGTGTGCTGCGGCAGTCAAAAAAGCAAACAGAATGTTGGGAATTATTAGAAAAGGAATGATGAATAAAACGGAAAATGTCATAATGCCTCTGTATCGCTCCATGGTGAGACCGCACCTTGAATACTGTGTACAATTCTGGTCGCCGCATCTCAAAAAAGATATAATTGCGATGGAGAAGGTACAGAGAAGGGCTACCAAAATGATAAGGGGAATGGAACAACTCCCCTATGAGGAAAGACTAAAGAGGTTAGGACTTTTCAGCTTGGAGAAGAGACGACTGAGGGGGGATATGATAGAGGTGTTTAAAATCATGAGAGGTCTAGAACGGGTAGATGTGAATCGGTTATTTACTCTTTCGGATAGTAGAAAGACTAGGGGACACTCCATGAAGTTAGCATGGGGCACATTTAAAACTAATCGGAGAAAGTTCTTTTTTACTCAACGCACAATTAAACTCTGGAATTTGTTGCCAGAGAATGTGGTTCGTGCAGTTAGTATAGCTGTGTTTAAAAAAGGATTGGATAAGTTCTTGGAGGAGAAGTCCATTACCTGCTATTAAGTTCACTTAGAGAATAGCCACTGCCATTAGCAATGGTTACATGGAATAGACTTAGTTTTTGGGTACTTGCCAGGTTCTTATGGCCTGGATTGGCCACTGTTGGAAACAGGATGCTGGGCTTGATGGACCCTTGGTCTGACCCAGTATGGCATTTTCTTATGTTCTTATGTTCTTCTTATGTTATTTGTATGTCATGACACCTGAAGAATGCAATGAATGAATTTGTGTGTTGGTTCAATGAAGTGTAGATTTCTGTGTAGTGTCTGAGTACTTAAGTTGTTTGTGGATCTGGCTATTGTATATTACTTAATAATAAAGTGGGAATACTATAGTAATAGTACATATGTAGGGATTACTAGGAATTATGGCCATGATGGAATCTTCTCACTGATTAATTTGAATTTGTTTTGATCTTAATATTAGGTTTTGATCCATAATATACAGATCTCACTTAATAATGAATTAAGAGGCTATGCTTCGATGTCAAAGAAATACACAATACTGAGAGAACTTTATACGCCAGTTCTCTCAGTATTGTGTATTTAAAAAATCATCCCATCCTTTGCCACAGAAGCCATCTTGCACCCTTCATTATATGAACTGAAAAGTTGACACTTCTTGCCTGATTTTCTCTTTATGTTTGTTTTGTTCTATGCCTTACTTAGATGCGGTTTCTTTTGTTTTATGAGTCAATGTACCCTTATTTGACATGTGAATACTGATATACTAGTTAATACCTGGTTAGGTACCTATTTGCAGATGCCATTATTTAGATTTTCAAATTAATTATACAGTCTGAATTAATGCAGTTTTTATTAGTCTCTACATTTCAAGTATGTTGTAGCATTTTACAGTCCTATACTATTAAACCTAATCATGATCGCTCCCGTAGTTCCCACAGCTGTCCCTGAAGAACAAGCAATTCAACTTTCATTAGATTATATTAACTCTACTTATGCTTTAACACAAACTAGGGTAGATGCACTTAGTTATACCTCACGGTTACCCTTTGCTCAACCTGCAGTAGCTGCTGAATTAGGAATGGCTATTAGACAATTGCAATCAGTATTACATGTAGTGACACATGAGCTAGGAATTGCATTGAAAGCTTTGCAACACACTGTTGATGAACTTACTATTGTTTCTACATATAACCAACATGGTTTAGATTATATACGCACAAGGTGGTTTATGCACTATTTTAAAAAGTTCAGAATGTTGTCCTACCATGGTAAATTGTTTTAATATTGTTCACAATGCTATGTAAAAGATACAAGATTTAGCTAGACTTCAAGTTAGTGATTTCGAAGGAGGTTTGTCAGTGCCATGGTGGGATACTTTCTCTTCCTGGTTCTCTAGTTTGAGCAGGTATTTGTGAGGCCTTATTAGCTTTGTCATTGGATCCTTGTCCTATGCCTACTGTTATGTTTTTGTCTCCTATGCATTTGCTCATGCCTGCAACAACTCTGACCAAGGATGCCTTTCACTCCCAGGATCATGATTTCTGAGAATACTGTTGTGCAGACCCGATATGCTAAGCCACGTGCTCCCAGGACAGAATCCCTTATGTAAAACCCAGTGGTAGAAACAGTAGGCTAGGCAATGACAGACTATCTAAAACAGCCAGATAAGGGCCATCCGGTGTGAAGAATTAGTAGCACTAATTCTTCAAGAGGGGAATGAGAATAACCTGGATTAAATAATGAAATAATAGAACTGCTTTGCACAAGAAAAGAATGTATTTTGTCTTTATGAGCAAGCAAAACAACCTTGGGTGAGAAACAGAAGCAGTTTATGTAGAAACTTGCTGACATCTCAAAGGCCTAGCTACTAAACAGGGAAAGAAGGGAGTGTACCAGATAACGCCACTTGACAGCATTAGTTTTAGTAATGCTGTAACTTTCCACTCCAAATAAGGGAGCCATTCCAGAAAGAAAAAAAAATAAAAATGTTGTCAGCCATACATGCATATAAGACAATAATGTATCTTGTAAAAACTGAGCAGGTTAGGTAGCACATCACTGTTAGACTGCTGTGCTGTTTCCAAGAAAAACTGTTGTATCTTCTCTTGCCTTTTACTATTAAAGATTATTCATTAAGACGAAAGGCTGTTAATTATTCTAGAAGGGCCAGCCTTCTGCCTGAGAAGCACAGGCATCGGGCTGTGAACTCCCTGAAAGGTCAGGTAATGATTATTTGAACTCCTGGAGTGGTGAAGGCCTCCGGTAATGAACACACCATAATAAACCACTTTTATAGACCCAGAGCTCACATCTGGTTTCCACAACTGGACTAGGCTAATTTAATGAAATAGCAGCAAAGACTTCCCCAAAACTCACCCTGATTTCATTTGCCACCCAGAATCTTGTTTTATTTTTAAAATATTGGTAGGAGCTCCCCACGGCACAAGCTTGCCTGCTTAGCCTCCCAATGCCTGCCTTTCTTGCTTGGTCAATAGCAAGAGCTCCTTACTACTTCCTCTGCACTGCCTATCACCTGTCAGACTTCCCAGATCCCAGCCCAATGAGAAGGAAAATAAATGGTACCTCAGGAGGCAACTGACACCCAACACTCTTGTCACTACCTTTCACTCTGCCTCAACTTGTCTACCTCCTGCAGCAGCCACAATTGTGCACAAATAAAAGAAAATAATAATAATAATAATGAGGCTCCCTCTGACAGGCTGCCTCCTTGTCACTTCCATCTGAGACACTGGCCACTGCTGACCTCAACTTTGGCAGCATCAGCTCATCAATGTGCCTACTGCAACAGGGCATCAAGCAGACCCCCTTAAATGCTGAGTATATCTATTTTTTTATGTTTACTCCATTTACGTATGTGTACCCTAAAGGAAAGAAGAGATGGAAAGATATGATAGAGACATTCAAATATCTAAATAGTAGCCTTTTCAAAGGAAGTCTAGAACAAAGAATTATAAAGTTAGGTTCTGTCGGAGTACCTCAGGTGCAAAATCAGGAGATAATTTTTCCATGGAAAGGGTGGTTGATGCATGGAGGGCCCTTCTGGGGCAAGTATGGAGTTTAAAACAGTAATAGGGAGGGCAATTTTGAAATGGACTCCTGCAGGTAAAACAGTATTTGCAAAATGTCCTGGTACTTGTTATAAGGGTAAATTAATTCACATATGTCAAGTTTGCAAGTGAGTGGACTGAGTGGTGGTGATCCTAAGAGCATAATTGGGGCGGGGGAGGGCTTGCACTTACAAATAACCCTGTGGATTTTAAAAAATATATGCAAACATTCATAGAAATATAGTGCAGATGTTTTTCCAGGTATAACTTGTGTGGGTAAATTTGATGGGATAGTTTTCAATGTGGACTCATGCAAGCAAGTCCACTTGGAAAACTGGTGTAATTTACACTTACACATGCTTTTGCTGACTTTCTTATGCAGGCTGTTTGAAAATTACCACCTAAGGCAGCATGGGATAAGCCCAGATGATTCTTAGCTGCAAAAAGTAAAGACTGTGGCAGAAGCAAAACCTAGTAATATGTACTTAAGAGTTTATAGCGTAGTACTCAAATGATTCAACATTCGAGTTTTGCGGCCTCCAAAATTTCAAATTTTTGTTTTTTGGGGGGTTTGTTTTCATAGATATCATTTTGTTTAATTCTTATTTTGTTTCTCTTACTTTGCAGAAACAAAATAAATATTTAACCTCCTCCCCAAAAGAAAAGAAGAAATAGGTCATTACTTCCCTTCATCCTCCCAAAAAGGTTCCAGGGGTCAGAAATCATCACAGTCCCCACTTATCCATCCATGGGTTCCAGAGGGGCAGGATAAATACCCACTCATCTCTTGCCCCAGGTCATCCACATGGAAATGGTGCTGATCAGCCCTGAGACTGGCTCTGTAGTATGACATCAAATGATGTCTTCTCAGTGCCAGCCAGCTCTATTTTAATTTACGGCCATACAAACATACAGCTATAGAAGAAAATGTTGCCTGCTGGCTCTGAGAATGCACCATTTTGAAGTCACACTATAGAAACATAGAAACATAGAAATGACGGCAGAAGAAGACCAAATGGCTCATCAGTCTGCCCAGCAAGCTTTCACACTCTTTTTATTTTCCTCATAGTTATCTGTTACTCTTGGCCCTTATTAACCTTTTGGTTCTATTTCCCTTCCACTCCCACCATTAATGTAGAGAGCAGTGCAGGAACTGCATCTAAGTGATGTATCTAGCTTAATTGGTTAGGGGTAGTAACCACCGCAATAAGCAAGCTATTCCCACGCTTATTTGTTTACCCAGCCTGTGCAATTCAGTCCTTGTTGGTTGTTGTCTGAATATAAATCATCTTTTCTTCTTTTCCCCCGCCATTGAAGCAGAGAGCTATGCTGGATATTCATTGAAAGTGAAGTATCAGGCTTAATTGATTCGGGGTAGTAACCACAGTAACAAGCAAGCTACACCCATGCTTATTTGTTTACCCAGACTATGTAATTCAGTCCTTGTTATTGTTGTCTGAATATAAATCATCTTTTCTTCATTCCCCCTGCCATTGAAGCAGAGAGCTATGCTGGATATGATTTGAAAGTGAAGTATCAGGCTTTTTTGGTTTGGGGTAATAACCACGGTAACAAGCAAGCTACTCCCCGCTTTTTTGTGAATACAAATCCTTTTTTCCACATTTCCTCTTGTCGTTGAAGCATAGAGCAATGTAGGAGTTGCATTAACCATGTGTATATCAGTGTCAAGGCTGACCAGCACCATTTGCATGAAGATGACCTAGGGACAGGAGTTGAGTAGGCCTTTCTCCTGCCCATCTGAACATGTATAGATGGGATAAGTATAGGCTGGGGTGGTTCCAGGATACCAGTAACTTTTAGGGAAAAATTGGAGGTTCCAACTGGTCTGCCTTGGATTGGCCCTGTGAGGCCCCAGAAAGCCTCAGGAAAGTGACCAGTCTGGTTCGGAGGGTTTCTCTTCTTTTATTTTTCAAAATGAAATGGGCATAAACCAATAAAGGTTTGTTGGTTTTTCTTTGGTTTCATTCTGAAACTTTATGAAATAAAATAGCAAAAGTCATTGACAATTTATTTTTCATTTCTAACTAATGCAAGTGTGTATGTTCTGCTTGAATTAATGGCAAAGAAGGTTATATGAAAAGTTAGAAGTCATAGTGGAAGTGCATGCAATGACACAACTGGATCATAAGAACATAAGAATATAAGAAATGCCATGCTGGGTCAGACCAAGGGTCCATCAAGGCCAGTATCCTGTTTCCAACAGTGGCCAAACCAAGTCATAAGTACCTGACAAGTACCCAAACAGATAGATCACAAACTACTATTGCTTAGCAGTTTATGGATTTAGCCTCTAGGAACTTATCCAAATATTTTTAAAACCCAATTACGCTAACTGCTGTAATCACATCCTCTGGCAATGATTTCCAGAGCTTAATTATGCGCTGAGTGAAAAATATTTTTCTTCAATTTGTTTTAAATGAGCCACTTGCTAACTTCATGGAGTGCTCCCTGGTCCTTCTATTATCTGAGAGAGTAAATAACCGATTTACATTAAATTGTTCAAGTTCTTTCATGATTTTGTAGACTTCTATCATATCCCCCCCTCAGTTGTCTCTTCTCCAAACTGAACAGCCCTAACTTCTTTAGTCTTTCCTAATAGGGCAGCAGCTTTTCCATGCCCCTTATCATTCTGGTTGCCCTTCTCTGCACTTTCTTCAGTACAGCTATATCCTTTTTGAGATGCATTGATATGAAATTGCACACAGTATTTAAGGTGTGGTCTCACCATGGAGTGAAACAGAGGCATTATGACATCCTCCATTTTATTTTCCATTCCCTTCCTAATAATTCTTAACATTCTGTTTGCTTTTTTTGATGCCACAGCTCACTGACCTGATGATTTCAATGTGCTTTCCACTATGATGCCTAGTAGGGATGTGAATCGGGCTTCGGACGATTGAAAATATTGTACGGTATTTTCAAAATCATCAGAAATCGGGGGCTCCCCCAAAATGATAGGAAAACCCCACAAAATTGTTTGTGGAGGTTCTCTTATCGTTTTGGGGGAGGGTGGGAAAAACAGCACACAAAAATAACCCCTAAACCTACCCCGACCCTTTAAAACTAATCCCTTAGCTTCCCCCACCCTCCCGACCCCCCTCAAAAAACTTTTTACAGGTACCTGGTGGTCCAGTGGGGGTCCCGGGAGCGATCTCCCGCTCCTGGGCCATCGGCTGCCACTAATCAAAATGGTGCTGATGGCACTTTGCCCTTACCATGTGACAGGGTATCCATGCCATTGGCCAGCCCCTGTCACATGGAGGGAGCACTGGATGGCCGGCGCCATCTTTAAAAATTTCGGGGTGGGTTTTTTGTTTATCGGCTTGGGCGCAGCCAATAAATAAATCCGCGATCAGGCCGGACGAAACAAAAAACACGATGTGAATCGGAACCGGAATCAGAACTGATTCCGGTTCTGATTCACATCTCTAATGCCTAGATCTCTTTCCTGGGTGGTAACTCCTAAGATAGAACCTAACATTGTGTAACTACAGCAAGTGTTATTTTTTGCTATATGCATTACTTTGCACTTGTCCTTGTTAAATTTCATCTGCCATTTGGAAGCCCAATCTTCCAGTCTCACAAAGTCCTCTTGCAATTCATAACAATCCACTTGAGATTTAACTACTCTGCATAATTTTGTGTCATCTGCGAATTTGATCACCTCGCTCATCATATCCCTTTCCAGATCATTTATAAAAATATTAAAAAGCACTGGTTCATGTACAGATCTTTGAGGCACTCCACTGTTTACCTTTTTCCACTGTGAAAACTGACCATTTAATCCTACTCTCTGTTTTCTGACTTTTAACCAACTTGCAATCCACAAAAGGACATCACCTCCTAGCCCATGACTTTTTTTTTCTTAGAAGGCTCTCATGTGGGACTTTGTTGAATGCCTTCTTAAAATCCAAATATACCATATCTACTGGTCCACTTTTGTTCACATGTTTATTTACCCCTTCAAAAAACTGTAGGAGATTTGTGAGGCAAGACTTCCTTTGTGTAAATCCATGTTGGCTGTGTCTCATCAAACATGTCTATCTAAATGTTTTGTGATTTTATTCTTTATAACATTTCCATAATTTTTCCCGGCCTGAAGTCAGGTTCACTGATCTATAGTTTCCCGGATCACCACTGGATCCCTTTTTAAATATAGGGGTTACATTGACCATCTTCCAGTCTTCAGGTACATCTGATGATTTTAATAATAGGTTACAAATTTTTACTAATAGTTCTAAAATTTAATTTTGTATTTATTTCAGAACCCTGGGATATATATCATCTGGTCCAGGTGATTTACTACTCTTTAGTTTGTCAATCTGGCCTACCACTTCTTCCAGGTTCACTGTTATTTGGTTCAATTGTTCTGAATCATCATCTAAGAAAACCTTCTCCAGAAAGGGTATCTCTCCAACAGCCTCTTTAGTTAACACTGAAACAAAGAAATTGTTTAATCTTTCGGTGATGGCCTTATCTTCTCTAAGTGCCCCTTTAACTCTTTGATCATCCAACGGCCCAACCGACTCATGTAAGGCTTTCTGCTTTGGATGTATTTGCCTTTATTGTCAACTTCTTTTCAAATTTTCTCTTACTGTCTTATCAATGTCTTACATTTAACTTGACAATGCTTATGCTTTATCCTATTTTCTTCTGATTATCAGGCTGCAATGACAGAATTAACTAGCAGCTGGGTCTATATAGCAGGCTTCAAGTACAGCAATTTAGAGAAATTCTTACAAAAGCAGAGTAGCTCATGTTGCTGAATCTGCCTGATCGGCTGTGCAAGGGACATTAGAGCAGAATGTTATCAACTAGAAATGTGAATCGTGTGCCCGATCGTCTTAACGATTGGGTTCGGCTGGAGGGAGAAAAAAATCTGATCGCTGGAGATGTGAATCGGAATCGGTTCCGATTCACATCGTTAATTTTTTTTTAGTGAGGCCCGACCCTTTAAAATTGACCGCTTACCTTCCCCCACCTCCCTAAACCCCCCAAAACATTTTACGAGTACCTGGTGGTCCAGTGGGGGTGCGGGGACCGATCTCCTGCTCTCGGGCCATCGGCACCATTTTGGCTGCCAGTCAAAAATGGCGCCGATGGCCCGATTAAAAAAAACCCCACCCGACCCTTTAAAGATGACCCCTTAGCTTCTACCACCCTCCCGATCCCCCCCAAAACATTTTTAAATTACCTGGTGGTCTAGAGGTGGTCCCGGGAGCGATCTCCCGTTCTCGGGCCATCGGCTGCCAATCATAAAGATGGCGCTGATGGCGCTTTGCCCTTACCATGTGACAGGGTATCCATGCCATTGGCCAGCCCCTGTCACATGGTAGGAGCACTGGCTGGCCGGCGCCATCTTTAAAGGGGGGTAAGGGATTAGTTGTATAGGGTCGGGGTGGGTTTAGGGGTTGTTTTGGTGTGCCGGTTTTCCCGCCCTCCCCCCAAATAACTCCCGCTAGTGGACACTAACGGGAGTAATGATTTTTCATGATAAATCGTGAAAATTTCTATTGTATCGCGCACTGTACCGATTTTTGCGATTTAAAAAATATCGGACGATTTTTTTAAATCGTCAAAAAATGATTCACATCCCTATTATCAACCACACTATCTGTTGGAGCTATTTAGATTAGGCTATGCCAACAGAATTAAATGAGCAGCTGAATGTATCTGGCAGACCCAAGTACAGTAATAATAAAAAAATTTTAAGTAGACTGTCAAGGAGCTTGGGTTGTCTGGCAGGCTGTACCAGGTTCTGAGCAGGCCAGATGTTCAGGCAACAGCCATATTAGCACTGGTAGCTGTTGTAAGTTGTTACAAACTTCGTGGTTATACATGAGAAGGGAGGGATGTTTGGTGTGAACAACATTGGGAATACAGTATACTCATCAGCCCAGGACAGTAGAGTACAAATGAACAAAATGATAAAAATTTCCTGGATAAAGATAGATATCATGCAAGTAGCCACACTTTATGGCTTTCACCTAGACAAATCTCTTTGAAAATTACCCTCAAATTGTTCATAAAAATCCTAAAATTTGTATCACTATGCCTTAGAAATTGGTATGAAAGCTACAAAAGTAACATAAGAATTACTTATTAAGCACAGCTCTGAAACAGCACACATTTTCCTAATGCATAATTGTGGTGGATAGCAGAAACTTGCACAAAAAGGCACGGCAGGCTTTTTGCCATATCCTTTCATCTGACTGTCTTTGAGCAGTAACTTTGAGATTGAATTCCATATTGTTAGTCACCGAGGAAGAGAGACACTTGTGACAGAGATTGGCCAATCTGGTTTACAGAACACAGAAAATATAAACCTGATAAAAAAAAAAACAGAGGCACGGTGCATTGGACAAAATGCCTGTTAATTTGTAGGCTGGATTCACACTCACGTTACTTTAAATTCCAGTTCTTCATGATTAGTATTAGAGAGGCATAGAAAACCAGGCCATTGGGTTGTGAATATTATTCATTACATATGACAATACCATCTTCACCAGACAAGAAAGCAGGAGATTCGTCATTATAAAATAATTAGTGATTCAGTCTATGATCAGATATATGTATGTATGTATAGAAATAGTTATATCATCAAATCAAATCAAATAAATAAGATTTAAGCCGTTGACAAAAGAACTGCATCTTTTAAATTCTTCACAGTAGCTTCCAATAGCTTAACAAATGGTGGCAAAGCCTGTTGTTTTTAAGTTTAACACACAGGTGTAGTTGGTGGATAGAAAATAAAGAAAACAAAAGAAAAACAAATGAAATGTTCATTTTTCTTATTTCATTTATAAAATAAAACAGGAAATGTTGACATTTCCTATATTGTTTTAGACAATAGCATATCTCTACTTTTAATGACCTAACATCGCTGAGACTAATATAAAAAAAAAAAAAAGCCAGACTCCTAAATTTAGGTTTCAAAGTTAGATGCCTTTTTCAGACAAATTTGAACAAATAGGTTTTCAGCTGAAAATGTTCATAAATTTAGGATCCTAATTTTAGACCTGGTATTCATTTGCCTTGAATTAGGTCCCATGTTGTACATGCTTAATTCTGAAAATCAGTAGGGATGTGAATCGTGTGATCGATCGTCTTAACGATCAATTTTGGCTGGGGGGGGAGGGAGGGAAATCTGATCGTCATGGTTTTTTTTTTTTAAATCGTAAAAAATCGTAAATCGGGGGAGGGCGGGAAAACTGGCATACCAAAACAACCCTAAAACCCACCCTGACCCTTTAAAACAAATCCCCCACCCTCCCGAACCCCCCCCCAAATGTTTTAAAATACCTGGGGTCCAGTGGGGGGTCCCGGCGCGATCTCCCGCTCTCGGGCCACGGCTGCGTTAATAGAAATGGCACCGGTGGCCCTTTGCCCTTACCATATGACAGGGCAAAGGTAGCGCCGGCGCCATTTTGGTTCCTGTCACCCGATGTCACGAGTGTAGGAGATCGCTCCCGGACCCCTGCTGGACCGCCAGGGACTTTTGGCCAGCTTGGGGGGGCCTCCTGACCCCCACAAGACTTGCCAAAAGTCCAGCGGGGGTCCGGGAGCGACTTCCTGCACGCGGGCCGTATTGCCAATATTCAAAATGGCGCCGGCGCTACTTTTACCGTCACTATGTCATACGGGTCGTCAAAAAATCGGTCGTTCCCGGACCTCCGCTGGACTTTTGGCAAGTCTTGTGGGGGTCAGGAGGCCCCACAAGCTGGCCAAAAGTCCCTGGGGGTCCAGCGGGGGTCCGGGAGCGATCTCATACGCTCGTGATGTCGGGGGACAGGAACCAAAATGGCACCATTTCTATCAATGCACCCGTGGCCCGAGAGTGGAAGATCACACCGGGACCCCCCACTGGACCCCAGGTAATTTAAGACATTTTGGGGGGGTTCGGGAGGGTGGGGGATTTATTTTAAAGGGTCGGGATGGGTTTTAGGGTTGTTTTAGTGTGCCGGTTTTCCCGCCCTCCCCCGATTTACACGATATTTAAAAAAACAAAACCGCGACGATCCGATTCCCTCCCCCACCCAACCAAAATCGATCGTTAAGACGATTGATCACACGATTCACATCTCTAGCGTTGAGTAAAAAAGAACTTTCTCCGATTAGTTTTAAATGTGCCCCATGCTAACTTCATGGAGTTCCCCCTAGTCTTTCTACTATCCGAAAAAGTAAATAACCGATTCACATCTACCCGTTCTAGACCTCTCATGATTTTAAACACCTCTATCATATCCCCCCTCAGTCGTCTCTTCTCCAAGCTGAAAAGTCCTAACCTCTTTAGTCTTTCCTCATAGGGGAGCTGTTCCATTCCCCTTATCATTTTTGTAGCCGTTCTCTGTACCTTCACCATCGCAATTATATCTTTTTTGAGATGCGGCGACCAGAATTGTACACAGTATTCAAGGTGCGGTCTCACCATGGAGCGATACAGAGGCATTATGACATTTTCCGTTTTATTCACCATTCCCTTTCTAATAATTCCCAACATTCTGTTTGCTTTTTTGACTGCCGCAGCACACTGACCCGACGATTTCAATGCGTTATCCACTATGACGCCTAGATCTCTTTCTCGGATTGTAGCACCTAATATGGAACCCAACATTGTGTAATTATAGCATGGGTTATTTTTCCCTATATGCATCACCTTGCACTTATCCACATTAAATTTCATCTGCCATTTGGATGCCCAATTTTCCAGTCTCACAAGGTCTTCCTGCAATTTATCACAATCTGCTTGTGATTTAACTACTCTGCACAATTTTGTGTCAACTGCAAACTTGATTATCTCACTCGTCGTATTTCTTTCCAGATCATTTATAAATATATTGAAAAGTAAGGGTCCCAATACAGATCCCTGAGGCTGTCCACTCCCTTCCACTGAGAAAATTGCCCATTTAATCCTACTCTGTTTCCTGTCTTTTAGCCAGTTTGCAATCCACGAAAGGACATCGCCACCTATCCCATGACTTTTTACTTTTCCTAGAAGCCTCTCATGAGGAACTTTGTGAAACGCCTTCTGAAAATCCAAGTATACTATATCTACCGGTTCACCTTTATCCACATGTTTATTAACTCCTTCAAAAAAGTGAAGCAGATTTGTGAGGCAAGACTTGCCCTGGGTAAAGCCATGCTGACTTTGTTCCATTAAACCATGTCTTTCTATATTTTCTGTGATTTTGATGTTTAGAACACGTTCCACTATTTTTCCTGGCACTGAAGTCAGGCTAACCGGTCTGTAGTTTCCCAGATCGCCCCTGGAGCCCCTTTTAAATATTGGGGTTACATTTGCTATCCTCCAGTCTTCAGGTACAATGGATGATTTTAATGATAAGTTACAAATTTTTACTAATAGGTCTGAAATTTCATTTTTTAGTTCCTTCAGAACTCTGGGGTGTATACCATCCGGTCCAGGTGATTTACTACTCTTCAGTTTGTCAATCAGGCCAACCACATCTTCTAGGTTCAACGTGATTTGATTCAGTCCATCTGAATCATTGCCCATGAAAACCTTCTCCATTACGGTCACCTCCCCAACATCCTCTTCAGTAAACACTGAAGCAAAGAAATCATTTAATCTTTCCGCAATGGCCTTATCTTCTCTAAGTGCCCCTTTAACCCCTCGATCATCTAACAGTCCAACTGACTCCCTCACAGGCTTTCTGCTTCGGATATATTTAAAAAAGTTTTTACTGTGAGTTTTTGCCTCTACAGCCAACTTCTTTTCAAATTCTCTCTTAGCCTGTCTTATCAATGTCTTACATTTAACCTGCCAATGTTTATGCTTTATCCTATTTTCTTCTGTTGGATCCTTCTTCCAATTTTTGAATGAAGATCTTTTGGCTAAAATAGCTTCTTTCACCTCCCCTTTTAACCATGCCGGTAATCGTTTTGCCTTCTTTCCACCTTTCTTAATGTGTGGAATACATCTGGACTGTGCTTCTAGAATGGTATTTTTTAACAATGACCACGCCTCTTGGACATTTTTTACTTTTGTAGCTGCTCCTTTCAGTTTTTTTCTAACAATTTTTCTCATTTTATCAAAGTTTCCCTTTTGAAAGTTTAGCATGAGAGCCTTGGATTTGCACACTGTTCCTTTTCCAGTCATTAAATCAAATTTGGTCATATTATGATCACTATTGCCAAGCGGCCCCACCACTGTTACCTCTCTCACAAAGTCCTGTGCTCCACTGAGAATTAGATCTATAAATGCTCCCTCTCTCGTCGGTACCTGAACCAATTGCTCCATAAAGCTATCATTTATTCCATCCAGGAACGTTATCTCTCTAGCGTGACCCGATGATACATTTACCCAGTCTATATTGGGGTAACTGAAGTCTCCCATTATTACTGCACTACCAATTTGGTTAGCTTCCCTAATTTCTCTTAGCATTTCACTGTCCGTCCCACCATCTTGACCAGGTGGACGGTAGCATACCCCTGTCACTATAGTCTTCCCCGACACACAAGGGATTTCTACCCATAAAGATTCAATTTTGTATTTAGTCTCATGCAGGATGTTTATCCTGTTGGACTCTATGCCATCCCGGACATAAAGTGCCACACCTCCTCCTGAGTGCTCCTCTCTGTCATTGTGATATAATTTGTATCCCAGTATAGCAGTGTCCCATTGGTTATCCTCTTTCCACCATGTCTCTGAGATGCCAATTAAGTCTATGTCATCATTTACTGCTATACATTCTAATTCTCCCATCTTACTTCTTAAACTTCTGGCATTAGCATACAAACATTTCAAAGTTTGTTTTTTGTTTGTATTTTTATTCTGCTTTTTAATTGATAGGGATAAGTTAGAATTTTTAAGCTCAGGTGAGTTTTTAGTTACAGGCACTTGGACTACTTTTCTAATTATTGGAACCTCACTGTCGGGATGCCCTAATTGTAATGCATCATTAGTATCCTTTAAAGATACATCTCTCCGAACCATGCGCTGCTGAGCGACTGTCGGCTTTCCCCTTTGTTCTAGTTTAAAAGCTGCTCTATCTCCTTTTTAAAGGTTAGCGCCAGCAGTCTGGTTCCACCCTGGTTAAGGTGGAGCCCATCCCTTCGGAAGAGACTTCCCCTTCCCCAAAAGGTTCCCCAGTTCCTAACAAAACGGAATCCCTCTTCCTTGCACCATCGTCTCATCCACGCATTGAGACCCCAGAGCTCTGCCTGCCTCTGGTGACCTGCGCGTGGAACAGGGAGCATTTCAGAGAATGCTACCCTGGAGGTTCTGGATTTAATCTTTCTACCTAAGAGCCTAAATTTGGCTTCCAGAACCTCCCTCCCACATTTTCCTATGTCGTTGGTGCCCACGTGTACCACGACAGCCGGCTCCTCCCCAGCACTGTCTAAAATCCTATCTAGGTGACGCGTGAGATCCGCCACCTTCGCACCAGGTAGGCATGTTACCAGGCGATCCTCACGCCCACCCGCCACAGCTACTGCCTGGAGATAATACCCTTATTCAATAAACATACACACGGTTACTGCGACTCCAACATCGCTCTAAGCTTCAACGGCAAGAGGAAATGTGGAAAAAAGGATTTGCACTCACAAAGAGGGGAGTAGCTGACTTGTTACGGCGGTTACTACCCCAAACCAAATAAGCCTGATACTTCACTTTCAATGCATAACCAGCATAGCTCTCTGCTTCAACGGCAGGGGAGAAGAAAAACTGATACTTCACACGTATCCAGCATAGCTCTCTGCTTCAACGGCAGGGGAGAAGAAAAACTGATACTTCACACGTATCCAGCATAGCTCTCTGCTTCAACGGCAGGGGAGAAGAAAAGCTGATACTTCACACGTATCCAGCATAGCTCTCTGCTTCAACGGCAGGGGAGAAGAAAAACAACCAATAAGGGCTGAATAACATAGTCTGGGTAAAACAAATAAGCATGGGTGTAGCTTGCTTATTGCGGCAGTTACTACCCATAACTAATCAAGCTTGATATTTCACTTGGATGCAGCTCCATCACTGCTCTCTACATTAATGTTGGGGGTAGAAGGGAAATAGAACCAAAGGTTACTAAGAGCCAAGAGAAATAGATAAGTATGAGAAAAAAGTGTGAAGCTTGCTGGGCAGACTGGATGGGCCGTTTGGTCTTCTTCTGCCGTCATTTCTATGTTTCTATATTTCTATAACCTCATCTTGGAATTTTGAATGTTCCTTGATGTGTCATACTTTCCTTTTTCTTATTTCCTAATTTGGGTATATATTGTGAAGGGGTTGATTTTCTGAATGGTGTTGTATTATATTTTGGTGGGGTTTGTCTTTATATGTCTGGTGCATTGTATTTCAGGTGCATATGGTATGCATTGTGTTAGTTAGTATTAGGGATGCAAATCGTTTTTCAACGATTAAAATTATCGTCCGATAATTTTAAAATCGTCTTAAATCGTTAAAGAACACAATACAATAGGAATTCTAACGATTTATCGTTAAAAAAATCATTAATCAGGTTAGTGCGCACTAACCGGGAGTTAGTGCGCACTAACAGAAAATGATACAAATTGACACTTTTCAGGTCAGTTAGGAATGAATATGTATTCCTATTGGCTGGCTGCACTCTTATTTATTGATGTTACCAAGGTTCCTACTGAGGTGATGGTTGGGGAGATTGGAAATGGAAACGGTTGGTAGCTTGACAAAAAAAGTACTGTGATCAGTCAATGTGACTAGAACTTGTGCCTATCCCTGATACCGAGAGTGTTGTGATCTTCCTGCACACAGTTCCCTAACCCTGATACCGGGAGTGTTGTGATCTTCCTGCACGCAGTGCCCTAACCCTGATACCAGGGGTGATCTTCCTGCACACAGTGCCCTAACCCTGATACTGGGAGTGTTGTGATCTTCCTGCACGCAGTGCCCTATCCCTGATACCGGGGGTGTTGTGATCTTCCTGCACTGAGCAGGGATACGGCACTGCGTGCAGGAAGATCACAACACTCTCGGTTTCAGGGTTAGGGCACTGTGTGCAGGAAGATCACAACACTCCAAGTATCAGGGATATGGCACTGAGTGCAGGAAGATCACAACACCCCTGGTATCAGGGATAGGGCACTGTGTGCAGGAAGATCACAACACCCCTGGTATCAGGGTTAGGGCACTGTGTGCAGGAAGATCACAACACTCCCGGTATCAGGGATAGGGCACTGTGTGCAGGAAGATCACAACACTCCCGGTATCAGGGATATGGCACTGAGTGCAGGAAGATCACAACACCCCTGGTATCAGGGATAGGGCACTGTGTGCAGGAAGATCACAACACTCCCGGTATCAGGGATATGGCACTGAGTGCAGGAAGATCACAACACTCCTGGTATTAGGGATAGGGCACTGCATGCAGGAAGATCACAACACCCCTTGTATCAGGGATAGGGCACTGCGTGCATGAAGATCACAACACTCCCAGTATCAGGGATACGGCACTGCATGCAGGAAGATCACAACACTCCCGGTATCAGGGATAGGGCACAAGTTTTAGTCACACTGACTGACCACATTACTTTTTTTGTCAAGCTACCAACTGTTTCCATTTCCCATCCCCCATATATTGTCAGTGGGAACCTTGGTAACATGAATAAATAAGAGGGCAGCCAATAGGAATACATATTCATTCCTAAACTGACCTTAACTGACCTGAAAATTGTCAAATTGTATCATTTTCTTTTAGTGCGCACTAACAATGGTTAGTGCGCGCTAAGTTCCTGTTAGCGCGCACTAACTCCCGTTAGTGCGCACTAATCGGAAAAACCAATTTTTTAACTAAAAAATCGTGCCAAACACGATTTTCTTCTCCTGCCAGACGATTTTGATCGTTAAGATGATCGGGCACACGATTCACATCCCTAGTTAGTATACTCCGCTCTGAATTTTGAAAGTATGGCTATATAAATCGAATGAATAAAATTATAGATAAACAATGGTATTCCCTTGATCCCTTTCATTAAACTGTTTGTACTCTTAATTAAAAGCAATTTTTCAAAGTAATTTTGGCCAAAATGATATATGTCTGTTACAGGTCTCAGGTGTGCAGTGGGCACAATAAGAAGATATGCTGCATTGATAGAACTGGGATACAGAGAATGCTTCTGGCTGCTGTCGATTTCTCATTGCAGGCCTTTGAAGCTCTGTTGCCTCTCAAAGTGTTATAGATTCCTACGTTTACCCAAATTGAAAATTTGAAAAGTCTTCTAGTCTCATCTTCAATATCTTCCAGTTTTGTGCCCAATTCTAGGTGTGTGTGCTATTTACACTGCTTGCAATACTAAAGAAAAATATGAATTATTCATCTCCTCTATGTCTAAGCAGACTCGGAAAAAGTTCAGTTACAAACTTCTGATACCTTCCATGTACCAAACATCTCCTAGGGAATTATTATTTTCTTTTATCCTTTTTTATACATACCCTTTCACCCTTATTTTCCCTTTTATTTTTATTTTTTTTAAATCTCTCCATGAAACCCGTGCAGGCTCTGTAAACTGTCACAGAAAACTCAACTGCACAGGAAGACTGCATCTCCTTTCCTCATGAAGAACAACTCAGAAGACAAAGCATTGCTCTCTTAGCTTCCTTGGAAATCCCAAGTAAAGTGGGGCTGAGTTAATGAAAAGCTTGTTTAAGATTGGATCTTAGCCACAAATTCTCCTTCCACTTAAATAGAAACTGTAATGTCAGCTGCCTGTGGCTAGCTTCTAATCAGTCAATTTCAGTTTGTTCCCCACAACCAAACACATATCCCCTGTTTCAACTGAATAACATTCTAAGGAAAAAAAAATCACATACACAAGATAAATTTAACACTAACCTGTTCCCTTCAAAATCTATTAAAAATATTAATTCTCAAGATTGTCAGACATTTTAAAGTTCTCTTACTCAATATTAAAAAAATAAATAACCCTGTATTTCAAAATGACACATCTTCTGGAAGCCCTTGTTCTATGGAACATGTTGATATATGACAAGTACAAGTTGTTTAAGGAATGACTAAAAGCCACCTAGCAACATTTTACTTCAGGCAACTGTCACTTTTTTTTTTGGCTTCCCGATAGGGAATAAAAAAAAAGCTGTCCATCGAAGCAAACTATTTAAATTTTAGAAAGTTCATGTAACTAAAAATACCTAAACTGTAATCTAAAAGTTTTCCATAACTCAGAGTATGTTTAAAGCTTCTTGAACCAAAAGTAGAAATAATTTCAAAACAGTCTGTGCTCTGTGTTTCACTAAGCAATGGAAGGACAATTTTCAAAGGCATTTCTGACTTAAAGTCCCTGATTTATTGGCTTAAAATTATCATTGGATAAATGTAAATTTTTTAAAGTTGAGGTTAAGTATTTTGGGCCTGCTGTTTCTAAAGAGGGAGTGGCAGCAGACCCTAATAAGACAATTGACTCACTACCTGGCCATGTCTGACCCAGCTCATAGATACCAACACAAGGGAACCAACAAAACTCGACCTCCGTGGAGCCTACAACTTAGTCCGTATTCGTCCGGGAGATGAATGGGAAATGGCATTCAATACCTGCGACGGACATTACGAGTATTTGGTGATGCCGTTCGGACTATGCAATGCTCCAGCCGTTTTCCAAAACCTCATGAATGAGGTTCTCAGGGAGTTGCTCCACTCGTTTGCGATAGTATACCTGGACGACGTCTTGATCTATTCTCAAGATCTAGAGATACACCGGCAACATGTCAGATGCGTACTACAGGCCTTGAGAGACAACCATCTGTACGCCAAACTTGAGAAATGCCAGTTTGACTGTGAATCACTTCTTTTCTTAGGATACATCGTCTCCTCCACGGGGTTCCGGATGGACCCTGAGAAGGTCTCGGCAATCACTAATTGGCCCCGTCCCTCTGGGCTGAAGACCTTGCAATGATTCCTTGGGTTTGCCAACTTCTACAGGCATTTCATTCCTCAGTACTCTAAAAAGGTAGCCCCACTCACTGCACTCACCGTATAGGGGCTGACACCCAGGATTGGCCTGAGACCGCCTGCTTAGCCTTTGAAGAGTTGAAGCAAGCATTCTTGAAAGGTTCCTACCTACGCCATCTGGATCCGAAACGCCCCTTCATAGTGGAAGTAGATGCTTCCAACATTGCTGTCGGGGCCGTTCTCAGTCAACACTCTGCCTCTGGCAAACTGATGCCATGCTCCTACTTTTCCAAGAAATTCTCGCCCGCCGAATGTAACTATGGCATCGGGGACAAGGAATTTTTAGCAATCAAACTCGCCTTCAAAGAATGGAGGCAGTGGCTTGAGGGAGCCAACCACCCCGTTACCGTGTATACGGATCATAAAATCCTAGAGTTCTTGGCCCACGCCCAACGGCTGAACCCCCGACAGGCCAGGTGGTCTCTTTTCTTCAGCCGCTTTGACTTTGTCCTACGGTATCGCCCCACAGTGAAGAACATCCGGGCTGACGCTCTGTCCCGCACTGCTCAACCAGAGGAAGAAGAGAAACTGCAACACATCGTGGACCCTGCACGCATCCAACTAGCAGCCACTACTATAGACTCGACGGCGAAGACTATAGTGCCGAGGAGGCTCCGCAAAAGGGTTTTGAGTTGGGGCCATGACTCCTTGTCCGGTGGACACGCAGGAAGAGAGAGAATGTTAGACCTAGTAAACCGCTTTTATTGGTGGCCTGGCCTTCGACGTGATGTGTCTCTCTACGTCAACTCATGTCCAACTTGCGCCAAGCAAAAACCCTTAGTTGGACCTCCGAGAGGTTTACTGCAACCGTTACCCGTGCCCACAGAACCCTGGACCCACATAGCCACAGACTTTGTGGTGGATCTACCCCCTTCCCAAGGCAAGACAGTTGTTTGGGTCACGGTGGACCGCTTTTCTAAAATGGCCCACTTCGTGCCGCTGGCCAAGTTACCCTCCACACCCGAATTAGCCTTGTTATTCACGCAACACATATTTCGTATCCATGGCCTGCCCCAGGACATTGTCTCTGACCGAGGCCTGCAGTTTACAGCCCGGTACTGGAGAGCCTTATGTAAGAAATTTGAGATACAAATCAGCTTGAGGGAGCCAACCACCCCGTTACCGTGTATACGGATCATAAAATCCTAGAGTTCTTGGCCCACGCCCACGCCCAGGCCTCAGCGGCGTCTCCACGAGGGAGACGCCGCTGAGGCCTGATTCTGGCTCCTCCCCTGCTGGGGAACGCGCGCATGTGAGGCCCGGGCTTTTGAAGGTCCAGCACCTGGAAGTGCTGAACCGCCCTCGGACTGACGTCAGACGCCGGCAGGATACTTAAGCCGGCATCTGCCTCTTCTGCCTTGGCTTGCAATGAGGTCACTCCATTGTAGAGTGCTAGTTGCTGATCCTGCCTTGCTCCTGATCCTGCTGATCCTGACTTGCTCCTGATCCTGCTGATCCAGATACGCTCCTGTTCCTGCTGGTCCTGTTCCAGTTCCTTCCGTTCCTGCTCCTTCGGCTTGATTCCTCAGCTCTTGACCTCGGCTCACCTCGACTCTCCGTGCCTGCTGCCTGCCTCAACCACTGGTCCGTTCTTCCATCTCTCTGCTGCCACGCTCCTAAGTCCCAGCGGCACGGACCCCTTCGGGCTCCTCCTGGGGGGGGCTCGGGTCTCCAGGGTGAATCTCCACTTCGTCCGCACCAGCTGTGTTCCTCCTCCCGGCCTCCGTACCATCGTCGGAGCCGCTGCTCCACCAGGCCGGCCCAAGGGCCCACTACCAGTCTCAAACCGCAACACAGGATGGAGGTTGTATAGAGAAGGGTGAAGAAAATGGTATGAGGTCTGTATCAGAAGACTTTGAGTAGAGTCTGAAGGATCTAAATGTTGTGGGAGACGCAGGTAGTGATCCCATCTTGTGGGTTTTCGTGTGCCCCTGGGCCCCGATAGAGCCACAGAGGAGCTCCGGCAAGTACTGAGGCAGGTGAGAGGTGCCCCAGCATGGGTTGAAGATGGATAATGATGGCCTTGACCACAGCCACACCTGTACGCAGGAGAGAGAGAGACCCAAACAATGCAATGTTGGTCTCATGAGTGGTCCTCTGACTACTCCAAACCCTTTCGGACCTGCCGCACGGCGCAGCAATTGCAACAAGGCGGACAGTGGTCAGAGGATGAGGACATCAAAGACAAAGACTTGAAGTGAGACAAGACTCAGGATACGTGAAGTGAAACATCACTCTGGATACGTGAAGTAAGACGAGACTTCAACATGAAGAGATGAAATCTGGATACGTGGAGTTAAGAGGAACTCTGGTCACATATATGAAGAAACACTGGAAGGCCATGAGTTTCTTGAAGATAACTGAATCAGTACTGGTCATCTCGCACCCTACACAGCTGGGGTAGGCTGGTCGTGGATCACGCTAGTGGTTCCCCACACAAGTTGTCAGAGCTGAGTCGGTACTGCACATCACGCACCCATATACTCAGCCAATGAAGACAGATCACGGACCATGCTGGTGGTTCTCCACACAGGGAAGCAAGAAGATGAAGTGAAGACTCCAACGAAGCCTGTTCCAAAATGCACCCTGCACAGCTTATAAAGGCCAGGCAGGGCCACGCCTGAATGAATCGGATAATAGAGTTCTTTCGTGAAGTGGAGGCAGGGTGCAGACTCCAAGGATCCAGGCAAGGTTTAGGATTCGAGGGGATGCCTCTTCAATGAAGGTTAAAATAAGACGCTGGAAACTTTTGGAGACTTGTGCTGCCAGGACGAAGATCAACCAGATAAAGAAGACATCAAGACGAGACACCTGGAGACCTTGAAAGACGAAGACATCACGAAGACACAGGATCCTACATAAAATAAAGTACCTTGAGAAGCAGATGGCGAGAAGTCCTAAGGAGGACTGGCCCCTTGCAAAGGCAAGGAAGGAATGAAAACAAGACCTTTATATAGGCAGAAGAGGTGACTCCCTTGATGACAACACTAGTGGACCTCCTCCCTCGCTGTTCCTTTAAAAATGGAAAGAAGAGTCGGCCTCGCCCCCTAGGAGGAAGCAGGAAACAGTACAGGACCATGCACAGAGGCCCTGCTGCGATGCTGAAGGCTTCAGGAGAAGAAGCAGGCCCCGAGCAGGCTTGAGGATATCGTAGGCAGCTTCCTGCCGCTGAAGATGGAAGAAAGACAGCTCCAACTGCCAAGCAAGACCGAGGATGCAGGCCTCCACTCCCAGAGGGGTGAAAGGTATATCGGTGGCCTCCTGGCCACATGGGAAGGCTGCAGGCGGCTCCATGCCGCAAGATGAGAACAAGGACGGCCTCCGGGCCGCAGGGAAGGTGGAAGCGCTGCTCCTGCCACTGAAGAAACATGTTGGCGGCCTCAGGGCCGCTTGAAGAGCAGTAGCACGGCTCCTGCCATGTATGCACTACGTCAGCGGCCTCCGGGCTGCAAAAGGAAACACTGAAAGGGGAAAAAGGTGGAGATACTGCCCAACAGGTCAGAATCGCAAAACTAAATATTTTATTTATTTATTTATTGTTTTTGTTATACCGAGTTTCATGACAGGCATCACATCAACCCGGTTTACAATTAACAGAGTGTGTAAAGCATAATGTAACGTAAAACAATGTTCTCAACTTTAAATACAGTGAATCAGATAAAGGATGTGAGAAAGTTACAATAAAATAGGGAAATTAACTTGGAACTGGAAGAGGGGAGAGATTGAACAGAGCAATATTTACATTTCAGCCTATTAATGTAATAGAGTAGCAGAGTGAGTAAATAAGAATATGTGAGTAACTGTGGCGGTACATCACTATGAAACGGTACATAAATAACCAAATGCATAAATATTGCAATGGTATGATAAAAGCTCAGCAGGTATTAATGAGTGTCAATTTAAGGTTGGTTGAATCGTATTTAGGTCCAGTTGTTGGAGAAGAGTTTGTGCTATTGAGTGGAGGTTTTATTCAAGGCTTGGAAAAGCTTTTTTGAAAAGCCAAGTTTTTAGTCTTTTCCTAAATGTTAGAGAGCATGGCTCCTGTCTCAAATCTGGTGGGATAGAGTTCCAGAGAGTTGGACCTGCTGAAGAGAAGGCTCTGAGACTCAATGATTTATGTTGGTAGGTTTTGGCCTTTGGAATTTGGAGTGACTCTTTGTAGTATTCCCTGATGGGTCTGGCGGAAGTGTATTTTTTAAGAGGTATTTGTAGGTTGAGGTGCGTGTTTTGGTTGATAGTTTTGTATATGATGTTGATGGTTTTGTACATGATTCTATAGTGGATCGGTAGCCAATGGAGGCCCTTGAGGATAGGTGAAATGTGGTCCATTTTCCTGGAGTTTGTAAGGACTCTGGCTGCAGAGTTCTGAACCATTTGTAAAGGTTTGGTATAGGAAGCTGGGAGGCCTAGTAGTAATGAGTTGCAATAATCTAATTTGGAAAAGATTATTGCTTGCAGAATTGTTCTAAAGTCCTGGGCATGGAAAAGTGGTTTAATTATTTTCAGAATATGTAATTTGTAGAAGCAGTCCTTGGTGGTTTGGTTAATGAATGGTTTGAGGTTGAGTCGATTGTCCAGGATGGCTCCTAAATCTCTTACGTGGGCTGTTTGAAGGAGTGTGGGTGGTTTTGGGAGTGTATTATTGTTTTCCGGTGATATGAGCAGGAATTCTGTTTTAGAAGCATTAAGTACAAGGTTTAGACTGGTGAGGAGAAGTTTAATTTCTAATAAGCAACTGTCCCAGTATTCCATTGTTTTTGATATTGATTCTTCTATGGAGATCACGATCTGTACGTCGTCTGCGAAAAGGAAGTGTTTCAGGCTTATTTTTGTAAGAAGTTGACATAGTGGTAGGAGGTAGACATTGAATAGTGTGGGTGAAAGTGATGAACCCTGCGGCACCCCCCTATTAGAATGGTGGTATTGGGATTCTTTATTGTGAGTTTTGACTCTATATCCTCTATTTGCTAGAAATGTTTTGAACCAGTTTAGTGTGGCACCTGTTAAACCATGTTTGCCAGCTGTTTTAGAAGGAGGGCGTGGTTGACGGTGTCGAAGGCCGCCGAAAAGTCAAGGAGGATTAGTAAATATGCTTGGCCTTTATCAATTCCAGAGAGGAGGAAGTCCGTGAGTGAGAGTAGTAGCGTTTCAGTGCTTGCGGCTTTGCGAAAACCATATTGGTTTGGGGACAGAATACTGTGGTCCTCTAGGTAGTTGGATAGTTGGGTGTTTACCAATTTTTCCATGATTTTCACTATGAATGGGAGGTTGGAAATAGGGCGGTAGTTGTTGGGATCACATGCATTTAGATTTGGTTTTTTTAACAGTGGCTTGATTGAAGCAGTTTTTAGGTCATCAGGGTAGATACCATGTGATAGAGAGCAGTTTATGATATCTGCTAGGGTTTTTGCTATTGTGTCCAGGATGAGAAGGAGCATTTTGGAAGGGATTTGATCAAATGGGTGAGATGATGGTTTCATTCTTTTTAACACCGTTTGTATCTCTGTGATTGTGATGGGTTTGAAGACTATAAGCTGGATCTCTTTGTTTTGGGGGAAGTATGTGTTATCTGGAGAGGTAGTGTTTGGAGTCAGCTGATTAAGGAGATCCGATATTTTTTTGTTGAAATGAAGAGCCAGTTCGTCTGCTTTAGTCTGGGCTTGTTCAAGTGGGATATCTGGAGTGATCTGTTTAGTGAGGCTGGAAACGAAGGCGAATAGAGCTTTTGAGTCAAAGCTGAGATGATGAACCTTCCGGGCATAGTACTCTCTTTTGGTTTTCAACGTGGTACTTTTGTATAGATGGAGTGATCGTTTGTAGTCAGAGAGTGAGGCCGGTGAAGGGGCTTTGCACCATTTTCTTTCTTTTTGCCGAAGTAGTTGTTTGAGCTTTCGTAGTTCATTGTTAAACCAGGGTTGTCGTTTGGATGCATTGGAAGACCTTATTTTGGTTGTCAGTGGGCAGAGAGTGTTTGCAATAGATTTTTTTATTTTGGACCAGGATTGGAGGGCAGAGTTGGGTGTAGAGACATCAATGAGTGGTAGATCGGAGGTTAGAAGTTTGCTGAGGTGTTCTGAAGAGCAAGGTTTTCTGTATTGGAAAGAGGGTCTTGAGTTGAGGTTGGAGTCTGATCGAGGTATTGAAAAGCTGGTGGAGATTAGAGAGTGATCTGACCATGGGACTTTTTTACAATTTGGTTGTTTTGTAAGAGAAATACCGGCGTTTGTAAAGATGAGATCGAGCGTGTGGCCTGCTTTGTGAGTGGGTTTGTTGATTTGTTGACTGAAACCCATCGCTGACAGTGCGGTAAGGAAAGCTTCACAGTTTGTTGAGAGGGGGACTTTGTCAACATGTAAGTTGAAGTCGCCCAGGATTATAGCAGGGGAGTCAAGATTAAGATGTAAAGTTATGGTTTCGATAATAGGTGAGGGGTCTGACTCTAGTAAGCCTGGAGGGGCATAGACTAGAAGGATTTGGAGATGTTCTGATTTGAACAATCCTAGTTCTAGTTTGGTAGTTGTACTGATGGGGTGGTGTGTGAATCTTAGGGATTTTTTTGCAGCGAGGAAAATACCCCCTCCTCTTTTTTTTGTCTTGGGATGGAGAAGAAATCATAAGTCTGTGTTGGTATTGGTTAATGAGTGTGATGTCTGTGGATTTGAGCCATGTTTCTGTTATGGCGCAAAAATCTGGAGTTGTGTCCTGCAGTATGTCGTTGAGTATAAGAGTTTTGTTGGTGAGCGATTGGGCGTTGAATAGGATTATGGTGAATAGGGTGAGACCTAGGAACTGTGTTGTGGGGGAAATCATGATTGGGGTGAGTGATTTGTAGGTGTGTGGGCGGTAGTTCATTATTGTTGCTGGAGACTGGATGAGTGCTGCTGGAGATTGAATGAGTGCCTCTGAAGACTGAATGAGTGCTGTTAGAAATTGGATATACTGTTGGAGACTGGATGAGTGCTGCTGGAGATTGAATGAGTGCCTCTGAAGACTGAATGAGTGCTGTTAGAAATTGGATATACTGTTGGAGACTGGATGAGTGCTGCTGGAGACTGGATGAGTGCTGCTGGAGACTGGATGGGTGCTGCTGGAGATTGGATGAGTGCTGCTGGAGACTGGATGAGTGCTGCTGGAGACTGGATGGATGCTGCTGGAGATTGGATGAGTGCTGCTGGAGATTGAATGAGTGCCTCTGAAGACTGAATGAGTGCTGTTAGAAATTGGATATACTGTTGGAGACTGGAAGAGTGCTGCTGGAGATTGGATGAGTGCTGCTGGAGACTGGAAGAGTGCTGCTGGAGACTGGATGAGTGCTGCTGGAGATTGGATGAGTGCTGCTGGAGACTGGAAGAGTGCTGCTGGAGATTGAATTGGTGGATGAGTGGTCGCTGAATAAGTGGATAGGGGAGAGTAGCGGCCCTGGCTCTGGGACGCTCCAAGGGGCGACCTAAGGGGCAGGCCCCTTAGGTCGCGCTCCTTCGGGCGCGCGACGCCTCCGAGATGCGCCGGAGTTTAAAGGGGGCAGTAGCCGCCCTCTGATAGGCCTGATGCCTGCTTAGGGGCGCGGCTCACTCACCACGTTGCGTCCTGCGTTTTGGTTTCGTTTTCGTTTTATTTATTTATCCTTTGCCTCCGGTCTCTCCTGCACGGCTCGAAATGGCTGGTGAGCAGGCTCTTGCCCCGGATGGGCCGCGCCGATCGCGCAAGCCTCGGCAGGGAGGAGGAAGCGGTTGGGTGCGGGTGAGTGCCGATCTGTAGGCCGCCGAAATGGACGCCGCCGAGATGCGCTGGAGTTTAAAGGGGGCAGTAGCCGCCCTCTGATAGGCCTGATGCCTGCTTAGGGGCGCGGCTCACTCACCACGTTGCGTCCTTATATATTGGAAGAGAGGAAGTTCAGGGGAGATATAATACAGACTTTCAGATACTTGAAAGGTTTTAATGATTCACAATTTTTGAACATTTTCCTCTGGAAAGCAAACAATAGAACTGAAACTCCAAGGGGGCCAAATCAGAACCAAGATCAGGAAATATTTCTTTACAGAGAGGGTGGTGGATGCCAGGAATGCTCTTCCAGAAGAGGTGGTGAAGATGAAAATAGTAAACAAATTCAAAAAGGCATGGGATAAACACTGTGGATTCCTAAGGTCTAGAAGTGGAAATGAAAAAAAGGGGGCATACGAGAAATCTGCATGGAGAGGCAGCTACTACTGCTAACAGAAGGCATGGGAATTACTACCCTTAACCAATTAGCTTACCGGTACATGATGTTGACACAACTCCAACAATGCTCTCCACTTCAATGGGAAAAAAGGGCAATTGGAGTCAGATGACAGCTAATGCTGGGCCCTGATTTTTATGGTCCATGTACTTATATACAGCATTAAAGAAAAATCACAGGACTGCTTCTACAGCCAGGTCCAAAAGCAAAGCACATTCAAGTAGCATTATTTGAATTATTAAGAAGGCTGCTTATGCTATAAAAATGTTGCTAGCAGTAATTTTTCTATGGGTTTTATGTTGCTTGATTTTGATTCTAAATATTGCTACCCTTAAGATAAGGCTTGAGAGAATAACCTGCACAGAATAGCAGTTACTTTCATAAAAAATTTGCTGTGCAGACTGGATGGATCATTTGGTCTTTTTCTGCTGACATTACTATGTTGTTATGAGATCTCTGGATGAGGCCTATAGTGGTCTTGATATGCAAATAGGACTTCAGTCCTGTGTCCGTATAGTGGAGAAAAGACTATTTGAACCATCTAGGAGCAGAAAGATAGAGACCCTACTATCCCTGGGCAGATGCAGACACCATTCACACAAGGACTGAGCAAGCCCGCTTGAGGGGGACTTTTTCAGGTCAGCCCAGGTCTCAGGAATGCTCCCACAAGTTAATTGAGCATGTGTGCATTACCTTAATTACATTGTATTATGTTTTTTATTGTACCCAATTATGAAATGAATATGGAAAAATGGAAATCTAACTAAAGTAATTAAAATATATATAGTGTAAGTAGTATAAATACCTTTTAATGCTGTATAAAAATAAATTTGATATATCAAAATATGTTCATCATCTCAATGCATATGTGAGTTACTCAGTGTTGCTTTTTCTAATCTGAAACAATCTGTTTTTATGAAGGGGAGTAGAGAATTTATTGGCAGTCAAATTCACATTTCTGTGTATTTGTTTTGCTGGTGGACCCTTGAACAGAAGGGGGAGTTGGCGCTACATGTGGGGAGGAGCCCCACAGGTCCCCACCATCAGAAGGTGAGACTGATGGAAAGCAGAGGCCCAGCTGAAGCTTCACTAAAACCAGCCCATGTTCCCCTTAGGTTGAGCCCTCGTGTGCTGAAGCCAGCTGGACTTAGGTGTGGCCTCTGCGACGATGGAAGTTCTGGTGTAGAAATGAAGCCGGTAATTAGGCTGAGGTCCAGAACAAAAAGCAAGCTCTATGTCGGGTTCAGACAATGGCCAAGGCAGGCAGTGTGGCTCATGGGCAAAATCCAGGCAAGGGTCGAGGCAGTTGGCATAGCTCATGGTCAAGGTCCAGGCAAGGGTCGAAGCAGGTGGTGTGCAGCAAGGTCAATGTCCAGTCTGAAGCCAAAGCCATGATCAGTCCAAGGAAATAAGGAAGGCAAGGAACACTTTCAAGCATAGGTTCAGTTTTTGAACTGATTGCTAAATTTGTGAACACTTTGCTACAACCTTTAGTGGTGAGATCTTTATCTTATGTCAGGGATCAAACAGATTTTATGCAAGTGTTGGATTCATTAGAGAATATCCAATCACAAGAGTTGTTAGTTACTGTTACGGGAGTGCTGGGAAGTGGTCCCAGTTATGGAGAGGTAGTGTGCCCTTGGACAACAGCATGACTGCAGAGGGGCTCCGGGGAAGCGCCGAGGCAGGAAAGATATGTCCAAGCATGGGCGGACAGGCTGAAGATCAGGAGCCCTGACCTCGCCGAACCTGAATGCATCAAAGAGACCCAACAACACAATGTTGATCTCTGGGGTAGTGCTCTGGCCACTCGATAGCCCTTTCAGACCTCCTGCTTGGGAAAGGCAGATGCGACAGGACGAACAGAAGTCGAGGACAGACGATGGTACTGGAACTTGGAACCCAGAAGAGATGAGGACACTTGGAACTTCAGATGAGATGAGGATGCATGGAACTCGGATGCAGGATGCTCAGATGTGGACTTAGGAAAGTCAGGAGTAAAGTTTGGATACTCAGATGAGGACAAGGACACAGGATCTAGGTCAAGGACAGAAGCAGGCGCAAGGTACTCCAAAGACCGGGAACAGGATACAAGACTCAGGATTCAAGACAGAACTTGAAACATTAAAAGCAAGGGTCTACCAGAGGCTTGCGCTGCCAAGGAAAAGGACATCTGGATACACGGACATCAGGGGACATCTAGAACATCAGGACATCAGGACTTCGAACCCCCAGGATGCTCAATCAAGAGCATCAAAGAGGCGCTGAGAAATGGAACATCTTGGCATCAAGACATCTGGAGAACAGGACATCTGGAACATCAGGACCTCGGACCCCCAGGACACTCAATCAAGAGCATCAAGGAGGCACCTAGAGATGGAATAACTGGACAACAGGACATCTGGAGGAACAGGACATCTGGAACATCAAGACAATGACATTAGGGACTGACGAGATGGAGACATAGGATCCGATGAGAGACCAGGACATGGAACCATAGACAAAAACAAGAGCCACGAAGAACAGAGTGCCTAGGAGAAGCTGAGATGACAAGAAGTCCAGGAGCGGACTGGCTCCTTGCAAAGGCAATGAAGAACTGAAGAAAGGCCCTTCTTATAGGGATGAAGAGGAACACCCATGATGACATTATCAAGAGGGGCCGTGGGACTACTCCCACTGCAGGCCCTTTAAGAAGGCAGGAGAAGCACGGCCTCGTGCCTAGGGGCAGGACTCTGGAGAGCAGCGTCTGTGCCGTGAAGAAAAGGAGGAACGGCACTAGGCTGCAGGACCAGATCCCAGTGCAGCGGCGGCTTCCAGGCCATGGAAAGAAGGCTGGGGGCGACACCATGCCATGGAGCAGGATGCTGACATCTGTGGCCTCCAGGCCGCATGGTGGGAATGGTGGCGGCTCCCTGCCGCACGTCAAGAAGAATGATGACAGCCTCTGGGCTGCAGGGAGATGGCGTCAGCGGCCTCCTGGCTGCAAGACTGAAAGATGGGGACCCCAAGCCGCATAGAGATGGTGTAGGAGACTGGCAGCGGAGGTGAGAAGTTGCTCGTTGCCCTATCTGTGGGCAGAATCGTAACAGTTACTGCTAATATTGCATCACTATATACAAGTATTCTGCAGGCTGGAGCTTTGGATATTGTACAGAACTCATTGCTTGAACAGGGAGATCCACCTAATCATAGTACGGTTATTTTGTAACTGGTTCATATTGACATCAGAGTTATTTTATGTTTAAGTCCATCATGTACCATCAAGTGAGAGGTATCCCTGGCATCTTCTACAGAAGGATTGTATGTCACACATTTTGAGGAAATGTTTATTTATTCATCTCATCATTTTCATTTCATTATGCTTAGGCGGCGCTATATTGATTATTTATTTCTTCTTTGGTCAGGGAATGTCTAAACTTTGTCTACTTTTATATTGTGGCTTAACCAATTGGATCATAACTTACAGTTTAGTTTTCAATATAGTGACTCCTATATTGCTTGTTTAGATTTATGTATTTATTTATTTATTTATTTATTTATTTATTTAACATTTTTATATACCGATATTCTTGTAACAGGTTACAAATCACTTCGGTTTACATTGAAAATGTATAACCATAGCATACGATGTATGCATTACATAAAACAAGGAAGGACAAACTTGGAGATAGAACTGAAATTTAACCAGGGAGAAAATTCTAGAGCAATTAGCCGGCGAGCTGTAAAAGATAAAGGTTTTAATAACAGGGTGCTTAAAACGAAAAGCAACGGGGCTAGGGAGTGGAGAGACAGTTTAAGCTCGATTGCAAGGGTGGGAGATGAAGACTAGCAAACGAGGGTTCTACTATAGCATCATGTTTGAGTCAACAGATCATAAGAATTGCGAGAAAGCCTGATTGAACAACCAGGTTTTGAGTCTCTTTTTAAAGATGATCGGGCATTTTTCGAGTCTGTGATCTGGAGGAAGGGAGTTCCAATGCATAGGGCCAGAAGAGGAGAGGGCTCTCTTTCTTAATGAGGTTTTAACAGAGGGGGCCTGGAGGGTGTTTTTATATGCAGATCTTACCGATCTGGATGGTAAGCGAGGTCGCAGAGGGATCTTGAGTTCCAATGGGGTGATGTTGTAAAAGGCTTTATGGATGATTGTTAGAACTTTGTATCAAATTCTGAATTTGATTGGGAGCCAATGCAGGCTAATCAGGATGGGTGTAATGTGGTCCCTTTTTTTGGACTTGGTCAGAATCCTAGCTGAGGCATTTTGCAGCATCTGCAAGGGTTTAATGGTATTGGCGGGGAGGCCGAGCAGAAGTGAGTTGCAATAATCTATCTTTGAAAAGATGATTGCCTGTAGCACTGTACGGAAGTCCTGGAAGTGGAGGAGAGGTCTCAAGCGATTTAAGACTTGAAGTTTGTAAAAGCAGTCCTTTGTAGTGTTATTGATGAAGCTTTTGCAATTTAATTGATTATCCATGATGACTCCTAAGTTTCTGACTTGAGGGGAGAAAACTGGTAGGATTGCGGGTGGGGTATTGGGCAGTGGGTAGTTTCCGTCTTGAGTGATGAGGAGGAGTTCCGTCTTGCTTGTGTTCAGGATCAGGTTGAGGCTTGTTAGAAGGCTGTTTATAGATTGCAGGCAGGTGTTCCAGTAGTCCAAGGTTTTGTCTAATGATTCGGTGATCAGTAATAGAATTTGTAAGTCATCAGCGTATAGGTAATAGGTTAGATTTAATTTGGAGAGAAGATGGCAAAGAGGGAGCAAGTAGATACTGAAGAGGGTTGGGGACAATGAGGATCCTTGAGGGACTCCCAAGGTAGAACAGACTGGGTGTGACACTTTATTGTTGATTTTGACTTTGTAGAACCTGTTTTGGAGGAAAGACTTGAACCAGCTGAGAGCTGTGCCTTTGATGCCTATGTCTGATAGTCGATCTATGAGAATGTCATGGTTCACCGTGTCAAAAGCCGCTGAAAGGTCAAGGAGGATGAGCAGACATGGTTGTTTTCTGTCAAGATTCAGGAGGATCGTATCTGTTAAAGTGATTAGAAGGGATTCTGTGTTTCTGGATTTCCAGAAGCCGAACTGAGATGAGGAGAGGATTTTGTTGTTGTCCAAGTATTCTGTGAGTTGCCCATTTACTATTCTTTCCAGGATTTTAGAGATGAACGGAAGGTTTGCTATCGGGCGGAAATTGGCTGGGTTGTCAGGTGAAAGATTTGTTTTTTTTAAAAGTGGTTTTATGATAGCAAGCTTAAGGGGGTCAGGGACAAGGCCCTGTGTTAAGGAGCAATGTATGATCTCTGCGATGGGCTTGGCGATGGTTTTTGGTATGGCGATGAGTAGATTAGATGGGATCGCATCAATGGGATGAGAAGCCGGTTTAAGTTTCCTGAGGACGTTCTCGATCTCTAAGGAGGAGGTTGGCTCGAACTTTACCCAGTTTGTGGTCCGATGTGTCGGAGCGGGAGCGGGGGATGGAGGCAGACGGACCTTGTTATCCTTGAGCGGAGCAATGAGTTTTGAGATTTTATTCTTGAAGAAAGTGGCAAGTTTGGCGGCTTTGCTAGAAGATTGATCATCCGGAATAGTTGTAGGGGAAGGATTGGTGAGAGACGAGACAAGAGAAAATAAGGCTTTCGGGTCGAAGATGAAGTGATGTATTTTTTGTGAGAAGAAATCTTTCTTTGTGCGGAGTATGGAGATCCTGTATTGGTGCATGATGGATTTGTACGCTGTTAGGTTTGTTGAGGACGGGTTCTTGCGCCAGGCGTGTTCTCTGCTTCGGAGTTCTCACTTGATGGTTTTAAGTTCAGGTGTGTACCAAGGTTTTCTGTTGTCTATGTTGGATTGCAGGACTTTGGTGGTTAATGGGCAGGTGAGGTCTGCCACATTTTTTGTGATATTAGACCATGAGGACACTGCTAGGTCTGGGTCCATGAGGTCAAGCTGTTCTAATTCTGAAGACAAGACATCGCTGAGGGTGTCTGGGTTACATAGTTTCCTGAATTGAACCGTGGTTTTTTGTGTCGGTAAGGGGATAGGTTAAAGGTTCTTCAGAGTGGTGGAGATCAACTTGTGGTCCTACCAAGGGACTAGAGAACACACTGTGTGAGAGGAGGGGGAGAGGCTCTCATTTATGAATATTAGATCCAAGGTGTGTCCTGCTTTGTGTGTAGGTTCGTTAATGATTTGTTTGAAGCTCATGAAGTTAAGTGTGTTTAGAAAGGTGTCACAGTTAGAGGAGTGTGGATTAGCATTAACATGGAGGTTGAAGTCTCCGAGTAGAATGGCAAGTGAGTCTGTATTGATGTGTTTGGCTATGCGCTCAATTAGAGGCGATGGGTCTGATTCCAGGCAGCCGGGGATGTGAGGCCAATTTGAAGGTGGGCCGATTTGAAAATGGCAAATTCAAGAGAGGGGGAAGAGTTTGCAAACGGAAGCAACAAACCTAGTTTTTTATTTGCAGCTAGAAGCAGCCGTCCTCCTCTTTTCTTCTGTCTGGGGATGGAGAAAATATCATAGGAGTGTAGAGGAAGTTGGTTGATTAGAACTGTATCCTCTGGCTTTAACCAAGTCTCGGTGATGGCGCATAAGTCAGGTTGTTCCTCCAAGAGATAGTCATGGAGGAGGTGTGTTTTTTTCGAGAGGGATTGCGCATTAAGCAGGGATAATGAGAATAAGGTGAGACCTAACAGCTGGTTCAGAGGTGATATCATGATTGGAATGAGCCTTTTTTTGTAGTAGTGTGTGTGCAGACTGTTTTTTTACCAAGTTACTCCTGCTATTGTGAATGATCGGGATAGCAGAAGAGATCATCCTTAGCTCTTGAAGGTGAGTGGTAAAAGGGAAGGAGAAGGAACCGTTGATAGCAGCTAAGGCACAAGGGAGTTTGAAGAGAGTGATCTCTGACGACTGGGGAGTAAACTAGAAAGCCAGGGGGAGGGAGAGATCGGTTCAATTATCTAGAGACTGATTCTAAGGTGCCGCACTAAGGGGCGCACAAAGGGAAGGCCCCTTTGTCGCGGTCCTTCGGCGCGCGACGCCGGAAGGGAGAGCCTGATTTAAAGGGCTCTTACCTTGCTGTTTTTTCTTTTCTTTCGTCACTTCCTGTTTTCCTTACGATTTCTGCCTTCTGGCTTCTGATTGGTGGCAGCGGGAGCTGTGCCAGCTGAGGGTCTCACGTGGCCTGCGGGTTCGGGGTGCAGGGCGGCTGTGGCTGAAAGCGGCAGTCTGCGGGGCTGAGTCCCAGTTCGGGGAGCCGCCGATAGTGCCGATTAAGACCTGCAGCAGAGTTGGTGAGTCGCGGCAAGAGGGGGATGCCGGAAGGGAGAGCCCGATTTAAAGGGCTCTTACCTTGCTGTTTTTTCTTTTCTTTCGTCAGTTCCTGTTTTCCTTACGATTTCTGCCTTCTGGCTTCTGATTGGTGGCAGCGGGAGCTGTGCCGGCTGAGGGTCCCACGTGGCCTGCGGGTTCGTGGTGCAGGGCGGCTGGGGCTGAAAGCGGCGGTCGGTGGGG